>NC_136716.1:13290950-13909700 GCF_936440315.1 Barbus barbus
GTCCCCCCCCATTTCCACCACTGTGTATACATAATAAATATACATAGCACACACATATATTATGTAAACAAAAACTTATTTTGAATGCGATTAATCGTTTGACAGCACTATTTTTTTTGGTGATCAAAAATATAATCTTTTTATTAGCAAAACTGAAAATGGTTGTGCTGCTTAATAGTTTATTCTTAGATGAAAGATATATATATATATATATATATATATATATATATATATATATATATATATATATATATATATATATATATATACACATATATACACATACACACACACACACACACACACACACACACACATACACGTATATATTGAATTTCATCTTTTAACCAAATTTTAACCAAAGTTTATGTAATAGACTAGTAAGACTTTTCATCAAGACCCTAAAAAATCGTACTAACTTGTGGAAAATGGGCATCTGATGTACCCTTTAATGTAAATGGAATGAATTTGTTTTCATTCATAAGTTGCCCATTACAACTTCCGACTCTTCTGATGGAGCGTGTTATATTCAGCTACTGTACAAGACAGAGAGAGAAGGCCACACAACCTACCAGTGTCCTGTTGTGCTTTGTTTCTGGTTAATGATTTGACCAGGCCTGGGTCTGCTGGAACTGTAGGCCGCCGTCCTGCCAGAAATCAAAAGAGGCTTGTTCAGATGCAGAATATGGAAAACAAACAGGCAAGGCCACACAGCACAAAGGCTAACAAAGAAAAGCAACCACCCTAGGCTTCTCCTCTTCCTCCCCACAAACTTCTTCCTTCATTGGAGCTTTTCCTTTAGTCTTGATGGAAAGCTAATCTCCCACATCCCTTTACCCACCCTGCAGCGAATAGGCTGTTTACAGAGAAAACACAGATAACTGTCTGCTAAGCACCGCTGCACCCTTTTCTAAAAACACTGTGTTCTCCTTTTTAAGTGCGGGTTGGTACATCTTCTGCTACTGTCATCTTGTTGAATTCCAGCGCTGCAACAGGTATTAACATGTACATTCTTGAAATGTCTCAAATCGATGCATCATTGTCATCACAAAATTATAAGGCAACAGTGAAGACCTGAAGCTAAAATAACTGCTCTCAAAAACATTTTTTTTTTTTTTTTTTTAAGCAACAGGCAGGTCTAAACCTCTGGGATTAATCTTGTTATGTAATCAGATTTCAGCAAGACCTTTTTGGGGGGAGGGTGTTGATGTCATAATGTTTGAATTTAAGAGAGGATGGATGAACTCAGATGTCACACGGTCTAAAGACAAAAAGGGAAAATCTAGGTTGAGGGAGTATGTAAATAGCAGTGGAGGTGCAGGATGTGAAGACAGGCTTCTGACATGCCAGATTTGTGCCTGATTAGCTCAGGTCAGAGATCAGACTATCTGTTTGCTCAAAGGAGTTACTCCAAACTCCCACATTGGGAGAGCAAGTGCCATATGACTGGAAACACTTAAACATATACGACACAGTAATACTATGCTTTACTAACACTTTAAAATCAGCTTTGCAGGAAGCAGAAATAAACTACAGAAGGAAAAAACTAAAAAATATATAAAGCTGTTGGCTTAGTTATAAGACACACAGAGCAGCACTCAGTGCCAGAATATAAAGATACATACATAAATAGATAAATAAATGAAAATGTGCATTTTTAGATGTTGCAATGAGTTTGCCATAATAGTTTTATTTATTTTTTTGTCTCGACAATTCAGCCAATATTTAACAACAAAATAACAACAAACTAAAAACCACCAAAACAGTGATTATTATTATTATTACCATTAAAAAAATATTTATTTACAATTATATAATATGCATTTATATTATATAAATTACTTACATAATTGCATATTAATAGTATGCACATGAAATAAGACAAATATAATTTTCAGTAAAAAAATACATTTATAACAATGCACAAATGTAACAATATATTTATATATGACTACACCAAGCTAATTTATAGATATGGACACTGGATTACTTTCTTGTGGTAAAAGGAATGAACTGAATTTGATTAATTTGAAAGAAGAGATTTTGTTTTAATCATAATAAATATGCTAATTATTTAATGTAAAAATAGTGCACGTCCATTTTTTATTAGTATATGACATCATGACTAATCAACCACTGCATAGCTTATGGTTACAGCAGTGTAAAATCATACAAAAAATTTATTTGTTTTAATAAACATATCAGGTTAGATAGAATGGCCTTTGAATATTGTCTCAGACAAAGTGCACCGGAGTAAAAAGGTTAAGAACCACTAGTTCAGAGCCACTAGTTCATATGCATGTGGCCTTTCCAATAAATACTATGCAAAAAATAATAATCCATTCTAATCAAATCACTTCCAGTTTCTTCAATTTCTTTTGTTCAACATTATGAAAAAAGTTTTAAACAAAACAAAACAAGAGTTATAAAGCAGGTATTGTCACATTGCTCGTGGAGCAAGGAGACAAGGAGAACGTTCTATAATCCTTCTTTACTGAAGCCAACACACGGAACGTGAAACTCGGGGGTAAGACAAACACTGAATGACAATTCCACATGAAGACGATCAGACCGGACACAGACACAGGGAAACGCAGGGCTTATAAAGGGCAAACTAAACTAGATAATTAACAACACAGGGCTGGGGACTAATTAACTGATGAAGACATGAAACGCGGACCGGGACGGGAAGACCAATTATGGGCATGGAAACACAGGGAGCACGTGGAACACAAGACACAGGGAAACAAAGTCTGACAGGTATAGACCGAACTGTTTATACCTACTCTTAAAAAGAAACTGGTGCTAAACTACCCCATACTTTTTTATTCTATGCTGGTGTGAAACACACTTCAAAGCCTTTTTGGTCTTTAATTTTTGAGAGCGGTTCTGTTGAGCTGTCGCATGAACAGACGCCTTTGTGTACAAAAAAACAAGATTTTTTGCAATCGCTACTAACAATGCAACAGCAAACTGGTCTCCTGCTGGCACTGCATGAATGAAAACAGACTGCGGTGACTACAGCTGAACGATCCATTGGAAGTATGAAATGATGACAGAGTTGTGGTACTTTGTCTATTCAGCAGTGCAGTCTAGATGCCAGATTCAGAGAAGGTTTGGCTTCCTCTGGGGAGAGCAGAGGGAAAACGGAGGGGCTCTTTCTTTAAAAGGCTTCGTCTCAAATTGCCAATAGAGTCCTTGTTTTAATTACAGCTCTGGCATGGATGCTCTCTAGATATAGATAACAGATCTAAAGCCACTGAGTTGAAAGCCAACAGTATTAGCTCTCTGATCGCTGAAATAAATCCTCATGCTGTTACTCCATCAGGGGGTCCATTCAGATGTATATTTATCTGACATCCAAATTCATCCCATGCTGCCACATCCAGGTACAAGATCTCAATCAGGTCAGGTAAACATTCATGTAATGCTACAGAACTATTTAAGTGAAACACACAAAAAAAACTAAAAGGTGATTAAAAATGACTAACTCAGGACTAACTGGCTAAGAGTAAAATTGCAAGAAATCGGCTCAAAAAGCCACTTGATTTGTCATATTGTATGTAGTGACAATCATTAATTTTTAATAGTGACTTAAGAGTCAAATCAAACTAAACTAAAACCACAGAAAAATAAAATATAAAATCAAAATACAAATAAATAAATCAATTCATTATTTAATAATAAAAAACCCTTCAAGTAAATTATAAAATAAAAATCTCTCCAAATTTTTGTTGGAATTTTTTTTTTGAAAATGTAATTTATGAACTTACACTTATGATTTCTGTGTCCTCTCTAAGTGTGTGTTTAAAGATTCCCCGTAATACTGTGTTTAATTACACAGGCAGGCTAATGCCTGTTCTATTTTGGGCCTGCTGATCTCTGCAAGTCCTCATAACGTGCGAGAATCTAAAAGTCTGTGATTTCCCTCATTTTTGGAACAATGGAGAGCTGAAAATATCATCAACACAAAGCAACTGAATGCTACAGATTTACATGAAGCAAGTTTATTTCACACAAATAAAACAAAAGCAGCACAACTACAATTTTGATTACACCAAATCTGATGTTCTCTGTCGCTGATCATCTGAACCATACTAACCTCACATACACCACAAATGCACTGAGATTCATAATGAATCTGCATGGCAACATCAAACCTAGACCCTGGCTGCGGATCTTGTACCACACTCAGCAGCTTTCACATAAACACATTACGACATTCCCAACTGGCCAGCCAATCAGAGGCTTGCGTTTCAATGAAACCTGCATTTAAAGTCAGGAGTTGTAAAATGCTCTATATATAAAACACAGTCTGTCTGTCCCTTTCCAAGTGATTTGGCTGCTGTTTTATTTTGATTTGCACTTGTGATTACACATGCTGCGCAGGCATGCTGCCACACCTCCACGTGGAACTAGCCTCGCATACACACCCCATGAACTTTATCACACACATGCCACATTAGAAAAATCACGAAAGCAAACATGGTTCTTCACAATTATTTCATTTAATATATTAAATTATTTCAGTATCAAAATAGAGGTTTTCTCATTTCTGGATTCTCAGATGCTTGAGTATTACTTCACATTTCAATAGCGGTCTTTTCATGTTTAATATTCACAGACACTAGTCCATATCAAGATTTGATTAGCTATGAAGCCCTACTTTTGATTTATTCATCCAAACTTTGGCAAATAGGTTGTTTGCACATGACGTCATTGCTGTGGCGCAAAATGCAGCTGGAGGGCAGGAAGTAATTTTTTCTCCATAGGAATCAGTAGCAGAAACTCAAGATGCCTGTGTTTTGCGTTGTTTATGAATGCTCAAATGGAGAAAACACGAGGAGATTTTATAGTGTATGAAAATGTGTTGCTCATAAGGGGGGAAAAGTCAAGAAATTGACAGAAAAACGCAGGAAAAAATGGCTTGTAAACCTGCGTCTGCGGTCGGGAGGAGCCGATCGGATAATGCTGGTGTGTGCAAATTGTTAATATAAGTTATAATGTTAAGATATTAATACAGATATAAATAGATAATCCAAGGTTGCCACCTCAAGCATTCAGAGGGAGACAGTCAGAAGTCACTCAATGCTAAACGCCACATGTAGACACGATATTTGACCAATTTAAGCATTCATAAACAATGTAAAACACAGGCATCATGAGTTTCTGCTACTGATTCCTATGGAGAAAAAGTTACTTCCTGCCCTCCAGCTGCATTTTGCGCGTCATCAGAATCACGTGTTTGCAAACAACCTATTCCGTGACATTCTGTGCTGTACAGTAAATTCCATTTTTATGACTGGATTTCTCAATTCCGTCTGCCCTACAGACAGAAAATCGCTGGACAGCGTCTCCTCTCTCATGAACCACATATCTGTGGGAACGAGGGTTCAAGCATGAGTTTAACCTTCAGAACATAGTGTACAGTCGTCTGTCAATGAGCTTTGAGAAGGAAGTGATGTCAAAAGTGACCGGGCAGAGAAAACCAAACCCCGAGATGGGGAAAAGAAACTCAGAAAGCTTGTTTATGTCTTACTAGTGAAACTCTACAAGTCCCTTTCATTTTCAGAAACTATTTCACATAAAAAATAAGATGCCAAACAAAGCAAACTCAGCGTTCGTCTGTTCTCTAATAAGCTGACGCAGGTCTTGCATGAGCATTGTTTGATTAATAATGCTCTTTTAGGATGATCCTAGAGTTTTGATCTAAAATTTGTTGGCCGCCGCTCCATGGGAGACGCGTCAGAACCCAATCCAATGGGAACATAAGAAATGCGCTACATCCAGTGATAGTTGTAAGATAGAGAGGGAAAAATCAAAAAGAAGAGAGATGAAGAGCAACAGGCTTCTCTTGTTCTAGTTCAAGACTTTGCACTTTCCTCTTTGGGTCGATCCCAAACTCCCACGGCCAGGGGCCTTAAGCTCTTTAGATCATTCAAACACAAACACGGACGCTCTTCAGGGACACCGGCACACGGCGCACATCCTGTAGACGGCTCTTTCAAATATATGTGGTTTGTTTGGTCTGGAGAACGGATGCGAAAGAGTGCATGATGGGAATTTAAGTCTTGAAAGAAGGGCCTAAGCGTGTTGGCAAAAGAGAAGCCGTAATGAAGTACTATCCTGAGGTCACTTCGAATAGGATATATCATGCCACGCACATGTGTTCATTGCATTACACTGAGGACAGCTTAATGATTAATGCTGCTAGTATAAGAGGCTGTTATCTGGAGGGTTTACAGTGGTCTGAGGGAAGGGCAGTACCAGGGGGAAGGGAAGGACACGTATGGTTCGATCTCCTCTGCTCTTTTTCGCCCTGCGATATTCCCGTCCGCCCTCCCCTCCGCTTATGGTACATTCCACTTCGTAATGACCTTCCACCCTGACACCAGCCACCACTAAGCCCTCCATGCTGCCTCTTTCTAAAGGAAAAATACACAAAAACATCATAAACATGCAAATAACACCTTCGTAATTCACCACACAAACAGTCACGCATGCAGAGGCTAAAGCAGTGATGGGCAAACTTGGCCCATGGTCACCTTCCAGGTCACTTTCCTGCAGAGATTAGATCCAACCCTGATAAAACTCACCTGCCTGTAGCCTTCTAGTAGTCTTGAAGACAATGATTAGCTGGATCAGGTGTGTTTGATTAGGGTTGGAGCTAAAATCTGAAGGAAAGTGGCCTGGAAGGGTCGAGTTTGCCCACCCCTGGGCTAAAGTAATGTAACATCTCTGGAAAGCAATGTGCCTGTGTGTAGATATATATACAGTATATATACTCAGCAGGGTTGTCACAATACCAACTTGTCAGTAGTTGATCATTAAAATACCACACAATAAAGTAAAATATTACTATAATTAAATGTCCAAAAATAAAATTATCATTAAAAAAATCCATATATGTATGTGTAAATAAATATACACAGTACACGCATATACAGTATTATGTAAACAAAAACTTATTTTGGATGCTATTAATCGTGTTTAATCAATTGGACAGCACTAATTTAAATGTGAACTAATTTATGTATGCTATTGCATGATTATGATAGATAGATCATCACAGAAGCTCAAGTTTAGAAGCTTTTTATTGTAAAGTTCCTTTGTGTGGCTTGCATATGCAATCCCATGTTTGTGTGTATAAAAATTCAGCCATGGTGTCATTACAAGGGCATGGCTCAAGCCCAAGTCAAAGAGCCGATTCAGACGGGGAACAAATGCATCATGAGCAGCAATCAAAGAGGAGGCGAGAGAACAGGCGGAGCATGAGTGAGATAGCATAACAGACAGAGAAAGTGTGCATGTTTGTCTGAAGGAAGAGACAAGGCCACGTTGAGTAGCAAACCACAGCTGGGCAGCTCTAGGCCGCTGAGTAGGTTAGCTCAGGGTTAGGGGCTGGGAGGAGGGTAAAACAATGCAGCCAGGCTTGTCAAAAGTCAAATTTATGGCCGGGCGTCCAGCAATTTGGCTTACAGTTCTCTTGCACGGGGGATGGGAGAGAGAATGAGATGCGTATGTGTGTAAATATGGCAATTGTGCTCATGACGGAGAGGAGAAGACAGAGCGAGACAGACAGGAAGAGAGCATTTGGAGTTTGTGTGGTTGGCCCAGTTTCGAGTATCTCTGCTGTGCTGGCACGAGATAAAACTACTTGTATGTAAATACAGCTAGAAAAAAATGTAATTAAAATACACAAAGCAATGAAGAGCAAAAATAAAATCCCATCCACTGCTTCGAAGTACCTTCCCCCAGCCCTTCAGCAAGGTCATTATTAAAGAATTATTGACAGGAAAATTGACTGGCTGTTTGGAATAGTAAATCCTTGTTTAGCTTTTCCAAACGGATGTACAAGAAACAGACAAAGCTGTTAATTAATCCAGTTACAATGTCTGCTTTAAATATACCGTACCATTGTAAAGGAGTAGAGGAAAGACAGAGTGGGCTTAAATCTGTGCTGTGGTCAAAAATAATCATTAAGACCCAGACCAAGACTAAGAGAAGGATCCAAACTATTTGATTTGACCTGCTTTAAAACATAATGAGCTGCCTTTGTAGGTAGCATTTTAAGGCATGATGCAAATTAAGTTCAAAAAGTTAGCCATCTCAATTGTGCTGACTGCTGTGTAACTGGGGTAATTTAAGCATTACAATTAGTAACTTACAATGTTTCTTATAAACTGTTATTTTACATACAAATTCAGTCATATTAAAAATATATTTAGTTAATAGATTACGCTAACATTAGGCTGCTTTTAGCCTTACCCTGGAGTTGTTTCACTCACCATCTATGAATTACAATGAAAGTAGGCCTAAAAGAAAATAAATTAGCATTATTTTATAATATAATGTATTAGCGATCTCACAGGATGACGATAGGATGATATGACTATGGAGCATAACACTACTGTTGCGTTTAAATTTTAAAGTCATCATCACATGTATCCTTTGTAGAAAAGCAAATCCCAGAATTTAAACCTCAAAAACCAAGATGATTAATCGATCGAATGAAATTCAATACTGAAAAAAAAAAAGTTCAATTTATTCTTCGGTATTTGTGTGTTATCATTTTTTTACATTAAATCACAGCTTTTAAAATAACATCCATCCCTTTGTAACCACACATACTTTGTAAGCGCAGGTCGCACATGTGCATTGAATTTTTGTACTAATCAGTTGTTCCACAAGGTGGAAACAGTGGCCTGGGCCACTGTTAGTAGAAAAATAAATTATAGAGACGGAACAACGACAGCAACAAAATAGCAGCGACTACAACAACAGAGGGCTGCACTGACAACCACTTGTGTGAGAGTTTTATGAGATTTCTGCAACTTTAGTTTAAAAGAGTATGAAGACATTTTTATTGGTCATAACTTCTGGAGAAACATAGCACAGACACTGGACTAAGATGAAGCTTTCTAGAGTGCATGTACTGACCGCCTGAGTTCGCGCACGCTATCAAATGGAGTATACTTTGAAAGGCTACACGTTCCACTGTACGCATATGCTAGCATACAGTATATAAATGAAGCATACTTCAGGCTTTATCCGGGACTGAGTCACAGTGGCAGCAGGCTTAGTAGGGTCGTCACATGTCCTCTTCCCTCTCAACTTCCTCCCGCTCCTCCTGGGGGATCACCAATGTGCTCCCAAGGCAGCCTGGGTTTACGCTGGGGGCTCTTCCCAGCTGGACATATTTAGAGGTGCCCGAACTATCTCAACTTGCTCCTTTTGACACCGAGAAGTCTCTCAAAGATGTTCAAGGTCAGCTTTTCATAGCAACGTGCTAACTTCAAGCTCTACTAAAATCAACTTTGTGGCATGTAGCATTCTGGCTTATGCTCAGGCTCCATGACAGTTTGAATGCTTTCAGAAGCCATAGTAGATACTAGGCGATAAGGCAGCTCAGGTTTTGGAACAGGGTAACTGGATCTGTTCCAGAACTTAGTGAGCTGCCTAGTGCCTACAAGAGCATCTGTCCTCTATGCCAGCATCATAAGTGAAACAGAGCCTCATAAGTGTCCAAACTGGACTGTTCTCCACAGGCAGCAACTCAAATTGTGCTCTGCTCTACTAACACAAAAATCATTACAGTGCGTTCTGGAATTGCTTTCTGAGGAAATGTATACAATTCCATCCAACTTTTTCAATGAGCTATCCTTGAAGGCAGCCAATGAAGTATCTACCATTTGGAACAATCTTTGCTTTGGTAATGCACCTATTCCCTGCATAGTTTAGCTAAAACATACCAGCCTGGAAGTTTCTAGTGATCCAGAAGACCTTGATTAGCTGGTGTGTTCTGTTAGGGTTGAAGTTAAACTCTGGTAGAAGGTGGCCCTCCAAGAGGAAGACTGGAACCCCTTAATTGGCCAAAGAAACAGACAGAACATTTTTGATGACTATGACAGCTGCATTATCTGGTCTGTTCGTCATGCTAATTTTTGATGAGGCTAGTCACTACCAGGGACGCTTAAAGTCTGTCCTCCCTGTCCAAACATTTTAACCTCTGTCCACTGGGACGCTTTCAGCACCCTGAGCGACCAGTCTTCCTCACACCCCTCACTCAAGCCGCTGCGTCAAGCCTAATCATCTTCCCTCCACTGTGATGAGGACAAACACTGCTGCAAACAACCACATTTACATCAGAGATCATGGCAAAACAAGAAATTTCCTCAGTAGACGTCCCTGGCCCTGGATCACCTTTGTCAAAGGAAAATTGAAAAAAATTCACATCAAACGCTGTGACCCTGAGTGCATTATCCCTCCTTCACTAGGCCACTGTATTAGATGGTACGCTTTCACAACTCGCCTCTGGGAAGCATCCCAGCACCCAATAAAAATCCATGCTCATTCACACATCCGTATCAACTAATGAGGGCGAACAGGGTCATGTGACCATCACAGAGCCACCATATGGAGTGGAACGTCAAAATCCACTAACCAGTAGAAGGTTAGTATTATAAGGAAGAACAAGAAAATCTGATTGACAAAGAAAGGAAGGCGAGGTGGGACGGACAAGCTGAACACTATAGAGGGATTACCATGACGGACCAATGGAGTTAAAGAAAGGGACCGGCAGAATGATAGAGGCCGTCACACTTATATAATTACAACAGTCATTAAAGCCAATTCCAGATTGTAAAGGGCCTGCCATGATTCCACCTCATCTGAGATAACTTTTCTTTTTTTCTTTTTTTTTCAACATTGGTTCACCTTGATACAGTATTTGAAGTTTATAAATAGCAGTATTAGGAAAATAAAGGCCACAGTGCTATTGACACTGTAAACATTGATTTCAGATTCAGTCCTTAGGGTCCACGAAAACTAATGAACACTCTTACAAGCATGTCAGCACCTACTGTAAACACACATGCAATAGATGATCAAACAGAACTCCCTTTGGACCGAGGGACTATCTGTTGACTGTTCCATGGAAAACAGAGACACATATGCCCACAATACTATAGGATACTTGTTTGGGTGAATGCAAGTGTGTAGGTTCAGTCTTGGGGACATTGTTCAGGGCAGACTGGCATTCAGATCCCACTGCTGGAATTTCAGGGTTGGAGTGTGACAACCAACAGCAAGTTGACCAAAAATGAAAATTGTGTCATTATTCGCTTACTATCATGCCAAAACCCCCATATAACTTGAAGGTAACACTTTATTTTAAGGATCAGTTTTCACTACTAACTAGCTGCTCATTAGCATGCATATTACTAGATTATTGGCTGTTTATTAGTACTTATAAAGCACGTATTAATGTCTTATTCTGCATTAGGGCTGCACAAGTAATCTAATGTGATCTCGTCAGTAAAGCCGGTACTGTGATCGGTAGTAAATCTCCATCACCTGGTCTCAGATGGAGCAGCATTTACAACACAGAGCCTTAGTTCACTGAAAAGATATGCAAAATCACGTTCATAATCTGCGATTATGAAAACTGTTTGCGTAGCTTGTCAGTGAACTAAGGCTATATCGATTAGCATTGCATTATATACTTTATTATAATAAAAATTATAATAAGACGAACTCAGATAAACCATATATTGTCATAATTGTGTGTTTATTAGTCACGCTGAATCAAGGAAAGCAGTTAAATCTTCAGTTTATTCAGCTGCAGCATTTCCTGGATTTCTTTGGCGTATTTGGAGTTTTCGTGCTAGAGCGCCCTCTGGCCTTCAGATGGAGATTTACTACTAATCACAGAACTGTGCTTCATTGACAAGATTCGCATCACAATCGCAGCTTCTGCCTAATCACGATTTATCGCCTTTGCGATTTAATTTCGATTAATCGTGCAGCCCAATTCTGCATGACCATATTTTAGATCCCTAATCATACCCCATACCTAAACATAACAACTACCTTTTCTAACTATCAATAACAAGACAGCATTTATTTGATCAAAAATACAGTAAAACAGTAATATTGTGACATATTATAGCAATTAAAAATAACAGTTTTCTATTTTAATATATTTAAAAATGTAATTTTTTTGTGTGATGGTAAAGTTTTGTCACACGATCCTTCAGAAATCATTCGAATGTGCTGCTTAAGAAACAGTACTAATATACTATTATGATGTTTTATTAATTAATCTTTGAGGAACAAAACGTTCAGAATAACATTTATTTGAAATGGAAATGGAAATCTCTTAATCGTCATATTATAAGCATCTTTACTGTCCCTTCTGATCAATTTAATGCATCCTTGCTGAATGAGTTTTCATAAAATAGACGCTTAAAGTTTATATTATATATATAAATATACATATTTTTTTTAAAACCAGATGGCACCAGGTTTCATGCCAAAGTTCTCACCTATCCCTCCCAGAGAGCGTTCAATTCTATATGCAAATAGAAACAAACCAAAGTGAGCAGAAAGAGAAGATAATGAATAAGAGCAGAGAGAAAAAGCACAGTTATTCTCATCACAAAATATTCCTTTCAAAATGTACAGACCAACCACCCAGAAACCCATCAGAAACACACAACTAGTCGTGACATCAAGCTGGCTAAAAATGCAGTCCACCAAGAGCTTTTTTTTAACACCACTGACAATACATCCTGATGGCACTGACAGGCACCACCATAAATTTATCTGTAAAAGTGTGTACGTCCATGCGAGTGGGACAGTACATCGCACTATGCTTATGTCTATGTGCCTGCTTTCTGCTGCTCCATGTGACAGCTCAGTCACATGCACTAAATCGGCACACAGTGAGAATGTGCGAAAGTCTGAGTGACAGAGAAAGAGGGTGACAAAAATAAGGGAAGCGCACACCCTCCCAGCTGTGATACCAAAACCAAACATCATAGGATGAAAAAAAAAAAAAAACCTGTCCTCACCTGATTAACATTCGCTGATTAGAACACAAAAGGTTCTTCAGGTCTCTTTCAGCCTACAGAAAGAAACGCTGTGTTCTGCAAAGCTGTCAGACGTTCAAAGATGCACTTTCTCTCTGTGTGTTATAAAAAGTTCAGTTCCACAAACAGCGATTTGCAGCATGATTCCTATTAACATTATCATTCCTATTAACCCATTTAATCCCACCAGCTCATGATAGTGACCATAAAAAAAGGTTTTCATTCATAAAGCTCTAAAAACCTTACTGACTGATGTTTTAGTGCACTTCCAGCAAATATGGAAAAAATAAAGGTTCTCAATTAAATATGTGACCCTGGACCACAAAACCAGTCTTAAGTGTCATCTGAAAGCTGAATAAATAAGCTTTCCATTGATATATGGTTTGTTAGACTCTGACAATATTTGGCAGAGATACAACTATTTGAAAATCTGGAATCTGAGGGTGCAAAAAAATCGAAATATTGAGAAAATCGCCAAGTTGTTCAAATGAAATTCTTGGCAATGCATAGTACTAATCAAAAAGGAAGTTGAGATATATTTACAGTAAGATATTTACTAAATATTTTCATGGAACATGATCTTTACTTAATATCCTAATGATTTTTGGCATAAAAGAAAAATCGATAATTTTCACCCATACTATGTATTTTTGGCTATTGCTACAAATATACCCCAGAGACTTAAGACTGGTTTTGTGGTCCAGGGTCACATATGTGCAGTTTCACATGATTAGTGCAAATTGTCACATGACCAGGAGGAGTTTATTTCCTGTTTGCACCTTGAGATGATGATGGCTGCATCAAAGCTCCAAAACAAAAGCCTAGTAAAGTATGTTAACAAAGATATGACAAAGATTTTAGGATCTTTAAGGTGTCTAGTATTAATATATGTATGTTTTGTTGAGTGTGGTCATAGAATGAGTAAACATGTCGACGGTCACAATAGTGATAACAGTGAACTTAGGTATACAATATAAATCCAATTGCAGTTGCTAAAATTTACAATAATGATGTTGTAATACTCGTAGCATTAATATAAATATTTGATGTTATATTTTAAAAAAATTAACAATTTTGAAATGCGGTGATGGTTGAATTTTTTTGTTTTTATTACTTCGTAATACTTCATGAGTAATACTGTAGCGTAACTAAGTTGTTAGGGGTGCAGCAATATTACAATTCTGGCCTATTTCGATAAGCTGATAAATATTTCCATGCCATGGCTTATAACAGTCAAATGGCTGCTATTATTATTGTTGATGTTATTATTAATTTCAGTTTTATCTAAAAAAAATAACACGATTAATGAGTAATTTTAAATGTTACAATAATTTAATGCTACAGTAATTTTAAATTCACTGATACTTCCACTTCAGAAGGATGAAGATAAAGAATGTATGACACACACACACACACACACACAAAGGACACAAGGCATGTTGATGAAACCCGGCTTCAGTCATGTGTGTACTCTGTGTACTATATGGTCAAGTAAAACACTGTGATACCAGGCTCACATTCCCCAGTATGAAAGTCAAAAAATAACGGTACTTCACTATTAAGTGGATACTAAAATGGACCATAACCAGTTAAAATGTAATTGTGAAATAATAAATGTATTTTGTTCATCAACACTGCACTATTTGATCAAAAATACAGTAAAACTATTCCTGAAAAGTATTTCTAACATATTATATTTTAAATTGTAATTAGTTTCTGTGATGACAAAGTAGGGCTGGGCGGTATATGGAGTTTGTACGATATATCGATATATTCTTTATAGGGGTGTGCTCAAAATATCGATTCTTAGATACATACCGATATAATAAAAAAAGATACAGTATCGATATTCTAGCCCTTAGTATCGATACTCCGCCCAGCCATTAGGGGGCGCAGCGGCGCCCGCGAGTTTCAAAAAAACTCATGGAAAATGTTAAAGCAAGATGTAGCATTTAAAGGTGCCATAGAATGAAAAACTGTCTTTACCCTGGCATATTTAAATAATAACAGTTCTGTACATGGAAATGACATACAGTGAGCCTCAAACACCATAGTTTCCTCCTTCATATGTAAATCTTGTGATTAAAAAAGACCACTGAAAAACAGTCGAATCAGAACATAACACCGAACCTGCTCTGCAGGTATTGTAAATAAACAAGCGCGGACAACAGCGAAAATAACCAAATAAATGTTATGTTCCAGGCCGTGCAGGGGGTGTGAAGTGCAGGGATGCGTTGGTGTCTGTATTCAGAAAGGCACAGAAAGCAAATAACGCGAGCCACTAAAGGGACATGGTTAGCTCATTGCTAGCGGTAGCCTGTTACAGTACATACGATTTCACTCTCAGTAAGGAGAGATGAGGATGATGGCGAATGACTTACAGATCCTGAGCACCACTGACAAGCATCTGATCTTGTGAAATGTGTGAGTACTGTTGCTCCATAATGTAAACATAGTTTGTGTGATAGCGTCTCTTGAAAGTGAAACTATAACGCGATCGATGGATCGTTCAAAAGCAGTTTCAATGCCTCGCATATTAATAACGGCTCCCTGATGCCCGCGTTTTATATACAGTATAATTACCCGACGATATAACTGCGAGAGAAAGTATTTAAATATATATTTTCCTCCCTGTGCGTCCTTCTTGCTGATGAGCCGTACTGTGAAACAGCCAATCAGAGCAGAGCTCATTATTATTCATGACCCTGCCAAATAAGCCAATAACAGACCGTTTCATTCTAGGGAGAAATCCTAGGGTTGTAAATGGACATGTAAAATCGTTTCTGGAGATTGTTTGCCCTTACCTAAGCCACATACCTTCTGTGTAGATATCAGAGAACAATTTAAAATACTGTATCAATGCATTCTATGGCACCTTTAAGTGATTTCATAGTGAAATATGTTATGGCAGTACATGGTGTCACAAAAAAGAATTATAAGAAGATTTAATAAGAAGTTAAGAATAATAAGAAGAAGATTTTGTGCTTGTGTGAGCTCAGACTGTACCCTTGGAAAGTTAAATGTTGACTTGTGGTAATTTCCAGATTAATACAATTTGTGTACAATTAATCAGAGCACTTAAAGTTGCAAATATTTAAGCAAAATGCACTTTGTTATAATGCACTTTTGTCTTCATTAAATTGAAGAAAAATGCAGAGTTCTGTTTGTTGAGTAAATGTGTTCAGCATTAACTAATTGGCTCTGGCCCATGTATTTTTATTGAATCGTATCGAATCGTGTCACATTGTATCAAATCGTATCGAGACAGCTCTGTATCGAGGTACGTATCGAATCGTGACCTGTGTATCGAGGTATGTATCGTATCGCCAGGTTCTCCAAGGTATACAGCCCTAATTCTTTATAAGCGATACGATATAAGGCAATACCCTTTATATTGATATACAGTAGTTTGAAACGAGCGCATCTGAATTTATAGCGGAGGACACAGACTGAGCTGCTGCGGAGAAAGTGCATAATACAATTTGTTCTAAACATGTGACAAACTTTATATGAAGGGCTTTAAAAAAAAACTATAGAAATATAGAAGAATGCATGACACACACACACACACACACACAAAGGACACAAGGCATGTTGATGACACAAACCCGGCTTCAGTCATGTGTGTACTCTGTGTACTATATGGTCAAGTAAAACACTGTGATACCAGGCTCTGCACGCATCGTCCAAGCTGTTTGCTGCCCCAGTAACACCGAGTGGCGGCCTGTGTGCCATCACACACCAGTGAGGAGCCTTTGTCCAGAGCAGAATCGACACCAGTGAGTGTACAAGAGAAAAACAGTGAGGGTCTGTATGGAACACGCTCACAAAACGCTCTTTGTTTTTAAGCAAGAGGTTAAAGCCACTTCAGTGAGATGTGTGATGGAAAAAAAGAGGGAGAGGGAGCAAAGAAAAGCTAACATATGAGGGCCATAAGACTCCAAAAGTGTTGCTTTACAGGTCCCCTGAGCCAATAACTAGCTACAGCTCTCTGAACTCAGGAGCAAGCCCTAAATGTTGACCATGTTGGACTTCACACATTGCCAATGGGTCAATGACATGACATAAAAAAGAGACAAAAATGCTATTAATACATACATACATACAAACACTGACTACATTTTCATGTACATCAGTAATCTAATTATTTACCTTATTCTGAATAAGACAATATTATGATTAAGGTGTTTACATGAGTTGCTTTTAAAATATTCGTTTCATGTTCCCATTTTACAGTCTTATCTTGCGCGTGAACACTATGGCCAATCAGCAGTGTTTAAGAATCCACTCAACAGCGCTCAAATGATAGCGAGAAATGGACGTTTTTAAAAGAAGTCAGTACTTTAGACAACAATAGTATGTACATTATACTGCACGACAATACGACTAAAATAGGAATACTCCACGTCTTAATTCGATTTATGTTTACTTCGAGTATGACTTTAGCTGGATTAAGGTAATCAAAAATCTGTTTACATTGTAGATTTTTAATCAATGTATTGTCTTAATTGTGTAAAAATCTGAATATTGTTGTCCATATAACCGTACTGAATAACATCTTTATACCTTAAAGTAAAAAGGTACTTTGACCTATTTATTAAAATGTCTTAGAAATAAAATGTACAAAACTGCTTCACTTCTTATCTCTTTCATTTAAACTTTTTTAATGAACATTGCTTCCAGAAATGGTATGAAAGCTTTCCAAAACCATAGCAAACCTACATGAATACAAAGACAAGTATTTAGCACATATGTTTAATACCAGACTTTTCAATAGGATCTGTATTCAAGATTCCCTTTCTCACCCCATCCATTAAACCCAACAGAAGGGGAAATCTCCTTACCGGAGCAGGTAGGGCCATGATCAGGGACTCTGTGTACCTTTTCACTTCACCTCTTCATTAACCTCAACCTATAGGCCTACCAGCCCACTCTGACCAACTTAAACTGAGCTCTCTTGGGACCAGCATACAATGTGAGAGATAAAATAGAGGTGGAGACTGAAGCTGAGGGCTGAAGAAAGGGTGAAAGAGAGAGATTGAAAGTCCAGAACGTGGCAAAGGCTTTTGGTAATGACATAGGATAGCATCAGTGAGAATTACCTGACCCGTCCTCGAGTGAACCAGACCAGCCGCCATCTTGAGCAACAGATACCTCCTATAGAATGATGTCTAAATGTCACAAACAAAAGCCAGATTGTCTGGCAGTAAAACAAGACAGAATGAGTACAGTAAAAGGCTTTCAACTTAATAAAAGAGTCCTGTTAGCAAACCAGGACCAAATGTGCCGTGTGCACATTTAACAGTTACTCGCCAGTTGGCCATTATCTTTATAAAAGAACTTCAACATAATACATGGGCTAAACTGAAAGAAGAACAAAAGTCTGACCCTCACAGATTTAACTATTGTTCTTAATTCAAAATTAAACCACCTACTAAAAATTCTACTAAATAAAACTCAAAACTTTCACCTTTTAAGTTGAAAACTTAATTTCTAGAGCACCACCAGGTGCTGATGTGAAATGCTTCTGTTTAACTGTCCATTCAGTTTAAACAAGAACAGACAAACATTTTTTTTTTTACATTGCTTTTTGTGTGCGCTATATAGCAGCAGTTCGAAAAATGAAATGTCTGATGAGTGGTGCTACAATGTTAATGCTCTATCGCGTTTTAAATTATCTTACAGCCTACACTTCACCGATAGCACTAACAAAAACCATCTTGACAATTTTGCTTAAGCAAAATAGCCATTTTTGTTTGCTTCTATATACAATTGATCCCTTTTATTGTGAATTGTGTTTCAGGACTCGTACCAGAGTGCTCGGCATCACAAATGAAATGCTGTACCAGCTGAGCTACAGAGCAAGTTTACTATGTCAGAAAAGCCAGATGGAGCTGGTTATGTGATGTCGACGTCAATGTATAAATTTAAAATCGTGCACTATGGGTGGTAATAACATTTGGGCAGGGAACTGTGCAAAAATAATTCTGTAATCAATTAGTGTGAAAAGGAATTAAAGTTGTTGCTGTTGTTACTGGCAAAGGTGTTAATTTCAGATGGAAACTATGTTATTTTGGGAGCGGAAATGTAGATAAAGGCACTTTTTAAAAAAAAAAATGAGCCTATGCTGATACTAACATAATGTGACACCAATCATGCACATCGATACGACATCACAACGAGGTATTAACTACACAAACTTTGAGACCCTTATGACCTGCAAAATCGAGATCATATCCAAAGCAGGGAATACTGTTATAATCAGAGAAGGCCTTTGTTATTTTAAGTGCTATCAGTTTTAATGTCTGTCATATGGGGGTCTCATTGCTGTACATGTACACCACATCTCATTAAAGGCCTCCCTCAGGCTCTCTGCTGTGTGGTCACTATTAAGTTCTGCATTGCAAAGGCACCATGACTCCCAATCTGTCAATTCTTTGTTATCAACTGTGTAGATACAGCTATGTAGGACTGCATTTTTGTGCTGGCCTTGAAATCTGTTGTACAAGCACAATATCAAGCTCCTTCAAGTTCTCTAGTTTCTCTGTACGCTTTTGGCTTTTCAGTGTGCACGAAAAAGCTATTGAGATTCTGTAGTAGTTGCTACAATCCAAATCTTTCCACTGTATATATTAGTATTTGGTCAATGCAAATGAGCTCAGCCACTGCTCGGTTTATTTGGTTGCTGAATGCTTCTTCTTGGCACTCTCAGACAGGCTGTGAATGGTGGGTTGCAACTTTCTGGAAACAAGTTTAGCTGTCTGGCTATGATCACCAATTAGAGCAGCATGAGTCTGAGAAAGGTAAACAACTGGCCTTTATCCTTTACATTTTCATAGTTTGTAAATTGCATGGGATGGGTATTTAATTTTGAGTATTAAATTCAATCATAGTATTGTAACATCAGCAACCTGATCTTATCTGACCATCAAATGAACAGTTCAATGGGAAGAGACATTAAGGAGACACGTAATGATACCAGAGGTCAAGTGTTCTTTAAAAGAAAACAAAAACATTACTAAACGCCATTTAAATTTAAAGTCTGAAGAAGCACAGGGCATCTGTAGGATGGGCTATCGAATGACCTACATCCAACCTACCAAGCATTTAAAAAGTGTGCTGGTAAGTAAAAAATTGCAGTGACCAATTTAAGGTGATAGCAATTCATCACATCAAAGCAATTCCATCTGAAATGCATTTTGGGCTAGAGTGGGGAAATGATGCAATGGTTCATGGGCTGCTGAGAGAGCAGAAAGCCAGGTCAAAAAATAAAAACAGCAGTGTCTGAAATGACTGTGATTTACGATAAAATGCATAAATACAAAGTCCTAAAATTTACATTGGGGCACTGACCAAATTGCAATGAAAAGTTCATGTCGCAGAGCACCCAAACATACCAGAGGAAAAATGAAACTTAATAAAATTAAATGAAATGAAATAATATAATATAAAACATCTCTGGTCCATTTTCAAATACCAAAATGCTATGAATTGGTAGCATTGGTGTTTACGCATCTCTCTTGCCTGACAAATGCCCAGTCTTCAAAGAAGTCTGGAGACCTTTTCTACCCTCAATATGTGCAAACGAAACCAGTATGGCCCTTGGGCAAAGGTTCAATCAAATACTTCTTAAACTTACGTGGAGAATTTACTTGAGGCCATAAAAACCATGTCCAAAGAGCAAAAGAAAGGGCAAAAAGAAAACTTTTACTAACAATAGTACACACAATTACAAGCTAATCTAAGACTTGGTCCCAGCTAAAAAATGTAAAGGGTTACAGTTGCCTTACTTGGATTAAGGCGCATTGCTTCGATGGCCAGAAGAAATGTCACATTGGTTTACTCTTTTAATATGAAGATGATGTTAGGAGCTACATATTTCAAAGAGCGCCTGAATAAACAAAGCAATTCAATACATTCAAACCAAAATACTCTGTGCCATTAGTCGAAGAAGCCACACAAAGGTCAGTGCTGAAGAAGAGAGTGAGAAAAAAAAAGATGAGAAAGAGGCAGATAATCAGATGGGAAAAGGTCATGGAGAGGTAGAGGATTAGAAGAGAAGAAGAGGCCACAGGGAAGAAGAGGAGGAGAAGCTGGATCCAGAAAAGCAGCCCTCCATACATGACATCTGTATAACAAATTTTTCCACTTGGGTTTGCCTATTCTCCATCCGCTCTTCTATGCTTGAAGGTAGAGTGACTGTAAGTGTGTGTGTTTGTGTCTGGATGTGGGAGGAAAGGACATATGAAGGCCAGAAGCGAGAGCTAACCCCGCACCTTGGGCCACCGCCAAATAACCACTGTCATATTCCTTTAATAATATTTCCTATATTATGCCCAGTTGAAGAATGTGTGTCTCATGTGGATGAACAATGAGAAAGAAAAATAGCATGAACATAAGTTGCTAAATAAAGACCACAAGAACCTGAGATCATGGGTTTAACAGATTGAACAACTGTTGTAGTCCTTATTTCCCAGGAAAAAAAAAAAAAGTCCACTTCCATAATTACTAAAAGTGTTCTATTTTTGCGCACTAATTTTGTACTTAATATACTAAAAATGATTATTTAGTACTTCTTAAGATAAACTTAAGATCAACTAAGTGAACTCAACTGTGCTATTTTGAGACGCCATGAATATGAACTATATATGGAATATGAAATGCGCTTTTAACTAGGGATGCACCGAAATTAAATTTCTTGGTCGAAGTCGAACAAAATGAAACGCTGGGCCGAAGGCCGAACACGGTTTTTCCCATTTTTGTCCCCCATGTAGGCCTATTTTGCCAATTTTTTCATTTTTCATAAATTAAATGTGCTTTTTACTGTTTCGTCCTACTTTTCAAAAAAAAAATAATAATAATAATTACAAAACAACAATTTAAAAATATTTACTTAACACTGAACATTTTTTTTTTACATTCTATCAGACATTATACCAACAAAGCACAACTTAACTTAAAAGTAATAGTTAGTAAAATAATATTTTTGGCCATTTTTTGACCCCCTTCTTGAATCAGGCATGTATTTTTACTGTACAAATATATTCAGCCTTGCTGAGCAGAAGAGATTTCTTTTAAAACATAAGAATATAATACAGATCCCATGTTGAAACACTGTGTGAATGTTATAATAAATGTATTAATCTAGTTGTTGTAGGGTAATTATTATTATCATTACTATTGTCTTACTTTTTATTTTATTTTACAGAACGACAGTAAAATTACAATACTAACATTTATTAATGTTGTCGTTGCTTTTTCTTAGCTTTTATTTTGGCAGAAACCGGCAAGATGATCTCCGTACTTCTTTTGTTGACAACAGATTTATAAATGATTCTTATTATGAATTTGGGAAGATGTCGCATTTATCACATTGGCACATGCCTTTAAAAACTGATAAAAACGTTACTGAGCAAACGACGAGTAACAGTGTTTCAGCGCAGATTTTCCTCACGCTTTGGACTTTGAACTCTGATACCACGAGCTTGTGCGGCGCTATTTATATTCTAAGTCTTTTCGCTTATTCTGCCGAACACCGAAACTATTTTCGACCGAACAATTTCGGCTAAATATCTCTGTATTTAAAAAAAATTATTTAGTTAGCACTTGTAGTATACTTGAACCATCTTTCATACATTATAACACTTAAGTGTACTACAAGTGGTGCCAAATACATTTTTTAAATACAGAGATAGTATGTTAAAAGCACATTTAAGTTTATATTCATGTTGTCCTAAAATAGCACAGTTGAGTACACATAGATGATCTTAAGTTTATCTTAAGTACAAAAGAATAATTTTAGCATATTAAATACAAAATTAGTGCGCGAAAATAGAGCACTTTAAGTACATTATGGAAGTGTACTTTTTCACCTGGGTTAGCGACTTTTTAGCAACTTACTTTGAATAAAAAACACTATTTTTAAAGTAAACTGTGAAATATTTCCACAGGATTCTTTGATGAATAAAGTTCAAAAGAACAGTATTTATTTGAGATTTTAAAGATTTCACAACGTAGATTGTAGATTTTAAAGATTCACTGTGATTTAAGTTGGATGACAAAATGTAAAACTTAGGCATGCTCAATATCTTAATATTTTAGCAGTTGGACGATACCAACAATTTTTATAATTTTAACTTATCGATATAGACAGGCTAAAATGTTTTAGATCTGATATACTATTTAGTGCAGTTGTTTATGAGTTTTTGCCACATACCATTAAAAAATTACAAGAGCTCAGGACAGGTTGCCTAAAGAGTCAGCGGAGGCCACTGATCCACACTGTCCTAGACAGGGTCTATGTCCACATGTGGGGTGACGGCCTGAAAGCAGTGGGGCCCAGGGAGCAAATACAAGCTGCGGTTGATTTAGGATTTTTGAGCTCAAGCCAACATTCCTAAGGGGAAGAGAGTGAACAAGCAAAAAAAAAAAAACCTTGACAGAACAAAGAAATAAAAGAAAAAGATTGAGGAAGAAGACAGAATAACAGTATGTAAAAAAAGAGTTGTAATTTCTTCCAGAGTAAGAGCAGCGGAAAGAAATATAGAGAAAAGTGAAAATGAATTTGTAAATGAATTACAAAGCAGTTAAAAGGCATCTGGATGTCAGCCAATAGGCTGTCTCACTTCATAGAAGAATGTGCAGGGTTGAGATATAAAAAAAAAAAAAAAACATCAGAGAGAATTTTATATATATATACACACACACACACACACACATATACACACACACACACACACACTGACTGGCCACTTTCTTAGGCACACCTTGCTAGTACCGGGTTGGACCACCTTTTGCCTTCAGAACTGCCTTAATTCTTCGTGGCATAGATTCAACAAGATGTTGGAAACATTCCTCAGAGATTTTGGTCCATATTGACATGATAGCATCACGCAGTTGCTATAAAGTAAAGTAAAGGTGCTCTATTGGTTTGAGATCTGGTGACTATGGAGGCCATTTGAGTAAAGTGAACTCATTGTCATGTTCAAGAAACCAGTCTGAGATTATTTGAGCTTTGTGACATGGTGCATTATCCTGCTGGAAGTAGCCATCAGAAAATGGGTACACTGTAGTCATAAAGGGATGGACATGGTCAGCAACGATACTCAGGTAGGCTGTGGCGTTTAAACGATGCTCAATTGGTACTAAGGGGCCCAAAGTGTGTCAAGAAAATATCCCCCACACCATTACACCACCACCACCAGCCTGAACCGTTGAGACAAGGCAGGATGGATCCATGCTTTCATGTTCTTTACACCAAATTCTGACCCTACCATCTGAATGTCGCAGCAGAAATCGAGACTCATCAGACCAGGCAATCTTTTCCAATCTTCTATTGTCCAATTTTGATGAGCCTGTGCGAATTGTAGCCTCCGTTTCCTGTTCTTAGCTGACAAGAGCGGCACCCGGTGTGGTCTTCTGCTGCTGTAGCCCATCTGCTTCAGGGTTTGACGTGTTGTGCGTTCAGAGATGGTTCATTCTGCATACCTTGGTTGTAACGAATGATTATTTGAGTTACTCTTGCCTTTCTATCATCTCTAACCAGCCTGCCCATTCTCTTCTGACCTCTGACATCAACAAGGCATTTTCGTCCACACAACTGCCGCTCACTGGATATTTTCTCTTTTTCGGACCATTCTCTGTAAACCCTAGAGATGGTTGTGCGTGAATATCCCAGTAGATCAGCAGTTTTTGAAATACTCAGACCAGCCCGTCTGGCACCAACAACCATTCCACGTTCAAAGTCTCTTAAATCCCCTTTCTTCCCCATTTTGATGCTCGGATTGAACTTCAAGTCGTCTTCACCACATCTAGATGCCTATTTATTTTAGCATTGAGTTGCTGCCATGTGATTGGCTGATTAGCAATTTGTGTTACCAAGCAATTGAACAGGTGTACCTAATAAAGTGGCCGGTGAGTGTGTAATATGTATATACACTATACACACAGATTAAAAAAATTATATACGAGTATAAATACATATACTGTACATAATTATATATATTTTTTATTTATACGTGTGTGTGTGTATATAAAATATATTTTACAACACAATTTAGTCCTGTGTTGGCAAAGCTATTTTTTAGCAGCCATTTTTCTAGTCTTCAATGTCCCGTTGATCATTCGGAAATAATTATTATGCTGTTTTGTGCTCAAACTTTTTTTGTTTTTTTTAAGATGTACTGTTTATTTTTGTGGATTGTTTTGTTTTGTTTTTTGATGAACAGACAGATCAAAAGAACCGCATTTATATGAACCAGAAATTTTTTAATTGTAAATTGTAAACTTGTGACAATGCAGAAGTCACTTTTAATTAATTTAATGCATGAATGACAGCTGAAACACCTCTATTTTACATAACACTGATTTGTAAAAAGGATCCTACCACAAGTGATCCATAAAGAGGTTCTTGAAGTCTCAGAGCTCTCATTTAAAAAGAATCAAGGATAATACGCTACTGAGAGCATTCTCAGAAAACCATTTACGTCTTTCTCTCTTTGCATGGGTAGGTCGTACTCATGGATCTACTTCAGCAGCCCTGTATCAGGCTCTTACAAGAGCTTATGAGAAATTGAATACTGGTCTAACAAGAACGTAATAGTTCCCAGGCTCTGAGTAGCTCTCTTGGCTGACAGTTTGACATGAGTTTGCATATTCAGCATGGCGGGGAACACTCCACAATCCTAACATTGCAGAAATGTTCTGGGCCTGCAAACCTGACATTCGGGTAAAGAAATAACCTACTTGGTGGAGTGCACAAGGCCTCAGCCTTCCATTCCCATCACTTTCAATAAAAGGGCAAAACTGCATAAGCGACATGGACCGTAGACTCCATGCAAGTCTGATCACATCCACCCATCAACGCCAGCAGCTTATTAAAATGTATGTCTTAAATTAACACACAGACCACATATTTACATACAAACATTTATACACACACACAGAGAAGGCTTGAAGGATATAAGAAGGATGTATGATGTCATAACATTTTGACTGTACGGTGAGAAATTATCAGACTTTGCATGCAGGGTATTTCAATGTTTTGCTCATTTAATTTCTTGGTAGAACATTTAAAAATCTTCTCATGAGCTGCTGCAGTAATTCAGGGTTTTTCCTGCATTGAAAATGTTTTGGTGGCCGCCAGAACAAATTTTTGTCCCGCCAAAGCCAAGGTTCGTGTGATTTATGAGTAATGTAAATGACTGCTGCGCTTGTGATAGTGTGCATGTTAACTGAGGGAGAGCGAGCAGAGAGCCATTACCCACGCACTCTTTCTGGGCCTGTTTACACCTGGTCACTTCATGTGTTTTCTCTGGTTGGACAGCCATCCGATCGTGAAAAGGCCAATCCTCCGAATTCAAACGCTTTCGAGACGGATTTAAATCCGACCGCTCAAACCACTCATGTCTGGGACGCATTCCAGATGAAACTGGACAAGTGTAAATGCATCAGCTTGTTGAAACCACATATATACATTTTACACTTCCCAAACGTGTGAGAGCGTATTATAAGCTATATGACATTTAGTAGTCAGATATCATAGATGTATATACTGACTAGATGTCGCCTTGGGCCTCTAAGCATACGTCAACATCGCCGCCATCTTGGGTCGGGGATCTGAAGGAAGCGCCAAAGTTTCCCTGCATTCAGATCAACTCTGAAGATGCCGGACTTTTGTGCTGTAGTAGATATTTTCATGAACTGGATGTTTTCAAAGAATGGTTAACCTGTTATATACTGTAGCCTAATCATTTAATAAGCTGTTGTAAATACTGGAAGATGTTTTCACACTACGTACGCACGTTATGTTTGTTTTTGTGTTATATAACCATTTTACGCTGGGTCATTGTATTGCAGGCTTGCTGATGTACAAAATAAACCAGTACAATTCAAATGTTTTAATTAACATGTACTTTTAAGTATGGATATCACACCATTGTAGCCATTTTGTGTGCAGTAGACTAGGCTAAGGTAAGTAACAATAGTTAATTTTAAGTTCACTGAAGTGGAAGAATAATAAACTTACACCTAGTTTTGAAGTAGATTAATATCAAAAGCTTAAATTTTCTCTGGACTCGATCATAAATGCATGTCTGTCAGTTGGAACAAACCAAAAAAATAAGAAAAATCATTTGAGATTTGGACGATTTATGATGATTTAATTTCTGCCTAGATGCAGATGTTAGGTTCCCCATCCTAACATTCTGAGGTCTGTTGGTCAGGAAGTCCATAATTGTTTTTTTTCCCGCTTTGTTTGTTTAACTCGTGCCTTTATTAATTAAAATTTTGCTCTATTATTTATTTATTTATATTTTATATATACTTTATATTATTCATGTTTTTTCATATCACTATCAGCATCCTTGTAATTGTTTTGTGCATTGTAGAACAAATTAATTAGTTATGTAGGTGTGTCTAAGTATTGTATTATGATATATCACATATTTATGATAGAACATAGATTAATTAATTATTTTACTTATATCACATAAGTAAAATAATTAATTAATTATGTTCTATCATAAATATATGTCTGACATTTATAATAAACCAAACGGCTTGAAAATCGGTTGAAAATTAAGCAAATTAAGGTGATTTTAATCGTTGATAGTTCTCTGCCAATGTTAACTAATGCAGAGTAGACGCGGCTTCCCCCGACCCAAGATGGCGGCCGCGCTGACGCATCGTTCCTATGGACAGCAGTGTCAGAGGTGACATCTAGTCAGTATATAGATGGTCAGATATGACAGCGTTAATGCTACACGCATCGCCACGGATACAGCCAGCAAGCCGAGGTGCAAACTGCCACGAATGAAACTGAAAGTAAAGTAACTTATCTTTCCACTGCTGATACCGCTCTCTCCTGTGGCGATCTTCGATCTTTTAATTGGCTGATGATGAATAAAATGCAGCGCACTGTTGATTTCTTTGACGTGATAGTACGGTAGGCCTAATTCAAGAACAGATTTATATCCGTATTTTGTGGCCAAAAGTAACAAATCAGATGGATAACCGATCCGACGAAACGCATAAAGTAACCAGGTGTAAACAAGCCCTAACTTGTCTTTCCTCTCCTTCCCTCAAAATCAACAGACATGATAGTAAAAGGTCAGAAGACTGATTCCATGTTTCATGCGGCACATTCAGAGATGTATTTATTTATTTTTAACTGAATTACCAGTGTTGTTAATTCACAAACTGTTTCTTTGCATTTATTTTAGTTATGGTCATCTTTGGGGTCGCAGATCACATGGGGAGGGTACTTTTTGCTGTGTGTGTGGATGACCGTCAGCCACCACCGAAGACCTTTTTGACCCAGGAAAAACCCTATAATTTGCATGACATTTTGCATGCATACCCTCCGGGTATAAATATCAGAAAGCGCACTGACAAATACTAGAAAACAGCAATAACTCTGTGATGCTTTGGTAAAACTGCATTTGATTTTGAACATTTTTACCGCTTTGCTGCTTTCAAAGAGCCTTTGTTTTACGGTTTAAATAATAAGATGCATTAGCGGTCTTACTGAAATTTCAATCAATACACTTCTGTGTAGAAATTCGAACTGAACAATCCATTTCTTTATAAATTGAAGTTTGTCATAAGTATATGGCTCCATCATAAATGTATTATTTTAATATATATATTTTTTTTTCTAACACATTATATAATGTATTAATGTTTTATAAAAAAGTATACACTGAAAAAACTGGTGTTTTGAAAACTGGCAAGTAATACACTGAATTAAATGCAAAAGTTAAGTAGAAAAATATTTTCCTGTAAAGCGTACTGCAATAATCTTTGCTTTATTTACCTTTTTGAAAATAATTTCTTTACAGTGTCACTTTCAAGGATACATTAATTTGGTTTTCATTTATTTTGTGTTTAATGCAATGATGCTGTAAATAAATTATCCACTGCCTGCATTCCACTAACAATGTAAATATAATCTTTAATGAAGGTAAAAACACTTTGAAAAAGTGTTGTTTGGTGGAACTCTAGTGGGATGAGGCTTTGTGGTACACAAGAGCTGATGTGTGTAGCTGTGCTTGAATACAAAGTCAGCAAAATTGTATGTATTTATGGGAACCCGGGTTTATTGTAAAGACAGTAAAATGAGTAGAAACAGGATAGTATAGATAAAAGTGAGAGATAAAAGAACATGAGATGAGAGAACAGATGTCAGAGGCAAGGGGATGTGGTCATGATGAAAAACAGGAGTGAAAAGAAGTGTGACAGAGCCCTTGAATCAGCAGAATTCTACAGAGGTCCCTGCTATAGATTTACATATGTGTGAGTGGCATATTTCACATTATCAGAGAGTGCGTAAGCAATTCTTGTGGCTTCCTGGTCATTCAATCGTGACAGAAGTGGCATTATGTTAATATGAAAGTGAAAGAAGCAGAACTGAAAATAAAAATGGACGACAGAAAAGATGATATTCCCTACTGTACAGTAGTAGTACAAGTTATTGTAAGTATGTTGCTCTATTGAAAAGCTTTTGTAGGATAATATCTAACAGCAGAAAAAAAAAAATAATAACCAAGAAGAGTAAATACATTTGTGCATCTGTCCTCTCTTCGCTTCTTTCATAACAATGGAGGAAAATTAAGTTAATCGTATTCTAATCGCATATGAGACAGCAAAATCAACACTATAAGCGCATGATGAATGGGTGAGGTTAGAGTCTTTACATTCACTATGTGCGGCTCCACCAAAATATACATCCAGCCCACAGACACTCACATACATATGGTGGTGAATGGTAAAATATTCCTGATTAAAGTCAGTGAAGTACATTTAAGAAAAACAGACCATACATTGTGACTGGCAGTGGTCTGTTAGGTTTTGGCCAAGAAAAGCAATTGTAAAGTGAATCTCTTTCGTGATTTTGACAAATGCATGGAAACTGTCTTTAAATAAAGCCAAGCACGTATATGTCATGGAAGAGTTGCTCTTTGTTGCCTAATGGCCATTTATATGGCTAGATACACAGCACAGATGTTTGGTCTGTAAATGAGAGAAAAACCGCAGTCTCTAATAAAACAATGATTGCCCATTTATTATAAATGTGGTCATTCTTTGACTACATAAGTCACTTTGTATGAGATACTTATATACATTATCTTGTGGTAAAGAAGCCAATGCAGTGCCTAAACCATGAGATCAGAAGGAACACAAAGGATTTACATTTCAATCTCACATTCCCCAGTATGAAAGTCAAAAAATAACGGTGCTTCACTATTAAGTGGATACTAAAATGGACCATAACCAGTTAAAATGTAATTATGAAATAATAAATGTATTTTGTTCATCAACGCTGCACTATTTGATCAAAAATACAGTAAAACTATTCCTGAAAAGTATTTCTAACATATTATATTTTAAATTGTAATTGGTTTCTGTGATGACAAAGTAGGGCTGGGCGGTATATCGATATATTCTTTAAGCGCGATACGATATAAGGCAATACCCTTTATATTGATATACAGTAGTTTGAAAGGAGCGCATCTGAATTTATAGCGGAGGACACAGACTGAGCTGCTGCGGAGAAAGTGCATAATACAATTTGTTCTAAACATGTGACAAACTTTATATGAAGGGCTTTAAAAAAAAAAACTATAGAAATATAGAAGCCTGTAGTTTAGTTTCAGTTTAAAACGGCTCTGACAGAAAGGCTGCGTGTGCCGCTGACAGAGACTCACGCTGTTTAATGTGTTTGAGATGTGCTGTTTTCCAAAATGCATAACTTACATTTCACAGGTATATTCTCCATCTGTAAATGTTAGAAAGCCATGGAAATATTTCCTTTTTTACTGTCAGAAGTACATGAGCCTTCTGCTTTGAGATTCTCCGCTAAACGTCACAGACTTCATTTAGAACGAGCGCCAAACAGACACGCAATGTAATAGGAATGCAATAATTCTGACTAAAATATACATTTTGCTGAAATATTTGTAGTTAATAAACAATAAATGTGACATATGTAGAATTTTAAACCTACAAGTAAGTGTATTTGTATGATAGCACTAACTGTAAAGTGACTCTAATGGGGTAATCAAAACAGCCTTTTTACTCAATTAGTCTGTACTTTTTTATTATTTTCATTTTTAATTTAGTAAATAAACTTCTGTTTTAAAAGTATTATTTTTGTTTTTAGATTGCAATGTTACAATGTTAGAATGTAATGTGATTTTAACCCTTTTTTAACATAACATGCCTATGGTTACATTCACTTTATTTGTTTAATCCAAATACAAAAGCGTATAAATACCGAGATATACACTGTATACCGCAAATCAGCCAAAAAATTAATTTTTGCTCATGTCGCCCAGCCCTATGACAAAGCTTGATTTTCAGCTGGCATTACTCCAGTCTTCAGTGTCACATGATCCTCCAGAAATCATTCTATGCTGATTTGGTGCTAAAGAAAAATATTTATTATTATAAATGAAGAAAATGGCTTAATATTTTCATGGCTTAAAATCATTCTACATTGTTTCAAGATTCACTGATAAATAGAAGGTTCAAAAGAACAACATTTATTTGAAATAGAAACCTAGAAATCTATTGTAACATTACTTTTAATGCTTTTACTGTCATTATCAACTACTTAAAATAATCTTTGTATGTGTGTGTGTGTTTGTATACCAGGTATATATGGTTTTCTGTATCACGGCATAGTAATAACACATACATATATAATATACACATATACACATATATCTTAAATTTTGGAAAATAAAACCTCAGATGAACAACAACACATGACATATTTACCAAAAATAATGCCAAAATGGAAAAGCCATGTGTCACCCTTACTGTTAACATGAGAATTAAGAGGGTAAGTAGCAGTCAGGCACTGCTAATCAAATGCCTTTAATTAACTGATCATCAGTAAATGTGAGCACCTCTATAAAAGCAGAAGTTTTAGCAGTTTGCTGGTCTGGAGCCTTCAGGTGTGTTTTAAAAATATGCCAAAGAGAAAAGACATCAGCAATGATCTTAGAGAAGCAATTGTTGCTGCCATCAATCTGGGAAGAGTAATACGGCCATTTCCAAACAATTTGAAGTCCATCATTCCACATTGAGGAAGTTTATTCACAAGTGCAAGACAATCAAAACAGACCCCAATACTCCCAGGAGTGGACGTCCCAGCAAATTCACCCCAAGAGCAGACAGTGTAACGCTTAGAGAAATGGCAGACAACCCAAGAGCTTCACCGCAGGCTCCACAGGCCGCAGTTAACATGCTAAATTATAAAGTTTATGACAGTACAATTAGAAAAATATGGGTCAAGTATGGCATGTTTGGAAGGCTTGCCAGAAGAAAGCCTCTTCTATCTAAAAAAAAACTAAACATGGCAGCACGTTTTAGGTTTGCAAAGTTGCATCTGAACAAACCATAAGACTTCTAGAATAATGTCTTTTGAACACACAAGACCAAAGTGGAGATGTTTTGCCATAATGTTCAGCACCACATTTGGTGAAATCCTAAAGAGTATATCAGCACACAAACCCTCATATAAAAAAATACATGTATGAAGGAGGGCTGACGATTTTGGGCTTATTTTGTAGCCAAAGGACCTGGGCACCTCACAGTCATTGTGTCGACCATGAACTCTTCTGTATACCAAAGTATAGAGTCAAATGTGATGCCATCCGATACGACAGCTAAAGCTTTGTCAAAACTGGGTCATGCAACAGGACAATGATACCAAGCACACCAGCAAATCTACAACAGATCGGCTGAAAAGAAAAAAAATAAAAAAATCAAGGGGTTGCAATAGCCCAGTCAAAATCCAAACCTCATCCTGACTGAAATGCTGTGGCGAGAGCTGTGCATAAACAAATACCCACAAACATCAATAAACTGGAGCAACGTTGTAAAGAAGAGTGGGCTACGATTCCTCCAGAGCGATGTGAGAGACTGATTAAGTCATACAGAAAATGATTACTTCAAGTAATTGCTGAGTGGATGTACAGGCTACAGGCAACTGAATCAGAGGCTGTCTTAAGTTTGTCACACATGGCTTTTCCATCTTGGCTTTATTTTTGTTAAATCAATAATGACATGGTGCAATGTGTCATGTGATGTTGTTCATCTGAGGAATTCTTTTCCAAATTTTAAGACCTGCCAAAGTCAATTTTTTTTTTATCATGCTCTGATACATACATACATACACACATACAAACACATATTAGGGGTGTAGCGGTACACGTATTTGTACCGAACCGGTTCTTTACAGTTTTGTTTTGTTTTTCTCAGGAAATTCAAATAAAGGGCGTTTTGAGCAGTGCGGAGCGCAAGTGAACGCGATCATTCCTTCCTCTTTACTACTAGTTTTAACGTGAATAAACATGACTGAACATCTCATGCCTCATGTAATTACTCAATCAGTGTTTCAACTGTGGAAAGATATCAACAAAGCAGCATGGAAATAAAAATGTCATGTCCACAGCTCGTTAGTTCACTAGAGAAATGAAGTCTAGAGAGGAGCATTTTCGCAAAATATTACACTATATACTCATTATATTTGACTAAACCTGTTAGTCTTAATTACTTAAATGTATGCTTAAATTAATCTGTTAAGTTGTTAGGTCTAATTGTAACCTTATAATGTAAAAGGGCTCCCTATAGTTGTAAGCATAAGCTGAGGTAGATTTTTATCACTAAAAAAATTTAAACTATAACTGAATGTATTTAAAGAAAGGGCAACTTGTTCAGTAAAATAGTTTTTTAGTTTTTCCCCCTGCTGTACCGAAATCATACCGAACCGTGACGTTAAAACCGATATATATTTGTAAAAGTTTTATAACTTATTAAAACTACTAAAAGGAACACTCCACTCTTTTTGAAAACAGGCTCATTTTACAACTCCCCAAGAGTTAAACAGTTGAGTTTTACCGTTTTTGAATCCATTCAGCCGATCTCCGGGTCTGGCGGTAGCACTTTTAGCTTAGCTTAGCATAGATCATTGAATTGGATTAGACCATTAGCATCTCGCTCAAATGATATACATATATACATACATACATACATATACGCACACTCACACAGATTATTTTAAGTGGTTTCACTCGTATATAAGTGCATAGGCTATTTATATCCAAGCTATAAGTTAAGCAACCTTGAAATAGTCAAACTGCTGACTGGTAGAGAGTAAACACCTGAAAAAGATCTGTTGAATAAGAACAGGTTGTTCTTGATCAATGTCTGGCAGAGCTCCAGTATGGTGTAGATTTCACCGCTGTATCAAACTGCACAATAAAACAAACACCTTGACGCACGCTCAGTCCACCGCTGTCATTACCGCTCAACAAGAAACGAAAAAGCTCCACCCTATTCTAGACAAATGTCCAGAAGCAACTGTTGTATGTTCTTTAGAAAAAAAAACACATATTGGGTGTTACATTACATTGGTAATGTAAAAAGGCTTACTTTAAAATGTAATTTAATAAAATATATAAGAATATAATAAAATAAGTAGCTTACATGGTTGTGTACTTTGTGTTAGCAGCTAGTATTGTAGATAACTACTTTTCCAAAATAATAGTTTAATTGTAGTTGAAACGCATTAAAATGATGAGTAGCCTGACAAAAAGCAGCTTCAATGCAAGTTCAGCTCCAACGCTGAACTTGATACTTAGAATACTGCCAGCAAAATAGCTAGAAAAGGAGAAAGCAGAGAACAAACTAACCGTCTCAATTAAATCTAGTTTTTGCACAGCAGGTCTGCCTGCTGTTGTGTTTTATTGGATTCTATTGAATCAAAATCAAGAGAGAAATGCGATGAGATGAATGCAGAGATACGGCTTATTGAATGTGCACAATTTCATCAGGAAATTTATAACAGAAACTATTTTTTTAAAGTTCCTATGCCTCCACATGTCACTGGTGGGTAACACACATGCTCTAATGCGGACTGGAAGTTGCGCATTTCTTCCGTTCCGTCCGTCTCCATTAACCCAGAGTGCAATGCACACATGTGGCTTTTGGCTGAAGTCTGGCATTATTGGTCATGATTTTCAAAATGTAACACTGTACTTATTATTGAAATTACCGGAAGATGAGAAATAACTCATTTAAACAGGTTATGCTGCCTGAATTCAGTCGTTCATTCATCCTAAATCTTATCATTGGACATAATGCAGTCACACTGGAAGAACCCTGTAAGGAGTTAAATGTAATTCATAGAGCATGCAAGGCCATTTAACCTGCTCCAGAGAGCTAATGGATGCCCATCCTGTTCTGTAAGAAAAAGCATCAGAGCCTTTTAATCAATATTGCATCCTGCCTTTGTCCATTCAACGGTCTCTTCTGTCAAAACAGCTCAACCCGTTTACTAAGACACTTTAAAGCATTCTGGACAAACCAACTAGACACAGCAGGATTGAAGAGAAACAGCATATGCAATAGTGATACACAGAAAGTATTCAGCCAAAACAGCAAACGAAAAAAAAAGTTCAAATATTTTGGAGGGGTGAAATCATTGTCCGAAACACTTGTTGCTTCTCCGATGAGACTTTTTAACTGTGTCTATTTTGTGATGGATAGGCATCTTGCTGCGAAAGAACTTTACAATGACTGTATATCACTTGTCAACACAACACCCTGAACTACATGACGAGTTCAATTACCTAATTTGACTAAATAAAATAAAAAATGAGTTTTGCTTTAAAAAAAATCTATTTTTTGGTGCATTACAAATATGCATGGTTTATTCTGGGTCAAAAATGGTTGTTGGTGTTAGCTTACCTATATGGTCTTCCACACATTATTGAAATTAAGAATTCACACAATTACTCATTTACATTTGATATGACCAAATTATTTTAGCATTTGTGTAGTAAACAAAACCACGTCTCCACCATTCATACATACCGAGGCTAGCGGAACATGCAGGATTCACATTTAAACCATCAAAGCAGCTGAAACTGATTTACAACCCCCTCTGCTACTTAACAGGGGCAGTTGTGGCCTAATGGATAGAGAATTGGACTTGTAACCTGAAGGTCGTGGGTTCGAGTCGCAGGTCCGGCAGGGATTGTAGGTGATTGTAACCAACACTCTCTCCACCCTCAATACCACGACTGAGGTGAGACCCTTGAGCAAGGCACCGAACCCCCAACTGCTCCCCGGGCGCCGCAACATTGGCTGCCCACTTCTCCGGGTGTATGTTCACTACTGTGTGTACACTTGGATGGGTTAAATGCAGAGCACAAATTCCAAGTATGGGTCACCATACTTGGCCACACACCACTTCCCTATCCCTTTCCCTTTCCCCTTAACTGACCAGATCGATATCCCAGGAGTTTAACTGACTTGATGCTATACTCTGATTAAAAAGTATTCCTTTAATTTTTTTGGAGCAGTGTATATCCTTATATAGATTATATACTAATACAAAAAAAAGAAGATGCATGCCACAAAGTCTGTGTGGGGAGTCAAATAAGTCTGCTACAGCTACATTTCAAAAACAAAACTTTCTAAAATACAGATATGAGAACTATAGAACCAAAAGCCACACACATGACATTCATCACACCTTCAGTATCTCACTTCCTCATTCAGAAACTCAAACCATGCTAATTTCTATGCTGCCACATTAAACCACAATGGAAAAAAAAATGAGAGAATGAACCATGGATGTTTTCTTGGTCTCCTGTCCAAAACTCATTGCTATTGCATTATAGCGGTTCCTCGACAGTTGCTTTTTTTAAGAAACCACAACAGGGAGACATATTGCCAGGATAAATCCCTGACTCACCTTAGCCTAAAAAGATATTATAATTAGACACAATCCAGCTCTCAAATTCTCACAGCTACAGGCACTCTCTCTTTTTTCCATCGACTGCCATTATATAGTGACATTAAATTATTTTGAATATGACTATCTTTTTCTAATCAAACTGACTGATGCCTTCCTGTCCTGTTCCACCTCCCTTTTGTCCCACAATGTCCATGTTCCTGCTTTCGGCCTTCTCTCACATGGCTACGAATGAGCCCTCTGATCAGCTAATGGGATCTTCAGAAAGAACTCTCATTAAAATCTAAGAGAAAAATTTAATGACAGCGGCACAAAATACTACGCACATGTGAGGCTTTCAACATTTAACGGAGGACGTTTTTAAATGTCAGAAAGTTCTACGCTTGGCCTTCATGCTGAAATAAAACAATTTTAAAGTGAGTACTTAAATGCCCATTATGTAAAATTAAGTTCTCACATCATGTCAAGGATCCTAGCGATGCTGAATGAACGGTGATATTATGAAAGGTGCTTCACAGCGAACAGAAGCGCAGCCAAGAGCCCACTATTCCAGGACTGAGAAGTTGATCACAATCCATGGAAGTATTGTGTAGTGTTTGGCAACTTCACTGCTGACTTCAGCGATTCAAAGAACACACGTTTCTGCTAAGCTTCCCATAGATCTGAAAAACCGGCAAATGTTAAGAAATAAAACAGATGCTGAGATTAGGGCTGGGCGATATAGCTGACAAAATTGTATCTCAATAGTTTTCAGCCTTCTGGCAACATTCTACGATTCAAAAGTTTGAGGTCAGTAAGATATTTTTTTAAAGAAACTATTTATTTAAAACATATTTATATTTTTTATGTAACATTTTAAAGGTCATACTGTCACTTTTTGTAATGAATCTGAATAAATAAAGTAAATATCTTACTGACCTCAAACACAAAAGTGACAGTATGACCTTTAAAGTGTTACATAAAAAAATATAAATATATTTCAAATAAATTCTGTTCTTTTGAACTTTCTATTGATCAAAAAATCCTGAAACATTATATTAAACAATATATTGATATTCATATATTTGCTCTGATTTTTCTTAATTTAATCAATCTGTTGTAGCCACATGTAGATTCAAAACGTTAATGTTTAAAGAAACATCAAAAATAATATATTTGAAATTAAATGCACTGAAACAGACAGTTTGAACTAATTCACAGAAATTAAACAAATCTACCAACTCTAATATACAACACACTGTGTTGAATAAAATTGAATACATTTTGAATAAACACTTTTTTATTTATCAAAGATCCCTGAAAATCAGCAATTTAGAATGATTTCTGAAGGACCATGTGACACTGAAGAATGAAGTAATGATTGCAATAATGCTTCGCTAAATTAGATTTTTTTTGATCAAATAGATGCAGCCGTGATGAGCATAAGAAACTTCTTTAAAAAAATTTTAATGATCCCAAACTTTTGAACGAAACTGTATAAAAACAGAGACTATTACAACTCTGACTTGACTCTCTCATACTCACATTATCATTATATCAGAGGAAAATTATTGCTAACATTTGAAAAATTGTCCAGCCCCTGTGTTTATGTCATGCATTACACAGTTCCCTTACAAAAACAAAAAGTGTGCAAATTTCTTTCCATGAGATTTCTTCTGCTCATCCCAACATTTGAGAGCACAGCCCACTTTCTTTAGCAAGCATCAACTGAAGAGCTGGCCAGAGGGAGCTTGTGGGAGCTCAAGCTGTGATATTTCTGCAGACAGCTGCAGGGCTTCTGTCTTATGCTGGACAGACACCAAACTGTATTAAAAAAAAAGCAAACCCTCAACTGTAGCAGTAAAAGCTCAAATATGATTTGATGCACTATAAAGCCCCCTCCTCTGTGGGAACTGAACTGACAAGCATATTTGGAGCCCATAAGAAACACTGACAGCAGAAAAGGTGACTTGTGGCTACATGAAGGACATTTGTGTTCAAAATTACACATGCTACTGATATCACAGCTGACTCTTGGGAAATAATTAAACCGATAAGGCAACGTCCCATTAGCTGACCCTAAACAACTACATTTTAGTCAGGAGAATCTCGCCTACTCAGTATTTTTGCTCAAATCTTTTATAAGAATGGAAAAGAGGTGACAGACTCAACGATTTATCTCTACAATTCCCGGTTATTAGGATACAGTTTATGGAGTAACTTTTCTTGGTAAATGTGTGTGTGATTTGTTTCTTCAGGGCTTGGTGTAGAAATATATTCATGCACTGCTTCAGTGAGTAAACAAATTAGGCCGCTGCTTGCTTATATTATTAGTAGTAATTTAAGGTAATGTGGCTTCAAGTTTGCTGAGGAAGTTTGCACAGCAAACCAAAACAGAACATATTGAGCTGTTTTTCATCTCATCATATATGAACAGAAAATCTCAGCAATACTATCATTCCCTATATAAGCTCCAGATGATTGGATCATGAGATCACAGGACACCCTGAATATTAGAAGAGCGCTCTGCTCGCCCCATGTTTCTTACCTTGCTTGAAAGTGCCTGTCTTCCAGAGATTCAATATCTCAAGCAGACATTTACGCCTTAGAATAAAGAAGATGCATCTTGAAAGCTGAAGCTGGTCTAGAGGCAGAATGGACCATACACATCCAAAAGGAGAATTTGTTCTTGCGGAAAAGAGACAGCATTGCAGATTAGCACTCAGTAGCTATGTTCACAAGACAGTGAGGCAAGTCATTGGGTCAAAGTTGACCAATCATAGGCTTCATGTGACCAGCTTATACCTCTAAAAGGCTTACGAACATAATCCTGTGGCTAAATGAGGTTACACCTAAAGCCATGACTAGACAAAAGAGCTGAAGTAAATACAGAACTGTGTCACAGAAAGAGCCATGTTCAAATCATGTCTGCACTGATTTTAAGGTGCAGCCACATTTACTGTTGTTCTGCGAAATCCAGTCATTTTAATAGGAATCTATGCAATCATGCATTTCTGTTAAAGATTTCCCCATGCAGATTTCAAATTTGCCCTGAAGGCCAGCAGAAAGCTGCTTGGCTTGAAAATGACGTCTGTGTGAGCTGTGCTTCATACATCCCTATACTGCTGACAATGGATAATGGACCTTTTTTGCCTGCAAAATTTCACCATTATTTCACATTAGATGATGGCAAAGGTAATGTAAATGGGAACAAAAGAGCATGCACAATGAAATATCTATTAATGGCTGATATATATCCAAAATTAACCCCATGTCATCTTAGCAGACATGAAAAAATGAATGGAGAGGCAATTTTACTGTCCTTTACTGAGGTTTTATTACCATTTTGACACCACTGTAAACCTTTCAGATGAGAATGACCAGAGGTGTGACATATGTTTGAATTACATTTGCAGTTAATGGCTCGTGCACTGGGCCAGTAAAATACAAATGAGCTAAGATTTGCTACATAAAATCTCTAAATACATCATCTGTGTACTTAGATTCCATTTTTCATTTCTAGTTGCTGTTTAAAGCCGTGGTTCTCAAAGCAGACTATCCACTTTAAAAAAAAAAAGATTTATACATGTATTCTAAGTCACAGAAATAGGGCTCTATGAAATCAGTTTTTTACTGCCATTTTTCGTTCTGTTTTAACGGTTTAAGGATGTCTAATCAATTGAATTCATAAAACGTTAACAATTACATAATCTATTTGCATGTTAAAAATACAAGTAAAAATGTTATGAAATGAGTTTTTCTTTTTTATAATTTTTTTATGGATTTTCTACATTTCTAATACAAATGTATTCTTAAAAAAGATGGTAATCAAATGAATGCATACAACTTTACACAACTTTTATTTTAATTTAATTATTATTTTTTTAATTAATAAATTTGAATAATTTCCTTCATTTTTTGTCAAACAAAGTTTACATTAAAACACTGAAATTCTGTTAGTGTGTGATAATCTCTTAAACAAATATATTTTTATTCAAATGTATTACTGTTATTGAATTATTAGTACTTGAAGTAGTAGTAAATGTGGGTTTAATAAAAATTCAAATACAATTACTTTTATTCGAATTACTATATCAAATGGTTCAAATCAATGTGTCTTCCAATGAGCCTGTGAAATTCTGACATGCAAAATTTATGTGAAAAGACATATTTGTCCCTTTTACATTTCCAGCGGATTTCATCAGTTCCCATTAAGAAAGGTTACAATTTCAGGAGACTAAATCTGATGGCATTTAAACCTGCTGATGTTCTCGTCTGGCGAGGAAGAAAAGGTCATCCCTGGCAACCGATTAAGACAGAAGCTGTTTGACAGACGCCACATGCACGGATGAGAGACGAATAACATTAGGCTAGACCACCCGTATGACAAAGAGCGACGCTGAAACTGAAGACCCAAGCCGATACGATATCTTGTGAACTTTCACTTTTTGATCTTGTCACTGAATATCAAGTGTTACTGTATATCTCTGAGAGCACATACTGTGACATGGTGTCAATGTACAATGAATCGATAAAGGTGTATAGAAAATGACGGCAAAGATCTACGGCTCGTTAAGGACGGTCCTTTGCATCTCAATGGTCCTATAGCAGACGGCCTAAAAGAACGATGGGAGCGCAGGGGGACAAAGCGCATCTTTGCATTTAGTTTTAGTTACCTACTGTATGTTGCAAGGTGACGGGGATCTCTCAATTACTGCCAGTTGAGAAGGGACTGCTGTGTATCAAGTTAAACTATGTAGGTCACTTGAATGCTTCCTGGATCCCCCCACACTGACACAAGACACCTTTATTGGAACCCCATCTATCTGTTTTTCTTTACCGCAAAGTGCTAGTGAAGTTTCCATTAAAAAAGCAAAAGGCTCTAACACTTTAGTCAATCGACGTCTGGCACAAGTTCTCCTACATCCTATCCAATAACCTTAGCATATGAATAATGAAGTTCCTCCTGTGTTGAAACCACATAAGCTATATGGATGAGAATTTTATTGAAGACAGCAGCAACAGTACTGCTGTCCAATAACTGATTTGCCAAAGGGGTTCAAGTTGACTCAGAAGGAAATAAACGAGTTTGAGAGATCCTGAAAAATACATATAGTTTAATAATTAGGACCAGCAAGCAAAACTACTACTAATTCATGAAATAGCTACTGCATAAGACTTTTGCTGCAGTCTCAGACAGAGTAGATGAGCATTCTGCACTAGCGTCTGCCACAAATCATGACGCAAAGAAAGTCTTAAAATAAGAGCTAGGTATCACTTTGATTCTGATTTGCCCAACTAAACGATTTGACTGCCCAACTTAAGCCCCATAGTATACTTCACTTTTAACATGAATGTGAGGGACAGTGTACAGTGCACGTAATGTAAGTTTCGTCATCAGAACAGTACGCGCACCACCCCATTTTTTGAAACATGCACATGCAAATAAACTTGATTAATTTTAATATATCGTGCGCACTTTATGACTTAAAATTGTCAAGAAATTCAAAAAATATTTGTTGCAGAATGCCGAACACATTTACAGTTTATTATTTATTCATTTTATACAGAAGTGTTTGTTTTGTAGGTATGGGAGAAAAAAAAAAAAACGATTCTCCGATGCATCGCGATTCTCTCTTCAACGATTCAAAACATTTCAGAATCGATTCTGAGCTTGGTTTTTCCCCACATATGGCACGTGTGCGTGCTAGAGACAACCGCGGCAGGCTTCATTGCACAGAATTTGCGCTGTGAGACGTGGGAAACTGAGAATGTGACGCATCGCGATATTGAGTTGATGATGATAATCATAATTGAATTGAATCGTTAAACCAGAGAAGATTCACACCCCTATTTTTAAGATGGCAGTACTGACATACAGATATTCCAACTACAAACAAAAAGCATAGAAACTGTCATTTTGGTTCAAATGTATTTGCACAGCAGAAGAATTAATTGGGGAAACTATGTAGATCAAGAATCGTTGTGGAATCGTATCGTGACTCCCAGAATCGGAATCGGAACGGATCGTAAAGTGCCTGAAGATGCCCACCCCTAATGTTTTGCGTGAATATTTTGATGGGACTCTGCCCCACCTGCCTTTACAAACGAGCCACACCTGCATGTGGGGCCCTATGATTTCCGTGATGCAGAAAATGCAGACGGAATAGTGGAATCCAAATATACTGTATAATCTACTGAAATATACTGTATTCTTTTGAGAAAATCTATCGTCATATCATATAGCAACTTAAATGTTTTCACAGCCACCAGTCCAAATGAAAGTTTGGTTTAACTTGAAAAAACAGTGACAGAAATATTACTTAATGTAATGATAGCACTACTAATAATACTAAAATTATTATTAAAACATTATTTTTAAAGAAATATTTACCAGAGAAAAAATATTTACCAGAAAACTGTCAATTCACGACAGCATTTCTCGAAAAAAAATTAATTAAATAATACATTTTTATTTTTATTCTAAAATCAATTAATTAGAGATGTTTTTGATTATTAATATTTAATTAAACTATTAAAATTAAATCCAGAAAATTAATTTAGAAAACAGAATTTAGCAAAAATAAAACTGAATTTGAGGGGGTGAAAAAAATTTTGTTAAAATTTTAATAAATTGAAAGTGAAAGGGACGTGACATACAGCCAAGTATGGTGACCCATACTCGGAATTTGTGCTCTGCAATTAACCCATCCAAAGTGCACACACACAGCAGTGAACACACACACCATGAACACACACCCGGAGCAGTGGGCAGCCACTTTATGCTGCGGCGCCCGGGGAGCAGTTGGGAGTTCGGTGCCTTGCTCAGTCGTGGTATTGAGGGTGGAGAGACACCCTGTACACATTCACATAAAAAACGGATTTCATATGACCCTAAGCCTGTCACACGTCCACTGAAACATAGCCTCTTGCTCGCCCACACACTGGTGTATGGACATTCATCCAGTTCCCATGTTAATCCCAACTAAGCCTCCTTCACTGCATCCAGCGAGGGATAAATAAAATACATCAGATATTGGCCAAAAAAAAAAAATGCTCAACTGTGGAAATATAGCCATCCGAGCCATTCCTCTAACCTGATCCCAGATTCACACAGCAGCCTCCAGAGGAACGGCTTAAAGCCAGTACTGCATTATGCTAAGAGGCAACAGGAGAGGGTTCACATACAGCCTATTCCCCAGGCTCCGGGTGATACTGTGTGGTCTTAAGTGTGAGAAACGGCCGGTGAAAGCAGAACACCCTGCCTATGGAAAAAACAGCTTTACTTGCTCATAGAGAAGAAATGTTCTGCCTTTATTGAGAGCAAAGGGTCAATAAAAGTTAAAGCTTATATGTTCCTTATACAAAAACAAAGGAGAGAAAAAAATTAAACACCGTTAAACTGTTTGTTTTTTTGTTTTCATTACTGCTCTTGCAATAACAGAATGAAAATCTGGAGGCCTGTGAATGAAAAACTAACATGCAACAAGCAATAAAAACTCTTGTTGGAGTTTTTACAACAAACAACAGGACACTTTGTCAGTTACTGGTTTACTACTTTTGTGGAATTACACTGGTTATGCCCACCCACTTTTAAATCCTATTGATCCAAAATCCTGCTTTACATAACTGAACATTAACAGAAATTTAGCATTACATCACTTGCTGACCAATGGATTCTCTGCAGTAAATGTGTGCTGTCAGAATGGGAGCTGATAAAAGCATAACAATATTTCAAAACGAATCGAACAATAGTCCATCCAATAACATCTTGTAAAGTGAAAATCTACATGCATGTAATAAATTAATCATTAAGAGGTTTTTAACTTTGCGTCTGGCTAATATACAACTCCCGATCCATAATATTGAGACAATTTGTCTCGTCTGAATCAGAAAAGAAGTATGCACACAAACAATGTTTATAAGCAGAAAGTCCAAAACAGTTCTAAACAAATATGTTGCTCGGTTTTGATGTGAGAGCACAAGCGTTATTATGGATTACGGACTGGATTTTGGCACAAAGTCACAGATTATGGGTAAAACGCCTTAATAATGGGTTTGTTACTTACAAACACTTAAACAATTACTTGTGGATTATGATGTTTTATCAGCCGTTTGGACTCTCATTCTGACGGCACCCATCCACTGCAGAGGACTGACTGGTGAGCAAATGTGACGCAATGCTAAATCTGTACCGATATTCATCAATATCTTGGATGGCCTGAAGGTGAGTACATATTCAGCAAATTTTCATGACAAACTGTAAAAATTCTATATATACTCTATATATTGATGTGGAATAAAAGCTGAAACAAAAGAATTTTAATACCAGTGAAAACAGCTTCTAAAGTACCCTGTGATAAAAAGAAACTCTCTTTCTCACTGAGAGATTCACACAAACTGTCAATAATATGCAGATTCAATAGATGTACACAAATGTGCATAAATATGTGCTCTATTTGGAAGCTGACACAGATGGTCAGCCCGTAATGTATTATTGACAAATGAGCAAATAAACTGGCAGCTGCTTTATGGCTGTTGTGGAAAATGTGTCTGCTGGATTGGAGCACCACATGTAAAATATCATAGCTAACTATATCTGAACTGGTGGGTCACGGCTCAAAAATGGGTCAGACAGAAAAAAAAAAAAAATGCAAAAGCAAATAATAAAACGCAAATAGCCATTCAACTGCATAGTTAGGACAGAAAAATAAATAGACTTATCAGCTTTTTAAATGGGAAAAAATGTTTCACATGTTTTTTGTTTTTTTAAGTCAAAGGTTATGAGTCAATCATAGTCACAACATTCACAACTCAAATTAATTCGTCATTTGATAGAAGCAAGAGAATTGGCCAGATGACAACACAAAAACTACGCAAGGCTCAAGAAAATATGAAATTTCAAATTACATTAAATCATCCATTTGACTTTAAGCATTGATAAATGTGGTTAGTGTGAACCACAATTTAAAATACTTGCTGCTTTTGATGATATTGAACAAATCATTCTGTTTAGCTTTGAAAAATGACTAGTGAACATTTTTGTGTGATGATGAATAATGAATCAATTCAAAACAGACTTCACTTAACACTACCCTAGTGAAAATAAATACACTAAAACATATTTGAAATACATTTATCAATACTAAAGTATACCACAAATACATTAACATATTTATGTACTTAATAAAAACACCCTGCAATTGTACTTTTGGGGCCAGTTTTACTAAACAGGGCAAATTCGCGCGAGAGCACAATTCCCAAAACAGAGCCGATGGGAAGGGAAATTTCTGCGGATGATTTACTAACAATGCGCAAATTAAAGAACACAGACGCAACATCTCATTTAAATATCGACCAACGCAATATACCAAGCGAAGCGCAAATTAGCGTAGTCGCAAATAAAGAATAAAGAAATAAAGAAGCCACAGTATGTTGAAAAGAACCGGAGGCAAAAAATAAAGGTTGGCTAGAAGTTTTGATAGACCTTGTATTGCGTGACTCCTAGTTGAGGGTTCTAAGTCGTCTTTTATTTTCTGAAGCAAATGAAAAAGAACACGGCTTGGCAAAAAAATATGCTCGGATAATGTGTCTTTCTGACATTCAAAATAATATGTGTGGAAAAAATCCTCTCCCTTCTACCACACTCTCTCTGTTTTCTGTGGTGCCTCCTCCTGGCAACAATAACTGCAGCCATTTCAAGTGCAAAATAGTTTAAGACATGTTTTTTTTTGGCATTAAATAATGGCGCAAACGCCAGTAATTTGACAAGCACAAACGTTAGAAAAACGTGTTGCGCGATTCATTTGAATACTCTCCTCCCATAACTTTTGCGTCTGAAAAGGAAACTCCTACAAATGCATATTGTGCAAAAATAACTGTATCTACGCCTTTTCAGTGCTAATTCGTCACTGCACGTTTTTAATAAAGCCTGACGGTGCAATTTTGACGCCAAAAGCTGTTAGTAAAACTGGCCCTTGGTATCCTAAACTGGTATACTTAAAGTCGGCTAAATTAAAACAACTAGGTCAAATTTTGTGCTTAATTGTGCAAAAACCCAACTAAAGATATACTGAAGTATGTTTGAGTGAGCTAGGAACTACTGCAAGTATACTTAAAGTATATTTTAAATATCTTGCTTTTAAAGACTTAAAAATCATATAATCCTCATCAATAGTGACATTAAAACACTCATCTATCAAATCAATCAATCGATCAATCCAGCGCCAATCGATTTTGGCCAAAATTGTTGTGGAGGGCCAATACCACTGAAATAGTAGTTTAATTAGCATTTCTCCGATGACGCATTTTGACCATGTCGGCATCTATTTCTCAATATGTAAAACTTGTTCTGCTAAAAGAACTTTACTTTGATTGGTGATTAATGTTAACAGGTGATTCATTAAACCAGTTTAACTTCGGGTTTTGGTGTTTCAATAAAAAATGTAAAAATAAACTTATTTCAGAGCATCACTACTTAACACTCGCAAGGTGCGATACAGGGTAAGATCACATAACCATTTTTATGACAGTCTTTAGGAAAGCATAAAACTAAATTAGGAAACTTTCAAATAATGTCACTGCAATAAACACAATGTTGCCAATGTTAAAGTTAATACTGCCAACAAAATCACCAAAAATATAGGCTATTGTAACTACCTGATAAATCATCCAGCTCTTGTATTACTACACAACTGCTTTTCTCTTAGTAATGTGCACCTTTCTATCAGTTATATTCTGTTTATTGATGACTGAATGAACAGCCTCAAGACAAAATAAAAAAGCAATAGAGAAAGCTTTCACACAGAGAGAGAAAGAGAGGAAAAAACACAATGTGGAGATTGATCTGCTGGGGTGAAAGCAGAAATGGGGCCCAGTCCGCATGCCAAGTCAAATAGCTCTCCCATCTCAACTCTGTACAGCAGCCAGAGAGCAAGGCAGCTAGCGTTTGACGCCTTTTTCATTTTCAGATAAAGTATTGCTTCTCAAAGGCATGACCTATTTTTCCCCTTTACTTTTACCACTTGTTAAAGTCAGATGAGCAAGCCTCTGGCTTTCAGGCAGACATACCAAGCCTCCTGCTGCAGATGTTTGCTCTAGAAACGAGCAAAGATCTTATGACGGCTATAAATGGATGACACTCACCTTCTGTGCTATCAGGTCATTATGAGATGGCTATATGCTTCCTTTTACATTTTCTGTGGCCTGATTTCCTCAATGTGATAACGGGCGGTGATGCAGCCACAATTTTGCCACACAGTATCTTTTGATGTCCACCTCTGAAATCATTCTGCTCTGATGACCACAAAAAGGCAATAACCTAAACCTCCAGGCCATTATTACTGATGAGCCTGACATCAGCAACATTCATGATACAGTCCAAGGCTCGTCTTAAACACAGGTTTGAGTTTAAACTGGGTCATGGATGGCTGATCTGCATGTGACGGGCCGCCACATACCTCAATATTCTTGGTAAGAGATGGTTAGTTTTCAGAGTGGACCTACCTTTCTGATTCGGAGGATGGCAAGTTAGAAACAAAACTGGACAATCTATGCCAGTAGCGTGCACAGAAATCCTACTGCTTAATGAAATGATTACTAAAACATTATTTTTAAATGAATATTTACCAGAAAAATTTACCAGATTTTATTTAGCAGAAAAATAAAACAATAGGGCCTAATTTTTTAACTTTTAATAAATTGCTGTTTAATATTGTAAGTTTAATGATTTCAAATAATTATGCCTGCTTTTTGATTAATAGAATTTAATTTAACCATTAAAATATGGCGTTAATTTACTGCCAAATGTCGAGAGCACATTTTTGTAGAGCCAAAGTAGATTAATATAATGCGAATCATTAAGAATCATATACTTTTTGGTTTGTTTGTATGTTTAGATAAATCACTCCGAGGGGTTTGACCAAACGATTAGACAAACTAGGTTTTTTGGGGGGTTTTTTATAAATCATCCAAGCACCCGATTCCTAGCCATTTCTAATATACATTTGATATGACTAAATATTATTAAATTGTAGAGAAATTCCAGGATCAGTTCCCTCTTCACGTAGGCCTAGTATTTTTATCGGGTCAGTCACAGAAAAATCTGAACTGGTTGATAACTTTTGACGTTAAATCCAGGTGTGAAAAGAATTCATATCTAGCGCAAGAGCACGGAGAGATGTGCAAGTGCACAGGACAAAGTTTGAGCGCGCACACACACTTGAGCGAGAGGAGAGACACATTTTAAGTGCGCGCACTCTCTCTGCGCGAGAGCAGCGTATATCCGAGATCGCGCGTCCAGTTTTGTGCGAGAGCAAAGGAAATCCACGTGCAAGCGGGGAGATTCGCGCTCGCGCATTATATTAATCTACTTTCACGCTACAAAAATGTGCTCTAGACATTTGGCAGTAAAATAACACCATATTAAAACAGCCTAGAAAAAAAAAAACGATTTCATAAGGCCCTACATTTACTGCAAACTGAGCCGCTCTGACACTGAAAACTTTATATCATGAGCTGCTTATGTGTAAAAGAACACAGTACCGTGCTTCTTTCTGAAGCACACAGAGCATATACTGTATTTAAATAATTAAATCAGAGCCTTTGCGATTCATAATCAAACTAAGCCATATTGTGATTTTGGTTTTATTTTGATGAATCATGCAGCCCTAGCATAGTGTATGGTTCACAAATAGTATGAAAACAATCCATCCAGAATGATTAATGAAGTATAATTTGCATTACCTGCTCCCGGTCACACTTACTTGAAGCATTCCTCAGCTCTGCTTGTCACAGAATAAGACACCTACGGGAGGAAGCTTGCATTCTTCACATGTCTTGCTGTTTAAAGTTTTGGTGACAAATGCAGAGGGATAAATGCTTCAGTAACACAGTGGAACTGGCGTCTCATTGTTACCTAGTTACAGTAGTAAACAGCAGCCACTAGTACTCACAGAGGAACTCATAGAGATGACGCACGTACCGCCGTTTAGACTGAAAAATACAATGAAAGAGACCTGTGGGGGAAGGGAAGAAGCATGGAATCAAACTCGAGTTCAGAACAAGCAACTGAACCAAGTGTGAAAAGAACCTGAAAAACAAAGTGTTTATGTGGTGTCTTATTGGTGGGTCAGCTCTAGGGTTATAATGATATAATGGTATGACGGTCTTTCACGGTTTGAACGTACACGGTTATCACACCGTAAACATTTGCATATCTACGGTTTAAAAAAAATTTATGAAAAAAAAAAAATATATATATAATAATCTCACCCGCTCATATGCAATTTATTTCGGCTGGTTCACTCTGCTGAAATGATAGAGATTGTATCTAATCTCCATCACCTGCTGAAAAAAAGTTAAAATTTGCAGTATGGGAATACTTTGGATATAAAAAAAAAAAAAAAAAAAAACACGAACGTGGGGTTGTCCTTGAGGACGAATCTAATTTGCAAAAAATGTGGACGCAAAGTGGCTGCAAAAGCAGGCAATACATCCAACATGTTCGCGGACATCATCCCTCCGTGCAGATAAAGGTATGTCGCATTTATAACAAGTTATAAGGCCGTATAATTTCTGTGATGCAGAGGGAATGCCGGTGCAGTCGTGAACATGGGATTTACAGTATAACGTTAACGAGGTTGTCACTCAAAACACACAACAATAATAATATTCTTTATAATAATTTATTTAAACATTATTTTTAAGGGATATCATGTTTATCCATGTTTTAACTTAGAATACCTCTGTTGTGCAGCACTTTGCCAAAAACAAATGTTGTTAATTTTTCATTTGATAACATTTTAAAACATTAATTAAAATGTTAAAGTGTGATATAGATATACATAAGGCTTATGGCTTTATTTTGTATTTTTTGTTTTTTTTTCTCAGAAGGGAGGCTTACTTTCATAAAAATTATTTCAAGTTTGTTGCAATAAAGGATTTGTTCACTGAAATAACTTGTTCTTATTCTTTTAAGAGTCATTGTTGCTGATAAGAAATATTGTTTAATATATACCGTGAAACCGTGATATTTTCTGAGACGATTATCATACGGTGAAAATCTCATACGTTACAACCCTAGTCAGCTCACAGAACTACTAGGCTGCTCTCTACACAGCTGCTTCAGGTTTCACTGGTTCAGGGTCATTCAGCGAGGGGTCTCCACGCCAGACCCTCTCCCTCCTCCCTTGCTCATGAATCACAGCCCACTACAACACAACTGTTGGCCTTGTCCAAATCCAAAATCCATTCCATACCACTTTGTGGTCAGGCTTCTTTAACTCAGAAATACACACCACTCTTTCAAATTCTCAAGTATAAATCTCCTAAAAACGTACAGAGATTAATCATGGTACAAGCATATTCAAATCAAGCACAGAATATTAAATATTTGTAATTATTTCCTAAGAACAATAGAGTCTTAACAATACTGTTTGATGTAAACTAGCATTTTGGGGGAGTATACTCTATAAAATTCTGGGTTAAAAACAACCAAGCTCTGGGTGAAAAATGGAAATATGAAATATTTTATTTAGCAAGGATGCATTAAACTGTTAACAGTAATAATTCAACAACAAAAAGACAAATAAAATACAAAATATATATATATATATATATATATATATATATATATATATATATATATATATATATATATATATATATATATATATATATATATATATATATATATATATATATATATATGTGTGTGTGTGTGTGTGTGTGTGTGTGTGTGTGTGTGTGTGTGTTAGTTTTCACAGAAAAATTAAGAAGCACAACTGAAAATGTAATTATGCCATCACAGGAATAAATAGCATTTTAAAATATATTAAAATAGAAAACTACATGGCAGGAATCACATACTCTTAGGTTTAAACACATCGCTACTGGTGAACACTAACCTTGATGGAAATCCTAATATCCCAAGTCCCATTGTTGGCAGAATTGGCAAATCCCAAATGGCAGAATTGTCATTTTGTGATGAACGATTTCTTTCAAGAAACAGCCATTCTGACAGGTTGAAGCTTCATTTCAAGAGCAATTCCACTGAAAACCACCACTTTTCTACCGCCAGTGCATGACACAACACAGATATATCAATCTTTGAAAACTCATTCACAAACCATGTGAGATAAAGAACTTTTTCTTTGAGAGATGCCAGAAATGTGACCATAAACAGGAGTTGCAACCAACTGTGACAATGTGCTGTAATATCCCAAGTCCCATTGTTGACAAAACTATACAAAACTGGATTAAGAAAGGAATTAAAACAATTGGTGATCTTTATGTAAACGGCATATTTGCTAGCTTCCTTCAGTTATCTGCATTATTTGACTTGCCTAAACATAACCTTTTTAAAGTACTTACAAATAAGACACTGGATTAGAAGTCAAACATTTGAGTCATTCCCTAAAATATCTGAAAAATCCCTAGACATACCTCTACAAAAAGCTTAACATTTTCTATATACAGAATTCTTATTAACAATCTTCCAGCATACCAAAGATTTTCAACTAAGCAAAAATGTGAATCGGATCTGGAGTGTTCTTATGATGATAGCGATTGGTGTATTCTTCTAGAAAATTCACAAACTGTATTGGTATCCACCAAACACAGACAAATTCAATTTAACATCTTACATAGAACATTTTACACCCCTATAGACTAAACAAACTTAATGTTGTGATATCTGTCATGTGTCAAAGATGTAAAATGTCTACTGGGACTCTTCTTCATATGCTCTGGAGTTGTCCAGCCTTAGAGACATTCTGGAAGTATGATATTGCAACAATTTCGGAAATATCAAAGAATCATATTGATCCTGATCCTAAAATTTGGATACTAGGTGATATTAGTTCACTTCGCATGACCGATCATGAAGGCTATTTTATTTTGCTTGCAAGCACTGCAGCATACTTAAAAACTGGAAATCAAGAGAACCCCCCCAGAGCGAAAACACTGGATTAATGAGCTTGTATCTTATAGTACCCCTGAGAAAATACTATATTCTGTTAGGAAAAACCCACAGACTTTGACTATATTTGGGCCCCTTTTCTTGATGCGCTACCTTTGTTAGGCTTTAATGATTGACCAGTTTGTATATTAATTATGTGCATTTTTCCTTTCTCTTACTTTCTTGCTTCATCTCTGGACATTATTGTTTTTTTATTATTTATTATTATCCTTAATTATTGTAATTCTACTTTAAATGTTTTGACAAACACTTGACAATTATACCATGTGTGTTGTTCATTGTATTTTTTGTTTTTTAGTTTTTGTTAAAAAAGGAATATTTTGCATACTAAATAACTGTATGTATGTTCCCAGTAAACATCTTTACAAAAAAATAAAAATAAATATAATAGTATTTCACAACTTTAAAATAATAATAAAAATAATAATAATAATAATAATAATAAAGTCGAGGTGAACAAAAGAGATTTCTTTCAAAATTCTTACTGACAATAAAGAAACCTTACCAACCAACTTTTGAACAGTACTGTACACTCTTAAAAATAAAGGTGCTTGAACATTAAAAAAAGTTTTAAAGATTTTTAACTTGTTCTTCAAAACGGTTCTTTTAGGAAAGAGTGCATGGCATAATCTTCACACAAGAGTGGTGATGACAGCACACTTTGTCCCACAGAACGTTCTTTAATGAGACCCTGATCCAGAACACCTCTTGTTCCCTACAGTATCTGTTGAAGTTAATGCGGCTTGACCATTGGCAGTGTTCCAGAGATAAAACATGCTGAACGTTGCAAAGTGAGGCCGTAACCTACAGCATCATTACATCCTCCAACATCACAGTGAACCTTTCCAGAGAATTCATTCAGAAAGCCAGACTGTTTAAAATATTTTTAACAAACAAATAACCTTTAAGAAATAATCAAGACAAACTTGCCTTAAAGTTTATTAAAGCCTTAAAGATATAGACAGGTAAGTCCAAAAAGACAGACAAACAGACTAGACAGAAAAGACAGACTAGTCAAAAGAGCAGACTCTGTAGTCAGAAAATACACCGATGATCCAGAACAGATAGACAGATTAGTCAAAAAAAGACAGAAAGACAGTCAGAAAAGACAGAGAATCAGACAAAGAAACACTTACAAACAGGTAGAAAGTTGCTAATCAGTGGCTAGGATGCTGTAGGCATTTCTAGGGTACAGTAATTGACCCTTAACTTGGAGTTTGAACAAATGTGCCTAACATTTTGTCTGACAAACAAACCACACAGGAGAGTAGATGGTGTGTATTGACGTCTTTTCACAGTTGAAACAAGACAACTTCTGATGTTCATTCATGTTTATTTTGTGCCAGACCCATTAAAGAGCCACAAAATATTTATTTTTATTTTTTTATTATTGTTTGAATGTGTAAAAAAAAAAAAAAAAGGCAAAATTTGAAAGGGGAGAATTTGTTTCATACTAAAGGTAGCCTGCTCCGTCTTGTCTTTCGGCACATTATCAGTTTTGCTCTGCTATGTATCTTGTGGCGTGAGGGTGGCATGGCTTTTCGGACATAGCAACAGTAAGGAAGGGGGGCGGGTCTTTGCATAGGGTCAATTCCAATCACTTCCTCTTCTCGAAAAGCCACATGATTACACAATATATAAATCTTCTAATGTTTAGGTTTAAATTGACTTTCTATACGTTCCTTACTTTGTTTGGTAAAGCCACAGCAGAAACAATGATATAAAAGCAACAGGTGTTTCAGTTATAAGATAGTGATCTGGACACGCTGATGATAGTAAACTCAAGGCAGTCGCAGTATTAGAGGCAGCATCAACAAAATAGAGCAGTTGTGAAGTTGAGTTTCTAGTTCCCTCTATGCGGGCCTCCGAATCCTCTATTGCAGTGTGCAATCTGAAGATGTGATCTCAACCCTTCTTCATTATGGAATCTCACCTCAGTTCTCAACCCCCCTTTTCTTTTCTCAGAAAATATCACACATTTTCTGCTGAGATATACTGAGATGAGTAAGCTGCCAAGATCAATCCTCAGTTCGCTGCTGGAGGCGGCACGCAATTGGTTACTTTGAGATTTGACTGTAATAACTCCAAAACATAGCGAGATCATGCGCCATTGTTTAAATTAAAATTAAATCAAGTTATTTGCCCACGCTTGTTTGCACTGTAATCAGCCAAATGATTTCCTAACGAATGTATAGTTCCAGCTTTCTTTCTTCTATGGAACATAAACAGATTTTGGATGTCACAGTGGAAGTCAATGGTAACCAAAACATTTCTCTAAATATTTCTTTTTATGTTCCGCAGAAGTAAATGGCAGAATTGTCATTTTGTGATGAACTATTTCTTTCAAGAAACAGCCATTCTGACAGGCTGAAGCTTCATTTCAAGAGCAATTCCACTGGAAACCACCACTTCTCTACCGCCAGTGTATGACACAACACAGATACATCAATCTTTGAAAACTCATTCACAAACCATGTGAGATAAAGAACTTTTTCTTTGAGAGAAGCCAGAAATGTGACCATAAACAGGAGTTGCAACCAACTGTGACAATGTGCTGTAAATTAATGGAAGACATATTGGCTTGCAGCAATAGAGCTGTCAGTTTCCCACAGCACAAAAAACTACTCTATTCACGTTTTCAGCATTATATTTTCCTATAAACTGTTGAACACAAACTATACAAGCATCCACCAGCATGTGCTGACATACAAGTTCAGAATAGCAATAGAATATGATTAATCTGAAAATCATGCTGCTATTTTAGGATTTCAATAAATAACAACAGCTTCTTTCTGGGTTTGTATACAGAGATATTTAGTGGTAAAAATAGGCATCTGGTGTAACTGATGACCTAAATATCAAAGGTGTAATAAAAAGAATATGATCAAGAGGTGTGGCACAACAACGCTGCCAAATCCTCAGCTCCTGGAAACTGTCCAGATGAATTTCCCAAGCATGAATGTTTATATAAAAAAAGACCTCTTAAAAAAGTAGGATTCCTTCCTTTCTGTAACAGTGTCATAGTGAAATTAGATACAAGATTATTTTAATGGCACAGACTTCCCAAAGTTAATGCCAAGGCCATCTCTAAACACCCATTTACAGAATATATAATAGCAGCATAATGTATAAATAGATGCATATCTGCAATACGTGGAGAACAAATAAATAAATAAAATACCTACATTTGATTTTAGTATTGAACATACTGGTTAACGCATAACTTCAAGTGCTTTTGATTTTGAGTGACGTTAAAGTCATGCGACCTTGTAGTTCATTTGTTCAGTATCTTGATAAACACATGTAAAAAACGGATTATTTTCTGTAGTCTAAAATCCAATGGAAATATCCTTTGAACGTTTCAAAGTCAGGCGCTGCTGCTTTGTGAAATGCGGTTACCGGGGAAACCGCTATATTTCTGCAGTTCCAAAAGAGAACGAATTAGAATTTTCAATAAGCCCGCGTATCTTATTTTTGCTACATATTTGTTAAATGTGAACCGGTGGATCGACAAGAAGCTATTGCGTGATAAAAATCTAAACAATTAAGACACTAAGATATATTCGTAATATAATACAATTATTGATTGTTAATAATTGTTTAAATTAATATAATGATTGATACTTTTGACTCTTTCCCTTTTCTTAAAGAAATGTTTAAAGGCTGAAATGTGAAGTGCAGGTCTTAAAAAGGTCTTTAAATGTCTTAAATTTGATTTTAAAAAATCCTTTAGATACCTGGTTATATTATAGCACCAATTGCAATAACTTTTTTTTTTGAATAAGCCCTTTTTAACTGTCCTCTTGTTGTTTTGATAATGTTCTGTAGGCCACTAATAAAAAAACGACCTCTGTACATTTGTTTGTTGCAAATTTACAGACAATACAATTGAGATGTTTACATTGGCTTGTTGGGGTAATATTACTGTCAACAAAGCTTAATTAGCATAACTGCACAAGTTTTATAGTTAATAAAATATTGAAAAATGACATTAATTATACTTTCATTTCCGTCAATAAAAAGGAAATTGAGTTAGATGGTGTAAAGGTGTGTGGACGTGGATTAGTAATCTGGCCCCTTGATATAAAGGAGAAAAAATGCTGGCCCTCGTCACTATCAAAGTTGCAAGCTTGTCTAGCAAAAGCTACACTTGTATAAAATATACAGATAAATCCCATCTTTCAACATAGTTACACTCAGAGTATAATAAGTCCTTTGCCCCATTTCCAATGCAAAAAATATAAACTAGCACATTCCAAGCCAAAACAGCAACAGGGAAGAAGCCACTGAGACCAGATTAAAAGGCTGTTTTAGATTTAGGGCTGTTAATTAGTGTGAAGTGTGGCTTAAAAAAAAAACGCCTCTCAAGACTCTGTTCTCATAAAGGCCAGTATATACTTTCGTCTCGCGCGCCTGCCGCCCATTGCAGTTGTGATTGTGTGGGGCGAAGGGGGCGGTTTTTGTGTGGAGCTGGTTAAAAAGGCCAGATCTGAGCCAGAGTCCCTCGTCCTCATTGACATGGAAACCACATGAACAAACCAATAACAGTAACTAAAGACAAAAAAGATCAAATACAGTCGGGAGTTGGCCTGCAAGAATAGGACAATGAAAGCCAGAGAGAGTGTTTTGTGTATAACAAACCAATGGAAGATATCAAACAAACTCATGCGAGTCTGCATGTGTGTATCTGTGTGCGCGCAGGTCCGTTTGCTTGTGTGGGCCGCGTTATCTCAAAGGAGCCAGTGCAGTGGTGGGTGACGTTCACGGGTGATCATACGAAGCGGTGATAAATTCATGTTGCACGGGACAGCGGTTGTGCTTATCAGAACTGAATCCGCATTGCCCTCCGCAAACGTTTTAGACCAAAGTCGAAGTTCAGTTTCGGCATCTGCCACTACGCATCTGCTGCGAACACAGTCAAAGAAAGAGGTTAACACGCATTAGCACAGCCATGAATTATGTAACAGATGACACACAGCAAAGTCAAGGCTATGTTACAGCTAAAAACAGTAATTATCTCTAAAATGAAATGCAGGGAATTGTACAGGACCTCTTTATAATGCTCCATGCATAAGAAGAAATGCTGGGCTAAACGTAACTGAGCTTATTCTGACACACTTTTTATTATTTCCAAAGGCATTTGAGCCTCATTCTGAAAATCTAGGGTTACATGCTATAAGGCCCTATGATTTCCACGATGCAGAAAACGCAGACAGAATCACGGGATCCAATCATGAAAATGGAATTTACTGTAACATGGAATATCATGGATTTTGCCCAATTTGGGATGAATAAATTTAAAAGTAGGTCAGTACACAAATCAAAACGTGATATGGACTAGTGTCTGTGAATATTAAGTGCCAAAAATACTATTTAAATATGAATCCTGCATGTTCCCGCCAGCCTGTTAAAATAAAAGTTTGGTTTAAGTTAACTTCACAGAAATATTACTTAATGTAATGATAGTGCTACTAATACTAGCCTAATAAAAATATTACTAAAACAATATTTAAGAAAAAAATTATTTACCAGAATTTATTTACCAGAAAATTGAAAATACACAACACAATATTTCTGGAAAAAAAAAACATAAATAAAAAATAATTTGATAAAAAAAAAAAAAAATTGAATCCGAGGAAAATAATAAAACATATTGCATAGGGCCTTAAAAATTTTATTTTTGTTAAACTTTTAATAAATTGCTGTTAAATTGTGTAAGTTTCAAGAATTCAATTAATTACACTGATTAATATGATGATTAATATGACTGATTGATTTGATTAATATTTTCAATGTAGCTAGAAAAATTAAAACTGAAAAAACGGTATTTGGAAAAAACAATAATAAAACGGAATTTGGAAAGAAATAAAATGGATTTCATAGGGCCCCGACAACTGGTTTTTAATCAGCAGGCCGGCACCCATTACTAGGGAGCCTCAGCAAAATTCCAATGGGCCTCAAGATGACTTAAAATCTTTAAAATACGACAAATCACGCTTTAAATTAAGCCAAAACGATTTAATTTACCCCCAAACTAATTCTACAATTATTTTAGCTACTTGTTTTAATTTATGGACACTATGAATTTCTTTAAATTATCAGGAGGCAGGGGGCTTTGACTATTGCTGAGGACAGTGGAGGGCCTTGGAGTCAAAAGCGGAGATCCACTATCCTAGACTAATAGTGGTGTACAATTCATATCTCAATGGTTGCATCCAAAAATTGCATGCTTCCCTACTTAGAAGATGAAAATAGTGTGTGAAAAGAGTATTCACAGTATTTATAAGACAGTTGGCAAAGAGTACCCGGATGATCTTATGAACACTTTACTATAGCATGAGGCCACTGGGGATTTGTGAATGGCAGTGAAGCGACACAACTGACGATGTACATTAGGGCTGCCACTAACGACTATTTTTATTTCGATTAATCTATCGACTAATTTATCGATTAATCTAAACGATGAATTTCCAGCAAAAAATCTACAATTTTACTTAAGAATATTTTATTACACCAAATGAAATCCAAATGTCTATGAAATCCTTTTTTTAAAGCAAAAGTAAAGTGCAACAGAGTGCAAGAAGCAAGTGTTCATCTCATAGTCCAAATCACTGAAATCAACGTTCAGTATTATAGTGTAAGAATGACAACATATCCACGTGTTCTAGTCTACTAATAATCAAAAAACACTTTTTAAAGGACTATTTACCAGAATTTATTTAGGTGAAAAATGTAAATGTGCAGTATTTCTTAAAAAAAAAAAATAATAATAATTGGAGATGCTTTTGGTTATTAAAATTTAAATGGAACCATTCAAATGGAATCCAGAAAATAACGGAAAACAGAATTAAAACTCAATTAATTAGACAGGCTTTTTGATTAATACATTTTAATTTAACCATTAAAACAGAATATAGAAAAAATGAAAATGGAAAAAACTGAAATTGGAAATAAAACGGATTTCATAGGGCCCTATAATTATAATAATAAAAACAATTGTGGTAATAAAAATAGATGCAAGTAAACAATAGCTTTTAAAACAACAACATGCAGAGATGGAGTTTGAGACGCTCCACACATGTAAATGATAACAGGTTCTGTGGAAATACTGCTGTGTGACGCACGCACGCATGTAAATAATTAGAACTGCATCGCATATAATTATTTAATTAAATCAGCGTTTGTCAATTCACAATTATGCTTAATTATGATTTTTAAATGGGTTTAATATATCATGCAGCCTTGGAAAATGGTCTAATAATGTTTTTTATGGATTCTCGTCTGTGAAATGCGCCACTTCCGGTATTTTGGCGGTTAGTCGACGCAAGCAAAATGAAGTCGACGATTTTAAAAAAATCGATTAGTCGACTAAAATCGATGAATTCGCGACAGCCCTAATGTACATCACAGTTCATATGGATCCCAACAGTCGCAAAGTATAGTACTTATTCAAAAGCAATGCGCTCTACTTAAAGAGTAAGCCTATGTGATTTTGGACGTAGCCACTCATTACTTAACAAATCAAACTCAATGATCCAGTTGCATCATTTACCAGTTGCTGTTTATCACAAAACTCTATCATATGACTTCACAGGACGTAGAATATAGTGCATGAATCGTATGAACCACATTTATGACTAGGGCTGGGTATCGTTCAAAAATGTTCGATATCGATACCGATACCTTGAGTTCGATACTTTTTTCGATACCAATTTTATGAAAACAGTTTTAACAAGATTACATTATCTCAAAAAACTTTGGTTTTATTTTTTTCAGCTTGTTGACATGTATACAGACTCAAAGACTCATCTCCTGAGCCACTGCACAAAGGAACAAAATATAGCCAACACAATAAATCAGTACAAATCATTTTAATAAAGCTCAAATAGTTTTCAGTTTACACTAGTACGTGCTCGTTTTAAAACGCATAGCTCAGACAGAATCATCATTTCTATTCATTTATTCTAGGTTGTTAAAGACTTCAAGAAATTTAAAATCTTTATCCACTTTCATAAGTGGATGTTTTATTTTCTTTCACAATATGTTTTATTGTTATTAAATTCTGGTGTAGTATGTCTAATTATTTGAATGCATAAAAACTACTTAGTTTATTCAAATTTATTCTTAAAACAGCCTTATGAAATGTTTTCTTTTTCCTCAGAAATTCTGTGTTCTGTATCTGGTTTTCAAATGATGTCATAAAACATTAATTTCATTTTCCTTTTAAATTATTGAAAATAAAACTTTATTTATTTTGGCAAACAAAATTTTACTATTAAAATTAAAACATGGAAGAAATGTTGTGTGATCATTAATTAAAAAATAAGAGTTTTAATAATTTTAATAGTAGCAGTATGTACACTCTGTGAACTGTTGTTCCTTTAAAGTGACAACTGAACATCATATTGTAGTAATACACTATTCTAAAATATAAATGATACAATAGCAAAGATGCAGGGTATTTTCTTTCAGGGCAGATGGCAATGGCAAATTTATTTATATAGCACTATTACAACCCATGGTCGTCCAATGTGCTTTACAGCAAAGGGGAAAAAAAACACAGATGTCATTTAGTACTGTAAATTACTGCAATCTGAGGTAAAACATTTTGCAGCATTTCTCAAAAATAATAAAATCCTGAGCGATAACGTTGGTTGATGTTTTACAAAATGGACTTATCAGCTTTCTAGTATGTGTGCTTTAGATAAAACTGCATGACACATACAGGGTACGAGACAGCACGCTGTGATAAACTGCAGGTCACAGCCTCAACATGTACTCTGCTATTTACACTACAAATTATTTTACACCCGAATGCACAAACACAAATGAGAAGGCTAAGGATTACAGCTTTACACATTTCATTGAGCAAATACTTCACTATCTTACATAATCAAATTTGAAATGAATGAAAATCAGCTAACTGAGGTGTAAAACCCGATGACTAATCTAGGTTGGGTGTGATGTTGCAACAACATACAAATCAAAATAATCAGAACAACTGACATATGATGCAAAGGATTAAAAAACCCTTTAAGAATTTCCAAGTGCCTGATGAGTTTACAGAAGTGGCCACAAGCTAACCATGTTCTTATTGCAGACCCATCATTGTCAGACTGACAAACCTCAAGACCATTTAAAATTACCCAGCATGCTTTTTGAGCGTCTGCTCTAGCACCATATTGACTGGGATAACAACTTCAGCTGCAAAGCCTTAACTTAAGTTCACTGTTCATTTTCAATGGGCGTTGTTGGTAGTGTTGACCTATATAGCAAGAGGCCATGGTATAGTGGGCTGCTAGGAGAGGGGCCAGGGAAGGTCACTTCCTCCCCATTAAAAACTAATCAGAGCCCGACACAACAAGCCAAGCTACTGTTGGACAACGACTGCAACTCTTTGTACGAATGATGAATGAGCAATACACATACATACATACATACATACATATATATATATATATATATATATATATGTATGTATGTATATATATACACATATATACACACCGGCCAAAGCACGGTGCAACTGGGCCCAGCGGCGAATGGACCGAGGATGCCAAAAGTTACAATTACGACATAAGATGTAATAGTAATGCAACAACAGGCGTCTTAAATTTCCCATTCTGCATGTATTAATATATTTGATGTTCACCTACCCATGCTGGTGAATGAGAGTGATTAGTAAATGCTTAAATAGCTGCATAATTAATTTGCCTTCATAGTGTTAATAGGAACTGCATGTTCCCTAACACAATTCAAAAAGCAGTAGATTAGTTATTAAAAACAGGTCACATTGATACGCATCACTTTGAACATAATTCAATTTCACTTTGAAGAATGTGCTTAAATGATGGAAATTACATTAATTAATACAAACAAAGCTTTCGGTATCTTCAAGCAATTCAAAATACTTAAAAAGGGAAACAATATGTCAATACATTTAAATCAAGCTCTTGTGTATCCTTAATATCTGCAATATACTATATAGTCTTATCAAAAAGTCTGAATCAAGAGTTTAAAAGATAAACAGGTCAAAGGTTCATACTGCAAAACTGCCACATAATTTACACATGCCACTTTCAATTTTAAAATAATTATTCATGTTCAAATTATTAAAAATATAAATAAAATAAGGTAGTCTAATGTAAATGCTGCCTAATCAGTTTACTGTAAAATTCACACAAACTGTTCCCACAGGAAGCAAACTAAAATATAAACTCGTATTTCCATCCTTCACTTATTTACCTGCTGGTGCGGACTCTTACATGCACATGTTTTAGGTGGAAAAAAACACCTGAAGTGAACCCATCAGCACAAAACGCATGCCAGCTTTCGGTACAGTAGAGAGTGAGTGAGTGTGTGTGTATGGCAGGCGCAGTAGACACATGGCTACAATGTGTCTGTTTGATACAGTATGTGCCTGCTACAAACTAGGCCCTACATACAGCAAGACACTCTTCGCACCGGCAACCTGTGCGATGTCAACCGCACTAACATGCAAAAGCCCGCGTGTACTATAGCCTGTAGTGGCTTACAGTGGAGAGCGACGGGAATTAATCGTTTTAGCTTTAGGACCGCTGACCTGTCAAAGCACGCAGCTAGCGTACACTTGAATTAGCTTGTACTGCAGAAGAACACGAGCGAATGTTGCATAAGCGCCAGAGCAGTAAATAGACGCGCAAGGCGCGCGACTCACCGTGTGAACGTTTGGCGGGTATCAGGGAGATGGCGGGGATCCTGCGAGTCGCAGATAAGTGAAAACGTCCTGCTTCGCGTATCCAGTGCAAGTGTGGAGTGCACACAGCGAGCCGATACCACCGCAGCGTGCCTTCAAACTACTGTTTCCTCCTCCCAAAGTCCTCCGTTTGCTCTTTAGGACTTGCACTGCTGGTGGGTTTTCCCCTTAGTTTGAAGGGGGGGGGGGGGAGTCCTCTGCCTTGCCCGTGCTGCCACGACAGGGATTTGAAATGAAGAGAAATACTACGATCGCTCCTCCCTCCCCGGTCCCAATCATGTACAGTACCATAGGGAGCGTATAAAACAATTTAATAAAACGATCTACCGCTCTCTACAGGACTAACACTGTAAAATACTTACATGACTGCACTCACTCTCTCTCTTTCTGGCAGCTGTCATGTGAGGCGAAAGACAGCGCGCGAAGCGTCAGTCAATGCCCAACATCATTCATTGAAGGTCCTCGCTCACCACCGCGCTTCTAAATTAAAGGTGCACGCAGCGTTTTTGCTAATTAAAAAGTGCACATAAAAATGTAATTTAAATAATGTAAACTCACATGAGATCAGACACATGACTTAACAGTCTTTTAGAAAAAGCTATTTTCTAGCCTACATGGGTCGCCCCCTCTTTTTATGCTAATAATTAGAGCAATAATAATTAGTTTACTCTAGCTCTTCCAGCCAATGCATATAAGGGACCTTAGAAAAAATAAACCAAAAAATATAACAACAAACATGATACAGCATAGTCCAAAATAAAGTTACAGAGTGGTGTGCAACTCATGAGTCCAATTTTTTAATAGAGATTGTCTTACTATAGGGAGATGAGAGTGTCTGTATTACTTACTATTGGAGAAAGAGTAACGGCTTACTTGGATCACGTGTGCCTTAATAAACAATAAATAACATTACAGCCTTGACCTCCTTGAATTTCAGTCAGAGTTGTACGACACTCGGTCGCTGTTTACTATACAATTGGAATAAATGAGACGTGTCGTTAGCTGAATCTCACCTCTCACAAATAGTCAGTGTTTAGTGTAAAACATGTTGAAGATTAGCAGATAGGCTGTCGATTCATTAAATGATACGCCGTTTCCTCTAAAAAGCTGTTTATTTAGCGTAGTGAAGCCTCTCCTTCATCGACATCCATTCAAATAAAATGGCCTCTGGTCTCCTTTCCCATGTACTGCCAAAGCGGATGCATTAGCATTAGCCGTTATGCTTTTTTGGCTAAAGGTTGCAGGCTAGCCTTAATGGCTTTGCTTTTAATGCGTTTTGGCCATTCATTTACACAAGTGGCATTTTGGGGGCCTGAAAACACGAACGTTTGACAACGGTTTTCAAATGGGTTTGCCTGCAAAAAACATCCATTTGTCAAAACGGTGACATTATTCGAATGCGTGTTTTGTGTTCAGTCTATGTGTGCAGGCATGTAGAGTTTCTTTACAAAGTGACATTGCCAACTACTGGCCTGACATGCATAATATTGGAGTTGTGGATCGGTGTGAACAGGGGTCGTTGTCGTCTGTTCGCAAAACATTTCAAAAACATAAAGGTAGAACATTTCCCTTTTTATTACATCGCTGTTATGTAGACATGCCCTTGAGTGAGTAAGTAAGGTTGCTTTTTTTATACACCTTATGGATGAAGTGTAAAAATGAAACACCCAAATAAGCAGTTCCTGTTGGAGTAATGAAACAAACAAGCTACAGCCACAGAAAAACATCAGGAGGGCATAAAGTGGCAAGCACGAAAATACCCTCACAGCTACTGCAGGGGACAGAACTAAACAGATAAAAAGGAACAAACACACACACACACACACACAAAGTTAAACAAACAGGTCAATATAAGGCAATAGCAGTTAGTAAATAAACTTCATTCATCCAAGATGATAGGTGTCAGTATAGAGAGCAAAATATCTTGTGCTAATGGGGCAAATAAAAACAATCTAACTGTACAGAAAAACTTGCACTTGTTGTGGAGAAACGTCTTCTCTGTCTTACAAAATAATGCTCAGGAGGCATCATGCTTGTCATGTGACACACAGCAGTAGGCTTATGTTGTACTTAATTTTTACTTTTTCATTCAAAATATTCCCAAATGTGTTAACTATATCATGAAATATCTCAATTCTCAAATATGTGTAAGTACATGCATTTTGCACCTTTAGGGAAAGGAAGGAAAGGGAAAGAGAAGTGGTGTGTGGCGATGGGCAAAGTAGCCTAATGTTAGTGTAATCTATTAACTACGCATTAAGTCTGTCTTTTTACTTAAAGTGGTCATCAGATGCGACATGCACTTTTATAAGTGTGTGCACACAACCACCCCATAATGATAAAGATCCACCCAGTGTTTTTTTTTTTTTTTTATCTCGTTCAATCATTTCCCCTTTCTCATATCAATCCATTCTCAGATGCCTGTCTGTGTGAAGTCACACAGACCCAGGCCCCTCCCACGATTGTTGATTGACACTAGCGTTTTACCTTAGACCCGCCCTGAGTGAGCTGTCATCAGTCCGCCATTGTTTTGACACCGGAGCAGGAGTAGACAAGAATGGATCGTAAGCAATTGAGGTGTTCTGTTGTTAGATGTAATACTGAACATAGTAGTCGTCATTTACTCCTAACATCTGAGCCGCTGAAGACGCAGTGGATTACCTTTGTTTTTGAAGGGAATGCGCCCCCCCAATCTACCTAAATGCATTTATGTTCGTGCGAATCATGGGAGGAGCGGGGTCAGCAGAGCTCATTAGCATTTAAAGGAACATGCACTAATACGGGTTGCTGAAACCAGAGCTGATTTTGACAAGGTATAAAAGTTGTTGTTTTACACTACCATTGAGAAATTTTAAACAAAGTATGTTATAGACTTTTCATTAAGACCCTAAAGAATCATATCAACTTGTGGAAAATGGGCATCCGTTGACCCCTTTTAGTACCACATATGGTTGTCATGCCATAAAATATTTTTAATTGGACTGACTTTGTATTTAACGTGAATTTTATAAAAACATTGTAAGTTACTAATTACAGCACGATTAGTAACGATGAACATTATCATTTCATTATCCATACTTCAATCTAGCCAGAGTTCAAGCACTCTCAAAAACTCCCATTATAATCGCTGAAGCGGTTTGCACTGTGAAATTAATATCTTACATCGTACGCACATCTACACTTTGTTGTTTCTGATGAGAGAATTTGCCAGAGAGCAGAATTCACTCAGCGAGCGATGTCTCATCTGAACTCCTCTGACTGGCTATTGCAGTCATGAGCTCAACAGAATCTTGAGTGATTGGTTACAATGCTGTAAAAACGCATCTGTCTCTCTAGCTTAGCGCCAGCCAAACTGCTAACACAGATTTGAATTTAGCAGCTGGTGATGTGCCGCACTCAAAGTTCTAATCACCCTGCGGGATGATATAAAAAATTTTTTAATATGAATTGCCTATTTTTTGTCTTTTGGAAGCTGCATTCAAAATCCACTTGGCTCAAAAATCTGAGGGGGCACGATCATGATTGTGTTATCATTTACTCACCTCCACGTTATTCCGATCCTGTATGACGAATGTATGACAAATTAAAAGTCATTGTGGTCTAAAATAACATTGGACACCAATGACGTTTATGGAATGGACAAAAGAGCCAAGACTTTTTTTTTTTTTTTTTTTTTGTATTTCACAGAACATAGGAAGTCATATATACAGTACAGGTCATTTTCAGGTCAATTGTCATACTGAGAGGATTATGAATCATAGTGATGTCAAATGACATACATTTTTCAAGCATGCTTTTTAAAAGTTTGGAGATATGTTTCAGACATTTTCTTGAAAATGTAAGTCAGCTTTTCAGTAACAATGTGATATTGATTTGAATTTCACTAAAAAGACACAATACTGTTTTGCACCGTGGGAAATACTCTCTACATCAGACTGTTCCGTTCGAGGTTGCTCTGCTAAATCTCACAGTGAGTTATAAAGATGGTACATATTTGAACCTTCTCAAGTCTATACACACTGCCTATGCAGTAGATAAATATTCTCAATTCCTTAACTTTAGAGTTTAATTTCATTCTAATGAGGTCTGATCAAACCTAAAACAGAATGAGACATTTGAGCAAATACATGAAGGACTAATGGACTAATTAGAGACATGAATATTCATAAGCAAGAAAAACCCCAGAAGCAAACAAACCCTGAGCAAAGAATAAATCTTCAGGACTGCAACAGACATAAGGCTTGAAAAACACAACAGCTCAGGCACTAAAAAAAAAAAAGCTCACTCTCATACTGAATCCAAATGAAAGACTCATCTTTATCCAGTGAGACTGTGCATGTATCTGCATAAATAACAAAATAATCTGTCATTTTCAATTTGAACGTTGATATTTGAACAGTTATTTAATTGTTTGTCCTAAAAAAGAACTAAACAGGGGAACAGGGCAGCACATTCAGCTAGAAGGAGATAATTTGCAGATAACAATCATCTGCTCAGAAAGTCTAGAGTCCAATTTCCAATCCACATTTGCTCTATTACTTTTAGCTATCAAATGCCTAAGTGACTTTGGTTGGCCAAAACCCCACATAACATAATACTGTTTAGTTTTGCATCTTTTTTAAAGCTAATAAGTCTAATAAAGCTAATAACGTAAATTGATAGCATGTTGAGGTGTATATTTCCAACAAATCTGTAATTTTGACCATTTATGGATGAAAAAAAAGTGCTCTTGTACTGTTAATTTATCATTTTAAGCATTTCTTTATTTGCTTAGTCCCTTTAAGTCAAGTTAGTCCACTCAACAAGCATAATAGCAATTTTCGTAGCATAAATAATTTTATAGGTCATATAGTTAACCATTATTATAATTGAAGTTCATGATGATTTTCTATTAAACTGAGTGCTATAGTTATGGTATGCTCAGTATATTAAATACATATATACATTTCTGCTTGAGATGTTAATGAAACTAAGCCACTAAGAACATCTCATCCAAAATTCTGTTCTTCCACACACTCACTGATCTCAGTGGGGTGCTAAACCATAGATAACATATGAAGTTACCAATAATAGGAAGTCGAGTGCCAACATATGATGAAGGATTGTAAATGCATATTTTGTGTGCCGTTCTTTAAGACCTACCGCAAACACACAGCGTCATGTGCAGTGTTATGTTTCTGTCATCAGATCATCATCATAACTGATGTTCAAAATATTTTGAACACACTGCTGTAAGTGTCCCAAACAGATCTTTAATAAGTCTTATGAGTGCTGTGTTTTTCTGTGATGTGTATGAACCTTCAGGCTGAATCCTTTTAAAGTCAAGCTCTCTAACAGACTACAATTTTGCCTTGAGCAAGTATGCAAAATTGATCTTTTTTAATGCACAGTTTGTCAATTAGGTTTTAAATCATTGGAAAAATAAAAATTGAAAAGTCATCACAGTGCATAAAATGGCTATGGTTGGGAAGGTATGGAAAGGAATGCAATCATTTTTGTATCATTTTAAAATTACACTAATTTAGGAGAATTCATGCTGGTCTTAACTGTTTTTTTCAGGGTATAGGCAACTTGAATCCGTCCCAGAGGGTCAAATAAAGGTATGATGGGATTAACGCTCTAAAGAACTCCTTCTTCCTCATCAAATCCTGGTCTCCCACAGTAAGATTCTATGTAAAACTCTTTAAAGGTGCACGTTAATACTTGTTAACAAATGTTAACAAATGCCAACATCTTGTAAAGCACAATCCAAATACTGCCTTAAAACCAACTCTAAGACTAGTAAAACTGCTTTCAGATGGATTAGAATCCAGAAAAAATAAAAAAAATAAAAATCCAGGGTTTTTTTTTGGTTAGGCGGGAAATGTTAAGATTCTAATATGACTTCTTGTGGGATTTAAAAGCCAATTATGATATGTAAACATACATTTTTGTAAATTTGGTAGATATTTTAGTAAATTTGACTAAAATCCCAAAATTTCTGCAGGGTCCATTTTTTGTTTGATCAATTTAAAGGGATTCTTTAAAGGAATTTAAAGTTCACACAAAAATGAAAATTCTGTTATAAATTATATAACTCACTTTCATGTCGTTCCAAACCTGATGAAATCCGAGAGCTTTCTGACCCTGCATAGACAGCAATGCAACGTATGCATACTCTTGTGACTGTGAATCAAAGACTGACACCAATAAGAAATTGCTGAATAAAATCGTTATTTTAGTTTTCTTCGCACACAAAAAGTAGCCTTGTGGCTTCATAAAATTATTAAACTATTTTAACGATGTCCTTACTGCCTTTCAAATGGGTTTGGAAAGACAAGGGAGAGTAATTAATGACAGAATTTTCATTTTTGGGTGAACTATCCCTTTAAGTGTCAAACGGTTGTGATAAGTGATTGTTAATGGAAAGAAATGCCAGTTTGATCTGCATGGCTACAGTTCTTCCAGCCATATCTTGATAGTTTTTGTATAGCTGAGAGCTCCTCAGGGTTGTAATTCGAATCCTGGGTGGAGTAAAAAAGGAAGTTGATTCAGTACAAGATGGCAGAAGTTTCTTATGTTCCTGTCGTTCTTCAAGGCAACAAGCCAGAAACAAGCCGTGTGCTTGTACAAGGTTTCAATGTTTACAGCACACAGGCTTATTTGTGAGGAACATATTCCCAAAGCTTTTCTCTTTATTAGTTAAAAGATGTCCCATGGACCGACAAAGGCGCTGTTGTCATGGTGCTGGCACAAATAAAATGCCTACAGAGCAGCTGAAGATGGCATCAAAGAAGGTAAACAAATCCTTTGATAGGCTGTTTATGTCACTACAGTACACCCCTGCACAAACACAAAGCATATAAAAAGTAGCTAGCCTGCTGTGTTTGTGGTGCCACAGCTAATTATGCCTTGTGTTCGTGTAACCTTTCCTCCTTGCATTCATTCAAAAGTACGTAAATAAAAAAGGGTTAATCTAGTAAATGGAGAAAGGAAAGCCCAGGAAGCTTGCATTAGAGCAGAAATCTGATAAAACACGAGTGCTTTGGCTAGCTGCTCTTGAATTATTGCAGGACTTTGCTGATGCTGGGATCCGTATATGGTGTTAGTCTGCAATTCAGCATTTAAGAGAAATCATTTGTGGATAAAGAAAGACGTGTCCCATAACTGCTGAAATCATTCTTTTTATCTTTGACCTTCACACCAGTATCTCTCTTAAGTAAAAAGATCATTTTAAGTTGAGAGAAATGTCTCATTCGCTGTAAGTGGTGGGGGTAAATAATCTGACTGAATGATAATACAGTATTTGCAGGAACAGCTGTCATGGAACAACTTTTGTTAAGGTCAATTACATTGAAGGCCACTTAACCCTAAAGGCACAATGTTGGCAGAGTAAGGTTTTAAAGGGATAGTTCACCCAAAAATGTAAATTCTGTCATTAATTACTCACTCTCATGTCGTTCCAAACCTGTAAGACCTTTGCTCATCTTTGGAACACAAATTAAGAAATTTTTGATGCAGCTCTCTGACTCTCCCATTGACAGCAAAGATCCTTACACGATCAAGGCTCAGAAACGTAGCAAGGAGATTGTTAAAATAATCCATGTGACATCAATGGTTCAACTGTAATTTTATGAAGCTACGAGACTACTTTTTGTGTGCAAAGAAAACAAAAATAACGACTTTATTCAACCATTCTTCTCCTCCGCATCACCCCATAGCGACATTTTGGAGTATCACATACAAACAACGTATGCAACGTATGTACGCGAATACATAGTTTATGTTCAGATCAAAGCGTAAACAACATAAACAGCATATCCGCGTACAGTGCTGCTGACACAGAACAGCATACGTTGTTTACGAATGTGATACTCTCCAAAATGGCACTAGGGTGATGTGGAGGAGACAAATTATTGAATAAAGTTTTTTTTTTGTGTTTTTTTTTTGCGCACAAAAAAAGTATTCTCGTAGCTTTGTAAAATTATGGTCTATCCCTTTAAGCTCTGTAACTTTCTTAAGTTATTTCTATGTTCAACACACACACACAAATGGGTTCTTCAGCAGTTCTTTGGGGTAATTGAGGTGTATAGTTCAGGATAGTTCAGTGTACCAGTTTAGGTATATTATTTATTTATTGATGTATTTATTTTTATGTTTTATTCAGTGAGGACACTTGATCAAAGGTGAAAGTAAAGACATTTATAGTGTTACAAAAGGTTTCTATTTCAAATAAATGTTCTTTTGACCTTGATCACAGTTTACTCAAAGCAGCACATCTGCTTAGGGGTGGGCGATATGGGAAAAATATCATATCACGATTTTTTATAGAAATATCACGATTCACGATTTTTATCCCGATTCTTTGTTAGTTTTACTATTTTGGTTTTACAAGTTGTCTGAGCATTACAGCCAAACTAGAAAGACAAAGATGCATGGCAGATATTTAGGCCAAAGTGGGCGAAGATAAAAAATCTTTGTCATTATTTTATTTTTCTTATTAAAAAATAAGAACAAAGATACACATTACAAATACACATAATATACAAATAAAACAAACAGTGCTTTATTTCCAGGTACAATAGGTGTATTTAGCAGAGCATTCAATGAAATTGAATGAACAAATATAAAAATAAAACACTAGATAGACTGATTCCTAAAGCAACTGTATTAAAGTTTTTCAGTCAAGAACAGTGAGTGATTTTTCTCTTTGTGTTTTGTTGTTTTGTTAACGTTAAATGAATAGTTCCCCCACAAATTAATATTCTGTCATCTGTCTGTCAATTCTGTCATAATGTTGTATTTTTATATCATCATTTACTCAAAAGTTGTCTTAAACCGGAATGAGTTTCTTTCTTCTGCTGAACATAAATGCTATTTTGAAGAAGGTGGAAAACCAAACAGTTGCTGGTCCTCAGTGACTTCCATAGGATTTTTCTTTCCTACTATCAAAGTCAATGTAGACCAGCAACTGTTTGGTTTTCCACTGAGTAAATAATGACAGAAATTAAATTTTAGGGTGAACTATCCCTTTAATGACAGTCGACAGCATGTTTAGTGTCCTGTCCCTTTAAGAGCTGCACGCATCTAATATACAGTACAGGCACGCATCCGTTTCTCTCTTAACTATTTACTTTCATTTTAGAGATAACCAACTCAGTCTGTATGTAAACCTTGTGTGTTTTGACAGTATTAGCGCAAAATATAACTTAGTTGAGTAATCAGGCGCTGTTAGACAGGCGTTTTAGTGCGCGTGCTTCAGGTGTATGTGCTCAGAACAAGCGCACGTCAGACCAGCGCGCGAATTAAACATTTAACCAGCAAGGCTTGTGTGCAAATAATGTACTTCTGCGATCGCGAATAAGTGCAGTGTCCTGTCTGAGTAACTCTACTGCTGTATGTCGTGTTGTACAGTATATAGAGACGGCGGCGCCAGAACTGTATTTGACAATGTGCACGGTAGCGCGATACTACGATATTTCTTCAAAAGCAGATCGTGGAGACATTTTTATCGTCCACGATCAAAAATCGTCATATCGCACACCCCTACATCTGCTCTTAGTGTAGATATTAATAAGATATTAATAATACATTTCTTGAGCACCAAATCAGTATATTTTAATGATTTATGAAGGATCGTGTGACACAGCCATCACAGAAATAAATGACATTTTAAAATATATTAAATTAGGAAACAGTTATTCTAAATAGTAATATTTTTAACATTACTGTTTTTAGTGTATTGATCAAAAACAGTAAATGCAGCATTTGTGAGCATAAGAGACTTTCTGACCCCAAACCTTTGAACAGTAGTGCACATTAAAAGCAGTAATTTTAAATCATTTAAGATTTACTGCCCTTTCTTTCTTTTTTTTTTTTTTTGTAGTATGTACTTTTCCTTTTTTTATTAATTTGAATCCATTTTAAAATGTAACTTTTTAAAAATTGTGTATTTTATTTTTCTTACTACTTAAAGCGCATTGAATAAGATATAAATAAACCTTGTCTAAGAGCCTCTAACATCAGTTCCTCGATGGCCATAAACCTGCAGAGTTTAGTTCCAACCCTGCTCCAACTCACACACCATGTAGTTTTCAAATAAGTCTTAATGACTTTGATTAGCTGGATCAGGTGTGTTTAATTAGGGTTGCATCTAAACTGTGCACGGCTGTGGCACTCCAGGAACTGAGATTGACACCCCTGCTCTAACACAACCCTGAATATCAAAGATTTGATGGCACTAACACTGAAAACATTGGCCAGTCTATTGATTATTTCTTCCTGTGTTGATTGCATCAACTGCAGAAAATTGTGTAAGGCTGACCGCTCTGATTGGAACCAGCAAATTTGATACATCTCTCGTAATTACTGACAGACCTCTGACCTTAGTGTTCTTGTTACCACAGAAACAGACAACCCATCTGAGAGCAAATGCTCCTTGAACATCAATTATAATGGTTTAAACCACAAACACTCTACGAACCTTTTATGGATATGGATTAAGCGGAAGGACCCTTGTTGGGCTCAAAGAGCATCAACATGACCCGCTCACTAATCCCCCCACCCCATACCCCACTTGAGAACCCAAGTCACAACCCTCCAGGAGGAGGGTGAACAAGGTATGCGGTCAGCTCTAGGCTTGTCTCAGGGAAGAAGGCACCCCCTGCCTTGCATAGTCCCATGGGCTGCGCCATTATAACAACCAGGCAATTCTCATAATTTGGCATGGGACACAAGCTCAGGTTTGATCACCCTGTAGCTGGCCACCTTTGATGAGGGTGTCTAGTGTTGAAAGGCCAAAACACCCCCTGATTCAAAGGTACACTACTGATGATTTGTCCCGAAACTTACAGCTTTCCCACGTCTGAGATACAGCTCTAACGCCACTCTTAACATCAAGGGAAATCTCATGTGCATACCATCCATTGGCACATTGGACAGTTTACCATCACGTCCCGTGTATCATGATTCTTTGCCCTCACTTCCCATATGTAGAGAGAAACAAGAAGCTACGTGTGTATATAATAAAGAAATTGCATGCAAAAAAATCAAATTCAGTCATTCCCAGGAAAACTGTATGAGAATGATTAAAAAATTTTCATCCTATGACATCTCTGAAAAGTATACATTGCCTTTGGAACTTACATTAATGTTACAGATACATTTTAAATCACATATCCATTGTTATCCCATTAGATTTATTTAGTGGTTCCCTTTTTTAATATTATTTTACCTTTATAGCTGACAGTGGAAATAAATAAAATAAAAAGAGAGTTGCAGCAGTGTTTTTACTTCCATTAGATAACAAAAACCAAAGGATAAAAGCATATATGTAAAAATCTCTTCTGAATATGTAAAAACATACATCTGAATTCTGTGCCACTTGTTGCCTTTGACTTTATCTCATCACAATGTAGCCTTGATATGAGATGTTTATGTTTCTTGAATAATAACTGAAACAGATTTGTTGCAATCATATTATTGGTGGGGCAATTCCTGATGAGATGTTAAGATGTTCTCTCACCCCACTGATCTTATCACTTAAAATAAACGAAAGAATTCAGACCACCTTAGATACACATTTCAGCTCATGTAATATTGAATAAGATTTGTACGTAGGATAGAAAAAACAGTTCTCTGTTTTTGTATCAGGAGTATTTGTATTTTTCAACATATTTAACGTAACCCATCATTAACGTCCTGTAAACAAATAAAGCAGCTTATTTTAAAATCTAATCTCCGCTAGACATTTGAAGTTATTGAAATTAATGTTTTGAGTGTTTGTGCGAGTACCACAACCACCCTGGGGTTTTCTGAACTTGGCCTTTGAAAAACTCCACTTTGGCAAATGGTGTCAAATAAATCCATCTATTCATATTTTTTTGCTTTGTGAATCTTTTTCAGAATTTTGTTTCAGTGTTCTATGATGGCATTGTCCTGTTGAGGATAAGCCACAATACAGTGTTCTCTGAAAATCTAATCACAAGGCTGAGGGTGAGACTAAGAATCTATTATTCAGCAGGGTGATAGAGAAGTTCTCTCCGAAAGGGCAAACATGTTTATTAAATGCTGTCAGGAAAAAAAATCGTTCTTGATGCAGGTCCCACAAGACCATCATTTTCATCATTAACTCACCGTCATGTTTTCCCAGATCATTATGACTTTATTATTTTTTATTAGCTTTTACTTTTATATTTTCAGTATTCATTTTGATTTTAGTTACATTTTTAGTAATTTTGTTATGTGCTTTGTCTTGTTTGTGCTTTTGTTTTATTAGTATTAGTATTTATTAGTGTCTCTCTGCATTTGTTTTATTATATATTGCTGTTTAAGTTTTATTTATGTTTATTTGAATTTTAGTTATACAACCCGAATTCCAGAAATCCAGAAATTTGAATAAAATGAAAACTAAAAGAATTTCAAATCACATTAGCCAATATTTTATTCATATTAGAACATAGTTAACAAATGTTTCAACTGAGAACGGCTGGTGCGGAGCCGGAGATAATCTGGGAGCTGGTTTGCTTTATCAGACTGAGTACAGAAGCGAACTGAAATTGAGCGGAAGTACGAAGTCTGACGTAGTCAGGCTAGAAATACACAAAGCCTTCCCTGTAATAGACATCGTCTAGAGGGGAGCATATGTTGCTCTAAAATCTTTATATACCTTTCAGCATTCATAGTGCCTTCCAAAACATGCAAGCTGACCATTCCGTATGCACTTATGCACCCCCATACCATCAGAGATGCTAGCTTTTGAACTGAATGCTGATAACACGCTGGAAGGTCTCCCTCCTCTTTAGCCTGGAGGACATGGTGTCCGTGATTTCCAACAAGAATGTTAAATTTGGACTCATCTGACCATAGAACACTTTTCCACTTTGAAACAGTCCATTTTAAATGAGCCTTGGCCCACAAGACATGACGGCGCTTCTGGACCATGTTCACATATGGCTTCCTTTTTGCATGATAGTGCTTTAGTTGGTATCTGCAGATGGCACAGCGGACTGTGTTTTACCAACAATGGTTTCTGGAAGTGTTCCTGGGCCCATTTAGTAATGTCAATGACAGAATCATGCCGATGAGTGATGCAGTGTCTTTTGAGGGCCCGAAGACCACGGGCATCGAACAAAGGTCTTCGGCCTTGTCCTTTACGCACAGAGATTTCTCTAGTTTCTCTGAATCTTTTGATGATGGTATGCACTGTAGATGATGAGATTTGCTAAGCCTTTGCAATTTGACATTGAGGAACGTTGTTTGTAAAGTATTCCACAATCTTTTTACGCACTCTTTCACAGATTGGAGAGCCTCTGCCAATCTTTATTTCTGAGAGACTCTGCCTCTCTAAAGCTGCTTTTTCACCGAAATTACCTGGAACAATTTGTCCCAGGAACTTTTTTTCCCCCAGACCTGTTGCTGTCTGCGTTTCCATCACGGTCTAAAGTACCGAGAAGATTAGGCAAATAGTCTGGTGACGTAGGTCTATGCGTGTTTCTGAATACCAAGTACGCAAATTTCTGACTTGCATCCTCGGTAGCTCGGACTTCGCAAATTCGACTCAGGATTGTGAACTCCCACGGTCGGGATGATGCAAGTCCAGTCAGCTCGCCTCGGCTACTGCAATTTTCCTCACTGTATTTACAATAAGACGAAATAAGATATCAAACACCACTCCCTCTTTTCATTTTCATTTAAGCATATTAATAGCCTCAGAAATGTAGTTCAGGGAACATACATACATTACATTGAAATGAAATATTATACCAAACAGTATTGCCTCTTTTAATTTTCATTTTAACATATAAATAGATTAATAGAAATAAAGACCAAAGATTACCTGTTAGATTTACCCAAAACAAATGATATCTTATGTTTAGCCACTACAGAGACATCAGAGCCAGCGGCTAGCCGAGGTAATGATCCTCTCAGCGGGATACATGAGCACTGGGTGCCCGCTGATCGCGTGGAGCTCACGTCTCCGAAATCAGCGAAGCCAATTTTCAAATAGGCTCTTTATAAATAAACCGCAGATTTGAGATTTAAACAACTACATTCTCGCCTGAAATACTTTTCAAACTACAATTCATGACACAATAACAGTAATATTTAAAAACAATTATGTGAATATATGGTGATTGAAATACTGCGTGACCTCAACCAATCAGCATGTTCAGCGCCCAAGTCCCACCCCCGAAAGTTCTGGACCTTTGAAAAAGTACTACCTCGCCAGCAGGGACTTTCTGAGGGGCAAATTTATACCCAGAATTTTATTTAGATCCTGGTTCCTGTGGTGGAAACACACTGAGTACCGGCCCAAAGTCCCTAGTTCCTGGGGAAAGTTCCTGCAGTGGAAACGGGGCTTAAGACATCCCTTTTATAGCTAATCATGTTACAGACCTGATGTCAATTAGTCTCGCGTAGCCAGACCTTCAGACTGATGGCTGAAGGTTTGGAATCTATGGTAGCTTTCATTGGCCTAGGCCCACCCATGAGGCCGTTTGACTGACATGTCAAACAACCAATCATAGTTCGTTTTGTTCATCGTCCCGTTTCGGGGCATGGAAATGTTGCCACAGTAACAGACCAGTGTGTAAAACTCTCGGACGTATTTGAAAGATTCTATGCCGCGAACTTTAAATATTTCACATACTTTTGAAAATCCAGCGTTTATTTGATCCAGATAAGCATTTGTCGTCACAGTTGTAAACACGACGACTTTCTTCTTTTGTGAGGGGGTTTGGCGTCACGGCAAGAACACACACGTCTCCCGGAAATCCTGTATAATTCAACCAATCTGACGACGACTTCGAAACTCCTGAAGTGTTTCCACTTTTGTATGCCATATGCATCAGGCGTTTAGCCAATATTCCGTGGGAGTGACGTCTGAGGCTGAGACTACATGTCAATTAACTTAATTAGTTGCTAGATGTTCTCCCAGCTGAATCTTTTCAAAATTGCTCACTTTTTCAGCCCTTTGTTGCCCCCGGCCGAACTTTTCTGAGACCAGTAGCAGGTATCAAATTTGAAATGAGCTCATTTAGATTAGATTAGATTAGATTAGATTAGATTAGATTAGATTAGATTAGATTAGATTAGATTCAACTTTATTGTCATTGCACATGTAAGGTACAGGGCAACGAAATGCAGGTAGCATCTAACCAGAAGTGCAATAAGCAGAGGTACATGATATACAGTGCCTACAATATGTTACATATGTACAGAATATACAGATAAGGCAGTAGTACTATGGACATAATTTACAAGTTTTTAAATACTATCAGTATGATATACAGATGGGTGATATGAACATACTATACAGATGGATTGTGCAGTAAATGTATGTACACTATGAGCAAAAACTATGAAAATAATTACAAATGGATATTGTGGCGGGAGGAGCCAACGACAGACACAGTGGGCGTGGCGTCATGCCTCGGAGAGGTTTTTATTAAACAATATATCAAAATAAAGTGTCCAGAGGGGGAAAAGTGTCCAAAATAAACAGGGATCTGGTGTCCTCGTCGTGCTGCAGGGCTGTGTAGGAGGGCAGTGTTCAGGAGGGAAGGGTCCAGGGAAGGGGCGGAGTCCGGTGGCCGCACGCGCTCCCCTCTCGGGGCCGGGAGCGAGTGGCGGCGGCGTCTCTTGCGCGGCTTCGTCCATCTTCGGAAATCCCGGCGCTTCTGGGGGATTCGGCGGCCCGGCATCCTGGCCCGTCAGCCGCCTAACGGGTGCGGCAGTCGTCCTCGACGCTCCCTTCCTGGACCCACGAGGACACCAGCGTGCATGCACGGGGGAGAGACCGGTCTCCCGAGGAGAGGCGCGTTCGGCATTTAACGGCGGCGGTGATGAGGCTCTATTCACGTCAGGTGCGCCTCATCACACGCCGCCAGCCCTGGCTGTTTCAGCGCCCCTCCTCTCTCACACACCCACTCCTGTCGGGAGCCTGGTGAAGGGCGGCGAATACGGGACGGGGTGGTGATGATGGACAGGGGGGAGGCAGCCGACTCGTCACAATATGAATAAACTATAAATTAAGATATATAAACACTAGTGCAATGAACATTGAAAGTGCATAGAAATAAAAATTTACAGTACATAGTACTCAGTGTGTAGATTGATTGTTTTTTTTGTTTTGTTTTTTTAATCGATTTAATGACGGGGAGGGGTGAAGAGTTTGTAGTGGTGTGTGAGGGGGGTATCATTGGGCAGAGTTTAGTAGGGAAACAGCTGTAGGGAAAAAGCTGTTCCTGAGTCTGCTTGTCCTTGTTCGGAGGCTCCTGAAGCGCCTCCCAGAGGGCAGTAAGTTAAACAGTCTATGGTCAGGGTGAGAGGAGTCCTTAAGAATGCCGCGAGCTCGACGTAAACAGCGTTTTCTCTGGACGTCCTCAATGGCAGGAAGTGGTGTCCCTGTGATGCGTTGGGCGGTTTTCACCACCCTCTGTAGTGCCTTAATGGTTGGCACCATTGCTTGGGTGAGTGACAGGTTGAAAATGTCTGTGAAGACCCCTGCGAGCTGCTCTGCACATGTCCTGAGCACACGTCCAGGAATGCCGTCAGGGCCAGCAGCCTTGTATGCGTTGATCCGGCTCAATGCTGTGCAGACATCTGTGGAGGTGAGTTTGAGGGTCTGATGGTCTCCTGAGAGTGTGATCTTGGTGGCTGTCTCCTTGTTGTTGTTGTCAAAGCGAGCATAAAAGTCATTTAGCTCGTTAAGGAAGGAGACGTCTGTGACCGTTGGAGTGGAGTTGCATGGCTTGTAGTCACTGATGACCTGGATGCCCTGCCACATGCGCCGGGGGTCAGAGTTGGAAAAATGCTCCTCTACCTTTAGCTTGTAGCAGTGCTTGGCCTTCTTGATGCCCCTCTTCAGGTTAGCCCTGGATATGCTGTAGGCCTGAGCATCATCTGATCTGAAAGCAGTGTTGCGGGCTTTCAGCAAGAGCCGCACTTCCTTGTTCATCCATGGCTTCTGATTAGGGTACGTTGTGATCTGTTTCTCTGTTGTGACACTGTCAATGGAGGTATTGATGTAGTCCAGTACAGAGGTGGTATAGATGTCAACGTCCCTGTGAGAGCCACTGGCAGCCTGAGAAGCAAACATACTCCAGTCCGTGTGTTGAAACTTGTCCTGAAGTACAGATTCTGCTCCCATTGGCCACACTTTGATGGTCTTCACTGATGGCTTCACACGGTTGATGAGGGGTGAATACTTGGGGGTGAGAAACAAAGAAAGGTGATCAGACTGTCCGAGGTGGGGGAGGGGAGTCGCGATGTAAGCTCCAGCGATGTTTGTATAAACATGATCCAAAGTTTTTTCTCCTCTAGTGTGGCAGGAGACATGCTGATGGAATTTGGGGAGCACTGTCTTTAAGTTGGAGTGATTAAAATCACCCACAACAATAAATGCAGCTTCCGGGTGTACAGTCTGTTGTTTACTAATGGCCGCATGCAGTTCGTTCATAGCAAGCTTGGCATTAGCATCCGGGGGAATATAGGCTGCAGTTATGATGGTGGAAGTGAACTCCCGCGGCAGATAGAAAGGTCTACACTTAACCATGAGAAACTCTAGGTTAGGTGAGCAGTGTTTTCCAACAATGTCAGAGTTCGTACACCAAGCTTTGTTTACATAAATGCACAATCCTCCGCCTCTGGTCTTGCCGGAGTCATCTGCCGTTCTATCTGCTCGGAGCGTGTAGCGTCCGGTTAGATCAATAGCATTATTGGGTATGTCGCTATGTAGCCATGTTTCAGTGAAAACCATGACATTGCAGTCCAAAGGTTTCTTACTATGGGTGATGCGAAGTCGTATCTCATCCATTTTGTTCACCAATGACCGCACATTAGCGAGGAAAATGCTGGGTAAAGAGAGCCGGTGCGGTGTTAGCTTTAGCTTAGCTCTTAGTCCTCCACGCTTCCCCCGCCTTTGTTTACGATCTCAGCGCCGCCTGTGAGCACTTCCGCCCGGCCGAGCAGAGTGCGTAGCCTCGGGTGTTCTGGAGATCTCCGGGATGAGTCGATGATTGGTTATAAGATTGTTGGAAAAGTGCAGACCGATATCCAAAAGCTCCTGTCGGGTGTATGATGTGAAGGCAAAGCTGTTCAGTGATAACAGACCCGAGATGAGCAGGAAAAATACTGCAAAATTGCAAAAACTGGTGAGACGCTGAGCCTCGCGATGTGTTCACGCCGCCATCTTGGTCTTCATAAGTTTAGTGGATAAAAGTGTAAAATTTCTCTGTTTAAACATTTGTTATGTTCTCTGTGTTCCACAGTTGTGAATAAAATATTGGCTCATGTGATTTGAAAGTCTTTTAGTATCCATTTTATTCAAATTTAAAAAACGCCCCAACATTGCTGGAATTTAGGTTGTAAACTCATATAAAAAAGTGAAAGTGACGTGACATACGGCCCAGTATGGTGACCCATACTCGGAATTCGTGTTGTGCATTTAACCCATCCAAAGTGCACACACACAGCAGTGAACACACACACACCGTGAACACACACCCGGAGAAGTGGGCAGCCATTTATGCTGCGGTGCCCAGGGAGCAGTTAGGGGTTCGGTGCCTTGCTCAAGGGCACCTCAGTCGTGGTATTGAGGGTGGAGAGAGCACTGTACATTCACTCCCCCCACCTACAATCCCTGCCTTTGGATAACGAGTCCGACTCTCTAACTATTAGGCCACGACTTCCCATATGATTATCCAATGTAAACCCCACATTTTCCGTCTTTGTCACGTTGAAACTGAAACTTTAATGATGCATAGTGCTTAAAGCCACGTTAAAATTAAATGTTCAAGGTCACATGAAGCTGTTAGAAAGCATATAGTTTGAGGATTTTCTGGAGGCAAGGATAAAATAACATTTTGTGTACCCACCCTAACAAAACGATAGCTGAAATGTGGTACTTTATTCACTAAAAAAAGGCTAACCATATCCAAAAACTCGCTCACTCTGCTTTCATAAGTACTGTAGTTATGATTATTTAATTTATTTATTACTAGTGTCTCATTTCAGTTTTAGTTTGCTCTAGTTTTGTATTTACAATCATGGCCAAAAATATCGGCACCCTTGGTAAATATGATCAAAGAAGGCTGTGAAAATTAATCTGCATTGTTAATCCTTTTGTTCTTTTTTTTTTTTTTAATTCTCAAAAATCTTATTTCATTGGATAATAAGAATTTAAAATGGGGGAAATATCATTATGAAATAAATGTTTTTCGCTAATACACGTTGAACACAATTATTGGCACCCGTAGAAATTCTTATGAGTAAAATATCTCTGAAATATTTTTCCATACAATTTTGAGCACTATTAAATACTATTAAATTAAATATAAATAGGAGGGAAAACAAAGCCCAAATTCCCTTAATCATCCATCACAATGAGAAAAACCAAAGAATATATTTCTGATATGCAGCAAAAGATAATTGAGCTTCACAAATTAGTGAAGTGGCTTTAAGAAAAGAGCTAGAGAAGTGAAAATTCCCATTTCCACCTTCAGGGCAATAATTAAGAATTTCCAATCAACAGAAAATTGTCCTAATGCACGGTGAGAAGGAGAGTTTGCATGGCCAAAAACTGTTCAAGGACCACAGCTGGAGAATTGCAGAAAATAGTTGTGTCTCGGGATCAGAAAACCTTTAAAAAATTGTCAAACAGCACCTACATCACCACATGTTGTTTGGGGGGGTTTCAAGAAAAAATCTCCTAGCTCATCCAAAGACAAACTCCAGCATATTCAGTTATCAGACACGATTGGAACTTCAAATGGGACTGGCTTCTATGGTCAGATGAAACTAAAAATGAGCTTTTTAGCAGCAAACACTCAAGATGGGTTCGGTGAACACAGGGATAAAGAGTACCCCATGTGTACAATGAAATATACTGTGTATTTTTTATGTTGTGGGCCTATATTTCTGCTGGAGGTCCTGGAAATCTTGTTTAGACACATGGCATCGTGGATTCTATCAAATACCAACAGATAAAAAAAAATCAATAAGTGACTGACTCTGTTAGAAATCTTATAATGGGCCATGTTTGGATCTTCCAACAGTACAATAATCCAAACACAAACCTCAAAAACAACACAAAAATGGGTCACTGAGCACAAAACCAAGCTTCTGCTATGGCCATTCCAGTCCTCTGACCTGAACCCTGTAGAAAATGAGTGAGGTGAACTGAAGAGAAGCACCAACATGGGGCTGGGAATCTAAAGGATCTGGAGAGATTCTGGATGAAGGAATGGTCTCTGATCTCTTGTCAGGTGTTCTCGAACCTCATCAGGCATTATAGGAGAAAATTTAGAGCTGTTAAACTGGCAAATGGAGGTTTCAAAAAGTATTGAATAAAAGGGTGCCGTTAATTGTGGCCAATGTGTATAAGAGAAAAACATTTATTTCATAATGATATTTCCCCCCATTTTAAATTCTTATTATCCAATGAAAGGTTAGATTTTTGTGATTTAAAAAAAAATAAAAGATCAAAAGGATTAACAATGCAGATTCATTTTCACAGACTTCTTTGATCATATTTACCAAGCGTGCTGATATTTTTGGCCATGACTGTATTTACGCTTCAAAATTCATAAAAGTTGTATTATTTTGTGAAAATTACACAACGGACAAAACGTGTAACTTCATGGACTATGATTGAACACAGAGCTTATTGTTTGCAATAATCCAAAAACCTATGGTAAAATCCTATTGGCTTTTTGTTGAGGGAATCAGTGTCATGCTAACAGCCGATCCGCCTACAATGTGACGTCATAGTTCCCCCACTCTATATCTATATAGTTTAGGTAATGATGATTATAAATAATTTTTGATTGTCAAGCATAAATACTAACCATCTTGAAAGTGGTCCATGTGTTTTGTGCACTATATGATGAACTGATTCATGAATGAGTCAATTCTTCAACAAATACATGTTAGTGATTCAATTAAAAAACAACGGATTGAAAGAATTGTTCATTATTCAGACTGATTCGGTTCTTCTGTTCTCGGTAATCTGGTTGCAGCTGTTCTACTGGAGAGGAAGATTATCAGGGAATCATGCAGAGTTATCATATGTCTTCAAAAGACTTGGAATTTGGCATGAGTCAAAAACCACTTTTATGATTCTTTTACAGTGTTTTGACCATAAAAGTCAACCGGTACATTATTCAAAACATCTCCTTTTGCATTCTATGAAAGAAAGGAAGTCCTACAGAAACATCATAAGTAAATGAAGACAGTTTGCTCATTTTTTAGTGAACAAAACTTTCAAGGCTTGTGCCATGGAGTGTCTGTGTAAGGTGGTGACACTGTCAAGCTGCATTATGAATAACAAGGTTTAAATTTATAGCACTGACTCCCTTCACTAAATCTAAGTGCTGCTCATCTGATTTCAATCTCTCCTCAGCTGCATTGTTAGAGATCCTGCATTCCTGAACACTGTCCCAAATACACATCTCATTCAACTCTTCATTTCCACTAATGGGATAACAGCCGGCGAGCGTCAAATTCATTTTTAACTATGCTAATTTTATGACTCTTGAAGACCATAAAAGTGCCACAGATTTGGCCTGAAACATGTGATTCACAGTCCGGAGGCTGATTTTATTACATCTATGAACTCATCAGATGAGATGAACCTTAATTAAGTCTAATATTGTTCAGATTCAATAACAGCTGGTCACCTGATACCACCAGAGGGTGTTTTATGAGAACATTCAAATTTGCCATGCAGTCATAAGACCGGATACATTTCTGAGCATGACATTCCAGCAGAGCTTGTTGCCCTCTTCTGGATCTTGTGGCATAAAATGCACGCAGCCTGAATAATTTTTTGGCAGAAAAATAGAACTAGAACTGAAGAACTGTCAAGCTGCAATATTTTTAAATGAGCTGTGAATATCAAGACTTAGATTGTGCTCATTAAAATAGTTCCTGTCCTAGTGTCTTTTAGGACATTTCTAAAGAATCTCTCTGGCCGAAGTCACACAAAACAATGAGGACAGTGAAATGCATCATATACTGTTTTATGTGAGTGAACGATGCATTCCAGCATGAAACAATGTGTGCCCTTTACCATGCCGACTGGCCCATTGGGTAGTTGCATGATTTTCTCCCTCAAGCAAACTTGCTTTGATTAGTCATACAGCATCTATGAATGCTTCAGTAGTTTAGTAGTCATCCGCTGGCCTACATGGAATCTGCATGTGTAGAACTGCAACATCCATCATTCAAAATCTGTACTCATCTTATGCCCTTTTTTCAGCTCCATTTAGCACATTTTCCATATTTAATGGCAATCTTCCGAATACTACAGTGTCAACCGTTTTCATCACACATTCACAATTTCAGTCACATTTTTTGAACAGGCAAAATGACTAATTAGTGCTATGGTCAGGGCTGGCAAAATGAAATATGAATATTTTATTTTAATTTATTTTAGTTATTTTTAGTTATTTTATTTAGCAATTGTGAGATTGGGTTTTGTCTGAATGTGACTTTATTTCACACAATTTGATTATATCTTGTAAATTCTCATAATTTAATTTTAATTTATTTGTATCTCAGATATGTGACATTACACATCATAATGTTGGTCTATGAGAAAACTATGAGAAAATCGTATTTACAAGATATTTACCTTTATTTCTCACAATAAGATAATATTTTATAATGTTAAAATTGAATGAGAACGCAATTTTTACTTCTCACAATATTACAACGTTTATTATAATTTTGACTTTATATTACACAGATGTGAATTTATCTGGTCAAAATAATGATACATTTGTATTTACTTTAAACCTTAATGTGACTTCATATCTGAAAATGTAACAATCATTTTGACTATTTCACAATGTGACTTCACAAAAGTGATGCTATCTTTTAAATACAACTTTCATTAATAATTGTATATCTCACAAATCACAATGGGACTCTATATTTCAGAATGTGGCCAAAATTATTAGAAAATGTTATTAATATCTCACAATATGACAATATCTCACAATAGAATTTCTTGTAATCGGGACTTTGCATTTATGTTTTGTAATGTGACATTATTACTTAATGTAAACATGGTAACACTTACAATAAGTTTCCATTAGTTAACATTAGTTAATGTATTGACCAACATTAAGCAATGAATAATACATTTGTTACAATATTTATTCATCTTTGTTCATTTTAATTAACAGTTGTGTTAGCTCAGGTTCATTAAATAATATTAACCTATACAACTTTTGATTTTAATAATGTATTTGTTAATGTTGAAATTAACATTAACTGAAATTTTTAAATGCTTTAGAAGTAGTTTTCATTGTTATTTCATAACTAATGTAGTTAAGCAATGTTAAGAAATGGAAACCTTTGGGAGTATACCCTATTTGTTAATTATTTTTTTATTTTTTTACTTTGGCGCAGTAATGATCTGTAATAGGAAATGTGGGTAATGACAAGTAAAAACTACCATCAGCCAAGCTCCTAATCCAGCCTGAGTGTTTCTTAAAACGCACCCCTTCATTCTTCTGTGTGCAGCTAAAAATACACATTTTCTCCCTGAGGCCAATATCCCATTCCAGATTTGTGGTTGCTCTCAGTCTATCTATTCTCAGTGCCAGTTTATTGACATCCATATGTCACGTCAGTGGGTATCCAGAGTAATCATGTGGCCCGTCTCGGTCATGTGTGCTGGGTCTGAGGTTGAATTGGGTTTAGCCTTTCACAGTTTTGCTTAGTATGGGAAAAAAAAACATGTGCCCTGAACAAAAGCAAGGTCATCTAATTTCATCTTTTTGAACTACCAAGAAAACATTACTGTTGAGAGGCAGATAAGTACAAAGGCATCTATCTTAAGGCCAGTTCCCCTGTTGATTCATACAGTTACAGCGCGTGGTTTTGGTAACCAGCATTATCTACACATGTTATCAGCATGCTCATGCTCTCGTTCTTATCTGCATGACCTGTGCACATTTATCTGGGTGCACACGTTTGCACATGCATGCAAAGGAAAAATGCAGGCCTAAAAGTGCAGATGTACTATAGCTGTACCTGCAGCTCTCAGACACCCTCACTAATTTACTTGCATTCCTTCTCAGAATAATTTACTCTTGTGTGCACAAACTGTCACATAACATTGGCTATAGACATGAGCTAAGATCAGTGCTCCTGGAGTTGCAGCTAGAAAATCACATTAACACTGTTGCAAAGGGTACTAAATATACCCCCATGTGACACAAGGTCTATAAATACCCATGAGGCATAGTTATAGCATAAGCCCAGGAAAGACTGAAAAAGGGCCATGAGAGGACATGTTGCTGTTAGCTCTTACATGGCCTTGTAAAACATTTCAATGTCCTTACTGGGCAGCCCTCCAAATTTTATAAAGGCCCGGATTGATTTACTTTTAGTCATTCCAAGCCGATCCATCAATGAAACAAGTGAGTGAAGAGAGCAGAGGACAATAGGAGAGAGGAAAAAAAATGGGTCTCCCTGCAAAAAAGAAACAAAAACACTAAAAGAAAGGGACTGAGATATGACTTACTGTATCATTTTTGTTGTTTGTGCATTTCAGTAATATGACACAAGCCGATATAACTGTAGACGACTGTGAATGTCAGGTTGCTTTTGTACAACTGTCCAAAAAACAACAATATATTGAGTAACTTCAATTCCACAACCAGTATTGTCACTATTGTTGCCCATCAATGAAGATGGTATCAAACAAAACTACTGCAGAACAAGCTATTGCATGTTTCTGATCAATACACAGCATTCCTGACTGACTCATTTATACAAACATTGATAATTGGAATGTTTTCAACTGTTAGGTTACCAAAATTCTTCAAAATATATTTTTTTTGTGTGTTCAACAGAAGAAAGAAACTTGGTCACACTTTAGTTTGAGGGCTAACTCTCGCTATTATCTAACTACTAATTTGGGTTCTGTAACTGTTCTTGGGTTTTGTTTCTAGATGAAGTTTCATGTCTAATTTTGTAGTTTAGTCCTGTTTCCTGGTTTGTCATGTAATTACCCTGATCCTCACGTCATCCTGCCAAGTGTATGTGTCATGTTTTGATTGGTTGTTGTAGTCATGTGTCTTGTTCCCCATTGGTCGGTTTGTGTGACCTGTATTGTTTGGTATTTATAGACCTAATGCTGCCATCGTCTCTGGTTGAGTATTGCTTGTGTAACCACTGTTTGTGAGTTTGTTCCATGTTTCTGTTCATGTTTCACCATGCCATGCCAAGCCATGTCTTTTGTTTATGTATTTGCTCACTTTTGGATATCATTAAACTACACATGGATTCTATTTTAACTCACATCAGTGAACTCCATTACAGACTATGACTCAATAATCCCCCATTTTGAGGATTATTAATAATTAGTAAGGTAGTTGTAAAGCTTAGGTATGGGTTAAGGGATTCAAAATATGGTCATGCAGAATATGGCATTAATATGTACTTTAGAAGTACTAATAACAGCCAATATGCTAGTAATATGCATGCTAATAGGCAACTAGTAAATAGTGTGAACTGGTCCTTTAAATAAAGTGTTACCAGAAACTCATACATGTTTGGAACAACTTAGAGCTGAGTAAATGACACATTAAATAATAGTCAGATTTTTAATGGATAGTTTATTGAACCTTTAGACAATATGTAAAATAAAAGCTGCATGGAAGTTTTTGTTGTTGTTGTTGTTGTTTGAGTATCATATGTGGCTAATGATAAGGAGCTTGTACTTGAGGAAAAACACTGCCAGGTTTTGTTTCAGAGGCTGAAAAGCTGAAACAAAATATGACTCAAACTGAACAAAAATATGCCATGTGTTGCAGTTGCTGACATTCTGGCCATCTTGAAATACTGCTTGAAAATATCTAATTTATTGTTGTGTTTACTTTATAAAAATCAGTAGACATTTTAAATCAAAAAGACATGCACACCATTACCTAAAGGTAGGCCTTTTTCTTGCTAAAAAAGTTTAGACTATTTATCATATGACAGAAGGCATGATAATAGATAAAAATCGATTTGTTGGCAATGGTTTTATGATGTTGATAATTTAGAGACCTTAGAAATTTGTGTTTTAAATATACAGTATTGATGAATTATTATTTCTGTGTAAAAATGTTCACACACAAGTTATGCACAAATGCATGAACACACTGTTAGTGAATAAGACCCATTATTTATCCTCTATAAGGAACTTCCTGTACTGTAAGTGCTGTGAGGTCTTGGCAGAAAGGCCAGACGCCTACAGATGTCCTTAATATGCACTAAGAAACTGGAGCCAGACCTGTGTTTGGAGATGCTCTTACCAGGAGGTAATGGCTTTAAGTAAGACTATACTTTAGAATAATAAAGTTCTTAAAACACATTTCCTGAAATTCATAGCACATTATATCACAACTATAAATGTAATATAAAATATTCAGATTTAATTGTACAACCCAAATATTTTAAGACAAAATCAAACACTCTATTCCAAACTAGGTTACCTGAATTGTTATTAAAACTTTCAAGTGACTCACAAAACCATTATGTTCACGTTCTTTAGCTCTGGTATCTTGTTGAATTTTGTTTATTAATAAAAATGGCACAAAACTATACATTAGTATACTGAAGAACTTCTACCCAAATGCGGTTTGCATTTTCAATAGCATTGACATTCTATTCCCCACTTATATATTTACTATTTTCCGAAATGTTTTAATTGAAAAAAAGTGTTTGTGCTGTTTTTCTTTCATATAAATTGCATATATTTGGTATCTAAAGCAAAGATATTCATTAAATGTTCAAAAATGCTTTGGGGGTCACTGTATATGTGGAAAGCGATGTCTCAGACAAGGTCGTGAAGCATTTCTTTATGTGGCTCATTTTCCCCTCTAAATCTGAAAAAAACTAGCACTGTCCTTTATTGCAAGAGTCTCTGAACTTCTCTTTAAAAACAAATTGAGAAGACCAGAAGAAAAATGCATTACAATAATGCATCAATAGTACTTTCCTCAAAGGCTCATTTAATGCTCGTCTCATTATATGCTCTGGGCTTCTCCGGAAATTGAAACAGAGCCATGCTTTTCTCACAGTAGGTTGTCATTTGGAGGTTATCCCAGTTATCCCTCCAACATACATTGAGCCCTGGGATTGAATCGGCTGTGTGATGGCAGGCGGTCGAGGGGCATCCAGGAGGGTTAACGGCCCTGCAGTGACACCTGAGACGTCAGTCCTCAGCAGTGCACACTGGCTCTTCTCCAGCTGGATGTCTCTCCATTCTCCTAAAACAAATCAATCCACAGGCCCACTGCAGATAACAGAGTGCTCCGTTACACACACTTTCCAGCTCACAGATCAGTGTATGAATAACTGCTCTGAATACATTACATATTTTTCAGAGTTAGTACATTTTCTGTTATGAATGCTACTAAATTCTATTGGCTTCTTATATGCCTCAATGATGTAAGTGATATATTCTTTTTTTTTACTGTGCAATAAGTGAAATATTTCAATATTCATTTACACAGTCCTCTGAAGAAAGCAATTATTATTGGTCAAATGTGTTGTTCTGTGATTATTTGTATATGACTGATAGGCAACAAAACTTTCTTCTTAGTCTTTTTCTTCTCACATAACAGTAAAAAAATCTTGCATTAGTATTTAACATATTTTTTATACTTACTTGGTGTATGCATGTGACAAAACAGAACTTTTAATCGGAACCACATTTAGCGCCTGATTAGAAGTTGGCTATTACAACACAGATTTATAACATGTTATTTTAATTATGTAAATATGACAATTATTGTAATGTGAATCATGTCACATATCATATTACATGACCAAAAGATATTAGGGTAAACATAAATTCTCATTCTTTGTTTGCATGCAGGCTAACCAGTTAGCATACCACAATCATGTTATTTTATTATTATTATTATTATTAAGAAATTACACTTTTTATTCAAGCAAGGACGTATTTTGGATATAAAATACATCATTAGTTAAGTGATGGTAAAGACATTTTCAATGTTACAAAAGATTTCTGTTTTAAACAAATTCTGTTCTTTTGAACTTTCTAATTATCAAAGAAACATGAAATTCACACTTTCCACCGAATATTAAGCATCACAACTGTTTTCAACATTGATATGATCAGAAATGTTTCTTGAGCATCAAACCAGCATATTAGAATGATTTCTGAAGAATCATGTGACACTGAAGACTGGTGTAATGGCAGCTCAAAATTGAATTCTTTTACTATATTTCAATTAAAAAAAATACAATAGTATTTCACAAAATATCTGTTTAAATGTAATTTAATTTTAATAAAATAATTGCAGCCTTGGTGAGCCTAGGAGACCTAAGTATTACCAACCACAAACTTGTGAATAGTAGCATATAGGCATTAAAAAAAAAAAAAAAAGCTTCAGCAAAAGAACAACGCAAGTATGTAATATGATATGTTTTTGAACAGGCATTACAAACAGCTACGTCTTGGGGTTCTATTTGCAGTACTGACTGGTTGTACGTACTCACTTAGATATATTCATCCAGCCATGGACGCTGAAATCATTCTAGACAGGTTGCGAGCAAACATGTCTTCAAACGCCCTCTCGAGCCACTTGTAAATAAAGCTGTTTCAGTTGCATTTCAAAAGCGAGACCTACACATGTCATTCACTACACCTGACTTGTGTAGCATTTGGACCAATCAGACACACAGCTATTTGTTATATTTAACAAATAATCTCTTATGCCCCCTCACCTAACCAAAGGGCCAACTATGAGGCCCTTTGGTTACAACTTCCCCCAAAATGCATCTAACACCTAAGAAAGGCAGAACAGGCCTCTGGTTCCATGGCAACCCATCTGATAACACTTGTTTTATTGCTCAAAGGAACGCGGGCAGAGCAACTCACTTCATTTCCCCTTAGGAAAAAGACATTATGCCATAAAAATAGAATCTTCTCTAATTAATTCATAGAAAAACCTTTCTTTGAATTAAATTCATAAGAGATTATTAGTTAAATATAACAAATAGTTGTGTGTCTGATTGGTCCAAATGCTACACTTGCATTCTGACCAAGTCATCATAACTATAAATAAATCACTGGATGGCTTTTTAATCATGTTCCTTCCTCAATTTCTAATAATATCTTCATTCACACAGCTGCCATGTCCATATGGAAACATAAAGACATTGCTTTGATCTGAAAACATATATAACCGTGGTGGGCGCTACACGTGTATATGTTTCAGAATGAGGCAAGCGACTGGTTTCAAGCACAGTGTCTCAATCGCTCATTTCCCCCGAGCGATATTTCACAGCTTTGCTTCTGACCCATTTTTCTACCCATTTCATAACAACTCTGTTTGCTGCACATCTCTCTCTCCTCCTCCTTCCCCTCTCTCTGTTTCTATATCAGAATTCAATGAGCAAACTATTGTTCTTAAAGGCTCATTCATGAAAGCTGCTTCTTACGAGCTTCTCATTGTCTGTCTTCAACTCATTCACTGCTTTCATATTGTGCTCTCGAGGTAGAAAACTTATGGTCATCTTCGTGAAGGATTAGCATTTCAGTCCTATTTTTCTGATCTATTTTCCTCCCTCAAAGGCACGGTACTTTGATGTACCTCAGATCTCATTACTACGGGATCACTCAACTGCAGATGGTGATTTCCAGTGCTCTGCGGTGCATTAGACGAGGTGATAAAGTGCGAAATCCCCAGCGAGCTTGTGTTGAGTGAATAGAGAAGAGAAGACAAGAAGAGGGAGAGATACAGAGTAGCGAAGGGTTTAGGCTTAGTGCCATGCTGTGACATGTCCTCTGTCCAGGGTGTTAGGTTTACCGTGTTTAGCAGTAATTAGCATGCCGCAGCATGGCATGGCATTACCTCCTGCCATCCTCTAGCTAGCTGAGCCCTGAACAAATACAACCTTGTACAATAAACAAAGTATCTTGTCTAGCCATGTGTGAAGATGGCAACACACAAGCATTGACAAGCATCTTTAGCTAAGAGCTGGACTGAGACGACACTGTGGGAACGCTTCAGGGAGCAAGCTAATGTAATTAGGGAACACTGGAGGCCATCCGAAGCTTGTCATTGGACCGTCCACAAACGGATAAACCACAGCTTCCTTACTAGAGAAAGTGCACGGCTTAATACAGGCCTTCGGTGAATGACGCTCCTAACTGGAACAGTCACATAAGGAAAATGTAGCTGTAATGATTTTTGAAACGTTGATTTGGTGACATTGTCAACACAGTTTGGAGGTTTCCATCAAAGCCTCAGGACACTTTAGATATTATCATGTATTTTATATATCATACATTCTTGGAAATGTAGTATTCTTCCATGCTGGTTTAATATGATGAAATATACATATATTGCAGTAAGTATTTATTTGTCTCTTTATCTTTCTGTCAGGCTTATAAAATTTTCAAACAAAGCTTTATCTCAATAACCTTTAAAGTCTGTCTTGACAAACATGCATTTTCTAGTTAATGTAATTTCTATTAATTTAAATTCTATCATTTGAATATTTACTGAATTCAGTTTAAAACTGCAGTTCTGCATCCCAATTTTATGGCTACAAGAACTGAATAACTAAAAAAAAATTAAATAACATAAGAAATTTAGCTATTGGTAAAGTAATGGATTCTAGCATATATATAGTGACATTTTGTGGTGCAGGATAAACATTTTAATGTACAAAAAAGGCAAGAAATCAATAAATATGTGCAAGAAAAACACATGACAAATGTGCCTAGATCATTTTTTTTTTCCTTGCACATTTGTCTTTATTTTCTTATGTACATTCAAAACATGGAAACACTTTACAGTAAGGTTCTATTTATTAACATTAACTAAAAGAAAAAATATATATATATATATATTTATATATATATGAATATATGATTTGTGTTAAAAGAAGCTCAAGGCATCCACACAATACCTTTTTGGAGCTGACCTGCAAACCTGGAAAAAAGCACAGCTTACATCAGGGGCGTCGAACTCCTGAGCCCTGCAGTTTAGATGCAACCCTAATTAAACACACCTGATTCAGCTAATCAAGTCATTCAGGCTTATTTGAAAACTACATGGGCTGTGTCCAAATTCAGGGTCTGCATCCTCCTTAGGATCCTTCCTACCCGGTTGAAGGAGGAGGGATCCTCCGACGTCCGCAAAACCCGGAAGTCGGTGTTTGTGAATTTGGACAGCCTACCCTTCTTTCAGTTCCCTCCCTTACCCGTTGCTCATATCCTGTCGCCTAGCAACCGTGACAGCGCCAAGCAAGAAGCGGGAAAATGGACAAACAAAGAGTTATTCTCCTCATTTTAATTCTTTTGGAAGAAATAAAGCAATTAAATAAATTAAATACTTTCTTTGCTCGTTGTCGGATAGTTTTTTATATCAGACTACAAGACAGTCACATCCAGGTAAGCCATTATAGCCTATTTTTATTTGTTTTTAAGTATTCTACTAATTTTTCCTACAAATTCATTGAGCCGAAGCATAAACTTTAGCTTGTTTTGTCAGAGAAACTCCTCTCCCACTCCGCTACCGTTCGCTTCGTCCGCCATTACGCTCTGCCGAAAATAATATTATGGGATAGGTAGGACGGGAAAGGATCCACCACACCCATCCTTCCAATTCGGGGAAAAGGAGGACGTATTTGTGGGCCGCATTTGAAGGATCCTACGAATTTGGACAGCCTTCGTCGCGGCGCTGTGACGTAACATCCTTCAAATGAGTACTCCGAAGGATGCAGACCCTGAATTTGGACACAGCCATGGTGTGTGTTGGAGCAGGGTTGGAACAAAACTCTGCAGGGCCGCGCCCCTCCAGGAACTGAGTTTGACACCCCTGGCTTACATGGTCTTTCAAGTGAAGATGACAATATCTGAAGTATAGAGGGTCTCTGTGCAGTGTTCATATACGTTTGTACTAAAGCATGGAAGTGACAGCATGGTTTGTAAATGCATCACTTTAAGTAAAAGCCTCTCTCCATCTTCATGTTTATGTCTGTGTGTGATAAAAGACGTATGCTTATATACGAATATGTAGTGCTGATCTTAGGACGTTTGAGAAGCTCCTCATGGACTGTACAAAATGGAAAAAGGTCTCAACTACTCTTTCAGACTTACTTTAACACATTTATCCTGTTGTCTAACCCATACTTAAAGAAAACAAACATTTACTCTACCGCATTCCCCTCACCAAGAGTGCTATGCTTTTAACAGCCTACATCCAGAGCTAAAACAAGGTGAGGGTCACCTGCTTGTCCATGTTTTTCCAGACGACTTTCTCAACATCTTCACTTGGAACATACAGTGCCGTATTAACGGGTGGACATATCCCTCCCTCTCACACTATGGCTCAAGAAGATGTCAGCATCTTGCTCGAATCTGTTTCTTAATGTTTCTACTATCATCCCTCTTTACTTTTCTAATGTTTTTGGGAACATTAGCACTTTCTGAGTTACCATACTTTCTGAGGTTCCATACATTGGTCATAAAACACTGCAAAAAGTCATTCAAATATATTGTAGAATGAAGAGTTTATTTAGAGTATTTGGTTATTTATTTTCTTGGATTGGGATTGTCTGTCCATTAGCAGTAGTCAAACACTGAGCAGCAGCTCTATGACATCATAGTAGTCAGGAATTCCAATACATTATTACTGCTTTGCAGGACAAACTAGAATTTTGGTGTGAAGAAAACAGTAAGTGTGAGTGGTGTTTTGATAGCTCTCTGAGTTTTCAATATTTAAATCTTTCATTCTTCAAACAATGGATCACAAAATTGTGAAGAATGATGCTCCATCACAGGCAGAATCTTGCAATGAGTCCTACAAGCACTCTCAGAGAGCTTTACTGCGCCAGAGGCTCTCAGTGAGCACCAAATACTACTTCAAACTTGGGACAAATACCACAAAGCCAGGTGTCTCTGAAAGACCACAGGACTTGGATAGTGAGAAGAGATGTGAGGGGAATTGTCTCAGGAACTCTAGCCATAGACCCCAAAAATCAGCTGACTGCAAGACAAAGAACCAGAACTTTTCTCTTTGTTCTGTTTTAATTGAGTGTCAGGCAATGTTAAAGGGAAAGAAGGACCACAAAATAAATAAACATTCTGCGTTCGAAAACCACGAACACACAGTGGATGATTTCCATCTTGAAGGTCCTTCCAGGAAGAAGTTTAAAGGAGATGCGACATCCCAGTGAGCTCTCCGGTTGCATTCCTATTTCACAATCCTAAGTTATGTTAAATGTTCCTGTATTTGGTTATGTAGTAATTGGGTGGTTCGCCAAAATGTCACATTTCTTTGAATACATAAGTATAGTAACTTCTTGAAGAACACTGTCCCTGTTTTTTAATAGTATGGACCATTTGGTTCACAGCTTTACAGACTCAGATAGAGCTGATTGCATCTGAGGCAAACATCTGACAAAAGCTAATTAAAAATACACATAATCTTTCAGGTGTCAATGGTCATCCCCTTCAGGCAAGATGAATCTTAGGAACTTCCCTTGATGGCACATTCTGGACTAATCCCTTCCATGGAAGATTCCATAGGACTGTCTGTGTGGGTTTTCTGTCTTTGTGCTCCCCATGACTTAGTTCTCCCTCGTGTTCCCTTATGCCCACATTTAGTTTTCCTGTTCCTGTTCCTGTTAAGTCCCCATTTAGTTAATTTAGTTCCACTTGTGTTTGATTAATTACCTCGTTTAGTTTCTGTTACTTAAACCCTGTGTTTTCCACTGTCCAACGTCTGGTAATAATGTCAATGTTGTGTTCTTGTGTGTCTCTCTGCCTGTCTTCTTGTGTTACACCAGAAGATTAAAGATTGCTTCTTTGAGTTTTACCCTTGTTTCCTTGTTCCTCGTTTTGCCAGTTTGCAATCGTGACAATTGGAGTATTAAATATTAGGTTACACTTTATTTTGATCACATTTTGTAACTACATGTCTACTAACTCTCAGAGTACACTTTTAGGGTTAATAGAATAAGTTGACATATACTTGAAAAGTTTCTCATAGTCAGTATGTTGTGGACCGATTAAAATAAAGTGCTAGAAGTTATTAAGCAGACAGTCTACTAATACTTTAACGACTGCTAGTTGATATGTAGTTGCAAAGTTACTAGAATATCTGGACTATTGAAATAAAGTTTTACCAAATATTAAAATAGAAAAACTTATATAATATTTTCCTTAAAAACTTGGTAACATTTTACAATTAGGTTCCATTAGTTAACATTAATGAAAAATATGAATTAATGGAAATTACTAATACATTATTAAATAAAACTAATCAATATTTCTTACAAGTTACATCCATTAATATTATTTAATGGACATTAACGAAAAATGAACAGCTGTATTTTCTTTAACTAATGCCTACAAAGGATAATAAATACTGTAACAAACAGGCTTTTGCTGTTTGCTGTAAGTTAGGTATCTTGGGTAACACCAATGTTAACAGATGGAATCTTATTATAGTATTACCTAAAATGCACTCCATTAGTCTTTGTTTTTACAACTTAAAAAAAATATATTTTTTTTTTTACAGTGCATTCACTTTCACCCACCAAATAGCAAGAAGGAAAAGAGTAAAAAGAATAAGGAATAAGAGAAATGAAGGAATATGGAAAGAAATAGAAAAAGAAGAAAAAGAAAAAGGACAGCAGAGAAAGGGAATGGGAAATGATGTTAGAAATGAGGACTAGGGAATTAGAGAGGGAATAAAAAAACTGGAGATGAAAAAAGTTCAGATCTAGAAGAAGGAAAAAGAGAATTAGAAATTAAGACACAGAAAGTGGGTACTAGGGGAAAAAAAATGAAAGAAAAAGTCAAACTTAAGAAGAAGAAATAGTAAGGGAGGAAGGTGGAGGGAGGAAAAGAAAAAGGGGACGTGCCGATGTTGCTCATGTCTGCAGATGAGCACAGACACCCGAGGGAGGCGATGTCAGTGTGGAGGCTAGAGATTCAAGGAAATGTCACACATGAAAAAAGAGAGAGGTAGCGTGGGAGATTAATCCTGCCTCCTGTTGGGCGGCCTGTCTTGCCAATGTCAAAATAACCACTGTATTCACAAAATACCAATTACTGTAATAATAATAATAATGTACCAAAAATGCATCAGCTAAAGTGATATGCTGACAGCACACTGCCTGACAGCTGCATTCAAAAGACATGGATGAAAATGTTCACATACTGCTGTGAAAAGGGGAACGTCAGCAATATTGACGTTCGACGGGACACTCCACAAAATATGTCTGGCGTGACGAGGAGTTTGTGGGAGATGCTAAAGATCATAATCTGTTTTTGTGCTCTCCATCAAAAGGAGATGAAAGAGACTGTGGTCCTGCATAAAGAATGAAACAATATTTACTATATATTTCAGTGCAGCTGTGCATCTGAGACACAGGCAGTGAAAAATGATTCACAAATTTTTCAATCCAAAGAACACTTTCAGGCATTAGAATTATAGATGATTTGGAGTCACGTGATGTGCTCAGCATGAACCTAGTCGCACTCGAGTAGAGCTTTTTTCATTTTGTTTTAAGTTTTATTCATTGGTGGTGCTTTACCTGATGGCATGCAGTCGTAAACAGCAGGAGTTATCTCCATCGGCTTCTCCAATTAAGAATAAATCCAAACCACCAACCGCGAGCGATATGATGGACAAGATGGTGAACACTGTTACACACTTTGAGGACATTCTAAGAACCGAGTTGACGGCGATGCGGAATGAGTTCGCTTCTCACATGTCAGTTGTTCAGTCGCTATGCTCTAAACTGGATCTTCTTACAAAAGAAAGTTGTCGCAGATCAAACCACGGGTTTTCATCTTTAAACTGCTGCGGTGCACGGACAGGGAGCTCATTCTGCGGGCCCCCAGACTTCATACCCTGGTGAAAACTTCCGACGGAGCAACGCTGTCTTTCTTTCCAGATTTTTCTCTGGTTACCGCAAAAAGAAGAAGTGCATTTGCGCCAATTAGGAAGGAGATGAGAGACGCTGGCATCCAGAATTTTCTCCTTTATCCTGCAACGCTGAAGGTCATTCTCAATCAAGGTGAACCTAAAATGCTACACTCCCCAGAAGAAGCAAGAGATTTTCTCAGATCCCATTGATCCACCAACTCTCAGTGAACTCCAGCTGGACATTTGCTGTCTAATAGGAGAAGAGATGCTCTAAATGGTTAGGTGACTGTCTTTCACTGTTCATTTTAATGTTCACTTCTTAATTCATAGTTCATTGTGCATACAGTATCGCTTACTGATTATGATATTTTATTTGTTTTAGTTGTATTCTTTATCTCTCTTCTCTTTTTTTTTTTAATAGAAACTATCTAGTCAATATGTGACTATGGGGCCAAATGTTGGTGCTACAGTAATGTGCAGGTTTTTGTTGACGCCACGGACCATATTAAGGGGTGCTGGCAGATCAAGGTTTGTTCTTGGTTTGATCTGCCATTGTTCATGGGAATGTGTTTATGTTTTTATGAATGGTAACAGAGAGGGTGGGGGGTGGTTTAAAGGTGCCATAGAATGCATTGATACAGTATTTTAAATTGTTCTCTGATATCTACACAGAAGGTATGTGGCTTAGGTAAGGGCAAAAAATCTCCAGAAACGATTTTACATGTCCATTTACAACCCTAGGATTTCTCCCTAGAATGAAACGGTCTGTTATTGGCTTATTTGGCAGGGTCATGAATAATAATGAGCTCTGCTCTGATTGGCTGTTTCACAGTACGGCTCATCAGCAAGAAGGAAGCACAGGGAGGAAAATATATATTTAAATACTTTCTCTCACAGTTATATCGTCGGGTAATTATACTGTATATAAAACGCGGGCATCAGGGAGCCGTTATTAATATGTGAGGCATTGAAACTGCTTTTGAACGATCCATCGATCGCGTTATAGTTTCACTTTCAAGAGACGCGATCACACAAACTATGTTTACATTATGGAGCAACAGTACTCACACATTTCACAAGATCAGATGCTTGTCAGTGGTGCTCAGGATCTGTAAGTCATTCGCCATCATCCTCATCTCTCCTTACTGAGAGTGAAATCGTATGTACTGTAACAGGCTACCGCTAGCAAGGAGCTAACCATGTCCCTTTAGTGGCTCGCGTTATTTGCTTTCTGTGCCTTTCTGAATACAGACACCAACGCATCCCTGCACTTCACACCCCCTGCACGGCCTGGAACATAACATTTATTGTGTTATTGTCGCTGTTGTCCGCGCTTGTTTATTTACAATACCTGCAGAGCTTCTGATGGTTCGGTCGGCTTAGAACAAGGACGGGTTTATGCAAATGTTGGGGGCGTAGTGATCCCGACTGTTGCGTCACAGTCGGTGTTATGTTCTGATTCGCCTGTTTTTCAGTGGTCTTTTTTAATCACGAGATTTACATATGAAGGAGGAAACTATGGTGTTTGAGGTTCACTGTATGTCATTTCCATTTACAGAACTGTTATTATTTAAATATGCCAGGGTAAAGACAGTTTTTCATTCTATGGCACCTTTAATGGTAGACTCAACTGGTTTTATTTTCAAACTTGTATTTTGTCTTATTATGCAATAATTATGTTCGATACTTATGACTGACCTTAATATTCTGAGTTGTAATATTAATGGGCTAAATGGCCCTCACATGAATATCGGTGATTAAAATGAATGTTCTCCCACGTATCAATTTCTTTTCTTCCATGATTCCTCTCACTCCACCAGTTGGCTACTGGAACAAACTAGATGCATGTGTTTCACTGTATATATAGGATGGGAAACGTCCTCGTATTAAACTGACTACCTTACAACGATGTAGATTACATGGAGGTCTTTCTTTCCCTAATTTCAGACTGTATGCTCAAGCCTTTTCCCTCCGCCCTTTAGCAGTTTGGTTTTGATCCTGACGCTTCTGTGTCTTGGAGAGCAATTGAGGAATCTATTGTTTATCCGTATAAATTGAAGCATCTTGTTTTTTCGGGAGCTCCGCTAAATCTCGGTGTGGTCCCATTGTAACCCATCTCCTCTCCACATGGAGGGATGTTGAAAGACGTTCACAACTATGTATAACCCAGAGTATACTAATGACATTTTCCACAATAACCTTTCATCAGGCAGTACTCCATTTCATTGTCCGCAATGGACTCATAATAAAGTAAACACTCTGGGAGATATCTATGATGACAGTGGTTTAAAATCCTTCCAGAATCTTAAAACTCAATATAATCTGCCAAGCACCTCCTTTTTTATGTATTTGCGTACTAGATCGGCCCTACGGGCGTATGGGGTGCCTTGAAACTCTCAACTGCCTGTTCACCCTTTGCTCAAACTAATCCTTCCTTCTGAGGAATCTCCCTCCTCTGCTTCAGTCATCTATCTCTTTCTTCTTGAGCATTCATACAAACCTTTATCTATTACTACTGTTTGGGCTAAGGATCTTAATAAGGATGTGCATGTTTTATTTTCAGATCAGGTATGGGGTATGTTTAAATTGTCTTCTAAAAACCCTAATCATCAAATGATTCAATGGAAATTGCTGCATAGGGTTTACTTGACTCCAATGTATGAATGTATGAATCTGTCATCTTCTCCTAAGTGTATTCTCTGTTCCCAAGGAGTTTTAGGCACGTTTTTGCATTTTTTTTTGGAGTACCCCTCTCTCTCACCTTTTTGGACTCAGCTCTCACAGGACCTATCATATTTGTTGGGTACTGAGATATGTTTGACTCCGCGCCATTTTTTCATGAATGACTTTTGGGACTTCACCTTGTCTGTCCAACAAAGATACTGTTAGCTGCTCTCACAGCAGCAAAAAAATTGCTGGTCAACCGTTGGAATCCTCCTCACACAATGGACAGACGAACCTGGACTGTGTATTTGTTGGATATTATCTCGATGGAACTCTCTACTTCTCGTATACATGGATCTAACGTGAAAACTTCAGCTTTTAATGCTGTGTCTTCTTTTCTAAAGTCTTTGTAGAAGTTATTTTGTTGTTATTTGTTTATCTATTGATATTAATATATTTTCATTATTATTATTTATTTCACAAGTTCACACTTACATATATTTAGCACGAGTAAGGTAATACGTATTTGGCGAGTATAGTAATGCGTAGTTGGCGTGCTGTCCTGGGGAAGGGCTCCGGGCTCAGGAATGGCCCGAACCCAGAGTACCCCCCCATAGTGTGGTGAGAACTCTGGTGATAACTTCTTGAGAGGAGAAGGGGTGGTGGAGGGATGCTGATTATCCGTCAAATGAACAGAGGTATGTCAGCTGTATTTATAGCCGTACATTGATTAACTTGAGTGCGAACCTCCTGTGTTAATTAGGCTAAGTATCTGACGCGCTCCTCCCGAACCTTGTTAATAAAACATCATTTATTTTATTTATTTATTTAATTTTATTTATTTATTTTTGGAGGTCTACCTGGGGGTGGGTTCTGGATTTGTACGGCTGCTGTTTGGTTTTGTACTTCTGTTCCACAGAGTGAAGTTCTATAAACAGTTGTTAACAAAACAAAAATTATTATAGATAATTTGATGCATTGGCATGGTATTTTAATTAAATGTGTATACACACAAACACATGCAGGACCTGAGGGTACGTGCAGGAACAAGAAGGAAGATCAATAGGGAAGGAGTGATAATGAGGTCTTAGTCAGAGTACTGCAGGCAATGGTCTTAAACATGTATTTCAATGAAGCCTTTGTAATGTGAATTCAAGAAAGTCTTCCTTAGGCAATGTGGTGAAGAGGAAAAAATAAAAGAAATCCACAAACATGCACACTCTGTGCTATAGTTTAAATTACATTTACACATTTAGCCACACTTCAAGTTAAAGAGGCTTCAAGGTACGCAAACAGTTCAAGCATTCCCTGTAATGCAAAATAATGGTAACAGAACTCAAATCTCTCAACTCAGTGTTGTATACAAAAAAGAATAAAGAAAATACCTAAAATCTTACAATAAATATAAATACTGTATATGAATCCGTTATTCTTTGCAACTAAACTGATTATTGTTTCTAAAGGCCAATTCACACTGCACTGAAAGATGCAGACAATGCCAACAGCCACATTTGACTTTCCAAGATCTGACAAATGCCAATTCAACATGTTGTATGATGCCAGCGGGGCGAGTGTGTCTCTTGCTTTTTGTCTGCATCTGTCTGTGCAGTGCGAACTGGCCTTAACAGGTTTCTTGAACACCTACAAAATCCTCAGATGTATGATAAGGATACAGTCACAAGGAGAATCACACCAGGATGGAACATAGAATCAGTAGTTGGCATCCAAGATGTTGTTAAAAATTAGATGTGCAAAATATGCAAATGAAGGTGTTTAGAGCAGGATTAAAACAGTATAAAACTAAATCTCCTGAACATTAAGGAACGTTGAGTTTTTCTGCACTAAAATAGTGCTAACAATAACCTTGTTCACTTTACAACAAACACAATCTTTTCACTAACTCTATCCTCTGCTTTGGCAGACTTAAAAGGATAGTTCCCCAAAAATGAAAAATCTGTTATCATTCACTCACCCTCCATTTGTTCAACTGTTTGGATACCAAAATTCTTCTAAATATCTTATTTTTGGTTCATCAGAAGATGGAAACTCATACATTTTTTGAACATGTATTTATAAATACATAAAATGATGATTAGATTACAAAAGATCCAAAAATACAAACATTAATAAATACAATTAATAAAATGGATAAATAAGCAAAACACTTTTGCACATATACATTTCCATAAATAGCTTTTAAAAAAAAAAAACTTAAAGTGTCATTGTTCTGTGTCAAGATGCACACCTTAATGTTCTCTTCTAAGGCATTTTTGTAAAAGTTGCTTAAATATCTCAATTTAACTAAAGCCTAGTCCTGGCTTAAGCTAAGCCCCATTTGTGAAACCGGGCCTAAGTGTTATATACTGGCTCATATATACAGTATAATATATTATTTAGTTCCAGTATTAATATAGTAAACTGTTGTTTATGTTGTTTATGGTTGCCAAACAATGTAATTTTAACTGTCCAAACATCCCCATCCAGTAGAAAATTAAAGTGGCAAAGATTTATAAATTTTATAATAATATTACTTAAGCTTAAAGAGTCCTTAATTACATGTCGTTGTAAACCCATAAGACCTTTGATTATCTTCGGAACACAAATGAAGATATTTTTGATGAAATTGAATGTGAAATTGAAATACTCTCGAACGTGGTAGTTGCGTTGCTGTCTATGCAGGTTCAGAAAGCTTTTGGATTTCATCAAAAATATCTTAATTTGTGTTCCGAAGATGAACGGAGGTCTTACGGGTTTGTAACGACCCACAAAGGTGAGTAATCAATGACAGAATTTTCATTTTTGGGTGAACTTAACCTTTAAATACATTTAACACAGCAGGGCAATGCACAAAATAAGTCTTGTGATTGATTTGTTTGAAATGGTGTACTTGTCTTGTAACAAGGGCGCTCACAAACAGGACTTTTTATGACTGTGAGACATGAAAGATACTTGTACCAAGATAAAAGTCAAGAAAAACATGAAAGTTTCTCACAATATCACAAGTTCCCACGATTTGTACTTTGATACAGATATCAAAGAGTTTAAAAAACTCCATGTGCCACTTCAGACGGGCACACTGGGTACTGTGTATCCGCTTGCATCCTCTTGCATGGCTGTGTCCCTACTGCCATCAATAACCACAATGTGATGAGATGCACCAGTGATTGTTTCTACAGATCTCTCAGAGAGAGTTTATGGCGGATACCTGTGAGAGAATGCTTGATGGTTCCTGGAACTGTTGTTGTGTGGTGGAAAAAAAAAAGATTAAATCATGTTATATGACAGTTCAGCATTGTTGCTTTAGATAATAGGCACCATCCTTCACTCCCAGGCTTTGATTCTTTGCTCAAACAAAGAATCAATTTGTGTTGCGAGAGCTGTGATCGCTTTTGGAATTAACAGACGTGAATGAATCAATATCAACATGGGGCTCTATGAGGGTCAATTTCTTTTGAAATGAACAATCCAGCCTCTGAATGAACTTGTGTGTGGAACGACACAGACATAGAAACAACAATCTTTTCTAAACTATTTCTACGACTATTGTGCATACATAAGACTGTGCGACTATTGTGCATACATATTGTGCATTTTTTTACATTAAAGTTGCACACACAAAATAATTGTGGGCGAACTGCACAGTGTGTGTGTGTAGTGAGCTTCTATTACATAACAATCACATGAGATATTAGATTTGACTTGTATTTCTCTTTAATCTGCAGCATGTTGTTTTTTTGTCGCTTCCCTGCCAACATTGCTCCAACTGAAACAAGAAACATTTCAGCGCTCAAGAACCCAGTGCAGCACTCATGCTCATGTTAGCCTGCAAACACTAACAAGACATCTTCCTTAACAATGCAAAATAGATAAGAATGACAAGACAGCAGAGAGATGAGACGAAAGCAGACGAAAACAGAAGAGACGTGAGGTGAGGCGATACAAAGTGAGAAGAGAAGAGAAGAGAAGAGAAGAGAAGAGAAGAGAAGAGAAGAGAAGAGAAGAGAAGAGAAGAGAAGAGAAGAGAAGAGAAGAGAAGAGAAGAGAAGAGAAAAGAAAAAGGAAAATAAAGGGAGTGGCAAGTGCAGATGATAAGAGACAAAACAGAAAAATAAATGGCACTAAATGAAACAAAGCAACGACAACAAAAATGAAACAAAAGGTCAGAAGAGACAGGATGAGACAAAAAATATATGAAAGAAGATAAAAGGATACATAAATCAGAAGAAGAGACAGGAGCAGATGTAAATAGTCAAACTACAAAATAATAATAATAATATGAAAACAAATTTTTAAATTAAAAGAAATAAATAAATTAATTAATTAATTAACTGGGGGAAAAACAGAACAGACAAATGAATGACCAGCCCGATCTCCCAACAATTCGTACATATTTTACGAGGTGGCTAATTCGTACGACCTCACTCGTACAAATTCATGCGATTTTTGCCAAATTGTACATATTTTATGAGTTGCACAATTCGTATGAATTTGTACGAATGACCTACACTTAACCCCGCCCCTAAACCAACCTGTCACTAGGGTTTAGACAAATCGGTTTTTAGACAAAAACTAATTTGTACGAATTAGCCACCTCGTAAAATACGTACGAATTGGTCGTGAGATAGCGTTGGAGTGACGGGTCAAATGACACAAGAGACACAAGATGAGACAGATAAGGAGAGAAAGGGAGATACAATGTGAAAACACAAAATGAGAGAAGATGATAAAAGAGAAGAGAATAAAAGCTGAGAAGAGATTAGAAAAAAGTAGCGCTGTCAAACGATTAATCGTGATCAATCGCATCCAAAATAAAAGTTTTTGTTTACATTATATATGGATGTGTACTGTGTATATTTATTATGTATATATAAATACACACACATAGAGTATATATTTTGAAAATATTTATGTTTATACATTTATATATTCATATCCTTATATTTTGTATTATATATAAATATATTTAATACATAAACATAACCTATTTTTCTTAAATATATACATGCATGTGTTTGTATTTATATATACATGATATATATACACAGTACACACACATATATTATGTAAACAAAAACTTTTATTTTGGATACGATTAATCGCGATTAATCATTTGACAGCACTAGAAAAAAGATTAGAAGAGATAGAACAGAAAGAAAGCAGAAGAACAGGCAGGAGCAGATAAGAAGAAAAAGTAGAGACGAAATTAGACAAAAAAAAATGATGTGAGAGGAGGTGAGATGAGAGAAAACAGAAAGCAGAATTGGTAGGAGCAAATGAGAAGAAACAAAACAAAACAAAAATTAAACAAAGCAAAAACAAACAGCAAAAAAAAGCAGAGAAAACATGAGTCAAGAAGAGACATGAAGACAGGAGAGGAGGACAAAAGGCAGAGCAGAGGAGAACTTGAGACAAGAAGAGAAAAGACATGATATGAGATGAGACGAGAGAAGAGAAGAGAAGAGAAGAGGAAAGTCTTATATAAACAGAGTTCCAGGAAGAGGATCAGTGATTGAGGATTGCTGGACATTCTTCTAGTCGTATGTATATGTATGCTGCAGATTTATATTAGACCCACACTGTGATGTAAATGTTGTTTTAGATTAAACGTGCTCCAATGCAAACATATAGGGGAGAATTTTCAAATTTGTTGAGAAAATCCCACCATGCTGAGCAGTGTTGGGGAAAGTTACTTTTAAAAGTAATACATTACAATATTGCATTACTCCCTAAAAAAGTAACTAATTACGTTACTTAGCTACTTTTTATGGAAAGTAATGCGTTACATTACTTTTGTGTTACTTTTTAAATATGAGCAGGGCTTGATTGTTTTTAGGGAAAGGAAAGGGAAGTGGTGTGTGGCCAAGTATGGTGACCCATACTCGGAATTTGTACTCTGCATTTAACCCATCCAAGTGTACACACAGTCAGAGGCGGGTTGGCCATCTAGCTGACCGGGCATTTTCCCGCTGGGCCGATGTGGGCCTATACATCTTCTCATACCATGTTTGTCTGATCGGCCCATAAAACTCTTAGCAGCCTATAGTTTTTCTGCCTAAATAGTTGACGGAGCTGTGGTCTTTGCAGCTGTTTAATGTATTTGTCAAAAAAAGGTTTAGGATTTTTTTCCCCCCAGACAGACCGGCCCATGAGACATTTAATCAGCAGGTTATTTTCTTAATTGACATTGGGCTGACCCAATCACATCTTTAAACAACTCCCCTTTTGGGCTCTCTCTCTCTCTCACACACACACACACACAGTGGTGTATTGTAACGAAGTAATAATACTTCGTTACAGTACTTAAGTATTTTTTGGGAGTATCTGTAGCCTACTTGAGTTTTTATATTTCAGCCAACTTTTACTTTTACTCCACTACATTTCCTAATTAAAACGTATACTTTTACTCCGATACATTTCCCCGAAGCATATTCGTTACTTTCAACAAAATAGTCAGAAGAACACAGACTGCAGGAAAGCAGATTTGATGAATCAGTGGTCTGGCGTTTGCAAGTTAGAACAGCTTTTCTCATCTGCAAACCATGCAAACAAGTGCGCGCACAATCACAGATTATTCATTTTCCACTCAAAGTCGAGTCTGGGGTGTGTGATATACAGTATATCTTCTGCAGTAATAGGGTAAGTGTTGTTGTAATGATGTGTGATCTGACATTATCAAGTAGGCTATATCATCAAATCACACACAGAGTGCACGCATGTTGATTTATTAATGTATTAAAAAATTCCAAGCATTCTAAATTGTAGACGGCAAAAATGCTTCTGTATGCTTTTTATATTTATATAATATAGTTAACTTCTAAATTTTGCACATATCACCTGGACTATATCTATATCACACAAAGAGTACCGTTTTTCTTCAGATATCAGCATGAACACATTTAATAATCATTTCATACAAGTAAATTTGGCCAAAGAAAATAGTTCCAAACAAAGATCACAGCACTGTTTTGCGTCTCTGAGCAATGGACTGTGTACTTATTGAATGAATCCGCTTTTTGAATGAATCAGTTGAATAAATGATTCAGTGATTCACTCATTAACACAGTCAAATCCTCTGTTCCTGAATGAATCAGCCGTTTGAATGAATCGGTTGAATAAATGATTCAGTGATTCACTCATTAACACAGTCAAATCCTCTGTTCCTGAATGAATCAGCCGTTTGAATGAATCGGTTGAATAAATGATTCAGTGATTCGCTCATTAACACAGTCAAATCCTCTGTTCCTGAATGAATCAGCCGTTTGAATGAATCGGTTGAATAAATGATTCAGTGATTCGCTCATTAACACAGTCAAATCCTCTGTTCCTGAATGAATCAGCCGTTTGAATGAATCGGTTGAATAAATGATTCAGTGATTCGCTCATTAACACAGTCAAATCCTCTGTTCCTGAATGAATCAGCCGTTTGAATGAATCGGTTGAATAAATGATTCAGTGATTCACTCATTAACACAGTCAAATCCTCTGTTCCTGAATGAATCAGCCGTTTGAATGAATCGGTTGAATAAATGATTCAGTGATTCACTCATTAACACAGTCAAATCCTCTGTTCCTGAATGAATCAGCCGTTTGAATGAATCGGTTGAATAAATGATTCAGTGATTCACTCATTAACACAGTCAAATCCTCTGTTCCTGAATGAATCAGCCGTTTGAATGAATCGGTTGAATAAATGATTCAGTGATTCACTCATTAACACAGTCAAATCCTCTGTTCCTGAATGAATCAGCCGTTTGAATGAATCGGTTGAATCTCAATGAATCATTCATTAATGGTCACTTTCTGTCACCAAAGTCTTTGCTGTCACCTACTAGCGGTTTTAATTTCACATTTTGACTATTTTTCATGTTTTAAATTATTTCAAATATCAGTATTCGATGTTTTATGTTAAAAACACAACATTAGGCCTATTTATGCATCTGTAACTGCAGTTTAAATGCATCCATGTCCCCTGTGAGATACATTAAACTGTGTAAATAAATACATCTTAATGCTATTTCAGATGCAGATTCCAGAAATGTTTTCTTATGTTGGAATGAAAGACACTAAGTACCGGATGAAGTGCTTCTTATTCTTACCCAAAAATACAAAATGGAAGAAAGAGTTCAAACTGAACACAATCTTGCTACTAAAGCTGTATGAATATTCATATATATATATATATATATATATATATATATATATATATATATATATATATATATATATATTTATTTGCTTCTTTTCTATTTACTTGTACTTTTACTTTCAATACTTAAGTAGGTTTAAATATCATATACTTTAAGACTTTTACTCAAGTAATATTCTAAACGAAGACTTCAACTTCTACCAAAGTCATTTTTTGGTAAGATACCTGTACTTTTACTTGAGTATGGCTTTCGGGTACTTTATACACCACTACACACACACACACACACACACACACACACACACATGTTGGTTTTTGTGGTTTATGGGGACTCTCCATAGGCGTAATGGTTTTTATACTGAACAAACTGTGTGTGCTATTGCCCTACACCTAAACTTAGCCCTCACAGGAGACTTTGTGCATTTTTAAATAAAAAAAAACACCATTTAGTATGTTTTTTTAAGCCTTTTGAATTACGGGAACATAGGCAGTGTCCTCATAAACCACCTTCATATTGTAATACCTCTGTCATACCCATGTCATTATACAAATTTATGTCCTCATAAACCACATAAACATACACACACACACACACACACACACACACACACACAGGATGCCTTCTTATGCTTTTAAAGATTCATCCAAGGAGTTAACAAATTTGACTAAGTAAGTTTACAGTTTATTTAATGCTATACTATGGGAAACAGTGATCATCTGATCAACAATTTATCACGTCTCTTCCCTTTCTCCCTCAAACACACAGGCACATACAAGATGGATGTCATAACTATATAGGCCTATAGTTTTAGGATTCATCAGTGTGGATTATAGTTTTATTATTTTAATAAATTACACTTTTTAGAAGTTTTTAATGTGTCAACTCTCACTCTTTCCTACCTATTATTATATGGCTTTAGTGCTTTTATGGAATAGGAGCTGGTATACATATTCAAGGGCGTGCAAAGATGGGTAGTATTTTGATCGTATGTAATGGGCCGGTCTGGGCCATAATGCCAGGGCTGATTTTTTGTCCCAGTCCAACCCTGCACACAGTAGTGAACATACACCCGGAGCAAAATACAACTTCTTGTATTTTAATACAAGAAGTTCTAATCATAGCAAATGTAAAACCCCTTTCACACCAAAAAGTGAAATGAATACACCTCAGGCTGAAGGAAGAGTAAATTCACGTCTGTAAAGTAGAACGCAGGAGAAGAGGGTTCAACACTCTTCAGCAATAAAAAACAATGAAGCACAATTGTTAGTTTATCTAAAGTCATTTTTGCTTATTAGTATGGTTGAACTGGATCATCAAAGGTCAGCAGAGACATTGGTTAATAAACTGGGATTAGATACATTTGTGTTGTTTAGCATATTTAATTATTGCAGGTTTGCGTCATATTCTGAGTTTGCACTTCACTGTTTTAATTCATTTTGATGAATACTAAATCTGTTTTTTGCGAGTGGGATGAATTAATGCACATTCACATTTAGAACTAGAGTAACAGCATGTTCACACAGCGCACTGTCAGTCAATAAATGGGAAAAAAGTAATTGGCGTTACTTTTTTGAAAACAAGATATTTTCTTATAAATTAAAAAGTAATGCGTTACTTTACTAGTTACTTGAAAAAAGTAATATTATTACGTAACTCGCATTACTTGTAATGCGTTATCCCAACACTTATGCTGAGTATCCACACACATTCAGAAAGTGAGCGTGTTTGCGTCTATATTCTCAAGAGCCTCGCAAAAGGCCAGTATCACCCACACAAGCGTTTCCTTTGAGAACAAGAATAAACACACTGCACATTCAATCCTATGCATGCCTCCTGAAACGAGGTCATCCACGTGGCATCTCTTCTGCGCAACAGATCAAAGACCTTCTGCTTTGTCTTTGTAACTTTCTTTTTCTTTCTGTGTCATGACTTTCTTTTCTCCACTCTTCAACTCTCACCTGCAATTCACAGGTCTAAGATATTTTAATGGACACAGAATGTCAAAAAGCAGAGGAATTATCTGGTCCACTTGTGGGCAAACATGCTTGTCTGAAATAACTGTGCAAATTAAATTTCATTATACGCCTACTGCTGTTTCCACCTCGCCGATTTCTTTCTTCAGTGACTCAAAAGGTTACTGAAATAAACACACAGTCACAGTCAATAAACGGCCACGGCTTATTGAAAATCTCACTGAAGTAAGGAAGAAACACAAAAGCTCAGTGTAAATATGCTTTTTAGTAGTGTGAGTACAACTGTTGCAGCGGTTTGCATCACTTCTGTTCTCAGATTTTGCCAGATATGTCTTTGACTTCATTGTTACCAGAAAATAAATGTTAGTGAAGCAACAGGATGTTGCTCTGCTATTACTTAAGTGTTAATCAGATGCAGCTGGACATAATTGGACTTAATTTGATGTCCCAGTTAAAGAAAACTCTAAACAGAATATCATTTTTTTAATCTATATATACACTTACATTCAAATTTTAACAAGTTAAACATTAAGCAGCATAACAATAATAATAGAAAAAAACACATTGTTTCATGAGCACCAAACCAGCATATTAGAATGAGTAGAATGAGTCATGGCTACTAAAAATTTACATGTGCCATCACAGGAATAAATTATATTTTAAAATGTATTCAAATAGAAAGCTTAGAGAATATTTTATATTGCAGTAATATTCACTGTTAAAATAACTGTTTTTACTGTATTTACTGTATTAAATAAATGCAGACTTGGCTGGCATTAAAGACTACTTTCAAAAATACCCACCCCAAACTTTTGTATATGGTGTGTATAGTAAAAATAATAGAAAAAGAGCAGCTTTGATGAGAAAAAGTCATTTGGATGTGCGCTAATTGCTGCATGATGTTTATTCAAATTATTTTGGTCAGAAATAAATATTTCATATTTTCCATATTTCTGTCTTTGACCAGCTTTTTTATATGCTGAAGCACTAATGCAACATAACGAAGAGCATGCAGGTGTGTAATTGGTGCACTAATTGCATTAATTAACTGTTTCCTTATAAAGCAGCTAAATAAAATTTATTTTAACTTTTAAATGTGCAATTGAGAATAACAACTTACTAACATTCTACTTAGCGATTTGGGAAAAGCCTTTATGATTAACAGATCTTCAAAAACACCAGAAGAAATTTAATCCATGCATCTAATAACATTAACAATCAACATAGAAGCAGAACAATAGAATGGTGCACCAACATGGCTAACTGGACCCTCATTAACTGTCTTTATTACATCCCTGGGCCAAGACAAAGCTCCAGCCTCACAGCTCCATCTCTGGCTTCAGCTGGCCTGCTAAATGTATGTTATTATATGCTGGCCTGAAAAAACATAGCTGCAGAGGAAAGGAGGAAAACACTGCTATCAGAGGTATGTGAAGCAGACGTGAGAGCTAATTTCTCATGTACAGTGCCAAACAAAATGTCTTTGTGTTTGAAAACCTTTCCTCTTCGCTCCTGCCGAGTCTGCTCCTATTTAGTTTACACTGATCAAGACCTAACCCTGCTACACCTTCATGCAGACATGGCAGCTTCTTTCTTTTAAAGAGGATACCATTGCTCTCCTGTAAATTACTGCTGGATTTTTGCCTGTATAGATGTTCATGGAGTTTTAAATTATTGATAACAAATGGTATTAAATGTTGTAGGTGTGTTTGTGACTCCTCATGGCGGGATGCCATCAGGAGTTGAGAGAGAGGGCAGGTGGATGTCTGTGCCAGGGATGTGCTGGTTATCATGTTGGGCAAAGAACAGATTTCTGTCCATAATAAATAAATGAAATGAAGTAGTGTGTGTTTGAATATGAAGAGGGGGATTTAAGAAGTATAGAGTGTTTTTAAAGCATTTCACACACACTTTGAGTGGAAGGTATGTAGATTGCCATTTTTTTCTTTCTTCTGTAGCACTAAGTTCAATCTCTCTACTTAAATGTATAAAAAAGGGTAAGGTATGTGAGATAAATATTTAAATAAGAAATTAAATCACATTGTGAGTTAGACAAAGGCAAAGATGGAATAAGAAGTCATGATTATGAAAAATAAAGACCCAAATGCAAGTTTGAGAGTTTGGATTCAGCATTATTTAAAAAAAATACATTTTATTAAAGAACAGAAAATGTGATAGACATTTATAATGTTACAAAAGATTTCTACTTCAAATAAAGATGTTCCTATGAACTTTCTATTCATCAAATAATCCTAAAAAGGAATGTATCATAGTTTCCAGGAAAAAAAATGTATGCAGAACAACTGTATTCAATATTTATAATAATAAGAAATGTTTTTAGCATATTAGAACGATTTCTGAAGGATCATGTGACAATGAAGACTGGAGTAATTGCTGATGAAAATTATTCAATTCTTCTTTGCCATCACAGGAATAAGTTAATTTTGCAATTTTATGCAATAAAAAAAAGTGTCATTTTAAATAATAATGCTATTTCACAAAATGACTTATTTTACAGTTTTTGAATCAAATAAATGAAGCATTGATAAGCATAAGAGACAAGTTTTTCAACAAACATTACAAAATCTTGCAGACCTCAAACCTCAGAACATCAGTGTCACATTTTGAGAAACATAATTTTTAGGTTGGAAAAAGCTTGGAATTCTGAAAGTTACGTTATATGTTTTCATATTTGTGACCCCGGACCACAAAACCAGCCATAAGTCTCTGGGGTATATTTGTAGCAATAGCCAAAAATACATTGTATGGGTAAAAATTATCGATTTTTCTTTTATGCCAAAAATCATTAGGATATTAAGTAAAGATCATGTTCCATGAAGATGTTTTGTAAATTTCCTACCATAAATATATCAAAACAAAATTTTTGATTAGTAATATACAATGCTAAGGACTTAATTTAGACAGCTTTAAAGGCGATTTTCTTAATATTTGAATTTTTTGCACTCTCAGATTCCAGATTTTCAAATAGTTAAAAAATATTGTCCTATCCTAAAAAACCATACATCAAGGGAAAGCTTATTTATTCAGCTTTCAGATGATGTATCAAATCTCAATTTCGAAAAATTGACCCTTATGATTGGTTTTGTGGTCCAGGGTCACATTTCAGAATCAGAATTAGCTTTATTGCCAGGTATGTTTGCACATACAAGGAATTTGTTTTAGTGACAGTAGCTCCACAGTGCGACAGAATGACAGTAACAGGACAGGACACAGATAATAAAAATAAAAAATAAAAATAAAATAAATAATGTACAAATATACAAAAATGGATAATGTGCCAAATAGCACAAACACAATATACAAAATAGACAATTCGGTATGTACAGGTATGTTAGGTGCAAATTTGAAATGTAATAAGTATGTGAGTAAAATAAAATAAAAAGTATGATAGTGTTGCGTGTTTCATGTTTATTGTTAAGAGTTCAAGTGTTCATGAGATGGATTGCCTGAGGGAAGAAACTGTTTCTGTGTCTGGTCGTTCTGGTGCTCAGAGCTCTGTAGCGTCGACCAGACGGTAACAGTTCAAAGAGGGAGTGTGCTGGATGTGAGGGGTCCAGAGTGATTTTGCCAGCCCTTTTCCTCACTCTGGATAAGTACAGTTCTTGGAGAGTGGGGAGGGTTGTACCAATGATTTGCTCAGCAGTCCGGACTACCTTCTGTAGTCTTCTGAGGTCAGATTTGGTAGCTGAGCTGAACCAGACAGTTATTGAAGTGCAGAGGATGGATTCAAAGATGGCAGAGTAGAACTGTTTCAGCAGCTCCTGTGGCAGGTTGAACTTCCTCAGCTGGCGAAGAAAGTACAACCTCTGCTGGGCCTTTTTGACAATAGAGTCAGTGTGAATGTCCCACTTCAGGTCCTGAGAAATAGTGGTGCCCAGGAACCTGAATGACTCCACTGCAGTCACAGTGCTGTTCATGATGGTGAGTGGGGGGAGAGCAGGTGGGTTTCTCCTGAAGTCCACAATAATCACCACAGTTTTGAGCGTGTTGAGCTCCAGGTTGTTAAGAGTGCACCAGACAGCCAGCTCCTTAACCTCCTGTCTGTAAGCAGACTCGTCACCGTCCTGAAAGAGCCCAATCAGTATGGTGTCGTCTGCAAATTTCAGGAGCTTGACAGAGGGGTCTTTAGAGGTGCAGTCGTTGGTGTAGCGGGAGAAGAGCAGTGGGGAGAGAACACAGCCCTGAGGAGCTCCAGTGATGATGGTGCGGGTACTGGATGTGTATTTTCCCAGCCTCACTAGCTGCTGCCTGTCTGTCAGGAAGTTGTTGATCCACTGACAGACGGAGGTGGGCACGGAAAGCTGAGTCAGTTTGGGCAGGAGGAGGCCGAGCTGAAGTCCACAAACAGGATCCTCACATAAGTCCCTGGTCTGTCCAGGTGTTGCAGGATGTAATGCAGTCCCATGTTGACTGCATCATCCACAGACCTGTTTGCAAGCTGCAGGGGGTCCAGTAAGGGTCCAGTAATGTCCTTCAGATAAGCCAAAACCAGTTTTTCAAATGACTTCATGACCACAGATGTTAGAGCCACGGGTCTGTAGTCGTTAAGTCCTGTTATCTTGGGTTTCTTTGGGACAGGAATGATGGTGGAGTGTTTGAAGCATGAGGGGACTTCACACAGCTCCAGTTATCTGTTGAAGATCTGTGGGGCCAGCTGGTCAGCACAGGATTTCAGACAGGCTGGTGTCACACCGTCTGGGTCTGGTGCCTTCCTTTTCTTGTTCTTTTTGAAGCCCTGGCGCACGTCATCTTCTCTTATCTGCAGTTCAGGTGTGGGGGAGAGGGGGGTTGCAGGAGGTGTGAATGGTGTTTTTTCAAACATACAATAGAAATCATTAAGATCGTCTGCCAGTTTTAACATTTACATTTAGTCATTTGGCAGAAGCGTTTAACCAAAGCGACTTATAATTGGGGAATACAAAAAGTGATTCATCTTGAAGAGGCAATCAGACAGAGGAAGTGCTCATAACACCAAGTCTCAGTCATTGTTCAAATAAGTACAAGCTAGTAAGGGAGGGAGAGAAAGATAGAGGGAAAGAGTGAGTTTTTTTTTTTTAGGATGAAGTCAAGTACTGCCAAAAGAGATGAGTTTTCAGTTGTTGCTTGAAGATTGACAGGGATCCAGCATTCCGGATAGGGGTGGGAAGATTATTCCACCAGCCAGGAATGGTGAACGAGAATGTTCTAGAGAGTGATTTTGAGACTCTCTGTGATGGTACCACAAGGTATCGCTCACTAGCAGATCTCAGACTTCTGGAGGGGATGTAGTTCGTAATAGTGAGTGGAAGTAGGAGGGTGCTGAGCCTGTGGTAGTTCTGTATGCAAGCATCAGTGTCTTGAACTTGATGCGAGCTGCCACTGGTAGCCAGTGCAAGGAGATGAAGAGAGGTGTAACATGCACTCTCTTTTGGGCTTGTTGAAGATCTGTCGTGCCGCTGCATTCTGAATCATTTGTAAAGGTTTGATTGTGTTTGATGGCAGACCAGCCAGAAGAACATTGCAGTAGTCTAGTCTAGAAACGATAAGGGCCTGGACAAGAAGTTGTGCAGCATGCTTTGTCAGAAAGGGCCTGATCTTTCTGATGTTGTGTAGTGCAAACCTGCAGGATCGAGCAGTCTTTGCAATGTGCTCTTTGAAGGTCAGCTGTTCATCAAAGATTACACCAAGATTTCTGACCGAAGTTGATGGGGTAATCATTGATGAGCCTAACTGAATCGTGAAGTCATGCTGTAGAGTCGGAGTGGCAGGGAAGACAAGAAGTTCCGTCTTTGCCAGGTTGAGCTGTAGGTTATGTTCTTTCATCCATGCCGAGATGTCCGCCAGGCAGCCTGAGATCCGTGCAGCTACCGTTGGGTCATCTGGTTGAAAAGAGAGATAGAGCTGCGTGTCTTCGGCGTAGCAGTGATAGGAGAAGCCATGTGCATGTATGATGGGACCCAGTGATGTAGTGTATGTGGAGAAGAGGAGGGGTCCAAGAACCGATCCCTGAGGGACTCCAGTGACCAGTTGATGTGGTTTGGATACCTCTCCTCCCCAGGCCACCCTGAAAGATCTATCGGTGAGATAGGATTCAAACCAGTGAAGTGGAATCCCAGTGATGCCCAGTGATGAGAGGGTAGACAGGAGAATCTGATGATTGACAGTGTCAAAAGCAGCAGAAAGATCCAGCAGAATGAGGGCTGATGATTTGGAATCGGCCTTTGCAATTCACAGGGCTTCTGTGACCGAGAGTAGCGCAGTCTCTGTTGAATGGCCACTCCTGAAACCTGACTGTTTAGCATCCAGTTTGTTGTACTGTGAAAGAAACCATGAGAGCTGGTTGAAGACAACCCGTTCGAGTGTTTTCCCTACGAATGGAAGGAGAGAGACAGGTCTGTAGTTTTCTAAAAGAGAAGTGTTTAATGTAGGTTTTTTGAGAAGTGGGGTTACCCGAGCCTGCTTGAATGCTGTGGGGAAGATGCCTGTGAGGAGAGATGTGTTGATAATGTGTGTGAGTGCCGGTAAGAGTGTGGGAGAGATTGTTGAAGAGAAGGTGTGAGGGGATTGGGTCGAGATGACATGTTGTAGGATGGCTGGAGAGGAGAAGTTTGGATACTTCTGCCTTGGTGAGGGGACAGAAGGAGAAGATGGGTGTTAGAGCAGTGGATGTGGTTGATTGGAGGTCCTGTGGAGTTGAGAACTGGTTACTGATTGTTCTAGTTTTGTCTGTGAAAAAAGTGGCAAAGTCGTCAGCAGTTATCAAAGTGGTGGGAGGTGGAGGAGGGGGACAGAGGAGATAATTAAATGTTCTGAAGAGATTACGCATGTCTGGAGCGCTGTTGATCTTGTTGTGGAAATGTGAGGATTTGGCAGTGTGAACTTCAGTAGAGAAAGATGAAAACAAAGACTGATACCTACTCAGGTCTGACGGATCGTTTGATTTGCGTCATTTTCTCTCTGCCACTCTGAGTTTGGTCCGATTCTCACGAAGAACATCGGATAACCAGGGGTTAGAAGGGGCAGCCCGTGCTGGCCTGGAGGAGAGAGGACAGATGTCGTCTAGACAAGAGGTTAAGGTAGAGCATAAAGTGTCAGTAGCTGCATTCACATCCAGAGAAGAGAAATGGGTAGGCGAGGGAAGAGAGGAGGATACTACAGAGGAAAGAAGGGAGGGGGAAAGGGAGCGTAGGTTGCGCCTGAAAGTAACCGGTAAGGGAGATGGTGGCACCTGGGTACCAAAATGTAAAGTAAATGTAATGAAGAAATGGTCAGAGATATGTAGTGGTTGTACCAGAATGTTATCTGTAGTACAATTGCGTGTGTAAATTAAGTCGAGTTGGTTGCCTGATTTGTGTGTGCTGGTAGTGGTGAGACGTTTGATATCAAATGAAGCTAGGAGTGACTGGAAGTCTGTAGCATAAGGCCTGTCTAGGTGGATGTTGAAATCGAAGACTAAGAGTGGAGTGCCATCCTCCATGAAAGCGGACAGCAGTCCGTCCAGCTCATCTAGGAAGGTTGCTAGAATTTGGCCAGGGGGACGGTAGATTACCACAATCTGGAGTTTTATAGGAGCTGTTACAGTAATGGCATGAGATTCAAATGAGTTGAGATTGCCTAGGGGAGAGTGGGTAGAGTATTTCCAATTGTTAGAAATGAGCAGACCAGTTCCCCCACCCCGGCCAACTTGCCTAGGTGTGTGAGAGAAAGAGAAATTGTGAGAGAGAGCAGCTGGGGTTGCTGAGTCTTCTGGATGAATCCAGATCTCAGTCAACCCCAGGATGCTGAGTGTGGAATGTAAGGAATAAGCAGAAATGAAGTCGGCTTTGTTGACAGCTGACTGGCAATTCCAAAGACCCACAGAGAAAGAAAGAGGTACAGTGGAGGATGTAGAGATAGGGCGCAGGTTAGCAGGGTTACGTAACTTTCTGTGTGTGTTTTTAGAGCGAGGTTGAGAGAGAACCGGAATGGTTTGGAAACACATGATAGACATGGAAGGATAGAGGATAGGAAAGTGTGAGGGAAGATAAAAACTATACTTAAGTGTGTGCTTGGTGTCGTTGCTCGGTCAAAGTCGCGCAGGAAAAAGTTGTCTGTCTTTACACTCGTTGGTCTTCACACGAGGAGGCTGAACGCTTCCGCTGACGCTTCCGCATCAGCGCTCTGACATCAAATAAATACAGTCTAAGAAACTATAGTGAAAACAGCTGTGGCCGGCTTCTGATCAGCCCAGCCAATAAGGTAGGACTGCTAATAGCCTGAGGCGCAAATTATTCTAATTACCAGTAAGTGCAATCAAACATAAAAACCTCAACGAAAATGCAGAGTAGCAATAGGTAGGAAACAAACTATTCCTTCCTAGCAGCAAGTAAATAATTTAAACAACAGAACTGCGACCAAGTATTCAAAACACTTACGCGAGCTGCCGTCCATCTCTTCTGGTGACTAATTGGCTTTCCCAACCTTAGAGCAGCAACCGAGCAGTTTAAATACTTTAACAGTCGCTGTGGCCGGCTTCTGATCAGCCAGGCCAATAAGGTAGGACTGCTAATAGCTCAAGACGAAACTAACACTTTGCACAGGCTCATTCACACAGGCTCATTCTCAGCTGAGGCGCAAATTATTCTAATTACCAGTAAGTGCAATCAAACATAAAAACAAAAAACAATTCACTGTGGAGAATTGTTGATTCTCCACAGTGCTGGGGGATGGTGTCTTGTAATTGGTGATGTCTTAGTGAACCACGGTTTGTCGTTGTTATAAGTTAGATGAGTCCTGGTAGGAATGCACATATCCTCACAGAAACTGATATATGATGTTACAGTTTCTGTGAGCTCGTCCAGATCATCAGCAGCTTCAAAAACACTCCAATCAGTAATTCATCAAGCTCTTTTATCTTAAAGATCAAGGAAATTTTAATCTTAAAAACATCCTCATAATGCTTAATGATAATGAGGAAAATATATGTGTTATAGTGTTATAAAGTTATGAGTGTGTATCACTGTGTACTTAATTTTGAACTCAAAAGCAGCTGGAGAAGAGGAAGTGATTGTTACAGGATGGTGCAAATCCTTGTGCCATTTATATATCATTCCCTGCTGCTCTTCGCTAAGCCTCTTTCTCACTGTTTGTCAAAGCCATCCTCCATCATTTTGGTCCTCAAGTATTGGTTTAGATCCTTTCAATGAAGGCATCCGACGTCAAAACAATCTCTCTGACATTTCATATCATCATAGTTTCACAGAAGAATGTCAGAAAGTCACCGTATCTTCATCATGCACTGGCTTCATATGCACTTCAGCATATACAACATTATTGCCAATAATTAGATGATAACCCGAGAACATTGTGCAAACAAGCTAGATTTAGATCTTTAATAAAGATGTAAAGATGTTGTTTACCATACCGTTGGTGAGTCAGAATGAGGAGGAGCTTGTTTGAGACTGGCAGCAGTAGCAAAATTACAGGACAGTCACCAAGAAAGAGAGAGAATCTCTATGTGCTTGTGTATGTGAAGTGAGTATATTAAATATTCATTCAGTTTAATACAGCAGAGACAGCAGCGAGAGAGAGAGAGATGTCACAAGAAATAAAGACACAACAAATCAATGTCAGACATGTCTTCAAATAGAAGCACCGCAAATCAAATGCTTGTGATGATAACGAACTGCTACAGAAGAACAAATAAGTGAGACAACCATATTTATTCAGAATCAAAATTCATCTAAAAAGCAAAAAAGTAATAATCAGTCAATCCAAGATGATACAATACATAATTAATTAGACACTAACAAACAACAAACAAACAACCCTCGTGAAAAAGTACCATTTATCAAACTTAAAAAAAGCACTTATTCTGGAAATAATATACTTATAATAATTTAAGAATGTACTTAAGTGTTAAGTGAATGTAATGTTTTCAGACACTTAATTAAAAAAAATATTGTACAAAAAATTACAGAGCTATGTTCTCTTGCTCAGTGTGAATGATTCACAGATGCGGTTACCTCATCGAAACACTTCCAATTGCCTGTTAAATGGCATGTTTGAGTAGCCAACAGCTAATCCTTCACCTCCACCTAGCTGACACCTGCGCTGTCCTCCACCCAGAAACATGTGGCAAAAATATGGCAACCAGACATGAAGAAAATGCCACTAAGGTTTCTTCTGGCTTCCAGGGACCATTTCGACCACTTTTCAGCATGTCTCAAACTGCCAGACTCTATTGCAAAATTCCTCATCTATGATGTTTTGCTCTAGACAGAACAAAGATCTATTTTGAGTTGCATCCATCATCTCTCTTTATTTCATCTCAATTGTGTGAATCAACAGCGTAAACTGACAAGTGTGTGTTGATTGTATTTTTCAACATGGTACATTTTGTGCAAGTGCATGACTGTGCCACGCAAAAATGAACATTTTGCGTGTCTAAACCAATCAAGACAGGAACCTTGCTCATTTTGCTGCACTGATTATGTTTGGAAAAAGATCCATGTCTGCCAGATGATGACATACACAGACAGAGGAGTGTGAACAACTTACCATATGAATAAAAAAAGAACTACACCAACACTCACAGTTCAAACTATCACAAAACATTCATTCAAACGGAGTCATTTCAATACTTTATTTACATTTTTTTCCAGACTGGCACTGCACAAGTGACTGCCTATACAACAAAAGCTCCTTTGTATCTTTTGGGTTTTGTTAAACTAATCTACAAACCCGATTCCAAAAAAGTTGGGACACTGTACAAATTACGAATAAAAAAGGAATGCAATAATTTACAAATCTCATAAACTTATATTTTATTCACAATAGAATATAGATAACATATCAACTGTTGAAAGTGAGACATTTTGAAATGTCATGCCAAATATTGGCTCATTTTGGATTTCATGAGAGCTACACATTCCAAAAAAGTTGGGACAGGTAGCAATAAGAGGCCGGAAAAGTTAAATGTGCATATAAGGAACAGCTGGAGGACCAATTTGCAACTTATTAGGTCAATTGGCAACATGATTGGGTATAAAAAGAGCCTATCAGAGTGGCAGTGTCTCTCAGAAGTCAAGATGGCAAGAGGATCACCAATTCCCCCAATGCTGCGGCGAAAAATAGTGGAGCAATATCAGAAAGGAGTTTCTCAGAGAAAAATTGCAAAGAGTTTGAAGTTATCATAATCTACAGTGCATAATATCATCCAAAGATTCAGAGAATCTGGAACAATTTCTGTGCGTAAGGGTCAAGGCCGGAAAACCATACTGGATGCCCGTGATCTTCGGGCCCTTAGACGGCACTGCATCACATACAGGAATGCTACTGTAATGGAAATCACAACATGGGCTCAGGAATACTTCCAGAAAACATTGTCGGTGAACACAATCCACCGTGCCATTCGCCGTTGCCGGCTAAAACTCTATAGATCAAAAAAGAAGCCATATCTAAACATGATCCAGAAGCGCAGGCGTTTTCTCTGGGCCAAGGCTTATTTAAAATGGACTGTGGCAAAGTGGAAAACTGTTCTGTGGTCAGACGAATCAAAATTTGAAGTTCTTTTTGGAAAATTGGGACGGCATGTCATCCGGACTAAAGAGGACAAGGACAACCCAAGTTGTTATCAGCGCTCAGTTCAGAAGCCTGCATCTCTGATGGTATGGGCTTGCATGAGTGCATGTGGCATGGGCAGCTTACACATCTGGAAAGGCACCATCAATGCTGAAAGGTATATCCAAGTTCTAGAACAACATATGCTCCCATCCAGACGTTGTCTCTTTCAGGGAAGACCTTGCATTTTCCAACATGACAATGCCAGACCACATACTGCATCAATTACAACATCATGGCTGCGTAGAAGGAGGATCCGAGTACTGAAATGGCCAGCCTGCAGTCCAGATCTTTCACCCATAGAAAGCATTTGGCGCATCATAAAGAGGAAGATGCGACAAAGAAGACCTAAGACAGTTGAAGCCTGTATAAGACAAGAATGGGACAACATTCCTATGCCGGACAACATTCGTGTTGATGCCATGAAATTTAAAATAAATGTATTTTTCCCTTAAAATGATAAATTTTCTCAGTTTAAACATTTGATATGTCATCTATGTTGTATTCTGAATAAAATATTGAAATTTGAAACTTCCACATCATTGCATTCTGTTTTTATTCACAATTTGTACAGTGTCCCAACTTTTTTGGAATCGGGTTTGTACACAAAGAAAATAGTGTAAACTTTTTAAATGAGCACTAATGAGTAATATGAAGATTTTGTTTTTATTATTAACAACCCTTGTAAGAAAGTACACTTTGCCATACTTTTTTTTTTTTTTAAAGGTCCTTATTATGGAACTAATATAGTTTAAAAGAACATGCTTAACTGTCAAGTGTATGCAATGTTTTCGGACACTTAATTGCATGTTAATTGCAATTAAGTTAAATTACAGTTTAAATTTATATTAAGTGTAATTGACTTTTGGGGGCAAACACTGTTTTTAAACTAAAAATTGAAAACTTGTTATGTGTTTTGGGTGTTCATTTAAATGACAATGATGTCTTGGGGGGCCTGAAAATATAAACTTTTGAAAAAGTACAAGTTTTTGAAAACAATGTGTTATCTCTGTTTAAACTACAAAAACACAAATTTATGAAAATGTCATGCATATTATGTGTCAGCATAGTGTAACATAGCATGCATAATACAGCGTTTTAAGTCCTTTTTGTGGATCCATGTGAACATGAATCATTTTTATAATGTTGTTGTCTGTGCGCAGCAAAAAAAGCTAAATACATTTTTTTTAGTACATTATTCTCATGTAAACGTACCCTTATAGTGCTTTTCTGACCCGCTTAGGTAGAACTTAAGAACATTATTTTTAATTTCACAATTACTTCTACTGATTTACCATTACTAGTAAACTAAAATATACTTTTTTTTATCGAAACCTGTAGCAATTCATAATTACACATTTGAAATGATAAAGTTGCAATTCAATATATTCAAAATACATGAAAGTAATATCAAATAATACAGTACAAATGTACTTTACATGTGCTTTAGTCAACACATCATAAATGCACTTCTTTAAATTATGATAAAAGATGATTTGAAAAACAATGATTTACAAAATAACTGCAAGTAGTTTAAAAAAAAATACTATATTTTGTATTTATTGTTGATTGAAGCATACTACAAATGCACATTCAAAACAAGTATGTGTATTTAACTGTCCTTTTTCCCATGGGAAGGCAGAACCCCTACAGTGAAACATTGATTTATTCCACCAGTGTGCTCTAATCCGCAAAACTGTGGGTTGGGGGTTCTGTTCTTCATGGTAGTTGCGAGAAAAAAAGCAGACTGTGCGTCGTCAACCTTATTTTATGCCAGCCTGCTTGATATACATCTTAAGACTTTGGTCATGATTAACATCGTGGACTGGGTGGTCATTCATGTCACTTTGTGAGACTCTACACTGGCACGTGAAATTGAAATAGCACGGCACAAACCCACAGACTGAAAGTCAGTGGTTGAGATTCACTGTAAAGGCAAAATAGCACAGTGAACTCCTATCTACTCCATTCAGTCCACTAGAGAGGAGATAAACAATAGGACGTCATGTTCCTCATGTAGAGGAGTTCAGAACGCTGCCTTATCAAGTGACAGCAGGTAACCCAATTATGCAGTGCTCGACACATGCTTTTGACTGGGCACAGTGCCCAAAGTCACAGGGCATAATCTCATTACAGCAGCACACGAGTTACAACTATATTCTCATTTAAGGGCCAATACTGTAACTAAACTGTCAGAGGGTTAATTAAAAGTGATTCTTTTCATTTGCTATATTTTGTGCAGTTATTCTTTAGTCTTTCTGATTTTAGTCTTTAATGAAGTACAGCTGTTGTAACAACATTCGACTGTCGAGTATCTCTAAACCAAATTAAATAAGACAATTTAGCATTTCCAGTTTTAAGTAATCAAGAGAACTGCTTCCAGCCAAATGCAGAGAGGAGTTATTTGAGTAAATTGAGGGATTAGAAAAAAGAAGGAACAAATCCCACTTTGACTTGGGAGAGATTATAGAGAAAATAAAATATTATTATAGCTTGAATATTTTCTACGATATTATGTCAACAGAGCATGTTAAAAACAATGTGAACAAATGTGCATTTAAACAAAAACAAATAAAGGAATAGAGAAATTATTACCAGAAAGATTCCTCAAGATCAAGTCGGGCTGATTTTTCCCAAATGTATTAACATGCTTGTGTGACACCACTGGCTTCATACATATATTTTAGCACGAACACATTAGTAATCAAGCATTCATATGCAATATGGATCTAGCACATGTACATTTCAACGACTGAAATCTGCTATCACACAAGTACACATTATTTTATTATTTATTATGCAGATGTTATTTACACTACAGTTCAAATGTTGGGGTCGGTAAGATTTCCTAATGTGTTGAAAGACATCTCATACAGTATGTACATAAAAAATACCATAAAACATAACATTGTGAAATATTAGTCAAATTTACCAGTGATTACTCCAGTCTTCAGTGCCACGTGATCCTTCAGAAATCATTTGAATATGCTGATTTAGTTTTCAAGAAGCATGTCTTATTATTATCAATGTTGAAGACATATATAATATTTTAATGGAAACTGTTTTTTTTTCAGGTTTCTTCAATGAAAGAACACCATAACATAAGTAACATAAGTGTCACATCTTAAATAAATAAATAGATAAGTAAAGATATTTATGTTTCTAGAGATACATCAGCACATATTGAAACATACAAAAATAGACGGTATAAAAATGGCTAATTATGAGGCTAATAAATGAGCTAATAAACAAGTTTTCCTCAGCCAGTTTTTCCAACTGTAGTATAGTGCACACTCTCCATTGCAGGGCTACTTTAGGTTACAACAGCACTGAAGTTGGACAGATTCTGCTAAATATTATATATGTAGTGATCAAGCAGTGACTGAATGCATTTGGGGGAGTCTACAGGCCAGACTTTATCTAGACTATCATTTGTAGTGCGTTCGCTAAGTCTAACGAATGGCGTTTTGGTACAAGTTTAAGCTGATAAAATTTAATTTGTGTGTTTTTCCTGGAAGGAGCCGCATGTCAGACAAGAGGTCAGCATGGGGTTGCATTAATGGATGTGCTTGTGTGTTCAGTACCATCTCCACTTTCATCAGCACTGCAGCACTTTACATAAACAACTCAGTAAATGTATTACACCAAATGTAGACCTATATACACACATACAGTATACATTTTGAAAACATGTGCATGTACTTACATGTATATATTTATATTCATATAATTTATAAATACATTAATATATAAATGTATTTAAAATATAAACATGAAATATTTGTCTGAAATATATACATCCATGTGTGTGTATTTATATATAGCCTACATAATAAACATACACAGTACACAGACATATTTTATGTACACAATAGCGCTGAAAAGGCATGGACACAGTTATATTTGAACACCATTTAACGTTTGCGCTCATCGAATTACTGGTATTTGCGCCATTATTTAACGCCTTTTAACAGTTTGCACTACCAGCGCAAACCATCTTTTTGCATTAAAATATCAGTGGGGATTTCTTTAAGACTGCAAGCGAAGCTCGGCTTCCCCTATAATGTCAAAAAATTAATGGTCAAACATGTACTATTATGTTAACATTTTATTGATTAAAAATGCGTTAGAACACGTTCATCTCGAAGACGAGTTCGTTCAGAATCAGCTACATATAGCAGGTGACTCGATTTCCTTCTCATATATTCCCGTAGCATCAGTGTATTTGCCTGTTGAAGCCCAGCGTCCATTGACTTCTATGGGGCTGCTTTGAACAGTTTTTTTCAGTGCATCAAAACTAGACGGTCATTGGATAAATGCTGCGATTATGTCCCGCCCCCGGCGATTATGTCCCGTGGGCGGGGCTGGACTCCGGGCTTCTGCGTGATGATTGGAGGGTTTGTCGAAAGACTGCATCTCCTTTTGATTGACAGCGATTGTGTCCTATAAGAAGTCGCTGATGCTGAAGCTATTCGAGCCAGTGTTGCCAATTTAGCGACTTTTCAGACCACCCTAGCGACCTTTTTCCCCAAAAGTGACTAGCGACAAATAGCGACTTCTTTGACAAACCTTAGCGAGTCTCTGGCTGTGTCCAAATTCAGGGTCTGCATCCTTCGGAGTACTCATTTGAAGGATGTTACGTCACAGCGCCGCGACGAAGGCTGTCCAAATTCGTAGGATCCTTCAAATGCGGCCCACAAATACGTCCTCCTTTTCCCCGAATTGGAAGGATGGGTGTGGTGGATCCTTTCCCGTCCTACCTATCCCATAATTCTTTTCGGCAGAGCGTAATGGCGGACGAAGCGAGCGGTAGCGGAGTGGGAGAGGAGTTTCTCTGACAAAACAAGCTAAAGTTTATGCTTCACTCAATGAATTTGTAGGAGAAATTAGTAGAATTCTTAAAAACAAATAAAAATAGGCTATAATGGCTTACCTGGATGTGACTGTCTTGTAGTCTGATATAAAAAACTCTCCGACAACGAGCAAAGAAAGTATTTAATTTATTTAATTGCTTTATTTCTTCCAAAATAATTAAAATGAGGAGAATAACTCTTTGTTTGTCCATTTTCCCGCTTCTTGCTTGGCGCTGTCACGGTTGCTAGGCGACAGGATATGAGCAACGGGTAAGGGAGGGAACTGAAAGAAGGGTAGGCTGTCCAAATTCACAAACACCGACTTCCGGGTTTTGCGGACGTCGGAGGATCCCTCCTCCTTCAACCGGGTAGGAAGGATCCTAAGGAGGATGCAGACCCTGAATTTGGACACAGCCTCTGTGATCGCTGGTACTGCCGCAACGGCGCGTGAGTGAGCGCCGTTGCGTGTTCAGTGAGCGGCTAAGAGGAGCAGCGCGTTCAGTTCAAATAGATATTATGTTGCTTCTCTAATTTTACATACAAATATAGCCGAAATCACAGCACAGGAATTGTCTTGTCTTATCTTGTGTGTATTATTTGATTTAATCAGACGATGGCTCGATTATAAATTAGGATTTTTGTGCATACTAACTTCTTGGGAGGGAGAGCTGGTTATGTATTCTTTAAGGGCTGCGTTTCAGTCACTATTTCATATTTATCCCGTTGACTGACAACATAAACAGTAAATATATAAAGGAAAACAGTTTTATTGAGAATTTGGCTGCATTAAAATACAGTATGAGCACAGAGAGACAAACAAATGTAAAAGGCAATATGACTGCGATGACGTAATGAATATGCCAATTAGCGCATGACGTCATCTGGCGACATTTAGCGACTTTTCAAACTGGCTTTAGCTACTTTCCATCGAAAGAAGTTGGCAACACTGATTCGAGCTCAGTCCCATAGTGGACTTTACAAGTGTAGTCAAAAGACAAACTGCTGCAACCTATTTCTTGATATTTGCTTGGCGAAATTGCTGGCCAATTTTCATTTTACATTTCACACAATTATACACCACATTCCTTGTTTCAGTTTAACCTAATTCCCACATTTCCTCCATCAAGTTTAATGTTTTTTTAGATCGTTTGTTCATTCATTCATTCATTCATACAGTAGGCCAGGCGGTGAACTAGCCAGCTAGCAAACTGCAAAGCTTGTTATTTTGTAGAACATCACAGTTATATATGATATGAGAACAGTTGGGCCTGTATTTTTCATACTTGGTTTATAATTTATGTCATTGTCACTAAAACTATGATTAACTTTTCTGAACACATTTAACTTTTGTTTCACTGAAAAAAAAAAATGGCACAATCCTTATCTGGCTGCGTCTGTGTTCTTTAATGTGCGCATTGTTAGTAAATCACCCACAGAATTTTCCCCTCCCATCTGTGCTTTTATGGAATTGCACTCTAATGCTAATTTGCCGTTTAGTAAATCTGGCCCTTAAAATGTAATGACATGAGAAATTATTAAATACACATTTAACATTTATTATAAAGTGCACTTTTTAAAAGTGTACTTAAGTGTGTTAAGAAACAATCATGAAAGTTTACTCTCTTTAAGTAGACTTAAATGGCCTTTTACAGTATTTAATCAATTAATGGAGCAGAGTAAGAGTGTTTAGACCCTTCTCATGAAACAAATTTGACTGCAACAAATCAATAAGATGTAGATAGAGTCTGCAGGGAGGCAATAAAAAGGTCTGCGGTCAGGCCAAGTTGTCGTAAGACCAGGGCAATGAAAGTAGCACTATACTGCTACTGAAGAACGGAGGAACAGCAAAAGAGCTGAAAGAAGTGATGGGGGGCTGGAGGAATATTTACTGAAATCTACTTGGCTTCATCTTCATAATAATTCAACTCAATTAAGACAAATGCAAAACAACACCCAGCAGAAGAAAATGGCTGCCAAGGGAACAAAAAACATTGAGCCTTAAGACCAAATATATGCAGGGGGGAAAGACAAAGGGACACTATAAATAAGATGGATTAAAATAGAGAGAGAGATTCTTTGTTTATCTTTTGGGGAACAAGTGGTGCAGATAGATGTGGGATTCCAGAGGCTGAGATGAGAATCTGTGGTTAAACACTTCATGAAGATGTTCTGTTTGTTATCAAATCCAGAACAAACATGTTGTTGGATATGTGATAGTTTGAGGTATCTCTGGTTGTCATGTCATATTTGAGTTAGGATGTGGTTCAAATCCAAATTAGGGCCAAATCTTGCACTATTCTGAACGTTTCTTGAGCTCCTTATAGTCTGGCTGTGCTCAGGCCCAAAAATCCCCTTAGTTACTCAACAATATCATCGATCACGACCTGTACAATAAGCATTGTACCACAAACACATGCCAGTGACGCTCTACATCACGGTAATCCAGCACCGACCTAAATGTAGCTTGAATCATCTCCAAGATCAAGGCTGAGCTATCCCCGAGCTTAAAGCACATTCTCTCAAATCAAAGATAGCTATTGTTCGCTGCTTTGTCTTGCCTTCTTTCATTCTCTTTCTCGCTCATCCCACTAAATGAGGAACATATGTCCCCTCCCCCCACCCCCATCCCTCACGGAATAAAACTTTCTCTGCTTGCCTTCTTTACTTCCTCTTCTTCATCTGTCTCTCAGTCCATTCCCTCTCCATGCTTTCTGATCTGTTCATTCCTCCATCCGTTTCATTCCACTTCGAGGCTACAGTAAACTCAAAGGGAGAGAGGGAAAAATAAAGTTATGACCGTGAGAACACATTTTCATCTTCCATTTTTAATTGCTACTTTTACAGTTTACTCTGCACTGTTACTTTATTTCATTTATTTCACACTGCTGATATTGTTAATACTGTTTATCACATTATTCTAGTTTTACAATACACATTTTCTCATTTTACGTAGCTATGCCTTTGTCAGTACAAGTAGTCATGCCAGTAATATATACAAAACTGAAATAAAAATTTAAAGCGTGAGAGATGGAGAAAGAGAGAGAACAGACAACAGTGTTCTCATTATCTGCTCTGGAACAGTAACAGAAAGGCTGAATAACACTACATCAGGAGATGTGAAACACTCACTCAGACATATAAATAAAGAGCTGAGCTGCACTGCTCATTAGCCAGAATACAGCTTACTGCAGTTACTCGAGCTTGGTAATATAACATACATATAACACAGAAAAAAAGTAACATTATTTTTAATATATGTAGCTTCAAAAAGAACCCCATTTATTGTTTTGATTAGGTGAGGTGAGGTATTTTGAGGAAATACATAAAAGGGATTCTTTAAGTTATTCCACTTTTGTCTTGAAATCTTGAAAAACTGCACTTCCTCACATTCTGTTGCATCTATGAATTAAATTTTTATCACATGCTCTGAATATGGAGAAAATATCTTTTAATCCTCCTAAGCAATGAAATATTGCATTCTTTCAGGATTTTAAGTCATTTAGATCTTATTTAAATCATATTTATGTGTTTCAACGTGTAAATGTCACCATCATTTACATAAGCAAATACACATTTTTTGTTTTATGTGTAAATTTCACCATCATTTGCATAAGCAAATAACCAGGTCTGGAACTTCACAAGTAAAAATGTACACTTCTATAAATTGAAACACAAAGAAAATCTGAGAATGCATTATGTATTTGGACTGGATTGCTGTCATAGCATTAAAAAAAATGTAAGTCAAAAATCATGTCACAACAGTATATGGACGGTGAATTTGAACAACAAACAGCTCTGACAGCATGCCTTTAAAAAAATAAATAAAAAATACAAATAAATTTTATATATATATATATATATATATATATATATATATATATATATATAAACCTGTAAAAAAATATTTTAGTTAAAATATATAAATCTACTAAAAAATACGTATCATTTATATAAAAATAATATAAAATTTTAAGCTTTTAAAATTAAAGCTCATGTAAAATAATTCTCTGGTAAATAATAATAATAATAATGCAGGAGACGCAAAAAGGAATTTAAAGCGATTACAATCTGTTTTTAAAACTCTTTCATTAAATTCATCATAGTGGATAGAAAAGTTTTCCTAATTGAAGAATTGCCCACAAGAAGATGATTCATGAGTTACTAGAGCAACTATGTTAGAACAATAATACATTTCACAAGCCAGAAAAATGTACGCATCAAAAACACTCCACTGACGCATTTCTTTCACATTGTTGTGGCAGTACTCACCCCCTGTGCAGCTCCTAAATGAAGAAAGCATGTGATGCTTTGCCGTTCTTATGGCAACCAGTGAGCAATAAAAGAAGCTGAGGAGAGGGCAAAGCAGAGTCAGGCTGTCAGCTCTTCATCTTTCCTCTTCCCCTCGGGTCACACTGTGACAACACTGATCTGACAGCAGAAAAAACACTGAGGTGTATAAAGCAAGTCTCTATGGGTTTTTCTTAGAAAAGCACCTGGATGTGTTTGCTTTAAAGCTTAATAGGTCAGAAACTGCTTGAATTATGCGTCATGTGTTAGATTTGTAACAGCAGTCCTAGACGGTCAGGGTCCTTATGCCAACATGGGGCCATTTCAGAGCTACAGAGTATAAAAATTCTAAAATAAGGAAAAAAGACTAATTTGTAAAGTTTAATTAATAAAAATATTGAACAAAAAAACTAATATCTAATCACATCAGTATTCTATATAGTAATAAAATAAAATAGCTAATCTCTGAAAAGGACTACCCATATATCAACAACTGTGCCAATAGCTGTATAGTTAATTAAAATTCTCTTGTATTTTGTATTGTATAATTCAACTGGCAACTGATGGGAAACAGTACATTGCTGAAATTATAGTTCAATTACGTAAATTAAGAATGATTTTTCCTTTGTAATGGAAACAGATTCACAAACCACATACGAAGGCACAATATCTGTCGCACAAAGAAGAAAACAGGTTGTTCTTGTTGTCTGAATCAAAATTAACCTACTAATCTAACAGCTCAGGGGAATGAGTCCCTCATAAAACCATGATGAAGAGGGATTTCACAATCAATGATGCATTGTGGTTTTCCAGGCTAATAGCAGAAAAGAGGAGAACATCAGACAGAGAGCTACGAGACTCATTTTTTTGCGCTTTACCTGAGGTAAAAGTGCAGTCTGGTCTATGTGTGACATTCAGAAGAACCCAGGACATTCAATCAAATGAAAACAGTGGGAGTGGGGTTGGGGAGGGTCTTCGTCCCATCAGTGGCTTGTCACCCTGCGTTCATTTCATTAATGAACACAGGCAGAGACCAAAAAGAGCACATTCAAGACTTTGATGGAAGGATTAATGTTTGGAGATGAAAAGAGAGAAGAAACGATAGAGGGAGCAAGGGAGAGAGAGAGAGGGAGGGAGATAACACAGTGCCAGCAGTGCATTTGGCCAGATTACTGAGGTATATGCGGTTCACGCAAATTCATAAAGCTAATATCAAAGCAACAGCTGCAGGAGATTCTCCCAGGCTGAGGGGAGAGAACATGTCAGGACAAAAGCTAAAAGCAAAAAGATAAATGTAATCATCTTAATGGCAACTGGAGGAGAGTATCATCGTGTGTATGTTTGTGTGTAACGGTTGATATGATACACACGTGTCTCTTCCACCTCGCTCACATGCTGAATTAATAATTTCCTGAGAAGCTCTTGGTGCTGTCTTCAGGGTCTAATATTTTATACAGGAGCTGTCTAAAAACTCTAAATGAGTTCTGGGCCTCCCTCAGATTACTTTTCAAAAACATGCTAAAAAATGCAAACGCCTTCAAAGAGCCACATGAAGTGAGCACCAAAGTGACTTCCTCCTCTTCAGTCTTAACTGAATATCACTGTGATGATGGAGCAAAGGACTGGGATATTTAAGGCTTTGTCCTGTTCCCCCGACCAAACTCTACTTGCACTGGTCAGCCTCCATTTCCTGTTTTCCAAAATAGTAAATTCACATCCAAAATTCATTATTACTCCTTTGAATCAGCTGTGTAATAAAATTTGGGTTTCTGTATGTTTCTTTCATTTGCTCTTTAGTTCTATCTTGAAGCATTAAGTTAGACCAAACAAGTTAAAGAATTGAGCTAAAAAACACTTTCTTGCAGAGGCAAAAGAGGAATATTATTTTGTTGTCTCCTTATTCTGTTCTAGACACCTCTGCTAAGTCTATCTTGATACTCATGTAGAAGGTGCAAGACAAGTGTGACCACATTCATTCTTAGCTTCCAAGAAGATTAATTGCATTAAATACTTAGAAAAAGAAATAGACAGATACCCAAAAAGGAGACATTATGTTGAGTATGAATTATGATTGGATGAGATGGAAACATCCTGGTTTGATTAGGATATAAATTCTGAGTCAAAGTGTTCCTCTCTGTTACACACACTGCAGATGCTCTGTATGATTTTCTGATCTTCTTGCAAGAATAAACTCTCTATTTTTTTATTCTACAATACTCTTGGAGTTATTGCCTCACAATAAGAGTTGGAAACATTTTTCCACAACAGTTGCATTGCATAACTTGTACGAGATTTGAGTATTTAAAGGGATAGTTAACCAAAAATGAAAATTCTGTCATTAATTACTCACCCTCATGTTGATCCAAACTTCTCCTCTCATCTTCGGGAACACAAATCAAGATATTTTTTGATGAAATCCAAGAGCTTTCTGACCCTCCATAGACAGCAAGGGAATTACCATGGTCAAAGCACAGAAATGTAGTAAGGACATAGTAAAAACAGTCAATGCGACTTCAGTGGTTCAACCTTAATTTTATGAAGCTACAGGAATATTTTGTGCACAAAAATAATTAATTTATTAAAAAATTCAACATTCCAAAGATGAAGGTCTTACAGGTTTGGATTGACATGATGGTAATTAACAACTGAAATTTCATTTTTGGGTGAACGATCCCTTTAAATACATAGTTCATAGTAAACATTCTGTCATTGTTTGCTAACCCTCATGAAGATATTTTGAGAAATGTTTGTTCACACAACTGAAGTCAATGGCCACCAATACTTTGGTTCAGTTTGTATGGTAACCAACATTTTGAACTTAATTTAGGTTCTACTAACTAATCCATACAAGTTTGAAATTACATGAGTGCGAGTAAAGGACATGTTTATTCCTTAATATCATCCACTAAAAGTCTAAACATACCTAAAATTTCAAAACTCAAAAATTATTACAGTTTGAGTATAAAAAATCTGGTAGCACTTTATTTTACAGTCTACATGTATATACTGTATATGTATATGTTCTTATTATAGTAATTACAATAACTAGGTAAAAACTAGGTACTTACCCTGAACCTACCCCTAAACCTAACCCTACCCCATGTAGTTACCTTATATTACCAGTACTTTCTTAGTAGGTACACTGTAAGTACATGTACTGTAAAATATAGTGCAACCAAAAATCCTATATGTCAGAAAAAAAAGAAATATCTTAAATTATGGTTTATAATATTTTAAGTACGATATGACCCCTTTTAAACCATCCACCTTTTCTCAAAAGCCTTCTGAGCGTGCCCAGTAACTTCTGCCCATCAGTACTGTTATATGTCACTGTCAGATATGAAGGACTGAAGGAGGAAAAGAGGGAGAGGGTTAGCCGTAATTTAAAGCATTAAATATGAATCATGGATGATATTACGGTGACCAGGATGGCTCTTGGCCAGACCCTCCCTCTTCCACATGCAAGGACATGACACAAAAAGATGCCATGTCCTCAGGATTTAAGACAATAAATTAAAAAAATGAGTGATAAGAGGTGGAGGAGAGGTGGATTTGTGCTACATGTAGCATGAACTGATGTATGGAATGCCAAATCTGCCATAATTATGAATAAATAAAGAAATGTACAAAGAAATGTAAAAAAAAAGCAAATATAAATAAATAAATATAAAAATAAATGTACAAAGTAAAAAATAATAATAATAATAATTGTTTATCATTTTATTTCCTTATTTATGTACTTTTTAATTTTATTTCCACATTTATTTATTTTCAAATTTATGTATTTATTTACGTATGTATTTCCACATGTATTTATTTTCACATTTATTTGTCCGTAGGGTAATGAGGAGGGCATGTTTTACCTCAGGAATAGCAACCGAGCCAGAGTAGGCGAGGGGTAAGCTTTGAGGCCACAGTGACACCTTGTGGTGCTCAGTTTTTTACTTTTCTTTGTACATTTATTTATATATTTATTTATTTATATTTGCTTTTTTTTACATTTCTTTGTACATTTCTTTATTTATTTATAATTATGGCAGGTTTGGCATTCCATACTGATGTACTGTGAAGCAGAATGCAGGAGACTGTAGGAGAGGTTGCTGCAAGACAATACAGCCGAAATGGTCTCAGATATGCAATGAGAAAGAATAGAGGAGACTGGAAAAATGAAGGTGCAGTAAGTAAGAGAAGCAAAATTAAGAAAAGGTACAAAGGGAGATAAAGTTCAAATGAAATGCATATGTACATTTACATGTTAAAATATACTATAGTAAATATTACAACACTGCTCAAAGGTTTGGAGGAAGATTTTTCTTTAATTTAAGTATTTCTTTAATTGATATATTTATTCAGGAAGTATGCTTAAAATGATCAAAAGAGGCAGTAAACACTTACCAAAAATGTACCTGTTTAACTCTGAATGAATGAATTAATTAATTAAATTTTGGTTCCCAGAAAAATATTAAGCAGCACAACTGTTTTTAACATTTGATAATACTATGAAATGTTACTTGTGCACCAAATCAGCATATTAGAATGATATCTGAAGAATCATGTGACACTGAAGACTGGAGAAATGGCTGCTGGAAAACTCATATTTTATTCAATGCATATATGATAGGAAACAAACAGCAGGAACTACATTTTCATGCATTGAAACACATACTCAGATGTAGAGTCATAACATTACTAGAAAGGTAATGGTCCGAAGACTGCATAGCAGTCTGGACTCCACGACTCCCCTTATCTACACAGCCATTTATAGACACATCAAAGTATCCAATGGCAATACCTTGAGGTCGCTAAACTGCTGATAACCCTTCCGAAAATGCAATGGAACATTAGACATCACCTGAATTGCAAATTAAATAGCTGATTTTCATTCTGCAGATTAAGTTGCCTGTTGCTGTGGGCAAAGATAAATCATTGATAAAATATGACTTATGCAGCATTCATGAGACACTTCGACACAGCATGCTCACAGGTTCTAGGTGAGGGGTACTTAAAAACAGCACACGTGTGAGATGGAGTCAGATAAAATACTAATTAACCAAATCAATTTAGCTTAAATGTAAAGATTTGGGAAGAGAGATTATAATAAAGCCCTTTATAGTGTAAGTTACCTTAATAGTGTAAATGATGTGACATACTTCACCTTTAAAATGCATTCATTAAAATTAATGTTTACTGTGTCCTAAAATGTTAGATCAACCTTACCAGCAAGAAACAAAAAACAGGCTCCCAGAAGCTCTAAATGGATTTCAAGGTGCTCCGTTGTCCTCTCTTAACCTACATGTCATCTCTGTGACTTCCATGCAATCACCTTAAATGATGGCTGTGCTAAGAGCCTTGAGGTGATCTAAAAACCACGCATGAAACTGTGCATCCTTGTGTCATATCTGTCAGTCTCACCAATCCCATCTTTCTCACACACACACACACTCTTGAGCACACAGCTCTTTCTGAGAGCCCTGAGGGTACACCTCTCTGAGTACCAGACACAGTCAGCATAGAGCACCTTTGAAGTCATATAAAAAAGGTGCACAGACAACACCAGCACCTAAATGTTCTTTGCCATGTGACATGACGTCCTCAACTTAGCTTAAATTTAAATAAAGTTATAAAGTGCTTTTTATTGTGCATAATTTTTCAATTGTGTTCGCACAATTAAAGTTAATGGGGTCTAAAACAACACTAGACCCCACTGACTTTTTACTGCATGAACAAGAAAATCATGAGACATTTTTAGAATATTTGTGTTCCACATATACAGACTTGGAATGATGTTCTGTAAATGGTGAGACAATTTTCATTTTGGAGAAAGCTATCCTTATAAGATTAACATGAACATTTGGCAGATGATTTTATCCAAAACAGTTTAAAGCCTATTCATACCAAAAACAATAACTATAACAATAACTATATTGTAGTATATGACGATAACATTCTGTTTATTATAAACATGCGTTGCAGAATCATTCTAAAAAAGAAACTGATTGGAATATCATTGTCACTAGCTGTATTCCAATTTAGAGGCTTTGCATCCTTTGAAGGACATGGAAAACCACGAAGGTCAGATCAAGCGTTGTTAACTGGACTTTTAATAAAAGTTATATTCAACAGTCTGAAAACAAAACAGCATGTCTAAATATGTTCACCTTGGTTCATTTTTGTACATACTGTAATAAAAACTATCTATAAAATTGCATCATAATAAGATATAAGCAAACATATAAACCTCTTTAAAATTGTTTTTTTTTTTTTTTGTAACGTTCGATTTTCGATTAAGTTGAAACCCAATACTTACATTTAAAAATATAATTCGGCATTTTCTCTCAAAAAATCCTGTCGTCACTGATGCACAATAAATCTTGGGATATTTTTTTTTTCTAAACAGTGACGAAATGGCATTGCAAGGGCACAATCGTGGACCGTGGAGGGGGGGTGGTTTTGGTCCCCCTGGGCGATATGGCAAAAATATAAAAAAAAAGCCAGTGTTTTATTTTTATACCTTCAGTTACTCACTCAAAAGTTGTTTTAAACCTGAATGAGTTTCCTTTTTCTGCTAAAAATAAACGCTATTTTGAAGAATGTGGAAAACATTTTTTTTTTCTCTCCGTGATGTCTCGTGAAAGCTCGAGAGGGAACCAAACAGTTGCTGGTCTACAGTGACTTCCATGGTATTTTTTTTCCTATTGTTCAAGTCAAGGTGGACCAGCAGCTGTTTGGTTACCCAGATTCTTCAAACTATCTTCTTTTGTGTTCAGCACAAGATATAAATTAATACAGGTTTGGGACAACATGTGAGTGAAAAAATAATGACAGAAATTCAATTTTAGGGTGAATTATCCCTTTAATTACAGTCAGGGCTGGACTGGGACAAAAAAAGGGCCCTGGCATTTTTGCTCAGACCGGCCCATCACAATCGGTCGGACACAACCAACAAGTACACCATCCTTGCGGTCCCTGTAGATATGCATATCTACTGTTCCATTCCCAAAAAACCCTACAAAGCTGAGAACTAAGTGCCATGGACCAGTGTACTCACTCCCTGGTGGTGATCAAAGGTGACAGTGGAGTAGGGCCTACACAAAATGAGGGCATCCTGAGAGAGAGAGAGAGAGAGAGAGAGCGAGAGAGAGAGAGAGAGGGACAAGAATGATAACTAAATGAGTAAAATGATCACCATACAAGTATCTTTAATATATAACAATGTAGAGAGATGGTTGCACATATTTTATACTTACTTAGTGGAAATGGCTCCATGGTGCTCTGAACATCCTCAAAAACAATGAACTACAAAAGTGAGGACATCCTAAAAGAGAGAGAGAGAGAGAGAGAGAGAGAGGGAGAGGGAGATAGGGGAATAATGAGTCACATTTTCAGTCTACAATATTATGAATATTTTTTTTAATAATAATATCAATAATCTCATCTCACCTTACAAAGTAGCAGACTTACTTTCAATAATGAACTAGTGTTCATAAATAATACTCTTAGTTTAGTCCCAGTGTCACATGCTCAGCTGGGATAGCAGCGAAATGATCAAGGTTTCAGAATGCACAAAAGCTTGTGTGATCATTTTGTGTGGCTATTTACTGATGCAGGATGTGTGAACCTGTATGTGTTGACTGATTTGAGCATGAGTGGGTGCTTCCGATCCATTCTCTATGGGAGATGAAGGTCAGGATTGGGGGATTGAGGGATTGACAGCGGTGCAGGGCAAAAAAATTGTGATTGGATCATAAATAACAAATACAAATACACCACAGTACATTAGAGTTAAGAGGAAGGTATCACAAAGATCAGATTCTCATTATTTAAAATATCACTGAATAAAAAAGGACTGTGGAGCTTGTTTCATGAACAAACGGACATCAAATGAATGGTTTAACCTAACAAAGCCAAACCCAGCATTAATTTATCTTTAGAGTATGACATAATGATTTGACAGCACCCTTTGAAAAATGCTCACAAGCTTTTAAAATCTGAGACCTGAGTCTACTCAAATACAGGGGCAGTGCGATGTCAGTGTGGATTCTGCCATGCAAATGGCACCAATTATATAAAGAGAGGTCCGTTAATGAATCTGGAGATGAGGAACAATTTTGCGTGAACAGCTAATCGATGTAAGCCCTTGTGAGCATTACTTTTCAGCACTCATTGAGAAGCACTTCTCTCTTGAGGCAGGTGCCCTCCAAAACAAATGAGAAAAGAGCCCCCTAAAGTCTGACAATCAGACAAAAACATATGCACCTCCCGTCCACAGCCCTTAATATGAGGTATCCATCCTCCTCCACGCCCTATGAAATATGCCTGTAAATTACCACTAATGGGACCGCAAATGCAAGCTTGGCTCCGACTGTCAGGGTGATGCATGCAGGGAGAGCAGACGGACGACCCCTCTATGACTCAGAGCTGGTGCTGGGGAGTTTTGTTGCAGGTATTGAATACCTTCATGCAAAGTCATTATCTTAGCTCCACCAATAGCACATTGCACACAGTTTTTTTTTTTTTTGGGGGGGGGGGTTGTCACAGTTGAGAAAGCTGTTACAACTGAAGCTTTATGATGTAGCTTAATGATAAACTACCCTTCTAAACAATTAGTTACCAAGTTATGACAAAAAAAAAAAAGTTAAGGAGGCAATTTATTTTAAATATAACAATGTCTGAAGATGCAATACTTATTTATTGATTTATTTAAATACTTTTAATTGATCAAAACTAATTATTTTACATTGTTACAAAAAAACTTTCAAATAAATACTTTTTATTCATCACACAATCCTGAAAAAAAATGTATCAGGTTTTCCATAAAAATATTAAGCAACGCAACTGTTATCAACATTGATAATAATAAGCAATGTATTTTAAACACCAAATCAGTATATAAGAATGATATCTGAAGGATCATGTGACACTAAAGGCTGAAATAGCTACTGAAAATTCCAGCACAGAAATAAATGGCATTTTATAATATATTAAAATTAAAATAGAAAAAATAATATTAAATATGTTGTATCTCACAATGCTACTGATTTTATTACATTTATGATCAAATAAATGCAGCCTTGGTGGGCATAAGAGACCTACTTTAAAAACTTTAAAAATCTTACCGACCAGAAAACGTTTGAAGAGTTTATATGGCTTGAAAACAATGATGATCTCAATTACAGTGACAGCTTTAAACTTCAATTGGTAAATTTATACTAGATAACTAAAATGAAACTATTTAATGAGTGTAAATAAATAAGATGTTAATGTTGCATATGAATTATTTTTTGACAGGAATAATTTGGGCAAATCAATTCCTTCAAATTGGACTTTGATCGCGGTATGAACTCTATACCAGTTCATTCAGTTCAAAAACCAATTCACTGATTGTTTTTTGAACTATACGAATTGATTTATATGACAGTTCATATTGAAAAAAAAAAAAAGTAATACTTGTTACAGGAAAATCATAATTTGACAATACGTACTGTTGCTACTATCAGTAAAATGTATAATTTAATGAACTGAAGGCTACTAAACTGCTTGTCACTTAGCACTTAACTGAACAAAGTGTGCCAAAGCGACATCAATTCAGAGGCTAAGTTGCGACATGAATTCATTCTGCCTTGTAAACTATAATCAACCGATATAAAGCATCATTAGGTCTTCTATGATTTTGTAACAGCTGTTACAAATTGTACAAATTGAGAGCCTTAGTACACACTGAGGCATGTTAGTCACCCGCAAGTGGAGACAGAGTATTTCTCCTGCTTAATGAGATGTGACGGGCTGCCTATCTGTTCCATTATTGCGCATAAAGACACCTAATGCACTATTGCACTGCCATCAGCTGATCTGAGGGGTTTCAGATCTAATGGGAGAGGGGCAGGTTCATGCAACAGAGCATGTTTGCACTGTATGATCTGCCATTCCTCAGCAAACACTGTCATTGTTCCTTTGCCATCTGGAGCCGTATTTGGAGCAACCATCATGTGACTAACATCTAACAATCCTCAAACTAACAGGCATCATATCTCAGCACAAAGTAAAGGTATAAGCTTGAAGTCTTAGTCAAAACACTTTCAAATAATTTTCAAATAATTTTTCACCAAATGACAGCAAGAAGATGGATGGATTGGTGGAGTTGTAGCGACAGCTCAGAGCTCACTCCATTGGTTTAGTCTCATCAGAGGCTGCTGGGTTATTCTGGTTAAGCATGAAATCAGACACGCAGTGGTGCATGGAAATGGAGTAAAAGCACATTGTATAACTGCCGCACACAGCACATGATGAGCTACTTCCCTCGAGACAGTCCATATAACACATCACTATGTCTATGTCTCTCAGTCCCACACGTTACCTTTTCATATGCCACCCTGGAGATGAAATAATGAAATTCTCGAATGTGCAGATGTAAAGGTATGAAGGGCATTAGAAGTGCCATGTTAACCCCAATAAAAAGCCCTGTGATCACCAGGTTTCCATTTGGGAGAGACAGCTTCATGTGCCCCAGAACTATTTCACAAATCGCCCTTTTGATTTTAATGTACGACTCCTCACCATTGTCCCACAGGCCACATTCACCTTTACTTCAGTGGTACAAAGACATCGTAAAAGCCCAATACAATTCAAAAACCAATATAAATACTCTTGAAAAATTTAATCAAATAGGCCTTTGATCAGAATGAGTCAAATTTAATCAAATCCTTTGCTTTTATATGCAATTGTTTCAATATTTAAACAAATCCAAGTATTTTATGACAAATTAGCAGTTTACACAAGCAGTAAAATACTTCACATCACAGAACAGTATATAGACTAAAGGTAATGTATCTAATGAGTTAATGTAAATCTCAGTCAGAATATTTTGATGTATAGGCCTAGAAACATTCCTGTACCTGATTCAGTAAAGCAAAACGGAATCAGTTAGACCTCTGGCAGAGGTGAAACACAAGACATGTCCCAGTACTGGAAAACTCGTGCCTGTCATGATGCTGGTCTCATTCCCACACTAAAAGCCTTGAAAATCAATCAAATTGTAAGTGAAGCTAATGTGATCTCTTAAAGAGAGAACATGAGTCTTCCCTGAAAGTGATTATCAAGAGAACATGGAGTGAACATGTTTTAATTGCCTGTCCCCACATGCGTGAATGAGTCTGAGTTCACTGGGACTACATAAGAGTTCTTTTTTTTTTTTTTTAAAGAGGGACAACAATCAGCGGCAATTACCTTGCGAATCAATATGACAAAATTATCACTCTTAATTAATTACCTGCCTTCGGTTCAAGACACTGGGATAGACTGTCTGCGACCCTACATAGGACAAATGATTTGAAGAATACCTTAAGTTATCTTAAAAAAGGGAAAGGGGGGAAATGTATGTGGTAATAAAAATTAAATGCACATAAAAATAAATAATGATAATATTTATAAAAGATAAATAAATAAAAACATACAATTTGAAAATAACAGAATTCCACCAAGGAGAAAAAGAGAACGTGAAGGAATAGTTCACCCAAAAATCAGCATTTACTGAAAATTGACTCACCCCAAGATGTGGATGAGTTTGCTTCTTCATTGAAAAAGATTGGAAACAATTCACTTGAAAAATCACTTGCTCACCCATAGATCCTCTGCAGTGAATGGGTGCCGTCAGAATGGGAGTCGAAACAGTTGATAAAAATATAAAAAGATCCACAATCAATTCACGTGGCTCCAGTTCACTAGTCTTATGAATAAAATCTGCAAGAAACTAATCCATCATTAGGGTGTTTTAATGTTGAATCGTCACTTCTGGTCATAATAATTCATCCACTGTTGTCCTCTCACATCAAATCTCACAGCATATTCGTTTAGATATGTTGTGGACTGTTTTCGCTTGTAAACAACACTTGATCTATGCATATTTCTCTCCCGATTCAGATGAGACAACTTTTTAACTTGAGAAAGCAATAATATGGATATGAATTGCACTACTGAAAGTAATAAACATAAATAGTTTATAAAATATTAATGCGTAATATTAACAGTAATTAATTGTTATATTTACTATTCATCGTGTGTGTGTGTGTGTGTGTGTGTGTGTGTGTGTGTGTGTGTGTGTGTGCTGAAAATTTAGAGCGGAAGTCTGCATTATCTGGTCTAATGGGCAGTAACATTATTTATGATTCTAAGCGATCTGAAAATGGTTTGATTAAGAATTTGAGATGTCTGATAAACGTTTGACATGCTAATCCCTCGTGCTTGGGATGCTAATTTGCCCTTAATGTGTTCTAAATCAGATCTCTAATTGACTTATTTTTGCAGGGACATAAGCTGCAATCATGTTATAGTTTCTGTGAAAGCACATCTTGGTTGCAAAACAGATGTTCATACATGACATGATTAATGTCTCATAATATAAAGTTATTAAAAGTAAACCTCAACATTTGTGCCAGTGACGAAACCTGGTATTAATGATATCCCTCAGATATTAAACAAATTCATCTTTTTTTTTTTTTTACCTGTCAGCTTCACTGTGGTTAGCCTGACGTAACGTGATCAGTTTAGAGCTGCGAATAAAAGTGTAACTTTAAATGCGTGTTTACATTTGAAGAAGTTATCAGGCCAACTGTATTAGGTGACAACAGGCTATAAAACACAAATGTGAACGAAAGCAATAAAACACTGTACAAAGGTAGCTTTGTAATTTAGTTTATAGGCTATTTATCAATCACTGGAAGATTTAGCACTCATTTCATTTAGCAGCAGAATTCAGTTGTCAGTCCTGTCCTGTCAGTGCTAAATACAGTTAAAGTGCCTTGCGAAAGTAATTTTTTTTTTCACGTTTTATGTTGCTGCCTTATGCTAAACTGCTTTAATTTACTTTTTTCCACATCAATCTACACTCCATACACTATAATGGTTAAGCAAAAAAAAAGAGGTTTTTTACATCTTTGCAAATTTATTAAAAATAAAAAAAACTTAAAAGATTTCATTGCATAAGTACTTACACCCTTATCTGGGGCAGTTGGTATTTAGCTCAGGAACATTCATATTGTTTGTAGGTGTTACTAGACTTTGAGTGAAGGTAACCTGTGGCAAATTCAATTGAATGGGTATGATTGGAAAGGCACACACGTCTTAATAAAAGGTCCAACAGCTGATAATGCATATCAGTGCAAAAACCAAGCCCTGGGGCCAAAAGAACAGTCTGTAGAGCTCAGAAACAGCTTTGCGTCAAGCCACACATCTGGGGAAGACTCCAGAAAAAAATTCTGCTTCATTGAAGTGTCACAGAAGCATGTAGTTTCTGTTATCCTTAATGGAAGAAGTTTGAAACAACCAGGATTCTTTTTAGAGCTGGCCTCCTGGCCAAACTGAGCAAAAACATGATCAAATGTGGAGATGAGAGAAATCTACAGAAGCACAAACATCACTGCAACACCCCACCAATCTGGGCTTTATGGCGGTGTGGCCAAACTCAATCATCTCCTCAGTGAAGACAAAAGAAAACACACTTGGAATTTACAACAAAACACCTAAAGGACTCTCAGACTCTGAGAAAAGAGATTCCTGGTCTGATGAACCTCAATTCTAAGCATCATGTTTGAAGGGAACCAGCTCTGCTCATCACCTGCAGAGTACCATCCCAAAAGTAAAGCGTGCTGGTAGCAGCCTCATGCTATAGGGCTGTTTTTCAGTAATTTAAAGCAGTTTAACATAAGGCAGCAACATAACAAAATGTGAAAAAAATGAAGGGGTATGAATACATTCGCAAGGCACTGTATGTTCACACCCAATTGAGTTATTTTCTAAAGTGACAACTGCATTTTGTAACACGTGCCACGACTGCATTTTTTGAAACTGTGTAAACTACATAATCCAATGCAACAAAAATCACTGTGTGTTGTGTTGCATGTTTTCATGTGGAGTTATAACTCAACAGAGATGAAGAGTTAAACTGTGGTTTATATCTGAAGGTTTTAGATTTAGTCACTGTACAGAGCCACTCCCATCAGATTACATTAGCAAGATGTAGACAAATTTTGGCAAGTAAAAAATTCTGTTTATGGAAATTATTAAATTTTTCATTTTTAGTTACACTCACCTAAAGGATTATTAGGAACACCATACTAATACTGTGTTTGACCCCCTTTCGCCTTCAGAACTGCCTTAATTCTACGTGGCATTGTTCAACAAGGTGCTGAAAGCATTCTTTAGAAATGTTGGCCCATATTGATAGGATAGCATCTTGCAGTTGATGGAGATTTGTGGGATGCACATCCAGGGCACGAAGCTCCCGTTCCACCACATCCCAAAGATGCTCTATTGGGTTGAGATCTGGTGACTGTGGGGGCCATTTTAGTACAGTGAACTCATTGTCATGTTCAAGAAACCAATTTGAAATGATTCGAGCTTTGTGACATGGTGCATTATCCTGCTGGAAGTAGCCATCAGAGGATGGGTACATGGTGGTCATAAAGGGATGGACATGGTCAGAAACAATGCTCAGGTAGGCCGTGGCATTTAAACGATGCCCAATTGGCACTAAGGGGCCTAAAGCGTGCCAAGAAAACATCCCCCACACCATTACACCACCACCAGCAGCCTGCACAGTGGTAACAAGGCATGATGGATCCATGTTCTCATTCTGTTTACGCCAAATTCTGACTCTACCATCTGAATGTCTCAACAGAAATCGAGACTCATCAGACCAGGCAACATTTTTCCAGTCTTCAACCGTCCAATTTTGGTGAGCTCGTGCAAATTGTAGCCTCTTTTTCCTATTTGTAGTGGAGATGAGTGGTACCCGGTGGGGTCTTCTGCTGTTGTAGCCCATCCGCCTCAAGGTTGTGCGTGTTATGGCTTCACAAATGCTTTGCTGCATACCTCGGTTGTAACGAGTGGTTATTTCAGTCAAAGTTGCTCTTCTATCAGCTTGAATCAGTCGGCCCATTCTCTTCTGACCTCTAGCATCAACAAGGCATTTTCGCCCACAGGACTGCCGCATACTGGATGTTTTTCCCTTTTCACACCATTCTTTGTAAACCCTAGAAATGGTTGTGCGTGAAAATCCCAGTAACTGAGCAGATTGTGAAATACTCAGACCGGCCCGTCTGGCACCAACAACCATGCCACGCTCAAAATTGCTTAAATCACCTTTCTTTCCCATTCTGACATTCAGTTTGGAGTTCAGGAGATTGTCTTGACCAGGACCACACCCCTAAATGCATTGAAGCAACTGCCATGTGATTGGTTGATTAGATAATTGCATGAATGAGAAATTGAACAGGTGTTCCTAATAATCCTTTAGGCGAGTGTATATTTAAGGGCTTTTATTGGACAGTACAGCAGAGTATTGGGTGGAGAGAGCAGAGCGGGATCGAATTCGGTTCTCCGCAAGCACAGTTACCTTATATATGTCGGCACACTAACCACGAGGCTGTCTGCCCCGTTTATGGAATTCATATTTATTTTACCCACTTTCAACAATTTATCACTAAAATAGGAAATGGATGTGCTATTCATTCAGACAGTTGCAGCTAAAATACTGTCTAAAGGTGTAGTCACATTTACCATTGTTCAGCAAATTTTCGTAAGCGAAATCCAGATATAGGAATTCAACATGTTTACCAACAGAAAGATGCTTGGTTTGAACGTGTCTTCTGTGAGAGCTGTGCGTCACACATCGCTACACTACTGAAACTTCTTTGCCTGCAAAATGTCACTAATATGACCGCACCTTGAGAGTCACACCTGTTATTAAATAAGGTTGTCAATGCCAAGCACTGAACATACCCACTGATAGTACTTCCCTACTTTAAAACCAAGTTTATAGGCCTCTCTTGTCCTCTCCATCATGCATATCTTGGAGGAACCAATTCTTCATGTTTAATGCACCTAATGAGGGGCAACTCTATTTATATCCATAATTTAGCGCAATCTCCCCTTTGGTAGTTCTGTTTATTAGATCGTGGGACATGACCGTGGTGTCCGAGTCTCCTGTGTGCCCTGACACACTGGTGGCCGCAGTCCTCACATAATCCTCATTTGTTAAGTTATTTAAATATGTGTAAATATAATCCCCCTACCCACAATTCGGTTTCAAGGAAAAAAGCATGTCTACGCAAGCACAAACAACTATAAGACACCACTGAGCATCTATATTTCACATCCTGAGCTTTGAAAGCAGATTTTTTAATAAACATGCGTTTCCTTTCAAAGTGAGCTCTTTTAAATCACAGAGATCACGTTTCCGTAGGAAGAGGAGCAACTTCACATGCCAACACACTGCAGAGGAAAGTGAGGAATATTTAAAAACCCATGGGGTTCCCTGTGTTCCCAGTGCACATATTTAAGCCATGTTCCCATCCAGCTGACTGAACTGATGGGTAGAACCTGACAGAGAGAGAGAGCGAGCGAGAGAAATGGAAAGAATGAAAGAAAGTCAAGGGCATAGAGGATTTGAGGACAGAATAAAAGACAGAATGAAAGCTGTGGATGGCGAAAGATAAAGCAGCCTTTGTGCATTTTCAAATGAAAGACCAGAGACTTGCATTAGCCTTGATACCATTTCGAAATGTTAAATAGTAAACCAAGGTTATAAAATATCACTGTTAATAGCAGTAACGAACTTAACATGCTAAAACAAAGCTCATTATGTCTGCTAAATATCTGGCCTAAAATAAAATAACTAAAGAGCCTTTATCCACAGGCGAATTCTATTTTTAGGTGGCAAATGACACATTGGATTAGCGTCGATTTGTGGCATGTACTGCCCCCTGCTGACTGAAACAGACGCTATATAATACAAAACAGAAATGTAATAAAGATTAGTCTTCAGCATCTTTAGACCAAGGACCCCTTGGTAGAGATGTAGCAGGGACACCCGTTGCATATTTTGTAAAACTAATAAAAAATAGTTCAGCCCAAATTAACATTCTGTCTTCACTCGCCCTCCTCATTCTAACCTTGTCTGTTTCTTTCTTCTGTTTTATACAAAAGGAGATATTTTGAGGAATGCTGGTATCCAACCAGCTGATGGTAGCCATTGACTTCCATAGTAATTTTTTATATATAGCCTATACTTTGTCTATACTAAGTCAATGGCTGCCGTCAACTGTTTGGTTACCAAATATTCTTCAAAATACCTTCTTTTGTGTTCAGCAGAAGAAAAAAACTAAATTAGAAATTAGGAAACGAATAGAATTTTTTTTTTTGTTTTTTTAATTGGCAGGCCGCCTTTTGAAGACCACTGGAATATGAAGCTGGGGCCTTCAAAGTCAGCACAGGATCAGATGATTATATTATCAATGGGACTACAGCCAAGGGCTGTTGACAGGGTCAACATCCTGTTTTGTTCCTGAAAATACTCGGATACAGAAAAAAGACAGACCATGAAAATCTTAACAATACCCTGATAATTCTGTCTCTATGGTAACCACATTCTACATCGAATAGCTATCAGTAAATGAAACTGTAAAAATGTAACATTTTATAGCATTAGCTGTACTGCCACCTAGTGGCCAACTCAGATATTTTAGATGTTTGCACCATGTAAATATGCTAAAACATATGAAAAAAAGACTTTTTCCTTTAAAATTAAATTTTATTCCCAATGACATTACATAAATGGATAATTAAAAGCATTTCAGTTGAACATTTCATATTTTAACATCTTCCACACTCTAAGAAAAGTCTGTAAAAATGTGTTAATATGAAAGAATTTTCCGCAATGATTTTTCACAGGTGTTTTACCCGTATTTTAAATTATGCATTGCATTGTGTTTTGCAATAATATTTAATAATAGTATTAATAAATTGTAATATTATAACTAGTTTCACTGTATTTCTGATCAAGTAAATCCAGTGAACAAAAGAGACTTCTTTCAAAAATCTTTAAAACAAATTATTCAATTCTCTTTGTATATAAAAGAGATTCCCAGAAAGCCATAGCATACAATATTTAAAAAGAAAACGCGTACCATCTGAGGTGTCATACAGAAATATGCTAGTGAAAAAGGTAAACCACTGTAAAAAGTGTAGAAGGAAGGAAACGCCTCACGTTTGGATTGGATCTGCTCACTGAGGGGAGAGACGTGTTGACAGGGTGATAGACAGCTTACACAGGCTGCAGCTAGTAATGGAGAACTGACACATGAGGCCTCACTCTCGCCCATTCTGATGGACTCTCACCCAGTAAATGTTTAAAAAGTTGCTGGCTTTGGGTAACAACCCAAAGAGCACGGCCCTGGCTCACGTTGCACACTGGAATACTGGTGTGGTGCTTTCTTTATATCGTCACTGTCTTTAAGGTACATTTTCTCATTTGTTAAACTTGAGGAAGTCAATCTATTTTCAAGCCATAGACCAAAGGACAGTTCTTCCAAAAAATGAAAATACTGCCATACTGTTTACCAATACTGTTTACTCACCTTCATGTCATTCCAAACCTCTATGATTTGCTTTTTTATGTAGATCAGAAAACATGATTTTTTTTGGGGATCATATAGTAAGTTAATGGGGTCCAATGTTGTTTTGGACCCCACTGACTTTTATCATACGAAAAACAGTACTCAAAATATCCTTTTGTGTTCCACATAAGAAAGAAAATCAGCTTTGGAGATGAAGGTTAATAAATGATAAAATTTCTATTTTTGGCTGAACTGTTGAACTCCTTTGAATGTCTGTTTTCATTTATCTGGCTCATTGTAAAATGTCAGGTGGAGTTCATTCATTCATTACTGTGCATTGTTTCACATTAGCTGATATGCTTCATCAGTCACAGGATAAGATTATCCCTGCTTTTTAACCTTGCACAGCATCCCAGCGTGCAGCTAGTGAATTGCCGATGGAGTCGCTGTCAATCACAATCACTGTGTGAATGCAAACAGGAGAAACTGTCAAACAGAGAGGGAAGAACAGTTCTGCAACTGACAATTTGTCCGACAGGCTCTGCTGCAACTAAAAGACATTGCACTTGACTATACGAGAAAGAAAGTCTCTGAGATCACTCGGCATGAACCCTGACATCAACATCCTGCCAGCTGATAAAGCCAGATGCAGCACGGAACGCAACACCACAACAAATTCTCAAGCCTGAGTTCTTGTTCTTACAGTTTCCAAAATATAAAGATTCACTGCTTGCAGTATTAACTCTGCAACAGAAGATTAGGCATGATTAAATAGCAGTGTAAATGTACTAATACAACATGGGACAAAATGTAATTTCAGGGAACATCCCATTAGCTACAAATGATGAAGCCAGTCGAATAGGAGACAAAGCATCTGCAAATGATGAGACCTGAAGCCAAGCTGATGAACAAATGAGCTCAACAGTAAAAAATGATTTTGACATAATATCAGCCCTGTCACAATGTTGATCTGCAATTGCATTAAACACAATTGCGAGAGGTACCCTGTCAACAAATCAATTATGAAGTAATCATCGACTGTAATAAAGCTATTTGCAAAATACATTTTCCATAAGTATTATTGCAAATACTGATCATGTCGACAATAAACAAACATATGTCACAAAATGTTGAAAAACACAGAATATGACAAAGTTAACTAAGATAAGGGACAAATATAGACCAAGGTCAAATGATCTGCTAGATAAGACATTGCTCCACATCTGCAGGATTACTGGTTTCCCAGTTGTTCTGACTGTAATGCATACCATTGAAGAGAGGGCAGCAATAAAACAAACTCCACACTGAGCACGACTGAGACACAGATATAACAAACTGCTACTAAATATGACAATGAAATGCTGTATTAAACAATAAAGGCAAGCAATGTCATTTTCAAAGCAACCTTTCTTGCTTGGCAAGTAGTAGGAATATGTCTTCAGGGTTAGTCACAGACCATACATCATTCCAATATGACTTTTTGGTACAAACATTAACACATTTACTAATTATTAGAAATTATGCTCATTATAGCACTGTTATGCAAAATGCATCTCAAAGGGCCTGTCATCAGTCCATACTGCTGTTCACCGGCAAAATGCAGTAACTACATACATTATTTGGTCAAAACTAAAATCTGTAGATCTGTACTGTGACAGACAGGATTGCTTTAAATTGCCAATTGAAAAAATCTGTTTCAGTTACTGCCTTTGTGAGACACATAAAACAATAAAGATAAACACTTACACATCTTATTCACATTTTGATGATGCTTTACAGAAATATTCTGTACCTTAGCAAACTGCATTAACATTTAATCTATCCTCACTCAGACCTGGACATGAAGAGCAAGAGTTGTACACAAGAGTCCAATGAGACAGACTACAGTCCAAAGGTCATATGCACAGTTAGACTGCAGTTTCTCTCTTGGGGGGGAAATGATCTAATCCAATATTCCCTTGCACCTGTTCTCCCCATCAGAAGCCACTCATCTAGGATGTTAGATGCAACCAACTAGCTTTTTTGTTACTCAATATTAAGTGCATGTTATCAAATAGCGAGAGGTTTGAGACTGTTAGGGCTCTGGGAAAAAAAAACACTATGACATAAAATATTTCAACAGGTTGTGCATATATAAAAACTAGTTTTGTTTTTAAACTATGGGATTGAAGCCAGTCTTTTGCACCTGTGCTAAAAATAGCCTTGTAAACCTTCTTCAGAGAAACAGTACCTTTTTTCTCTTTCTAAACGCCTTGTGCTGAACATTGGGAAGTGCTGACTCAGGCCCCCAAAACAGTTATGAATCAGCCTATTTTGACCCATCTGATTCATTGCATCAATGCAGCATTTCTGCCAAAGTGACTGAAATCTAACACATGGTTCCCAATGGCGTATATAACGCTGTTAACCAACGTTGTTTCAATAGAGTATAACGGTGGTCCTAACATATCCAGTGACCCTCTTTTGCTGCATTCTGCTGGTGGTTCTACAAATGTGTTTGTATCTACTGAATACAAAAAACATCAATAAAAGTGATACCATAGCAGATTGTTTGGCCACTTTGACCGCAAAGCGGCAGAGCATCCAATGAAGCTCTAAATTTCTCCCTTTTTTATTCCCACAGAGTAAGTGGCCACACATCCTCTTGTGTTGAAGATCAATGCCTCGTCAGTACTTATTAATTCCAAAGAGACGGACCCCGTGAAACTGAGGCAGTTTGGGGATAAGCACAGTGAGCAGGGAAATGGTGTTGATGATGAAGTGGACTCTGTCATACTTTGTATAGAAACTGGTCAGGAAATACCTGTAGAGGGGAAGGACAAGGACAGGATAAAGTCAGATGTCAGATAGCAACATGAGATGCACAGATGCAGAGGCTACAGAAGTTGCTCAAGCAAGCACAGCACAAGACTGCATCTAATGGAAACACAGGATGTGGTTTCTTCATGCTGCAACAGAATGCTTTTCATACATACACTATATATAAAAAAATATTATAATCAATACAAAATCAGATCAATATAAAAAGAGATATAGTTACTTTCTAAATGAACATTTCTAGTATGGAGCAAGCTATTCTAAAGAAAAAACTGTATTACACAGCTACAAGAAACCGTGTAATAAGCAGGATAATGTACATCCAGCAACTTGTTACTGCAAACTTAACCAATAGTCAAATAGTTATTTAGACACTCTTGTAGCAAATCTACATTATACTATGCATTGTTGTTATTATGTAACTGTTTTAATTGACATAATGCTGGAATAAAATAAAATACAAATATTAGATGGAATAACAAACTTGCCTTTGGCAACTAACTGAAATTGAATTTGAAGTTAAGAGAGTTTACTTCAAAATAATATATTAAAGCTAAATAGAAAAAGAATAGATAATATGGCAAAAGTAGCTACAACTAAAATTAAAATAAAAACTAAAAAAAATTAAAGATTTAGTTCACCCAAAAATGAAAAATAGCCTGTGTTTTACTCACCCTCAAGCCATCCTAGGTGTATATAACTTTCTTCTTTCAGATTAATCCAATTGGAGTTATATTAAAAATTGTCCTGGCTATTCCAAGCTCACTCATTGCAGAGGGGCGGGTGTTTCTCTTTAACAGTCAAAACACATAAAATAAAGTGCATGCATTCACAATAAAATGTGCCTCACACGGCTCCAGGGCATGACTAAAGGCCTCCTTATAGCGAATCCATGTGTTTTTGTAAGAAAAATATCCATATTTCAAACGTAATAAACACTTTTCTCTCCCTTCCGCTGACTGTCATATGTGCAAGCCGTTCCAGCGGATGACGTAGGACGTATGCGTTGCGCGCACGCCTCTGAGATATGCTAGTCTCACGAGTTTGTTTACTGGAGCAAAAGAAGCAAAGTTTCCTTACTTTAGCAAAGGAAAACCTGTCTCTCCTCTTGGCTTATATCGAAATCCTCCGACATTTTTCTTTGCAAATCCTCGGTTTGTAATTCCAATTCATGACTGGCGATTTGTTTCATCAAGGACAATTTTTAATATAACTCCGATTGGATTCGTCTGAGGGTGAGTAAATAACAGGCTGATTTTCATTTTTGGGCTAACTCTTTAAAGCTAGTTTTAAATATCAGTTAACTCAATAATAGTAAATAATACTAAAATAACACTGCTACTATGTAATGCCCACTTTTCACCATACACTTCTCATCAACCCAGCTGAAAACAACATCTTAAACCTGATTTGCTGATCTCTGCTGCCCTCTCAGACTGGTCAGGCTGGACTGTTGGCTGTTTTAGAGGGGCATGAAGTACTTTTCTGCTGCTAAACACCAGTTTGGATAGACTAGCAATCCAGCTAGACTAAGAACAATTTATACAAGTTAAGAACAGCCAACCAGTCTGGTTCTGGTATTGTCAGCAGGGAAGTCCCACTCACTTTTTTTTTCTTATCTTGTGTCTCTCTGAAATACATTAAATGGGTTTTTACACAGCATTACAATTTCACTTTTATTTTTAAATGCAAGCACATTTTAAAATAAAAGGTTTTTGAGGTCCTGTTTTATGTTAACATTAAGAACAGCGGTGAAATCAAGACAAACCTCCTTATTCCTCACTGTAACCAACAGATACAACCTCACAATATGAGAGGAGAAGACACGAGAGAGAAGAAAAGAGTAGAGCAAATGACCTGACTGACTGACTAACTGTTTCTAAATCCGGCTCTCCTTGCCAGCAGACACCACAGGAAGTAAGCATCACTGCCTCTTGATCATGGTCATGCAGAGCAAGCTGTGAAAGCCTTCTCAGTGCGTGTGCAGAACACAACCAAAAGGGACAAATTAGCGTGACATGCAGAACGAAGCTTCTAACAGCACAGAGCAAAGGCGAACACTCTTACAGTATAATAGGGGTGATGGTGAGAAACTTTCGAGAGGCGGTGAACTGGACCCCGTAGTCCATCTGTTCCCAGTGGGTTAGAAGCCGGGCCTTGCCTTGGTCTGGAGTCTCAAACGGCGTTCCTTTTACCGTGTGTAGGAAGATATACATGCACTATGGCAGAAAGACAGTCACAGAACATCATGACCTTTGGTACAATTCTACAAAGCTCTATCAGCAGATGTTGTGAAACTCTTAGGACAACAGCAAGAGCTGATCCGTTTTGGGAGCAGGATGGCTAAGAAAGGCGATACAGGATGGCTCTGTTAGTCCAACACTGGCTGAAATTAAAGAACCTAGAGTCAGCAACTGAACGGGCCAAAATTCAGCAAGAAAAAATATTGCCGCTTCAGAGTTTCTGCAGCTGGGGACTGTCACAAAACAAATTATTATTAAGCTCTTAAGAAAGCATCTGTGCTACATTTACACTAAGAAACTAATGAAATGGCGTTCTATTGGCAGACTGTGAGCCAAAATGAGTTGCAGATCTGTTACAGGTTATAATGCTACTGTTCATACTGTAGTTAAGGCCTGTTCACACCTGTCCATTTTAGCGTTCACATCAATGCATGATAATGTTATATTTATTATTTAGTTATGTTGCCTGCCACTTCGAATGCACAAGCTCTTAAAAGTCAAGTGGATTCTGACTAGCTGTCGATGTTTTTATCATTCATTTACATTTATTAATTTAGCTGACGCTTTTATCCAAAGCGACTTACAATTGCTATATATGTCAGAGGTCGCATGCCTCTGGAGCAACTAGGGGGTTAAGTGTCTTGCTCAGGGACACATTGGTGTCTCACAGTGGATTCGAACCCGGGTCTCTCACACCAAAGGCATGTGTCTTATCCACTGCGCCATCACCACATTCAATGAAATGGACGTGATTCCAAATATACCGTTCCTATCATTATAGCTTTGGACTTCTATTCTCACAGAATTAAAAAGTTTATTAAAACTTTATAGTTATCATGAACAGAGTGAACAGGCTTTTACAATAGCAAAATATATAGCAATAACCAACTTGTAAACAGGAGGACAAATGCCTCAAATATTCTTTTGTTGGATGTACACAGCAAAAAAATGCAGAAATTCAACTATAAACAAGCTACAAAACGTATTTAAAAAGTAAAACACAGACTGTATTAAATTATATTATAAAATAGTATTTAAAAACATTTAGCTATAATCGTACATACAAACTATATAAAAATAAGCACAGTTTGAGAACAATTTGTTCTGTATAATGAATTACTGCATTAAACCATGGACATTTTCCAATTCAGTCAATGTTAATAATTTAGCATATTTTGGGCCAATGAAGTTCAGTCTTTTAAAATACATTTCAGAGCTTGATTTAAGAATAATTTGGTACCTTTTTAATTATACACAATTTGGTACCGTGTTGTTTGAGAAAAAAACAACAACCACTAACCTAAAAAACATAATACGGTGAACCATGTTAATATTAAGTTAAACTTTTTAGCCTGATATCATTTAGCAGCTCTTACCAAGTTGTGTATGAGGTTGGTGAGGGTCCAGACCACAGGAACGCTGACGAACGGTATGCTGAGCAGTATTATGTGTAGGAGGCCGATGCCAAGCACATAGGAGAGCCATATACCCCTGCTGTTCATCACTCGCGTGTGTGGATTGACCTCACTGTGCGCCGTGCCCACGTTCATCCTCGCGCAGAGGAGGGACACTCAGAACTATTGCGCACTTACTGTCAGACACAACAAACACGTGTATATGCACATATGAGTTATTATTACGTTCACTGACATTCAGACGCATACACTGTAAAAGTCACAGAACAGTATGTAAAGATAAGCAACAATATGCAGAGTGTGGAAAATCAACACAACTTCTGAAAGTGTTCCGTTGTTGTTATTTAAAATGATAAGGGAACGAAGCACGGGTCACTTACTGTACAATATTGCGCAAGAGTCACGCAGAAACTTCACAGCACGTAACTCTACTTAATAATAATATAGCGCTATTTCCCTCTGGTTGTAATTTGTTTCGTAAACGTTATCGGGATACCTTCAGTTCTGGAGCCCTTATGCAATGTAGCCTTGCCGTTTTTCTAAACTTGACACGTCTGTTTATTTCATCATGTTTGCTTTGAAGCACTTTGGTCCTGAGCAAACAGATGGAGACAAAATAGCAAGACTTCATAATTTTTCAGAACTCACCTTAAGATGGAAATGTGTTCATCGGGATAGCCGCTGGTTGGATGATGCGAGACACGTGGAGGATGTCGCCCAATGCGTTGATAGTTTGCTGAAAAGGCGCACGCCCCCTTAACGTCACAGAAAGTGCCAGTGAGGGAGATTAGACGATTATGCAAAAATACTGAGATTTATGGTTATGATAGTTTATTTAAACGAAAAATACCCATACTGCAGTCTCAAATGTCTGATTCTGTAATAAGTTAAACTGTAACAACACTGGATACTTTGTATTCCGTTATTAAAATTGCATAAAATGACAAGTTAGGGATTGAAAAGTTCATATTTCATAGTATGGGAATAATGCAATAAGAGTGAAAGATGACAAAGGCTGTCAGTCCCTAACATTCTTCCTGACTTCTCATTTTGTGTTCCTCAGGAGAAATAAAGACAAGTTGGTATGGATCATGTTGATGAAATGGTGGCAGGATTTTCATTTCATTTTGCATTAAACTAGTGATGAACCCATTCATTTTTATTTGAATTATCACTTAGTGGGTTAACTATGCATTACTATGTCTTTGGAAGGCATTTGTCTTTCAAACACATTAAAATGCACAAATTTACATTATTTCTCATTTATGTTATGCAGGGACCCCAAACATTTTTGTCATCTGGACCTCTTCCACCTGATATATTTCCTTGAAGTCCCTCTGAGATTTTAACACATTTGCATGTTCTCGCAGTCAAATTACATGCTGGTAAACAAATAATATATTTCATTTCTATTTTGACTGATATTTTAAATCAATCTATTTTTATTTTACATTTCTTTGATTTAATTCATTATTAGCTTTTTTACTGACAAACCCCTTTGCAGTTCCTTCATGAACCATTTGGAAAACCTTGACGTAATGTTTAATGCACTTCATAACAATGAAAGTAATATATTTTCTTTTTCTTTGCATTTTTATATCAATATGGTATATTATCCTAATTAAATCAATGTCAAGTCAGGTCACAAGTAATCTAAAAATAATCAAAAGTTAGTCTGATTGCATTACCTATAATGTGTAATGTAATGTAATGGATTACGTTGCTAACTATAATTTAGTCATGTAATTTGGAAGCAGATATAATTTATTTTAAGCAATCTACCCAGCTCTGTTCATAAATTACTTTTTATTAATTTCTTTTTTTTTTTGTTATCAACATTTTTTTATTTTTCATACATAACACAACATAAAAAAACAATATATTAAGAAAATAAAATAAAATAATAAAATAAAACAACAGACACATACTCAACATCTCAAAGTCCAGTCAAAAGGAGGGAGAAAAGGAAGGACAGAAAAAAGAAACCCACAGAAGTCACTCCTCCATACAGTCACGTATTTCAAAGAGAAAGCACTGCCAAGCATCAATGGTAGAAGGCTTGGCTCCATTGACTCGTGCTGTTGTACATTCACAAGACACTATTTGCAAGAGGCTACGGATCCAATATGTTTTCCCACACATATGCGGTGTAAACCAGTTCTGTATTATTGTCTTCTTCGCAGCTGTAAAACCAGCAAACAACATTCTCATTTGCATCGAACTTATACAAAGACCAGAATCATCATTAAGAAGACACAAACTTGGGTTAACTGACCAATCAATTTGCAGTAAGGATGATAAAACCAGGTCTTTTTATTAATTTCTAATGTGTACTGAAAAATTAATATCATGGGGTTATTTTAATAATAAAAAAAAAAAAAACGTTTTTATGAAGGTCACACTGGAAACCCACTTTCATAATTCATTTTTGCATTTTTTTTTTTTTTTCAAATGCCTTTTATGTAAAGAGTTTGTGCCTTGGCCAAGAATATTATCTAAACACTAAAAATACAAACAAATATAAACTTTAATATAATAAACTTTAATATAACACATTTTACATAAATATATGTAATATCTTTACAATTTACAGTTACAATTTAAGATCTAATTTTGTAAAATTTTGAGTGTATATTAATGTATATATAAGTGTGTATATTTTACTATGTGTATTTATGATAGATAAAATGCTAGCTGCGAAATCAGGTGCAGCAGAAGTGTTTTATATGCTTAAAATATAATTTCCATCACTGCCATTTACACCTCGGAATAATATTATATACTGTAATATAAAATTATAAGAGTGGCCCTCTATAATTTGTTCTTTAATTTTCAGAAACCTAAAAAAAAAAAAAAAACATTCTGTGATGCATGTATGTCTACTGTACATTTTAGACATTGTTACAAATTGTTATGGTAACACTTTAGAATAGGGAACACTTATTAACTATTAACTATGACTTTCCCTCAATAAACTCCTAATTTGCTGCTTATTAGTAATTAGTAAGGTAGTTGTTAAGATTAGGTATTGGATAGGATTAGGGATGTAGAATAAGGTTATGTAGAATAAGGCATTAATATGTGCTTAATTACTACTAATAAATGGCTAATATTTTATTAATATGCATGCTAATTAGCAACTAGTTAAGAGACCCTAATATAAAGTGTTACCGTTATTATTTTAAGGCCAGAAGTGTCGATAGTTTAAGAAACACTTATTTATGGTCAGGCAAGTAGTGGACTACTATGAAGATAATGTTATTCAAACGCTATCTATAGATGTTACCACACCTCAGTCACCTAAGGCAATCGAGACATCAGATTATCACGAGTATCTCGTATTGCTGCTGTAGCATCCTCTACCCCAGATACGGCTATGACAAGACTTGTAAACACTGGCATTCTACCACCCCCTATACATCTTGAGAACAGATTTGAAGCATTAATGAATGTGGGTGAGAAATCTGCAAATGTGACTAAACACGGATCGAATCAGCCAGCAGCTAACATCGCTACTAACAGGCGCTCGAGGTCGAGCAGACAGCGGCTTTCAGCTCAGAGCGCAGTCGAGCCCAGGACTCTGATAGTGGGTGATGCTATTATCAGAAACATCAGTAGCAGGACTACAACTACCTACTGCCTTCCTCAAGCAAATGTCTCTGATGTGAACAAAGAACTTCGGAACATTCTGATGAAGCACAAGACTGCAAATCGAGTCATCATCCATGTGGGGAAGAATGATATTCGGAAGGAGCAGTCAGAACTCCTTAAGAAGGATTTCAGTGAACTCTTTGAAACGCTTCAAAGTCTTGAAGTTCAGTCGTTCATCAGTGGACCACTCCCAGCAAGGGGAACTAACATGTTCTCACGGTTGCTTGGGCTGAATACATGGCTACAAAGAACCTGCAGTATAAAAGGAGTCAACTTCATCGACAACTTCAACCTTTTCTGGGGCCACAGACAACTGTTTAAACTAGATGGCCTCCACCCAAACAGACTCGGTGCAAGAGTGCTTAAGGACAATATCTATTTCTCCCTCCGTCATCCTTCAGCGGTGTGTGCCAATCTACTCGGCCTGAATGGCACACACACACCTGGACAGAATATGAGTGACCACAGGACTTCATGTCAGCTTTTGAGTCAACATGTGGTTGACACATCCCACAAGGATACTGATAACACCACGCAGCCACAACAAGCACTGCTCATGGACATCCCAGCTGAGCCCTGCCCACAGAGCTCATCACATGCAGACTGTGACGTACTACAACAGCTCCAAGACTCAGCACCCAAGGACGACCTTCTGGAAAACAGCCAGGGAAGCCAGAACGACATCTCACAGCCAGCGGAAACACCAGAGCCAGAGCCCTGCTCACCAGATACACTATCACTCTCCCCAGAATCTCCACTTCTAAGCTTCTCACAGAAAATGGAGGAACTGGTGTATGCTGGGACCAAACTCTCCCACTCTTTCGCTTCAAGCCCCCAGATATCAACTAAAAAACGGCGGGCCCCACAACCACCAAAGACTGCAGGCCCAGCTCACCCTCCTCCTCCTGCGAGAGCTCTCCGGCCGCTGCCACAACGTCAGGGCCCAAACCCCTCTCCATCTGGTGTAGGTGAACCAAAAACAACTGATAACAGCTCTCAGTGATATGTGTCGGGTCCCCGCTATATTAGCAGCAACATTCACAAATGTTTACAGAACAAGCGGGAACCCAGTGTGCCTGTAGCCTCCTCTATTTCTGTTTTATTAAGCAATAGAAAGTCTAAGGCCTTCTCAAGCCGTACGGCTGACCCATCTAACCTGCGGCCTATAATGCATCAATCTAAGATTGCTGTAGAGACAAAATGTAATTCCATCAAGTTAGCATTTTTAAACATTCGCTCACTTAAAAATAAATCATTTCTGATCAACGATTTAATAACCACAAACAACCTGGATTTTATGTTTTTAAATGAAACATGGTTAGAAGACAGCTGCAGTGCAACAGTCCTTCATGAAACAGCCCCTCCTAACTTTAATTTTATAAGTGTCTGCAGGACTGTTAGGAGAGGTGGAGGTGTAGCTGCTCTGTTTAAAGATGTTTATCAGTGCAAGCAAATGTCATTTGGTCAGTATTCATCTTTTGAATACCTAGGTATTGTGCTGAAAGGTGCTCCACGCACCCTGTTTATCATTATTTACAGGCCTCCAAAATATTCTCCAGCCTTTGTTGATGATTTCACTGAACTGTTATCAATGATTTCCTCAGAGTTTGACTGTTTTGCTATTGCAGGGGATTTTAATATTCACATAGATAATGCAGAAATCAAAACTACAAAAGAAATTATAACTGTTTTAAACACTTTTGACCTGAGTCAGCATGTGCACGGACCCACACACAATCGTGGACACACCCTAGATCTACTCATCAGTAGAGGTCTAAACATCTCATCCATTGTAATCAAGGATGTAGCACTATCTGATCACTTCTGTATTTTCTTTGATATATTGATCTCGGTCACCACTGAATCTAGATCTGTCTCTATCAGAAAGAGATGCATTAACGAGAACACTAGTGCGCTATTTATGGAGGCAATATCATTAACACCAAGCATTTCTGCAGACTCTGTTGATCTTCTCCTGGAGTCATTTAACTCAAAAATTAAGAATGTTATTGATGATATTGCCCCGATAAAGGTCAGCAAGAAGACGGGGAAACAGAAATCAATTTGGAGAAAATCAACAGCAGTTCAGAGCATGAAAAGACAATGCAGAAAAGCTGAGCGGATGTGGCGGAAGACGAAACTCGAAATTCACTATAGCATCTATAAAGACAGCCTTCATGCTTTCAATGTGGAACTAGCCACAGCTAGACAGACTTTCTTTTCAAACCTTATAAACAGTAACTTAAACAACACCCGCACTCTTTTTGCGACTGTTGAGAGACTGACAAACCCCCCAAGTCAGATTCCCAGTGAAATGCTCTCCGACAGCAAATGCAATGAGTTTGCTTCCTTCTTTTCTGAGAAGATCAATAATATCAGAAAGGAGATTGGCACATCCTCAAGTTATGCAGAGGTCACACAGATTCAACCGCAATTTCAAAAAGAAGTGACTATGTGTGTTTTTAAAGAAATTGATAACAAAATTTTGGAAGAAATAGTACAGCACCTTAAATCTTCAACCTGCTATCTTGACACACTTCCCACATCCTTTTTCAAAAATGTGCTTAACTGTTTAGAAGCTGATCTCTTAGAAGTGGTGAACGCCTCACTTCTTTCTGGGACTTTTCCAAACTCCCTTAAAACTGCAGTTGTTAAGCCCCTTCTGAAAAAGCGCAATCTTGATAACACCATGTTGAGCAACTATAGACCCATATCAAATCTTCCTTTCATAGGTAAGATTATTGAAAAGGTAGTTTTTAATCAGCTGAACAACTACTTAAAGTCAAATGGATACCTGGACAATTTTCAATCTGGTTTCCGAGCACATCACAGCACAGAGACAGCACTCATTAAGATAATAAATGATATTCGCGTCAATTCTGATTCTGGCAAAATATCAGTGCTGGTACTACTAGATCTTAGTGCTGCGTTTGACACTGTCGATCATAACATACTTTTAGAGAGACTGGAAAACTGGGTCGGGCTTTCTGGGATGGCACTCAAATGGTTCAGGTCATACTTAGAAGGGAGAGGTTATTATGTGAGTATAGGAGAGCATAAGTCTAAGTGGACGGCCATGACATGTGGAGTCCCACAAGGCTCAATTCTTGCACCGCTCTTGTTTAACCTGTATATGCTCCCACTAAGTCAGATAATGAGGAAGAACCAAATTGCCTATCACAGCTATGCTGATGATACCCAGATTTACCTAGCCTTATCTCCAAATGACTACAGCCCCATTGACTCCCTCTGCCAATGCATTGATGAAATTAACAGTTGGATGTGCCAGAACTTTCTTCAGTTAAACAAGGAGAAAACTGAAATCATTGCATTTGGAAACAAAGATGAAGTTCTCAAGGTGAATGCATATCTTGACTCTAGGGGTCAAACAACGAAAAATCAAGTCAGAAATCTTGGGGTGATTCTGGAGACAGACCTTAGTTTCAGTAGTCATGTCAAAGCAATAACTAAATCAGCATACTATCATCTCAAAAATATTGCAAGAATTAGATGTTTTGTCTCCAATCAAGACTTGGAGAAACTTGTTCATGCCTTTATCACCAGCAGGGTGGATTACTGTAATGGTCTCCTCACCGGCCTTCCCAAGAAGACCATTAGACAACTGCAGCTCATCCAGAACGCTGCTGCCAGAATTCTGACTAGAACCAGAAAATCTGAGCATATCACACCAGTCCTCAGGTCCTTACACTGGCTTCCAGTTACATTTAGGATTGATTTTAAAGTACTTTTACTCGTTTATAAGTCACTCAATGGCCTAGGACCTAAATATATTGCTGATATGCTCACTGAATATAAACCAAACAGACCACTCAGATCATTAGGATCGAGTCAGTTAGAAATACCAAGAGTTCACACAAAACAAGGGGAGTCTGCGTTTAGCTATTATGCGGCCCGCAGCTGGAACCAGCTTCCAGAAGAGATCAGATGTGCTAAAACATTAGCCACATTTAAATCAAGACTCAAAACTCATCTGTTTAACTGTGCATTTGAATGAGCACTGTGCTATATGTCCGAACTGACTGCAATGAATTTTATGTATAATCATTTTCTTTAAATTTATTTTAAATCATTTTCTATATCATTTTAAAATTCCTTGTTTTTATTATTCTTATTTCCATGTTTTTATTGATTTTAATGTCTATTTCACTTTCTTTTATGTAAAGCACTTTGAATTACCACTGTGTATGAAATGTGCTATATAAATAAACTTGCCTTGCCTTGCCTTGCCTTAAAACAAGATGAAATGCTTTCACTATGAAAAACTGAGGATGTTCTGCAGTCATACATAACCTAAAAGCATTTGTACCAGGTATATGCATGTAGTCATCTCCTAGCTGCGTATGACCCTTCCATCTTAAACGTTGCATAATGTGAAGCTAATGCTCCAACAAATGCTATAAGGGCACTAATAGGCTGTAGGGCCACTAATAGGCTTTCTAAAGAAGTTATTTAGTCTCTGTGCCAAAGATGTGTGAAATATCAGCTCTGCTACACAAACTCTGTCATTCTGCCCTGTAGGAAGTGAAACGTGAGCCATGTGTCTGAATGATGTGGGAGCGTCTTCACTGATGATTAAACCGTGGCAAACGCACACAACTTCAAAGCGCTGCGGTCTTTCCTCTCTTGTTCTTACAATGCTCTTGGCGGGGAGCTACTACATTTTAAAAGCTGTTAAATTATATCTTGGAGCTCAGAACATGCTACTCTGATATTCTTTAACAACGCAACCCTTAGGCCCAAAGATTTATGTTTCCCAACGTGATTCCTTCAGCTGGAACCAAGCCTGTTGGAAGCAGGCTACAAGATTACATTTAGACTCCTATAGAATTGCAGAAGCATTGTGTCTTTTTGTCCCCTGAGGGACAAATGCTTGTGATATTAATTAACCTTTAAATGATGACTTTATGCAGAGTAAATCACTGGCTGCAGATGAGATCAAATTGCCATTATGTCAAGAGAGGCTAAACTGTGCCTATTTTCATCAAATGACTTTTCTTTTCTTTTTTTTTTAATGTACATATATTTTTAACAGATGCTGCCTTGAGGTTTTTGACGACTCTCTGATGAGTCTATGAAAATCATAAAGTGTACAGAAGCATGAAGTTATTTCATTTTAAGAGCTTCCATAATTACCACTGTTCATCTTACAGAAGACAACAGCTCAGAGAATTCATACGAGATTACACAAGACGAGTTACGCTGACCGTTCATGTTCTTACACACGTACGCATATTTACCCCAGAGGTTTTTAACTAGAATTTGGAACATTCCCTAGCTGCATGCCTCAAATATTTCAAGCAAATCCCAACCTATTCCTGCTGTTAAAAAACACGTTAGCATACTGATTCCACTTTTCCCAAATAAATGTAACAAGATATTGAGGTTTAAGGACCACTGCAGTCTAGACTCATTGAAATGTATTTATGTATGATACCACTAATGATAATAAGATAATATAAGATGGTCTGCAGTCTCTACACAGAAAATAATTTTAACAGCAATTTCTGAGACAAATGTGTGCCAATACTGAGAGTACCCAGACGATGTCAGTATAAACACATTGTTGATGTTTTTGTCTCACTAGAAAAGATAGTTTACTCACTGAATTGAATCAGTTTGTTACTGATCTTTTATAATACTTTACTATATCCTTACTATATTACAGCTTTATAAGAATTAATGTGTGTATATATATATATATATATATATATATATAAATATATATATATACATACATATATATATATATGCCTTATGCAATCCCTTTGTGTTGTTAGGAAATACATGTACCATAATGTGTATTGTATATTTAATTGATGAATTTATATAAAAACAGGTTTGAGGATCAGTAGTAAAAAGAGCAGTTTGTATAGTAGTAAATGACAATGGACTTCAGCACTCCCAAAAAAAGTCCAAAAATAGGGTACAACAGCTTGTCACTAGGACAGTTCCCTCAGAAGTACCTTATTCACCCCTAAGTGGCTCATAGTAGTACCCTAAGGCAGTAATACGTACCTTTTAGGGCAGTGGTTGTCAATCCTGGTCCTGAAGAACCCCCAGCACTGTACATGTAGGATGTTTTTCTAATCCTCTTATAGCATAGGCTGGTTAGGTTTGTTTTGAAGCATGGCAGCTGGTTTGAGCTGGTTTAAGCTGGTCCTGAGCTGGTCATAAGCTGGTTTAGTCATGTCCTGGTCCTGAGCTGGTCCTAAGCAACTAGCTCCTGTTCAGGACCGGCACATAACCAGCTAATAACCAGCTCAGGACTATCTTAAACCAGCTCATGACCAACTAAAGACCAGCTCAAACCAGCTGCAATGCTTCAAAACATACCTTTTTTTCAACCGTGCTGACACTCACATTTGAGGTCTTGGAGTCTTCAATAATGAACTGATGAGTTGAATCAGGTGTGCTTGATTAGGAAAACATCTAAAATGTGCAGGATTGGGAACCAGACAGGGTAAAAAGTTGTCCCTTAAAGGGAACTGCCCCAAGTAACAAGCTGTTGTACCCCTAAAGCCCAAGGCACACTGCACGATTTTCGGCTGTCCCAGACGAAAGACTGGCATCGTAAAACAATCACAGCGTTTTCTGATTCGCCACGATTGTTTCACGATGCCAATCTTTCGTCTGGGACAGCCGAAAATTGTGCAGTGTGTCTCGGGCTTAAGATAGGTGGTTTCAAACTCAGTTCTTGGGGGCCACTGTCCTGCAGAGTTTAGCTCTAACCCCAATTAAACACACCTGAGCCAGCTAATCAAGGTCTAAAGGATTACTAGAAATTTCCAGGCAGTGGTTTTGGGTTAAGGCTAGAAGGGATACATATGGCGCTACTGGGTATGCGCACATCAATACAGCATAATTTCTGTCACACTGTACAAGAATATTTACTATATTTTCATTATTGTAAGGGGTAGGTTTAGGGTTGGGGTAGGTGTAGACGTTAATAAAACACAATCTAATTGGTATAAAATTAATTTCATTGTTCGTTTCCGGTCTGAGCAGTATCCCTTCTAGCCACAGCCGGGGATTTGGACCTGGTTGGAGCTACACACTGCAGGACAGTGGCCCTCTTGGAGCAGAATTTGACAAATGTGCCCTAAATGTAAAATTTTTGCTTTTTTTCTGACAGTAAAGGATTCAAATAAACCTCAGATTAAGAAGGATCTCACCACCGTTTCTTAATACTCAGGTGAGAGTAGCTGGAAATCTTAAAGAGATAACAAACGAAAATAATGTCAGAATGTACTCACCCTTATGAAGTTTGAAATCCAGTTCCTCTGTAGGCTACAAAAGTAGATGTTAGGCAGGATGTTCACACTGCTCTTATCCAAATAAAGGTAAATGGTGACCAGGTGCTGTCAATCTCCCAAAAAAATTTAAATACAAAAATACAGCAGAAAAGAACCATATCAGCAGTCTATACAAATCATGCACTAAATTCCAAGTCTTCTAAAAACGTGACAGCTCTGTATGAGAAACAGACTCAAATTTAAGAGGCAATGATAATTGCCACAGTTGGTGAAAAATCTGGAAATACATGTGCTATATCTCAATCTTTCAATCTCAATTTGAGAACAGCCATATGAATTATAACATAAATTTTGACGTTAAGCTATTGTATTGCTTGAGAAGTCTTGGAATATAGAGCACAAATCATATGGATTACTTTTATGCTTTTGTTGTGCTTTCTGGTGCATGAGGCTAATAATTACAGAACCTTCAATTTTAGGTCAATTATCACTTAAATACTCAGAGCAATTGAACATCTTAAAGAAATAATTTATGTAGAAATTAAAAATCACCATTTACTCACCCTCATGTTGTTCATCTTTAACAAACAAATTAAGATATTTTTGAAACCTAAGATTTCTGTCCCTCCAATTGAGGTCCATTCCACCAAAACACTGATGCTTTAGAAAGTTCATAAAGATATAAAAGTAATCCATACCAAGCGAGCGGTTTAATCCAAGTCTTCTGAAGAGACACAATTGCTTTATATGGTATGATAAAAAAAAATTTTAATTTAGGCTTTTATTCATACATAAACAATGACCAGTGCACCTACTGTACATACACATAAATATAGCACAATAAATATGGTACACACAGAAGCAGAACCATACTTGCAATCTTTCAACTAATCTTTTAAGGAAGCAAGATAAAAATCCTTTTTTCAGTCTACATTTGAATCCTGTGAAAATTTAGCAAAAATACATTTTTAGACTGACACAGATAAACCCTCTATCCCCAAATGTAATATTTAAGCGACATTATTTCCACTACACCCTCTTTTTAACATAAAATCATTCATTCAAAGCTCTAATATCATCATCTGGGGCCTGGGGTTTGGACTGTCACACTCTGAAAATAAATACGGTCTACGCTTCTCACGTCTGATTCGATATTTGCTTAAGAATGTGTGCCAGGCGACGTGCTTCGCAAGGATAGCAGCACCCCAAAATATGCAATATGCCATGGTAATGTATTCATTTTCGAGCTTCAATAACCCTGAGTCAAGAATAATTTCAAACTTGAGAGAAGAGGAAGAGAGGGCTTGTGACCCAAGCCGGTCTAATGATAGCCACACTGGAAAAAGCTAAAGTACTGACACTCCATTATTGTCCTATAGAGGAAGCTGAGGATTAGAACACTAAAGAATTTCAATAAAAGAAGTGTCTGTTGTGGGGCCGAGGGTTCTGGGGGCTGCGGAGCTTTAGGCATTGTCCTGGAGGGTGATTGAGAGCGAGAGGAGGGGAGCGGAGAAGCATTGTGCAGGGATGGAGCCTTTCTAAAGGTGGTTATTAGGAGAGAAATGGTGTGGGGGTGGCTGTTGACTCTTCATCTTGTGTGAACAAAGTATCTGGCATATAGCTCTCTCTCTCGCGGCTTTCGCTTTACGACGGCCATGAATACTCTCGGCGGGCTCGCCCAGACCTGCGTGAAGGCTTATTGTCCGGCTTAAGTGCGGTTTAATTAAGCAAGCTCTGTGTTCTGAGAGAAGAGAGGCGCTTTAAAGCGCTCGAGTCCCGTGGAGATGCAGGGGATGATGCGTAGTATCAGGGCTATTGAAGGGGAAAGTGTTTGCTGCTCTAATGAAAAAGGTTTGTTTGGGGGGGATGAGCGGGGAGGGGTGGAGAGGTGTCTGGGCTTTGTCTCCAGCTTACAAAGTAGGGACAAATGCTGTGATATTATACAAATGCACCCATTTCCAGGACATGATGTGGAGACGGGGCCCCGGAGACGGGTCGGACTGCTCCATCTCAGCCCTGTTGGCACCTTACAAAATGATTTTTTCCCCCCACCACAAAGATACGCATTCTAGTTAAATCCCGAGAGCGGGGGGCTTCTGGGTACCGCAAATTTGGGGGTTGCGGACTTAAGCGGATTTTCTCTGCAACTGTAAGAACAAGCTAATTCCTCAGACCTCCTTTATCTCTAACATGGTAATAACAAACAATGAAATTCTGAAGAGAAAGGGGCAAAGGAAGAGGAGGGAGGAGAGACGCAGACACAAAAGAAGGAGAGATGGAGGGAATGAAAGAGAGGAGAGACGTGTGTGAGGAGAGGGTGGGCTAGGGCGTGTTAAGAAACTTTCTCGCTCTAGTGTTATGTGTGAACGCTGAGCTAATCCAGGTTTTATTGCTTGCCTGTGTCCGGCCACACTGTCCGGATTGAGCGTGGGTGAGGGATAGTGGGGGTCTACACATGTCCCTCTTTGAGGAAAGCCTGAGAAAGAGCCGGACCTGGTTACAGCCGTTTTTTGGGTCGCCTTAGAAACCCGCACCACAGGGGTCCTCTGTGTATGTCTCTGCATTCCCTACGCATGCTGCTAGCAAACACATACGGATTAGAGCTAACGTTAAAGGTGCGGTCACATTAGCGAAATTCTATGAAAGCTTGCAGGCAAAACAGGTACATTATCTATTGTCAATAGCCTGGCAATGTATGAAGAAGAACTCACCGAGAAGTCACTTTCAAATCACGCATCTTTATGTTGGTCAGTGGGGCAAATATGTGTGAAATTCCCAATCGTATGGATTCTTAGCGAAATTAATAGATTGCACCCACGGGATTTTGTAGAACAACGTTACATATGACTGCACCTTATGTTATGGCTTGTGTCGTTCGTGAATTATCTTCCATCCACTCACAGGAAGCCAAAAGGGTGTCTTTCCCAGATTATAGGAGCTACTTTGTGGGTGTGTAGGGTGATGTATTAGCCTAGCCCTAATAAAAAGCAGGAGTGTCCACAAACATGACTTAATGAGGGAGGATGAGAGACTCCTGACCCAGAGGTCAAAGCTCCAGGCGAGTCTCTTTATTCCCATTGATCTGCTAGCGCACTTCATTTCCATGCTCTAGGGCCCACTTCAGTAAATTCATTAAATGCGATTGATACGAGAATCAAGACTTCCTCCGAAGCACAATAGCTATGCTAGGAGGGAATGGTCTTGTTTGTGCTGTAGCTATGTCAAGCATCTCTGGCTTTTGTCCTGGATTCACACCGTTGTGATGCAACTGGAGTTTGAGTCCTTGAGATTCTAATCGTAAGCTCATTTCCAGCCGGTCTGTTGTGTCGAGGCCTTACGGCCTTGACCTGGGAAATGTGGTTTCAGTGTTGTTGAGATGCCGACCGCAGACCATTCCTCGCCTCCACTCGTAAATTACGCTTCGATCAGGTTTTCCCAGCCAATCTTGGCGAGCAGATCCGCGTCTGTCACTCTTCAAGAATGCAGACTCAAACCGCTGATCTAGGCACAATGCAGCTGATAGAAAGCAGATCTTTATTCTCGATGTCGGGAACACATTGCATGCTAAACAGACATGTAACCTGCAATCTAACCAACAGGTTTATATCTAATCAGATCAGGGGTGTAGCATCCTGTTAGAAACAGTGAAATGCATGAACATTTAAGATGTCAGAATGACCTCGAGGTGCAATTGCAGCGCAGCTCTGACCCTTTTGATGTGGCAGAATAAAGGCAAAGAATGGGGGACTGGAAATATGACCTGTAGACCGCGGTCAGAGCTGTCCGTTTCTCTCTTCAGCTCCTGCGGTGGCTGCGCACAGACCATGTCCCTGCTGTGAGTGAGACAGACAGATACACTAGCAGATAAACAGAAACACAGGCTTCAGTCCTTGATCACTGGATTGGAGGAGAAAGTTTTATCCAACCACAGCCAAGCAAGAAAATACTGGACAATAACACAAATTAAACATTCCTGGAAAAGAGGTGGGCACTTATGTGAAAACTTTTTTTTTTTTTTTTTTTCATGAACTGGAATATGAAGTAAATTGGCCACAACCTACAGGAAACTGAATTGGAATTGGAATCGGAATGACAGGAAAAGGAATTCACTGAATTGCAATTCAAAGAAATTCAATAAAGGAAATGAAGTGTTCTTCCACTAAAAGTTAATCTATTAAATATGATGAAATACATATAAAACCCACATTTATAGGTGACATTTCATCTATCTATCTATCTATCTATCTATCTATCTATCTGTCTAGACCTATAGACCTTCAAACTCTAAATCTAAACATGAAAAAATAAAAATTAGTCATTAATTTCTCTGAATTTATTTAATTCTACTTTGTTACATTTGCATTGTAATTCTTCAGTTCTTCAAATTCTGTTGTCTGACGATGATTTATTCTTTAAATGCATTTGTAGGCTGTTTTGAGTGGAAAACCACACATGCTTACTGATATAAGACTAATTTGAATGCAATTTTGGTCTCCAGTATTTTTACCAGAAACCACTCAGTTCACCTCTGTCCCGGCGTTTTAGGCCAGTCTTAGGCAGAGTCTATATTAGAATGCATTGTCAACTTTTAGTGTTGTGTCTCTCTCTCATTAACCGTCTGCCCTCATCCCATCCGAATGACAATAGTGTTTATGTAAAATGTGCTGCCTTTGGGCCAGTGGGGCACAGAACACTGCATGCCACACCACCTTTTATGGCTTTTTATTGTGTTTCCTTTGTCTCCCATTGTCACAAGGGGAGGACGCGGCCATCAAAATTCTCCAAGACAAAATTCTTCTCAACGTGTGAATGCATGTGCACGTACACGCATCCGGAACAATTAGTTCGGGGCATGGTGTACTTAAATATAGTGACGCCGTTCCCCGATGCCGTCAGCAGGCCCGACTCCGACTCAGCTGGGTTTCCTTGATGTTAATACAGACAATATAGATCTTAATAAGACAAATCTACCTCTCTGAAACTCAGTGCTGACACCCTTTCATTCTTATTCCCTCCCAGCCTTCTCTCTCGCTCTCTCTTTCTCTCCCTCTGTCTCTTTCTTTCTTTGCTACATTACCAGGGGGTGGTGCATGATTGACAGATGGGCAGGAATAATAATTTTTTTTTTTTTGCGTAACCTAAGGCCATGCTCTGTGATTGGCTTGCCAGCTGACATCTCCAAACCTCGCTTGTCGGTTTTTTTCCCTCTCTCTCACTCTCTCTAATATTGGCCCTGATGATCCTAAGGGGAAAAAAAGTGGGGAGAGAAAAAGATATGTACCTTAGGGAAGAACCTCAGTGAGAGGGAGGGAATCAGAGGACGAGTAGGAGCGTGTGTGCGAGTGTGTGAAAGAGACACTTACTCTCCTAACTACTGGGACACACACACTTTCCTCACCCAACTCAAAGAAGCAGCAAACCCTGGAGAATTATTTTTTTGCCTTAATTTAAACCCCAAAATTGCTAATTATTCTCTCAGGCATCCATCTTTTTCCACCTTAAGACTTGCCTGCTGGGACTTAATTTTCAGCCCCTCTCTAGGAATTCTATGTACTGATCAATAGCAATTTCCATCCACACAAGACATACCTCATGGATTTGTACCTGGTTGGATATCTCATGTCCATGTGGTTGTCCAGCTCTCGGGTGCTTGGAGGCTATCCCATCTGGTGGTGAGTAGCAACGATCCCCACTTTCTGCATCACTTTCTCCAGTAGCACTGGGGGAGAATAGTGGTCAGTGATCATTTTTAAGAGGGCAGTAAATACAGAACACTTTCAGTTGACTGCGTGGAAAAAAGCTTCTCGGCTCAGTCCAAAGAATCTTAACCTCAGTCACTGGAGGGACGGAAAAGGCTAGCCTGTCTTTTTCCTCGCTGCCGCATTTCGCCCGGCTCCATTTATTTTGAATGTTCGAACAAGGCTGTTTTTGAAGCTCAGAGTGTTGTGAAATAGATGCAGCGTGTTTGTCAGAGATAAGGTTAGGTTAAGGTGTCAGCCAGCAGGCTGCTGGATGGGGTATATTGTTGTCTTCGCTAATAGCCTCAGCACTCCAGCCGTGTTAGGAGTGTTAATTGGGGCATTAGTGTGGATGTCCCTTGGCTTGGGTCTCAATAAATTCATTGGGGTTTAACCCTGAGTATCAATACACCATAAACTTGAAGCTGCTTTGAACATTTATCTTTCTGTAAAGTCGCTGTGTCGTGTATTACAATCATATTTGCAATTTTAAAAATTTTGATTTGCTACTTTAATATGTTCAAAGAGATTGTCCAAATAACCAAATAAGAGCTTGTTTTGCAGCATAATTTATGCAAAGTATATTGAAATGGACCACATAAACATACCACACATGCTTTAATAACAGTACTTTTTTTTAAGTTTATTCATTTGAAATACAAAAAAACATAACATCAAGACATTAAAGACTGAAACTAAAGTCAAAACCTTTCATATACTTAAAATTATTTTATATACAGGTTGAGTTTAGCTATTTAAATATATAAACAAATTAAATAATTAACTACTTTTATCCTGCAATATTACTAAAATATATTAAAGTTTGAAAAATAATATAATTTATTATTTATTTGAAAATTTTTTATATCTATATAATTTTTCCCATTTGTTCGAATTCTGCTATTCCGATTTGACATTAGGCTAGTACTGTTATAGCACTTATGTTCATTAGATTTCGCTACAGCAGAGATCATATTTACCTCCGAATGGTGCTGATATGTCATAGATCCACTAATTACCCCATCCTCAAAATGCCACTGACCTCACAGGGTTCTCTTGTAACATGAGTCTTTTTGCAAAAATATTTGTGTAGGCGTACGACAAAAGCCCCCCTGGCTCATGATACAATACTTGTCAGAACTAATGTGCTTTAGTAGTCCCAGTTAGCATGTGGTCCCCGCTGCACTCTCGTTCCAAACCACCAGCATCTTCTGGTTTCGTTTATGAAGCGAGAGTTGCCAAACATGCAGTCGCACTCATAGACTTTCACACACAAAGGCCACAGGGCTGAAGCATTATTTGCGTGGCTTTACTCATATGTTGATATTTAGTGCCACCAGAAGAAAATGACAAAGAGCAAAGGAGTCATTGACCCGCAGCTGTTTTCTCTGAGAACGGTGTAATATTTACCCACTGACAATGCTTAACTTCTTTGATTTGGATAAATGGATAAAGTAGAGGGGAGAGAAAATGAGAGCGTGAGAAAGAAAGTGATACGAAAATGTACATGGCTGCAGGTAAATAGGTAGATGCGTCATCATTTCTTGTCTTCTGAAGGAGTCTGAATGGCATCAGTGAACAAGCGGTCCTAAAAATGAACAGAAATAGATTAATAGAAAATAATGTGAATGTAGCAGGTGAAATATCTCTACCGAGGGATTTAAAGAAACATTAACTTTCAAAACTAGTGGTGCTGTGTAACAAAAACATACAAAATCGTGTCTACATACGTGACTTTTGATCAAATTAGTTTTAGTCAAAAAATTATAATATAATATAAATAATAATCAATAATATAACTATTTGTATATTAATGTGACTGAATCAACCTTAAAAAAAAGGCTATAATAGAAACAGAAGTAATATATATGACCTGGTACCACAAAACCATAGTCGCTGGGGTATATTAGTAGCAATAGCCAAAAATACATTGTATGGGTCAAAATTATTGATTTTTCTTTTATGCCAAAAATCATTAGGATATTAAGTAAAGATCATGTTCCATTAAGATATTTTGTTAATTTCCTCCTCTAAATATATTAAAACTTCATTTTTGATTAGTAATATGCCTTGCTAAGTACTTCATTTGGACCATTTTAAATGCGATTTTCTCAATATTTTCATTTTTTCTGCACCCTCAGATTCCAGATTTTCAAATAGTTGTATCTCGGCCAAATATTGTCCATACCATACATCAATGGAAAGCTTATTTATTCAGCTTTCAGATTATTTATAAATCTCCAAAAATGGTCCCTTTGTGCTCCAGGGTCACATATATAAACAGTAATAATTGTGTGTGTGTTCAGTTTTTTTTAAACTAGTAAATCAAATGTATATATGTCCTATAGTGAGAATTTGTAATTCATCCTGCTAGATCCTCTCCCTTTAATCCCTTCACATCTGAATGGATTTTAAATCTACGATGAACAGAGTTGCAATAATCAGGCCGATTTCTTCCCTAATCTGTTTCAACAGCTTACCAGGCCGCTAATATCTGACTTTATCCTCTCAAGATGAACTAATTAAGCTCAGTCTTAAGCAGCGAGAGATCTTGAAAGCAATCAGCCTGTCTAGCTTTGTTCAATTTCACATGCATTACAGATGACGAGCAAGCTGAGACACAATCAGCAGTCACTCCGAATACCAGACAGAGAGGAACAAGGTATTTGTGGCTTCTTCCCACAACAGCACTGCAAAGCCACCATCAATTCAGATCCAGCTGGCTGTTTCCACCGCCGTTCATCTGTTATCTATCAAAACTTCAGCTCAGTTACAACACAACAGCTCAGAAGAGGCCTGACCTCAGATGATCAAGTCTCGGCTTGACCTGGAAACACATTTCAGTAGCTCTTATTATCTGAAGTACCCGTCAAAACACTGGAAATTAACTGCTCGAGACCGTATACACTATTAAATATTAGAGATGTTAACTGGTTAAGAAGTTTACTAAAAGTAATTACTTTATATTACTTTTAGTACTCAATCAAATTTGGCAGTCAACCTTTTTAAATTAGTTTTTTTTTTTAAATAGTTTTTTTATAGTTTACTCAAAGTTGCCAAAAACAAGCTAGAAACGAGGTAAACTGATGGTTAAATTAAATTTTTTTAACACATAATATGGATTTTAAGCTGTTCTTTTTGTTATCGCAAAACAATGTGGCTCGCATTAAGGAAATATAAGCTTTTATTCTTATGGTCTCAAAAGGAAAGAGCCCTTTCAGACGGAAACATACACAAGCACTTAACATAAAACTCTAATTCTGAATTAATTAAAATTTGGAAAACTCTTTTTTTGAGAGAATAGGCATGGAGACAGCATCGGGAGGCCAGTAAGCATTTTGACCTGCTCTGGTCCCCTGCTGGCTTCAATGGGACTTGACTCATCTCTGCGAGAGAGAAATGTCATTATACACCCTTCACACCAACCCCCCCCCCCCCCTCCCCCCCTGCATGTCAGCCGGTGTCACTGCTTTAATGATACCGCAAGAAAATCCACCAGCTGCAATTCAGTGTGAAAAGATCAAGGATGTTCAGAGATAATGGGGGCCACTTAGGAAAAGGAGGGTGAAACAGATAGCCTGGTCAGAAGAGTATTAGTTTTCAAAAGTATTGATTCAGTATCAGCAAATCAATCAATTGTATTGTTGCACAACAGTTGTGTGGAATGATTTAGGTACACTGGAAAAAAATAAATAAAAAAAATTGGTGGCTACTTTAAAATAAGTGACACTTTGAATTTGCAGTCACACTTTATATTAAGTGGTCTTAATTAATATGTACTTACATTTATATTAATCATTTACTACAATGAACTTATTGTGTATACATACATATTTTTACATTGTACTTTATTTTTAAAATACCTGCTTGTAATTACATCTGTAATTAGATTTTGTAATTACATTTATAATTACACCAATGACCCATCCCTCACGCTTTAGCCCACCCTTAAACTTACCTGTCCTTTACCTTACCTGTATCCCACCTCAATAGCAGCAGAAATGTTTTGCAATACAATATGAACGCAATAAGTATATCATATTTATTTTTTGATTGCAAGTACACAGTAGTTAAGGCCACTTAATATAAAGTGTACACTGTAAGTACATGTACTGTAAAATAAAGTGAAACCATAATCTTTATAGTGAACACAAAAATAGAAAAATTTCAAGAAAACAAAAAATTATATTTAAATCACAGTTTTTGTCACAGTTACTTGTGGGCTCTGCCCACTGTGAAATCTCATTGGTCCAAACTTCTGCTGCATATTAAGCACTAAGCACTAACTTTTGATTTCCTGAGATTTTGGCTAGGTTGCAGTTTTACATTAAGTCTAGACTGATTATTTGCTTGTTAGGACACAGAGGAAGGTTTAGTATGCCAGTGTTTGCTCTGACTGACACACAAGCACAAAAGGTGCCTTATTAAATAAACTGGATTAAGAAGAAGAATGCACAGTTACCCTCATTCAGGGTCTGATGATGAATGGGTACAGACTACACCTGTGCTCTCTGGATCATCCAGACCACCTGAGGTTATCTCTGAATTCATCCTATCACACACATACACACACACACACACACACATAATACACACACTTTAAATAGTGACAGTGGATGAGGCTGGTGTGCGTCTGTGAGAGGTTTCTTTAAATCGATAGTTCACTAAAAATGAAAATTATGTTATCATTTATTCATTCCAAATGACTTTCCATCTTCCATGGAACAGAAAGCAGAATTTCTGAAGACTGAATCATTCAGGCCAGTTTTTTAAATTGGATCAACAGATTCACTAAAAAGATCCAATTTATAAGAATGATATGTTGACTAAGCGTAATTCTCTCATTAAAGGTAAATCTTTAAAGTTTTAGTTACAAAATATTCATTAAAAAAATTTAACATTGAAAAAATAATAAAAGTACATTAGACTGTAATTACCACATTTTGACATTTGGCTAATGTTTGGTCAGGCTTCCAACATTAGAATTGGAAAAACCATCATGGCTCTGGGAAAACCAAACTTCTAAGTCCATCTCAGTTCTTTCAGAAGGGCTTTAGGAAGTTGTGTAATACATCACAACTTTAATCAAAAGTGTCAGGTCGCTTACGCAGGGACTGCTGGTGGAGTTAAAGCTCTCTGACAGCTCTGCTAGTTGAGCAGTGGCAGGCAGCAGCTCCCGGAGACAGAGCCACAGAGCCGTAACGTCACAGTAGTTTCCGTACTACAGCACCAGGCCAGCAGTTTCAGGATTGAGGTTTAGAAGTTATCATACTGTCCTTACATCATTTGGAGCCTTGCACAAATAGTATTACCGAAAAAAAGCACACATTCCCCTACCATAAAATCAAGCTTTTAAGCAGTTGTATTTTGGCATGTGGTATCTGGTTAGACTTGTAATTAACTAGACTTGTAATTAACCAGCTTCTAGCTGATGCAACTGGTTTCAGGAAGTCTAGCTGGATGACCAGCTTGGACCAGACAGAAACTAGCTATTTTGTTTCATAACAGCAGCTTAAGATGGATTTTCAGGATGAATTGGAGTGTGATATATTTGATTACACACAAAACTAATCATGCAAGCACTTTTCCCAAATTATTCCTCTTACAACTGTTTATCAACAAATTATCCACAATCCTAAATAATGAAGGCTAAACTAATAAAGCTATGTAATACTAAAAGATAATCTCTTTCATAAAAATCTAGAGTTTTTGTCCTAAACACATTTCAGGAACTGTGAAACGACAGCTAGAGTTAATAATATTCATTAAACTCTGCCAAACTGAGTAACATTCAGCTTCAATAACATTAATGAAAAACATATTTAAGAAGTCTTACCCAAAGAGGAACTAAACTTATCTGTAAATGTCAGTACTGAGACTGCTTGCCCATTGGTCTACTGTCTCGAATGACCTTCACATGCTTGCAACTACTACCTGTTGTCCTCTCAGTATGCTTCTTAGCTAGCTAGTGTTTGCATCGTGTATTTGATTCTGCCAACAAAACGTACTGAAAACCATTTCTCCCACTGAAATAAACAACATTGTTTGGAACTACAGTTGTTTCAATCATTATATCAGAGAACAGTGCAGTGGGTGGGCACCTCCCACGAAAAATTCACAGAAAACAGACACCCACGACGCATTAATCAATGACACGTTTGCTGCAGTACGTTGTTGATTACAATACAAGGGTGTCATTAGAAAAGGAACCGAGAGAAAGAAAACAAATTTGAACATTTATTAAGGATTCTGAGATTTTTTTTTATTTTAAACTGATAAGCCCAGAGCAGTTGAAATGCCAGTCAAAAGTATGGCAGGAGGGAGTCACGTGACGTGCTCATAAACCTAGTCGCACTCGAGTAGAGTTCCGAACGTTTGGCCTCTTTTTGCTGATTTTTTCATTTTGTTTTAAGTTTTATTCATTGGTGGGGCTTTACCTGATGGCATGCAGTCGTAAACAGCAGGAGATGTCTCCATCGGCTTCTCCGATTAAGAAGAAATCCAAACCACCAACCGCGAGCGATATGATGGACAAGATGGCGAACACTGTTACACACTTTGAGGACATTCTAAGAACAGAGTTGACGCCGATGCGGAATGAGTTTGCTTCTCACATGTCAGTTGTTCAGTTGCTATGCTCTAAACTGGATCTTCTTACAGGGGAGATGAGAGAATAAAAGAAAGTTGTCGCAGATCACGATCGAGCAAAAGGTTGTGGACTTACAGGATCGCAATAGGCGCAGCAATCTGCGTCTGGTTGGACTGCCTGAAGCTTCCGAAAAGGACGACCCTATGGGCTTTTTGAAAAGATTGCAACCGACGTGGCTCCCGTCTCTGGTGGCAAAGAGATTGAAGTGGAGCAAGCGTGTACACAAGGCTCTCCTCAGATCACGCTAAACCACGGGTTTTCATCTTTAAACTGCTGCGGTGCACGGACAGGGAGCTCATTCTGCGGGCCGCCAGACTTCATACCCCGGTGAAAACCTCAGACGGAGCAACGCTGTCTTTCTTTCCAGATTTTTCTCTGGTTACCGCAAAAAGAAGAAGTGCATTTGCACCAATTAGGAAGGAGCTGAGACTGACCTTAATATTCTGAGTTGTAATATTAATGGGCTAAATGGCCCTCACAAATGTACAGGTTTTCTGGATTTTTTGTGAAGAAGAAATATTGATATAGTGTTAGTTCAAGAATCCCATTTGAAAGAGGAGGATATACGCAGGTGTAATAAGTTTTATGAAGTGGTATCTGACTCTTTTGCATCTTTTCTGTCCAACCTTGATTTACCTAGGCTGTCAGATTCGGATTCGGAATACCTGGCTGAACCAATCACTCTTCAGGGGCTGGAGTCAGCAATTCGATCTAAAAACAAGGGGAAATCCCCAGGCATTGATGGCATTCCAATCGAATTGTATACTACTTTTTGGTCGGATTTAGGCCCCCTCATGTTAGATATGATACATTTTTCAGTTACTCAAGGCTCATTTCACCCATCCATTAATATAGCTGATATTTCTCTCTTGTTAAAAAAAGATAATGATCCGACTTCCTGTTCTAGTTACTTTCTTTGATAGGGACTGATGTTAAATTATATGCTAAAGTACTATCTCGTCGTCTAGAGAAATTCATGAATAGGCTAGTTCATCATGACCAAACAGGATTCATTAAATCTCGCTCAGCTTCGGATAACTTATGCAGGTTATATCATATTATTAATTCAAAGAATAGTTTGTCCTCTCCTTGCGCAGTATTATCTCTAGATGTGATGAAAGCTCTCAATCAGCTAGAATGGAACTATTTATGGGCGGTTCTACAGCATCTGGGTCTAGGATCGAGTTTCATAAATATGATAAAAGTTCTGTATGCCAATCCAGCAGCCACGGTTCTCACAGGTGCTGTTCACTCTAACCCATTATTTATACATCGAGGTACTCGTCAGGGTTGCCCTCTGTCTCCTCTGTTATTTGCCCTATCCTTGGAACCCTTAGCTCAAGCGGTCCGACAATCTGAAACTATTTCTCCCATAAATATACGGAATACTCATCATCATATTTCTTTGTTTGCTGATCATATCTTATTGTTTTTGGAGACGCCGTCACATTCTATTCCTCATGTGCTGAATTTATTTGGCCATTTTGGATCTCTCTCAGGGTTTAAAATAGTCATGTTTACTTCCCCTCAATTCTAAAATTGATTTCATGTCCCTTTCTATATCTATTCCATTGGTTCAAAACTTTAAGTACTTGGGGATAGATGTTTTTCCTTCCCTGCAGGAAATCGTCTCAAAAAACTATAATGGTATTCTAGCCAAAGTATCCTCAGATTTGAAAAATTGGTCTCGTCTTCCTACTTCTTTTCAGGCCCGAATATCGGTGATTAAAATGAATGTTCTCCCACGTATCAATTTCTTTTCTTCCATGATTCCTCTCGCTCCACCGGTTGGCTACTGGAATGAACTAGATGCATGTGTTTCACGGTATATATGGGATGGGAAACGTCCTCGTATTAAACTGACTACCTTACAACGATGTAGATTACATGGAGGTCTTTCTTTCCCTAATTTTAGACTGTATGCTCAAGCCTTTTCCCTCTGCCCTTTAGCAGTTTGGTTTTGATCCTGACGCTTCTGTCTTGGAGAGCAATTGAGGAATCTATTGTTTATCCGTATAAATTGATGCATCTTATTTTTTCGGGAGTTCCGCTTAGGCAGTGTAAATCTCGGTGTGGACCCATTGTAACCCATCTCCTCTCCACATGGAGGGATGTTGAAAGACGTTCACAACTAGCTACAAAATGGCATAGGCATTCGCCTATTTTCCACAATAATAACCTTTTGTCAGGCAGTACTCCATTTCATTGTCCGCAATGGACTCATAGTAAAGTAAACACTCTGGGAGATATCTATGATGATAGTAGTTTAAAATCCTTCCAGAATACAGGCACTTCCTTTTTTTATGTATTTGCATATTAGATCGGCCCTACGGGCGTATTGGGTGCCTTGAAACTCTCAACTGCCTGTTCACCCTTTGCTCAAACTAATCCTTCCTTCTGAGGAATCTCCCTGCTCTGCTTCAGTCATCTATCTCTTTCTTCTTGAGCATTCATACAAACCTTTATCTATTACTACTGTTTGGGCTAAGGATCTTAATAAGGATGTGCATGTTTTATTTTCAGATCAGGTATGAGGTATGTTTAAATTGTCTTCTAAAAACCCTAATCATCAAATGATTCAATGGAAATTGCTGCATAGGGTTTACTTGACTCCAATGAAACGTTTTTATATGAATCTGTCGTCATCTCCTAAGTGTAATCTCTGTTCCCAAGGAGTTTTAGGCACGTTTTTGCATTTTTTTGGGGAGTGCCCCTCTCTCTCACCTTTTTGGACTCTAACAGGACCTATCATATTTGTTGGGTACTGAGATATGTTTGACTCCGTGCCATTTTTTCATGAATGACTTTTGGGACTTCACCTTGTCCGTCCAACAAAGATCTTTGGTAGCTGCTCTCACAGCAGCAAAAAAATTGCTGGTCAACCGTTGGAATCCTCCTCACACAGTGAACAGACGAACCTGGACTGTGTATTTGTTGGATATTATCTCGATGGAACTCTCTACTTCTCGTATACATGGATCTAACGTGAAAACTGTTAATTCATGGCATTCAGCTTTTAATGTGTCTTTTTGTTGTTATTGTTTATCTATTGATATTAATTCATATATTTTATATTATTATTATTTATTTTATTTATTTATTTTATTTTTATCTTTTGGGGGTCTACCGGGGGGGTGTTCTGGATTTGTACGGCTGCTGTTTGGTTTTGTACTGCTGTTCCACAGAGTGAGGTTCAATAAACAGTTGTTAATAAAAAAAAAGAAAAGAAAAAAAAGAAAGTAAAAAAAAAAACCTGACCTGTTGACGGAGCTTGTGTTCCTGTTATGATAGAATGACTGAGGAAAAGCCCCATCCTCAGGCTGCCAACCCTTTCTCTCTTTCCTTTTTAAGGCTTTTTTAAGTTAGTGGAAAATGAGCTCAAGTCATAATAAGGCATCTGACCAAAATTAAAGCAGCATATAATTAAACAACTGAAATGGATACAACTTGAAATATTTGATAAAATTCCAAATATGATTCTGAAAATTCAAGTGATACTTTCCATAAATAATGTAATGTACCACAAGACTCTGAAATGGAGAATATACTGTATTGCCCACTGTATTGCCCAGTGGGAAATTGTAAATGAATCAACTGTAGACCTTTTCACTGACATTTAAATTAGAGGCGTTTTTTAAATTACACAAATGTTCCATCATTCAATAGAGGAATTAATTATGACAAGGTGATTCTCTCTCTAATCCTTTTTCTCTCTCTTCGTTCATGTAGCCTAAGGCACACATGCTTTCCATACATTTGACACAAAAAGGTGTTATTTTCCAAAAATTTCTCATCTCCTACTTCCTGTCTTAAAATGTCGAGTATGAGATGAGGGAAGGGCAGAGATCCATACCAAACAATACAGAGATGTTTAAGCATTCTGTCAATCTTGACCAACATTTGGGATTTGAATAAGCCATGGCCTTAATGTCTTTGTTGAGAAGTCAAAGTAGTGATACAGCGCATGCTGCTCATACAGGCATAGATGCGTTATGGGAGTGCACTAAGGTGTGATGAGACATGAGAGTACTTGATAAAGCTTTATATTTGAATGAATGGCCTAAATGTTAAGATCACTGGTTTAAAACACACCTCGGTGTATCTCCAAGCAGCTCTCAAATAAAGCAGAAGCTGGCCAGGAATGTGTGGTGAATGTTCCCTGACCTGTCTGGGGCCTGGGGTAGCAGGCCAAAGCTTTGGCCTTGTAATGAACTCAAACACAGCTTTAACAAGGCATCAACCTCAAGAGCTCCAGGGGTCGGATGTCACAAACTCACAAGTTCAAAGAGTTTCTTATTTCTTCTGCCTCTGGACAAAAACAGAACACTCAGCAGTGTGGTCAGACAGGTGCCTCATCTCCCACTTTTTTTGGAGAAGCTGGAGAACGCATGATGAGAACTGAAACAGTTGGAGAATGACATTCAAATATGTTTTGTCTAGGGTTGTTTTATTTGGAGAGTGAGAAAAAAAAAAGGTAGCTTAAAGGGGCAGTTCATGCAAAAATTAAAATAATGTCATCATTTACTCACCCATGTCATTTCAAACATACAGGAGTCTTTACTGTATGTCTTTCTTCTGTGAAACAGAAAATGAGAAATTCTGGAAAAAAATTAATTTCATGTGAACACAATGGGAACACAACAGCACAAATAAAATAATTTTAAAACTTGCTTATACACTCACCGGCCACTTTATTAGGTACACCTGTTCAATTGCTTGGTAACACAAATTGCTAATCAGCCAATCACATGGCAGCAACTCAATGCATTTAGGCATCTAGATGTGGTGAAGACGACTTGCTGAATTTCTAACCGAGCATCAGAATGGGGAAGAAAGGGGATTTAAGTGACTTTGAACGTGGAATGGTTGTTGGTGCCAGTTGGGCTGGTCTGAGTATTTGAAAAACTGCTGATCTACTCGGATTTTCACGCACAACCATCTCTAAGGTTTACAAAGTTCAGGCTGGTGGTGGAGGTGTAATGGTGTGGGGGAAATTTTCTTGGCACACTTTGGGCCCCTTAGTATCAATTGAGCATTGTTTAAACGCCACAGCCTACCTGAGTATTGTTGCTGACCATGTCTACAGTGTACCCATCTTCTGATGGCAACTTCCAGCAGGATAATGCACCATGTCACAAAGCTCAAATCATCTCAGACTGGTTTCTTGAACATGACAATGAGTTCACTTTACTCAAATGGCCTCCACAGTCACCAGATCTCAATCCAATAGAGCACCTTTGGGATGTGGTGGAACGGGAGATTCACATCATGGATGTGCAGCCGACAAATCTGCAGCAACTGCGTGATGCTATCATGTCAATATGGACCAAAATCTCTGAGGAATGTTTCCAACACCTTGTTGAATCTATGCCACGAAGAATTAAGGCAGTTCTGAAGGCAAAAGGGGGTCCAACCGGGTACTAGCAAGGTGTACCTAATAAAGTGTATGATTCATGTGCTACATAAATCTTCAAAAGACTTTTATGCGAGTCTGTCACCACATTACTTTGTCAGTGAGTTCTCAAGAATTAAATCAGTCGGATTCATGAACGATTCATTTAGACCAGCTTTGTAAACTGGATCGACAATAATTAAAAACATTCAATCCAAAAGAAAGGTTAATTTATGAATTGAAAGTGAAAAGTGAAAGTGACGCGACATGTGGCCAAGTATGGTTACCCATACTCAGAATTTAGCCCATCCAAAGTGCACACACACTGCAGTGAACACACACGGTGAACACAGACCCGGAGCAGAGGGCAGCCATTTATGCTGCGGCGCCCGGGGAGCAGTTGGGGGTTTGGTGCCTTGCTCAAGGGCACCTCAGTCGTGGTATTGAGGGTGGAGCGCAGTACATTCACTCCCCCCACCTACGATTCCTGCCAGACCTGAGACTTGAACCCGCGACCTTTGGGTTACGAGTTCGACTATCTAACCATTAGGCCACAACTTCCCAAAAGGCCACGACTTCCCGAAAGTCATGGCCTAATGGTTAACGAAATTGGGTATGAATAGCCAATAACAAAATCTAGGATGAAAGATATTCAGTGAATAATGATTTAAATTTAAAATTTATTTTTCACAAAACTCTTGTAGGGCTTCTAAAGGCTTTGAATACAGCAAAAAGTGTATATGAAACTTATTGTGCTTTTTGTGAAAAATAAATATAATAAATGTTTTTTTTAACTATTGCAAGTAAACTTCAGGTACACTTTAAATATCTTGCATTTAAAGACCGATACAGTATTATTCAAAAATCATACTACCCTTATCACTCGAGACATATTAAAAAATGTGCATTCTACACAAGTAGTACTCCAAATAAAGTTTAATTATAATTTTTATATCAGCAAGTCTTGAGCGATATGTCTGTAAATATGTTAATAGATTTGAACTATACTTAAGTGTATTTTAAATGTATTACTTTTTTACTAGGGGAACCATTCATGATTAACAGATTTTATTTAAACACTGACCAACGCACATACATATAGCACATCAAATATGGCATATGTAAGCTCAGTCGTATTTGCTTGAGAAATAATTGGGTTTGTTCTCACGTGTCACACATATACAATTGAGTTTGTGTGACTATGTATGTTTACTGTTAAATGCACTGTAAGAAAAACATACTGGGGATTTTCTGCCTGGATATTATCAGTAAGGTTTTTTTCCTTTCTAAAGTACAATGCAATGCGTAATATAGGAATTCAGTACAGACTTTTCTTAGAATAGCTTAATATGTGAATAAAAGCCTAAATTAAAAAAAAAAATCAGCTTTTTTTGGTCAGCTTGACAACCCCAGTCCTCATTCACTTTCATTATACTGAAAAGAGATTTTCAAGGGACTTAAAGTTTGGGCGGGTATCCCTTTAATCTTTAGCCAATGGCAAAATAACATTTCTCCGTTTTGTGTAGAGAGGAATTCCCTCACTTCATAATCCTTGTAGCTGTGGTTTGCAATGGCTCATTAATGCTTGCGTCATTATTTTCATCTTGCACTGCAGTCACCACCCACCCAGCAACACGGAAAGTGAACAATTACACCTGAAGGCTAGAGGTGGCCCTAAACCTGCTCAGACAAGAACCTGCTAGACCCTAAAGCTTCACTGTGTCTCCTCACGGTAGCAGATTCCAGCAGACAAATTAGCAACTCAAATCAACCCAATGTTTGTATACCCCACTCGGTCGTGTCGCCGCACCCTTCTTTCCTCGAAACGGTTTTGGTGCGTATTAATGTGTTTGCGATCCCCCCACACTGAAGCGTTCCTCTTCTCATCCACTTCAGAGTCAATGGTGCAGATCACCAAACAAACCACAGATCACTGAGGACGTGAAGCATGCGATCAAAGCACGCTCGGGTGTGTATCAAAGCATGCGGTTTAGTAATTAAATTCATCAACACATCTATATCTAATTAGGAGGCTTTACTTCATACATAGACACTGTCGAGTGCAGAGAAAGGCTGATCCACAATTCAGCACAACATGCACACACACCAACACACTAATCATCCACATGGGTGAGAGATTAATGGACAGTTATGCTGCAAGCAGATGTGTAATTATGCCACTTACTCACTCAGCAAACATAGCAGAAAAACAGGCTCCACTTCCAGTAAGTTCCTATGTAAGGGGCCGGGTTTCTGTCAGACACTTCGAAAATAATAATCCAAACTTATAGGTATAATACATGGTGGAGTAAATGAATGACACACTATAAAAATGTCATACTGTAACCATGGCTTCTTGGATGTAATTACGGTAATAAATACAGGCAAAGAAAAACAGGCAACAGTTTCACAAGTGAAAGTGCACCCCAAAAAAATAAAAATCTGCCATTATTTATTCACCCTCATTCAAAAACGTTCCCATGTGGGACTCAAACAATGTTTTTTTCTATATAATGAAAGTCAATGGGGTCTTGTTGACATTCATTGTGTGGACAAAAACAGTTCTTCAAGATATATTCTTTTGTGTCCCATAGATGAACCAAAATCATAATTGTCTGGAATGACATTAGGGTGAGCAAACAATAACAGAATTTTATTTTTAGTGGTTCATAACCAGGGGTCAGTGGCCCAATGGGGGGCACTGGCAAAATTCCTAGGATGACATAAAATGATCTGATTATATTAAAAATGAATGAACTCTTCAATAAAATAAAATAAAAAAAAAACATCTTAAAGTGCAATAGGAACAAACTCCATCTATAGAATGCCCACAAATATACCCCTTTATGTGTAATAAGTACAGCATATGAATATATTATTTTTCATGAAATCATATATTATTATTGAAATACTTTCAGTGAGATAATTATCACAAAGCAGTTGCTCATTTGTGCATACTACAATATTAATTCAGATTGTGATTGTCTTAATTCTTGCATTTTAATAAAGAATTTAAATTTCTGTTATATGAGCACAATTAGTTTGTACAAATGCTCTTCAGTTGGCAAATGCATATCAACATTTTCGTGTCAGGTTTGCTGTTATAAATCCCAATTTGTTCCTCACTTTTGACATGGGATGAAATCCATTGAATTCAGGATCAAATCTGATTCTAAATGTTTTATAAATGAGGCTTTTTTCCCTTTCAATAGCTATTGTTTTTATTGAAAAACAAGCAAATTGAGAATCTTGAATAATTTTTGATTCTGTGGGGCCTTCAAATGTTGTGTGTACATTGAGGGGCCTTCGAGACAAAGGCTGAGAACCTCTGCTTTAAGTGATACATTTGACAATTTACCTTCACAGAATGTAGTATAGAATTACATATTATATAAGAGAGACATGTAATGTTTACCCGTGCAGCTGTTTGAACACAGCCACTTTCACCCACAGACCCAAACATCAGCGTTATGATGTCAACTCCCTGACAAAGTTGATGGTGCAGTGACGCACCCAAATGATGCATCAAAGACAGCGAGACGCACAAGTAATCTCGACATAAGACTCTCGGCTCCTCTGATACAAAGACTCACCTCTCACACCTCTTCTGATACCTGGCAGCACGTTAACATCTCCCAGCTCTGTGTTCATGGTTTCACACAACATCAAACAGAGAGAGTGTGCGACTGGAGCGAGGGAGGAGAGCAAAAGAGAAGCCGAGAAGCCTCTGAGGGGGATTTTTCTCCTCTGACTTCAATGCAAGGGCTTTTGTGTGTGAGGGGTGCAGTAGTACACTCATCTGTCAGAGAGATTGGCGCTGTGATAGGGTTGCACCCCGCGGGGGGCCTGAGGTCATCGTGAGAGGCTGATCTCTAATAGGTGTGATCCTCCACTGGCCCGAAGGAGGAACCAGGTAAACCTCTGGCTCACAAGGCAGCATCTATGCCAGCGCTGTCAGGCAGCATATCTCATCAGAAAAGCATGGAATACTGTCTTTGCACACTCAGGGCAGCTGCTTCAGTGAAGTGAAGTGACATACAGCCAAGTATGGTGACCCATACTCGGAATTCGTGCTCTGCATTTAACCCATCCAAAGTGCACACACACAGCAGTGAACACACACACACCGTGAACACACACCCGGAGCAGTGGGCAGCCATTTATGCTGCGGCGCCCGGGGAGCAGTTGGGGGTTCAGTGCCTTGCTCAAGGGCACCTCAGTCGTGGTATTGAGGGTGGAGAGAGCGCTGGACATTCACTCAATTCAATTCACAGGTTCTGGAAAGAAAATACAAAAATATATATTCAGCAGTGTAGGGATGCTTTTATTGAGAATGAAATGAAAATTCACCATCTATTTTCTAAAACAATTCTAAACAATTCTTCCATGAATGCGTTTCATTTTTTCTTCTTTTTTTGCATTTATTTATATATTTCCCGATCTACTGGTGAAACTTATGACTTCTTCCAATAATTTCATCTGCTAAACCCTTGTGCTGTGTTGAAAATCCTTTACATAATTTGATGTTCCTGGTCTTTTAAAAATTGCGTGTAAATTTCTCATTATGCTGTATTATCACCAAATCAATGTTTTTGTCAACTTGAGTGAAAATAAAGTATTATTTTTGGATAATTTTGGCAATGTTCACTAAAAAAAACTGATAAAACCTGTGATAATTGAAAGAGAACAAGTTTATAAATAAAAAAGACTAAATCCAATATTTGGTAATGATATAGAATAACAAGAAATTCATAAGTATATTTTGAAGGTGGGTCGTTTTGACTGGACCAACACAAGTGTAACAAAATGGGAAAAGGTTTAAAGAATTTAAAGAAATTATCAAAAAAATTATAATATTTGTTATACACTGTGTGAGCAAAGTCGAGAAGTTTTCGACCAATGAGGTAATAGAAACTACTAAATTCTGCCCATTTCATACAATAGACTGCAAACTCACATTCAGATCCATCCAATCACCAACGGATGGACAGAATCAAGTCAAATTCAATCAAATTCTTTTTCCGTAAACTGTTATACTCCAATGTACTTCATAATATGGAAGAAAAGATTTGTCACTACTTCTGTTTCATTGTGACTTTAACCTAAAACGTATTGTTTTGTAAAAGGGTCATTTTGATTTACTCAGAATAAACAATTCATCTGCAAAATAATATAGTTTATTATCCAAACTGAAAGTTTTAAATGGTTGTGAGGCAATATAGCAGTTTTCCGCATTATATATAGAATGTCTTTATGATTTTCTAAATGATTTTTACAGATTACGACATTTACAGATTAGATGTCACTGGGTTCAGAGATTCATGCAGATATGTTTTATAGCGTCGTCTGTGAGAAAATGAGGACAGAACTGCTAATAGATTCCTCTGCTGTACAACTGAATCTTTTCCAAACATTCACAGGATTTATAACACATTTGACTGGCTCCAGACAGAGCGTGTGTGTTCTGCATATGTTATCGAAGAGACAATAATACACACACACATACATTAAAAAAATGCAATAAATAGCGATAAGAGCTAAAGGAGAGTAAGGGTTACACCTACAGTATTTAAGTATGCATGTCAAAACAAGGACGTCATTAAAACTGTGTGATCTCATTATTCTTATTTTGGACAGAGAAAGAAGGCAATGCAATTAATTACCAGTGTGAAAGTATCATTTCTGGAATAACTAATAGATTGGGCCTGTTTCCATGAAGTGTTCATGAAACTGTTGAGCTACTCACTGTTTGGAAAAGAAGTAAATCTCTGAGGAATCTGCTGTCAGCTCAGCTACTGCACACAACCACACACATGCATACACTTGCAAACAGCCAAATGTATAATGACACACACACACAAAGATTTGGATTAAAAAACCGGAGCAGCAGAGACATAAATAATCTTAAAAAAGATTACGAACACACGTAATCTTGCAGTGGATATAAGTGGTCATATACGAGAAGTATATAACAACTATAATAACCAACTAGATCACAACTTTCAATGCTAACATCTGATACTAAAGTAAACATGCAACCAAACCATAATAATCATGTCAAAAATACACATTTAATAAAAGACTAGTTTACGTAATCGCTCTGAACAGCCATTCTCCATCAGAAGACATAGATCTCAGGTGTGCCCACGATTGGCTTTAATCTTCACACTTGTGTTCCAGGTCCCTGGCCCTTGGGCAGCAGTACTCATCCCTAGGCTCCCAACCCATCCTGTGTGGCTCCATACCTGGTCTGGTGCCAAAACAGCTGCGCTTCTGCCGCAATTACATCGAGATCATGCCCAGTGTAGCAGAGGGAGTCAAACTGGGAATCCAGGAGTGTCAGCATCAGTTCCGAGGCCGCAGGTGGAATTGCACCACTATCAAGGACAATCTAGCAATATTTGGACCTGTTCTTGATAAAGGTATGGGTTAACAACACATACCAGTCTAGCAAATGTAAAGTATTTAAACTGCAGAAAATAATGAAGTTCTACATACTGAAAGCTTTTAGTCTGTGTTTTTGCTTTGAGGTCAAACATATGCTAGTGTATTTAAAAAAAAAAAAAGTTGCATCAGGCTTGAGGCAAATCAGTGCTTTGTTTAGTGTTTATTTTATAAGTGAAATTATTGACAATGATTTGACTTAAGACAGCATGGTGATATTAGAACTTTAATTTAAATTTAAATATACTTTAATTTAAAAATATTGTTGACAAAAATATGATGAGGAAAGTATCACTCCAAGATATGAATGACTTTATAATGTTTTTAGAACAATGTTTCAAATGTAATCATAGTATTGGGGATTACTCCACTCTAGCTAAAATAGCTGAATGCTTTATACTGAACCACTTCAGTGGAATAATTAATTACTCAAACAGATCCTACACATGAGATGAATCGGCAATATCCAGAACATAAATGTAATACTACAATTTACTGTCCAACAGCACAATTAAACACAATCACATGGAATCATGCAGTCAGAATGTGTAACTTGCTGTTTTTATAACAAGCTACAGGTAGGTCAGCATACTAAAATAGTCTCCAAAACATGTCAATTTAAATTATAGTGGATTTATATATTAAAATAAATATTCAGTAGTTTAGTTTATATTAATATTACCTAAAAGTCATGATATTTGAGCTAAGGTTTTCACAAGGAAAGTTTTCACTGTTTGTATTTCTCTTAAACTAAATCTTTTATCTTACATACTTAAATTATTAAATGTTTATGCATTTTTTTTTTTATGTTTAGTACCAGATATAAAGCTTTTATTAAATTAAGTGTTATTTTCATCAGCCAAACTGATTTGCCTCTTCAGTCAAAATACAATAGCGAACATTAATATTTATGCTGATTAAAAATTCAATAAACTTTTTTTAAAAAATTCTAAAAAGAAAAAACAACAACTGTATAAAAAAATAACAATTCCAATTTGATATGTCCCACCCAAACTTCCTTTTCCAACAGAAAATGTCACCAAAAGCAATTCAACTCAACGGAACCAAGTTCAACTCAAGCCATTTCATGTCTTTAAGAAAACAGTCCATGTGTAACATTTTCAATTTCCATGCACCTCTTGCTATAAATATTAGATTTTTGTTACGCGTGTTGGGTTCTCCATACATTTTCTGATAAGATGTGAATGGTTAAGGTGAAGCACACAAGGACAACTTAACAAATCACTTATTAAATAAAGTCGCATGTCGCATTGGTTCTCAGTCAAGACAGAAAGGACCCTAATGGGTCGCTCCCTCACAAAATTCACATAAGCTGTGTCTCAAATGCACTTTTTCAATGCACTCTACAATCTAGTGTATGAGTTTTAGAAGGTTATTTTGTCATACAGCATTGGAGTCTTATAGTCCCTCCGCTACATAAGGAAAGCCATGAAAGTTGAGTGCAATAGGTGTCCAACATTCCATGTTTCATTTTTTTCAGGTATAAATAGTACACAAACTGGGGCGTACCTATACATGCTGGAAAGTTAAGATGCTAAAGCAGGACCTGGGCAGGAACAGGCAGTGAGTGAGGGAGAGACAGAGAGAAAGAAAAAGAGAAGGGAGGCCAAATGTGATTACAAGCAATAGAAAAGGGCTAGAGGGTTCACTTCGACCCCTACTGTGCATGAAGGCCAGTATGAGCCATCCCTGTGTGCCTCTTACCACCCGGCTCCCACGGACGCCCCATTCACACGCCCTTTTGACTGTGTCATGAAAGCAGGCTGAAAGGGAATCTCCTTCCCCATCACGAAGGAAGAGAGGTGGAAGGCAGGGGGAACTCAAGAGGGGGATGAGGAGACGATGGAGACAGTACGAGGTGAAGATAAGGAAGAAGTTTCTCTGCTTGCATTCGGATTGGCCCGATGCGTCCTGACTGGATTTTTTAAAAAAGGCTTTGGAATATTTTGGCATAGTGGCTGGTATGAGATGTATGTGTGTTTTGTGTATGTGTCACAGGAGGTGGGGGGGTTGCTCCTTTTGGAAATGCCAGCCCCTGCTCTGGGCAGCGCTGAACTGGGCTATGGGGTGCGGGGTGCTGGGCCCTTTTGTGTGGGTAATACAGTGTGACAACACAGAGACAAAGGCGGATTCATGGACCCAGCAGGTAGCGGGAGCTGCACTCTTCTTGGCCCTTGGCCAGGGCTCCTGGGGCCCAGAGCTCACAGTTCTCTGTTGTGGTGAACCCAGCTGGGCCTGCCAGAACCAACTGGGCCTCCTTCTGGCCGCAAACCCAGAGAGGTGCGCGCCCAAACACAACCTTTATTAAAAAGGACTGTTTGTCTATGAGTGCGGACATGAACTTCCTGCAAGAATAAAACAAGAATACCAGGGGCGAGATGAGTCTGCAAATTCATGAGAAACAGCTAGACGGCAACAAACGTTCATAATGTCTTAAAGACCCTGCAAAATGCTTGTCAAACAGTTTTCGCACCAGTGTTTATGCGTTTCCTGTTAAAACCGGAGGTTTTGGTGGGACACATTCAAATGTATTGACCTCAATAGCATACGGCTTCATTTACATCACAGAACCATAATTTGCTATTTGCTAATCAGTTTTAGATGGAAGGAGAGGCATTGTCATTCTAATCTAGAGGGCATCCGATTGGACAAGAATCCGTGTAGTTCAGAATTAGTCATCACTATTTTCCTGGAAGAGAAAGACCGTAAATTTTAAATGTAGACATCTGTAAACGCTAATTTTGTTAGTTTTTCAGGGCTACACTAGCATATACTGTAGTTCAGTCTGAAATCTCATACTGAGGATAAGGATGAACTTTGCAAGTGTTTAAAAAAGTATTTTCTACACTATTAAATATAAAGGTGCTTAAAAGGTTCTTCCCACCGATGCCATAGAACCATTTTTGGTTCCACAAAAAAACATTCAGTCAAATCTCTTTCATACATTTTTATAATCTGAAAAACCTTCTTTCGCCTCAAAGCACCTTTTGTGATACAGAAAGGTTCTTCAGATGTTATAGGTTCTTTATGGAACCATTTAGACAAAAAGGTTCTTCATTGGCATTGTGAAGCACCTTTATTTTTAAGAGTGTATATAGTATAAGTGTATGTAGTATGAACTACTGTAGTGTACACATTGTACTTGAGAATGTGGTAGATTCTCTAGGAACTTTTCTCTTTTTTCCCTACTATATAGTAGGGAAGTAGGCATATTCAAACTCAGGGTAGATGACATCAAATCTAGTAAACATTTACTAAAAAAAAAAAATCAAAATTTTGATTGCTGGTTTTGACAGTTGTGTTCAGAATTCAAAAGCCCAGTAAGCTGCCTCACTACTGTCTAAATAGGCAACTTCCTTCTAAGAAAGCATCCTGACATGTCATGGAACATAACAAGTGACTAAAATGGAAACTTCTGGAGTGCTACAGCTTGACACTCATTTCAATAGTTTGCTACAAGCGTGTTGCTAAGCTAAGGACAAAATACACCAACAAATATTAAAATACACAGCACACAAAATTAGGCACATTAAATTAAACAATTACACTTTTACTAATATATTCTTGTATTGAATGATACATTTTTCTTGCCTTATCCACCATTATAGATTTTGTTTTTCCCACTGAGCTTGTTGCAGTGTATTATGGCATTTAAAGGGATACTTGACTAAAAAAATTAACATTCTGTCATCATTTCAGTCCTCACCTTCACGTCTTTCCAAACTTGTCTGTCTGTCTTTCTTCTGTGAAATATAAAAGTATATTTCTTTTTTTCTGTTTTTCGTCCACACAAAGTTATTTTGGACCCAGTGACTTTTACTGCATGATCAAAAACAGCTGAAACATCAAAATACATCCAAGATTTTGCTCAAGAGGGCATTTATAAAAAGAATGCTGGACAGCCTCAAAAAAAAATAAAAAAATACTGACATATTGCTTGAGACTTTGGCTACTATTTTTGGAGTACTACTTGTACACAATGCACATATTTAGCCTAAAATGTGTTTCAGTGTCACTATCGATAAGGATTGTATGATCTTTGAGTAATATCAGTCTTTAAATTCAAGATATTTAAAGTGTACCTGAAGTACACTTGCAATAGTTACACTTTAGCACAAACTAATTTTACAGACTTTAAGTATACCCGTTTAGTAGTTAAAAAAACTATTGCAGGGTATATTTATTAAGCACATTAATATATAAATGATTTTGTACTATAATTAGCATGAAATAAATTTATTTAAAATACATTTTAGTATATTTATCTTTTTTACTAGGGAGTGCTGGACAGAATTAAAAAATGATTGTACTAGAATGATAACATGTTACTATGACATCCATCATTTAAACACAACATTGTGAACAAGCGCTGTGTTTTGGTCACAAATTCACATTACCCACAATACACCAGCATATTCCATGTGTGTGGGCGCTCCTTTAGATAATCTTACACCATTATAGGCCTTACTGATCCCTGACAAAGTTGGTCTGAGAATCACTGTCATTAGAAGCACTTAAATGTTTGGGGAGATGAAGTCGTATGGGTTGGCTGGGTTGCAGTTTTTCCTGTGGGGACCAAGCGAACTGGTGAGCCACAGTAAGTGTGCTGCGATTGTGAAACGATGGTGTCTGGTTACATAATAAGCTGTTGCATTCAAAGGGGGCGTAACTCCATCTCTCAGCACATGCCTTCAGAAACCAAACACGCAGACTTATTGCTGGCTTTCACACACGTGGCCGTGGGGCTCGGACGGGTGGGAGAATCAGGGGGCTTCTGAAACATTATCCAGAGAGAAACCAGCACACCTTTGAGATGACACAGCGTCAGTGAAACCTCGAGCTGCATTAGCCACAAGTGTCATGATCAACAATCGTCCTGATGCTTGTCAGAGACGTTTACAGCGCAGCACTCAATACACCTCGTCAGTATATTCCAGAGCTCATCACAGAAAACGATCCATGCCCTGAAGACACAGCACAGATAGATGAGAGACTTTTGGGAGGGCCACAGTTAAACAGGCAGGGATCTCCTTCAAACCTTTTACAAGAGCCTCAGGATAGACTCAGCTCCAAAACAGAGTGAACCGTCTCACTGTCTAAATACACAGACTTCCTAACTAGTCAGCATCCTAACTGTCGTGATGCAGCACTAGATATGCAGCAACTCCATGTGCCTTGAGTAGAGCAGTGGAGACTCAACTTTTTGAAGAGTTTTCAAATAGCATGTTGCCAACAGAGCTCTACTGCAACAAGCATAAATATATAGTGCACTAAAATAATCTATTTTTAGTTAAAAATAACTTTTATTTAAACTTTGGTCACACTATATTTTAACGTCCAATTCTCACTATTATCAAACCATTAACTATGACTTTTGCCTCAATAAACTCCTAATTTTTTTTTTTTTTTTAAGTCGTGACGTATTGTCAAGTATGGTGACCCATACTCGAAATTGGTGCTCTGCGTTTAACCCATCCAAGTGCACACACACAGCAGTGAGTAGTGAACAAATGCACACACACACACACACACACACACACCGTGAACACACACCCGGAGCAGTGGGCAGCCATGCTGCAGCGCCCGGGGAGCAATTGGGGGTTCGGTGCCTTGCTCAAGGGCACCTCAGTCGTGGTATTAAGGGTGGAGAGAGCGCTGTACATTCACTCCCCCCACCTACAATCCCTGCCGGCCGGGGACTCGAACCCGCAACCTTTCGATTACGAGTCCGACTCTCTAACCATTAGGCCACGACTTCCCCCCTAATTTGCTGTAGTTAGTAAGGTAGTTGTTAAGTTTGGGTATTGGTTAGGATTAGGGATGTAGAATATGGTCATGCAGAATATGTGAATTATAAGTAGGCTACTAATAAACATCCAATATGTTAATAATAGGCATGCTAATAAGCAACTAGTTATTAGTGAGCATTGGTCCCCATACTAAAGTGGTACCGATACTTTTTGGTAGTAAATGAAATATGACATTATTCATAATGAATATTTTTCCCACCTCATCCGCAATTTAGAATTTTTCATTCTTGGAGGTCATCACAGTGCATTCTGGGACTACCTTCTACAATAATAATAATAATAATAATAATAATAATAATACACGCAATGCTGTTTTTCACTCAAAAAATGAAATTCTGTCATCATTTACTCACCCCCATGTTATTCCAAACGTGCATGACTTACATTGTAAGAAAAAAAGAGTGTCAGTAGAAAAAAAGAAAACATAATGGTAAATCTCTGGCAGGACATTATCTGTTAAGTTGACAGACATTTCTTTCAACTTTAAAAAGCAACCCAATTCAAGGTGTCACTTAAAATACAAAACACTTGTCAAAAGTGTTTTGTAAAAAATCAACACGGAAAGTTCCTTTGTGTTAACAATACATTGGGCCCTATTTTTACTGACTTTTCTTAGTGTGTACTTTCTTCTGGGAAAAAAAAAAACAAAACTTCAACACACACTCAAAAAAATAAATAGCATTTTTCTCAAAATATCATCTCTATGTTCCACAGAAGAAACGTGAATTATCCCTTTAAAGGGCAACATAACTAAGCAACTCTTTATGTTTTGGACCAGGACATGTGTCTGTCAGAGCAAATACAAATTTTGAACAGCCATAACTTAAAATTTTTACCCAAATGTCATCAAAAAAAAAACTCTCTTTCTTTTCTCTAGCCACAAGAGAGTCTGCATTTGTTCACGCGATTGCCTCAGCTGGAGTGGCGTTTGCAGTGACCCGTTCATGTGCGGAGGGGACCTCCACAATGTGCGGCTGTGACTCCCATCATAAAGGCCCGCCGGGAGAGGGATGGAAGTGGGGTGGCTGCAGTGAAGATGCAGAGTTTGGGGTTTTGGTGTCTCGAGAGTTTGCAGACGCTCGTGAGAACCGACCAGATGCTCGGAGTGCCATGAACAGACATAACAATGAGGCAGGACGGATGGTAAGAGACTCACGATCTTGATTTCAAAATGAATGTTCAAAACTTACGTTCAAAAGTTTGTGGAAATCTTTTTTAATACTTTTATTTAGCAAGGATGCATTAACTTAACGTTTACAATGTTACAAAATATTTCTGTTCTTTTGAACATTTTATCAATCAACAAATACTAAAAAAAGGGGTTATTCACTCCCCCACCTACAATCCCTGCCAGACCCGAGACTCGAGCCCACGACCTTCGGGTTACAAAGCTGAGAGGTGAAGTGTGTACTTTGTGCACCACACTGAACAGAAATGCAAAATAATTGCTGCTTTTATCATTGCTCGGACAAACAGGTAGTTCCGCCCCCAAACTCACACGATTGGCTGAGCAAATGTTGTTTTTGTCCCATTCGGGCAATTGAAACAGATTGCGATTCCAGTAGCACCACAGAAATTACACACTTCACCTTTAAGCCAGCAGGTTCATGATAACCAAACAATGAACAAAGCTGTACTTGTGCCGCTCCTGGGTGGGTCTTACCCTACAGTTCACAAAGGTGTTAATGCACCACAGATCTGTCAGATATCTCCTCATCCCTTTTCCGAGAGACTTTCAACTTTAAAACTGGTATTTTCATGAGAAATTACTGGGTAATTACCTCTCTTATCCTTTCATGCCTCTCATAACTTGCATCTGTACTGAATCCGTGACATTCGTTGGTGGTTTGCAGAAGGCAGGGAGGGAAGAATAACACTGGGGTTCAGGGTTTAGCCCGTCACGGCTGCTGTCATGACTCAGAATTGGAGTCTTTTGCGCTAAAGGTGCTTAAGGGGCAATAGGCGAGACCACACTGCAACAGAACGCCGCTTTGATCAGCGAGGGACCACAGGAGCAGGCACTGAGACAGTCGGCCCTGTCAGGACCCTCGCATGCTCCATTGTTATCGACGCAGCCTGAGGGACCTGCCCAGGGCCCAAAGAGTTCGGGACATGATGTCAGCGGCCCGAACTAAACCCCCAGGGACCTGCAAACACCTGCCTTCCGCCGCAGCTGGGGAATTCTGCAGCTAAATATAGCGAGTGAATTAAGGCAAACAAACCAAAACAAAGACATATAGTGCCGGTGGCGCACTCCTTTAAGCGGGACTTCAGAAGAGAATTAGCCGAGAAATGCAAGGGCCTGTCTGTACACTCAGCACCTGAACAACACCCGTGGCCTGAGCCTGAGAGCATGCAGAAGAAGTTCCAGTCCAGGTTGTTGGAGTCATATGTAGATCCTGATTTCAAAATCTCCTTTAGAAAGGGGAGGGTGACAACACAGGCAATATTTAAGCAATATCACATATGTTAAAGATTTCTGTAAGCCAGAATTTGACTATAAAGCAGGTAATCGGAGCGATGATATTTACAACGATATTCAGCACAACTGTAATACTGTTTTTATGCTATAATATAATTATAGACTAACCAAGACTTGTCACGGCACTTGCATATTGCTATTTTGTTGGGTTTGTTTGCTTCTATTTTCCTCATTTGTAGGTCGCTTTGGGTAAAAACGTCATCTAAATGACTGATGTAAATGTAAATCATTTTTTAAACAAGCAACGCTTCAGACTAAATTTGGTTACAGGTAAAGATAAACCCTTTTCGATCCTTGAGGAAGAGAACACAACAATGCTCCGATTCAAACTTTTAACTCCACTACGCTAACGTGCTCTGGTCTGAAACACCACAAATCTGTCAAATGTCCCAGTTACTTTTAACCAAAACGGCAGTTAACAAAATGTAAAGGAATAAATTGAGTCTACTTAATCATTCAAATAATTAAAAAAATTTATAAAAAATTAATACATTTTTAAATGGTCCATGGTAGATAACAGCAAACTAATACCAATTTCCAATGTTTTCTCTTTTCCAGACCATCCTGGAAAACATGCACCTGCGCTGTAAGTGCCATGGACTGTCAGGCAGCTGTGAAGTAAAGACCTGCTGGTGGGCTCAGCCTGACTTCAGGCTATTGGGGGATTACCTGAAAGACAAGTATGACAGTGCCTCCGAGATGGTGGTGGAGAAACACCGGGAGTCCAGAGGCTGGGTGGAAACACTACGGGCCAAATACGCCTTCTTCAAGCATCCCACAGAACGAGACTTGGTGTACTATGAGGGATCGCCCAACTTCTGTGAGCCGAACCCAGAGACAGGCTCGTTTGGCACCCGGGACCGCATCTGCAACGTGTCGTCGCACGGCATCGAGGGCTGCGACTTGTTATGCTGTGGCCGTGGCCATAACACACGGACAGAAAAGCGCAAGGAGAAATGCCACTGCATCTTCCACTGGTGCTGCTACGTCAGCTGCCAGGAGTGTGTGAGGGTCTACGATGTGCACACGTGTAAATAAGCGCAGGAAGAAAGGGACTAGTGGACATTAAAGGATGGAAAGAGAGAGAAGGAAAGGGAGAGACTGAGAACACACAACAAGATAGCTGGCACTTCTGTGGTAGAACCCTTAACTAATGTGCCCTTTTTGATCACATGCCCCAAAAGATGCCCATGGTGAGCAACATGGTTACTACTGCCATTCCTCTCACTCTTTTTTGTGGCACGCATTACATCTGCAAAAGAACAAAATGCCTTGTTATCATTCATTCTTCTTTATCTGTAACACCATCTCTCTGATCATCTCGCCCTGCTGCCCAAGGGCCGAAAGAGGATATGTTCAAATACAACCAATGACACTAGGCGCGCATCAAAGAACAAGAGGAGGGGGGAAAGCACGACAGGAAACTCTTGGTTAACTACTGAACGCTGGGTCTTGAAATAAGCCCTGCTATACTACTGAATCCAATGCAATGCCCATGTTTTTCCTTATGATTTCCTAATCATATTGTACACTCCGACCACATTCCCTATAATCGTATATGTTCAAATCATGGAACATATTGGTGTTTGCTACATAAAAACTCTGTTATTTGTTTATATAGCAGTTTGGAGGGATGCAATTGATATATTAGCGTAGGGGCGGTGCAAACAGGAAAAGGCATTATGGGTACCTTCCGATTTTAAAAAAGGAGTTTTGCAGAACATGTATATGCAAAGCCATCGGTGATTCTCTTGGATGAGTGCAGGACAGCTGGTGATATGCATGACATCAGAATGCAACGACACACACTGGGCTCACGTGCACCCGACCAGTAAAATTTGCACTTACAAAACTACTAATGAGTATACTAATTCTAGAGATTACGGTGATTATTTTTTAACATTCTTTTTGATAAAGCTCCTAGTATATGACTGTGAAGGCTCCGTTTCAACACTTCCCTGTCGAGAAGTTTGCGTAGAGGAAGGAGAACAAGTGCGCAGGAGGAGGATAGTTAAGGAAAGAAATAGGAAGGTAAATAAAAGGAGGGAAGTGGCAACACAATTTCATGAAAAAAACGTAACTAGGTGGCGCTTTCGTATGAATTCGTACAATTTGATATGTAGGAAAACGCACGATTTTAGAAAAAGGAAAGTATGAGAGTCCATCCCTAAATCTAACCGTCAGTGGGCGTAAGCAGATCATATAATAAAGTACACAGATTTTATAAATTTATATGAAGTAGCCACCAATTTGCGAATTTTCATGAGAGTTTGTTGCAAGTGGAGGACTGCTGTGGGTTCGAGTGTGTGATAAATGGAAGAAAGACCAGCTTCACAAAGCTGCAACAGACTAGCAGAGGTTTCCATAGGACATGTTCTGACAGTCCCATATGCTTCCCATTAATTAAGTTTAACTACGCGACGCTAGTTTCACATTCACACCGATCCCTGAGGAGCCCTCTCACCAGTCACAGCTCCCTTTCCCATTTCTCCTTCCGCTATATCCAAAGTTTTGTACAAAGCCTTTAAAAGTTCATAATTCCCTTTTTATTTTATAATCTGAAAATGTTATGTTTTTATAAATATTATTTATTACACAATGTATATATCTGTATGACTGAACTAAGATTATATATTTGAAGAACAAAACAGTCTCATGATTTTGCTTTTAAATATAAGACTGACTCTTGCTCTGCTGATATATATGCTATGTTTAGCCTCATTTATATATTAATATATAATGCGGATAACGACACTTTCAACAGCAGATTATTCAAATAAAGCATAGCATAAAAATAAAAAATACTGTGTGACATTGGCACGCAGCTAAATAAAGGGTTCAATTTACCTGATCACAATCATCTGATCCTCATGTCTGCATCTACTCTGTCATTCCAGCGCTGACATCATCATGCAGGTTTGCAGACAGACCTCTGTTGTCTCCACTACAGTAGCTCCACTTAATGACAGAGTAAAGCATGACACAGTAAACATTACAGATATTGACTGAAATAAAGCTGACTTCTTTTACCTGTTCATGTAGACATTACTCAATCGGCTCCTGTATGCACAGGTCAGTTTGAGAGTCGCACCTGTTGAACACTGACAATGTGAAGGTATCAAATCACTGAGGATGCTCTAGCCTTAACCGCACGTCAATACGTTTTCCCCGTCCATTGTTATTGTAATCACTAGCCTATGTCAGTCATTGCAATTTGTAGAGTGAATCCTACATTTATGCGGATGTCACTCCCGAAAATTTACAGCATGTGTGTGGCTGTTGGTCATCATAGCAGCATGAAAAACTAAATTTTATTCAAATTCTGATTATATACTGCTAGGCAAAAAAGCAAGCAATCACTAAAAGCTCATTTCAGTTTATTCAAAATGTCACAAATTTATGGTATAAACAATTAATCTCTCTACTACCTCGCACAAGAATCTATTATTTACATCATGTCTACACCTTGGTGTCTACACCAGTGGATTCTGACTAACTTACTGTAAACGCATCTGATTGGCCATTACGTTAAAGGGGTCATCAGATGCCCATTTTCCACAAGTTGATATGATTCTTTAGGGTCTTAATGAAAAGTCTATAACATACTTTGGTTAAAATTTCTCAATGGTGGTGTAAAACACCCTTTTTACCTTGTCAAAATCATCTCTGCAGATATCAACCCCTTTTGTTGCATGTTGCTTTAAACGCTAATGAGCTCTGCTGACCCCGCCCCTCTCTTCTGTGAGGTGACGAGCCTTGCTCTGAGAGACTGTTACTTTAGCCGTGAAACTGGCTAACTAGCACATTATTAGGAAAGGCGATTGCAAAGATTCATGAAAAAACCCTTATACTCACTTCTGTTGTAAGTGATTCGCGCGAACACAGATGCATTTAGGAAGATCGGGGACACATTCCCTTCACAAACAAACATAATCCTCTGAGTCTTCAGCGGCTCAGATGTCAGGAGTAGTTGAACTATGAGGTCACTGAGGTCCGGACCTCGGTAAATTTCTCATGTTCAAAAATAAAATTTGTTCTCTGAATGACTAATTTGCTGATAAACTCTTCATATGAATGTCTGCATGACATGTGTAATTCATTTTAGACAGTTTGAAACTGCTATGTTCATTATTACATCGAACAACAAAACACCTCAATCGCTTAGGAGCCATTCTTGTCTACGTCCCTACTCCGGTGTCGTGCCGAATTCTGCACCCTGCCAGATTATACATCCCCTAGTTTTGGTAGGTTTAGGAGTAGGTGTGGGGGAGGAGGTTAGGATTAGAGGTAGGGTTGCGATTAGGCAATCAGGTAGCAATTTCAACAAGGGGATGCATAATTTGGCAGGGGTGCAGATTTCGGCATAACACTGCAGTCGAAACAATGGCTGTAGGACTGTTCACAGCTCACTCAGGGCAGGTCTAAGGTAAAACGCTACTGTCTATCAACAATCATGGGTGTTGCCTTCACCTGTGTGACGTCACACAGACAAGAAGCGGAGAACATCCTGATTTGAAAAAGGGGATATTATTTTTAGGGATTATATAAAAACCACTGGGTGGATTTTTATCATTATAGGGTAGATGTGTACACACACTGCCAACATACATTTATATTAAAAAAACATGTAGTGAATTTTCCGATGAACCCTTTAAAGAAATCAACAGCTATGTCTGTGATTGGCTACATTGCTCAACACTGTGTTGGAAATAAAAACCGTTAAAGCTTTCCTGACCGCAAACACAAAGATGCATTGGAGCATTTGCAAAATCTGCTTAACACCTCCGTAGAACCGGGCCTGCAATGATTCTTTTCTTTTTTTTTTCTCCACAGAACTCAAGTTTTTAAGTGTGTTGTAGTTCGGTTCTTTTGATCTGGACCAAATACGTAAATTACACATTTTGTTCACACTGCCATTTTTAACACTGTGCCTAATGATACTAAATAATACATGGTCAAAATCTGATCAGAACTCTTTCATGGTACATATTGTGCAAACTTATCAAACATTTTTACCAGCTGATAATTCAAGAAGAGCTTATAAAATGTGTAAAGGACTCAAAACTGCACCAGAAATTCCTTCGTTGCACGGAGATGGCTGGGACACCTGTACTGAATTGTACTCAACAAAAAAATAAGACGTTGATAATAATAATAATACTGATAAATAATAATAATAATATTTAAAAAAATCAAAGTAATATTTTCAGCCAATTTGAGTTGTAGCTCTGAAATCAATTAATATTATAGTAATTATTATATTATTACTTAATTTCAACATTTACTCTCCTTATCCAATCCTATGCAAAGCATGCTGGGAACGAGAAATCTACTACCGAATTCCGACAGTTAACAAGAAAAATTTAAGATTTTTTTTTTGAGAAATTCAATTAACACAGAAATTTGAGCTTAAATTACACACAATATTTAGTGAATGTAATGAACATCATTATGTCAGGTGAACTGAACAAAAAAGTTGCAACTTAAAAGGTTTAATTAAATCAATAAAAAACATTTTTAAATTGTAACCATGCATTTATTTAAGTTGTGGTAATGGACAACACAGCTCTTATGACAAGAAGAACTAGCAAGTATGCTTGAGCATTCTGTCTTTTTTGAGCATTCTGTCTTTGGTCCATACCGGGTTTATATATCAGTCAAACCGAACCAGAGTTTGTTTGAGAGTGGACCAAGATCCACCTTTTCATGGGTTCTTGAGCCGCTTTTGTGTGCACACCAATGTTCAGATGCCAAAGCTCACACTTAATCAAATAAAACGCACTAACAGAGCAACTGCACCAGAGTAGACAGTTCATTTTAAACCAGAACTGCTAATTATGAACACAACCTTAGTCTCAAATGAAAAAAAAAGCAAATTCTTACAAATCAACAATAACAGCAGTCATTCATTGCCATCTTAAAACCACATTTTAATCAGGAAATCATTGAAGACATTATATTTAATAGGAAAAATGATTGCAGTAATTAATTCCTTTACGGGTCATGCCATGAAAATATAATTTATAGTCCAAATGTTTGACAATAAAGGCAGCTACTACAAGTACTAGTGTGTGACATGCAGTCCAAGATGCAAAGATACAAAATGTATACAAACCTCAAATTCTATATTTAAATGTGGTTCAATCACTATGACTTTCACAGTTCAACAGTAAAAGTCATAAAGGGGTCATAATGTATTGAGAGAGAAAGTATGCATGTAAGAAACATAACAAAGAGTAAGAAAAGGAGAATTCAAGGCCAATGTGAACTATCCTGGCACTTTGGCAGAGGGGAGGTAGGTCGCAGGTTTCCATCTTGTACACAATGCTTAAGGCCACTATGTTACCCATTAGACTATAAAAAAACACCCTGTGCACTTGTAGTGAGGAATCAAGTAGCTAGCGTGTCTGCATTTGCCATGGAGACATGCTGTACACTATACTTAAGGAAAGTGAGGGATAGAGAAATATGCTGTAAGTACGTCTGCTCTCTCTCTCTCTCAGTCTCTCAAGTGCACTCAGTGTTTTCCTGACTCCTTTAACAGCTTCTGAAATACACAGCAGAAAACAAAAACAGGAAACCTTATGAAAAAGTGCACATGTAATGTGAATGGATGAAAACTAAAACAAAGTTTAATAAAAAATCTTATTTTCATAATAAAAATCCCTGGTGCCATTTTGAATGATTTAACAATGTACATTATTTAAAGCAAATAAATAAATAAAACATGCATTATCATTCAGAAGTTTGGGGTTGGTAAGATTTTTTGAGCCTCTGGTATTTGAAAGAAGTCTCTTAAAGGTATAGTTCACCCAAAAAGGAGAATTCTGTCATTAAATTACTCACCCTCATGTTGTTCCAAACCCGTAAGACCTTTGTTCATCTTCGAAACAAAAATTAAGATATTTTTGATGCATTCCGAGAGCTCTCTGATCCTCTCATAGACAGCAAGGATCCATACATGATCAATGCTCAGAAACGTTGAAAGAAGATTGTTAAAATAATCCGTGACATCAGTGGTTCAACCATAATTTTACATAGCTACGAGAATACTTTTTGTGTGCAAAGAAAACAAAAATAACAACTTTATTCAACAATTCGTCTCCTCCACATCACCCTAGCGCCATTTTGGAGAGAATCACATACGTGAACAATGTATGCTGTTGTGTGTCAGCAGCACCGTACACAAATACGTTGTTTACATTGTTTATGCTTTGATCTGAACATAAACAACGTATCTGCGTACATATGCTGCATACGTTGTTTACGTATGTGATACTCTCCAAAATGGCACTGTAGGGTGATGCGGAGGAGACAAATTGTTGAAAAAAGTCGTTATTTTTTTTTTTTTGCGCACAAAAAATATTCTCGTAGCTTCATAAAATTACAGTTGAACCACTGATGTCACATGGGTTATTTTAACGATCTCCTTGCTACGTTTCCGAGCCTTGATCGTGTAAAGACCCTTGCTGTCAATGGGAGGGTCAGAGAGCTCTCGGAATGCATCAAAAATATCTTCATTTGTGTTCCGAAGATGAACGAAGGTCTTTTTATAAGCAAACTTTTTTTTTTTTTTTTTGCGATAATTGCAATTCTTTTTTTTCAGGATTCACTGATTAATAGAAAGATAAATAAAAATAGTATTTGTTTGAAATGTTCAAATTTTGTAACATTATAAATGTTTTGCCGTCACTATTGATCAAATCTAATGCATCCTTGCAGAATAAAATTATTCATTTCTTTTTTAAAAGATACCCCAAATTTTTAAATCGCAGTTAAAAATAAAAAAATGCCCTCCACCTCTGAAATATTTTGTGTAGAAAGGAGAAATTCAATCATACATTTTTTTGACAAACCAATCAAATCCAAAAGTTCAGCTGAATGCCGAATATTTTCTTGTAATATTACAGTTAAAAACAGGTGTTAAGTTAAATGCAGCGATTGATGTTTGTGATGTTGTCTTTAAATTTAAAATGTATTTAAATCAGTATTTGATAATATCTAATCTGTCCATTATAATATTGAAATATTAACAGTCAAATGTGTATAAAGTGGAGCTTGGTGACTACATGTCAGTCCTACCAAAATGGCCTTGGTTTGTCAGGCTACCCCTCTGCATCCAAGGCTATATATTTTTCAGAGCCAAACCTGGAGAACAATATAAACAACATATTAATGATAACAATCAATATGATAAAAGAGGACAAATCCATTTGAAGCCAACCAAAAAATGGACTTACGCTCCTTCTTCTCTCAATAGTGACAAGAACTTGTTAACTCTGTATTCCAAAGGCATCTGAAAAAAGAAAAATAGAAAAATACCCACAGGAGAGGTGAAAATGTAGAATAAAAGTGAAATCAGAAAAAAAAAAAAAAAAAAATCTTTGTTAGTTACACGGCTGTAAATTCCTTGCAAGCCCCCTTTTCTGGAAAGTTCTGAGATGTTGAAAAGACAAAAACCTTGTCAGCTATGTAAAGCCTGAAGGGTTTGGAGGGGCCCTGAGTTTGTCTGTGAGGAGTTGCGAAGGGGCGGCAGTAAATGGCTGTCGGGAAGGGGAAGTGACAAGACTAGTGATAAATCCAGCAGGCTGGCGTACCTGTGTCACCCAAGACAGGAAGAGTGATAGACAACCCAGTCCTGATCCCCTTGCATACTAATGTTATTTGGTGATGTTCTGAGTGAAATTTACATGGAGTAAAATAAAAAGTTTAATTAAATGTAAAAATAAATCCTTCCAGATTATTTTTTATTGTACGATTCAATTCCTTATACTTTAATGAATTGTCTAAGGAAAGATTAATTAAGGAGCTGCACAGGTTTAATCCTGGTCATGAACTAAATTGTGCTGTTAACTTTCCATTATAGACTAGAATGTGATTTAAGGACAGAGTAGAGCTCTGAGGAGGGAGACGGCACCAAGGAGGAAAATTAATGAAGATGTATGCAATAACTTAGCTTTTCAATTGCCTGGGGCTGTTGGAGAAGTGGAAATTACTGAAAGAACAGAGGGAATGGAAGGAAAACGCAGTGCGGCTGTGTGCAGCATGTCTCGGCAGACTCTGTCTCATTCCTCTCTGAGGGGAAGCACTCAGCGCTGCCACATTACTGCATACCACACCAATTACACAGCATCCAGCACAAACACCACTGCAACTTCAATTACGCCGCCACAAAAACAAGACAACACTAACAAACATGACTAAAAATCTCATTAAATGAGACCAGAAATAATCTACAACTATAATGGCTTAAAAAAAAGAATATTTTCTAAAATACAGGTTTTCAAAAGACTCACCATTGGCTTAATAAAGCACAACAGTGACAGGCCAGTTTTTCAGTGGCCTTGGTCTAGAAGTATTTTTCCTATTATTTTCTCCACAGGGATTTCAAAAATGCCTTCAATAAAGGGTTCTAACCAACCTTGTCTGAGATGGATCACATCATTACATTTTTTATATAAACTAAAATTATAAAGCTGTTTTCTGTTTTAATATATTTAAAAATCCAAGTAATTCCTGTGATGGCAAGCTGAATTTTCAGCAGCAATTTCTTCAGTCTTCAGTGTCACATGATCATTCAGAAATCATTCTAATATGCTGATTTGGTGCTCAAGAAACATTTCTTATCATTATCAATGTCGAAAACTGACTTTTTTTTTTTTTTCCAAGATTTTTTAATGAATAAAAAGTTCAAAAGAACAGTAATTATTTGAAATAGAAACATTTTTGCTTTCGATTTTTTAATAAAAACATTAGTGCTGTCAAACCATTAATCGCATCCAAAATAAAAGTTATTTACATAATATATCTGTGTACTGTGTATATTTATTATGTATATATAAATTCACACACACCCAGTATATATTTTGAAAAATGTATATATTCATATAATTTATGAGTAAATATTTTTAATATATAAACGTAACCTTTTTCTTAAATACATGCATGGGTATGTATTTATATATATATAATAAATATACACACACACACTATGTAAACACAAACTTTTATTTTGGAAGCGATTAATCACGATTGATCATTTGACAACACTATTTTTAATATTTAATAATATATAATTTTAACAGCATTAAGGCATTAAGCAGCTAACATTATTGATGGGTATTTGAGAACAGTCTGTTTTGGCTGGGAAAGTGAAAGGCTTCAATCAACTCCAGAAGCGGGCCATATACACCAAATTACATGCAGATGAGGAATATGGAGTTCTGTTTATTTGTTTGTGTCGAGCACGAAGGCGCATCTGGAGGGGCTTGTTTTCATTATGATGCCATAAAGTAATTGAATTTGACATGGACTCAAACCGCAGATGATTTCGCAGGAAAAGCTGTGACTCAGAGAGTCGTCTAGACAACCCGCAGGGTGAAAAGGTCTTTCAGCATCTCACCTGCAGTGACATCTCAATGAGCATCTGCAGCTTCTTAATGCCGAGCCACACCGTTTGTCCTTTCACCTGTTTTGCAATAGTTGCCCGCTCTTCTTCCTGGAAGCCCCCGAGAAGCTGAACCACACAAAAGAAAACAAAGTCAGTTGTGACCTAATAATCAAAAACTATGTAACAAAAACTACAGATTGCTCCATTTTTTCTTGAAAAACCTTGTTTTTATGACCTTCAACCCTATTATAGTCGCCCCAAAGCATATATAGACACCTAAGTCACATGTTAAAAAGCATGAACGTTTTACAATGTTTCTTAGTTTCATATGATAATGCTATAGATTTAATGTCCGTTACCTGCAACAAAGTTATTTTTTCATGATTGTTATAGTGTGGTTTAACTCTGTAAAGTGTGATAACAGCCTGAAAATAACATTTAGAAAAATGTATTTCTACATGAAAAAGAATTTTGAATGAAAAAGAATCTTTATATGAAATATGTTTTGCATCATATTTGATAAATTAGGATTTTATGGCCCATATATTAATATAGTGAGTATATGGAGCTTAAACTTGAAGAGGAAAAAACACCTCAACTAATTCTCTTCAGAGGCTCAAACTAAGTAAAAATATGTAATTTGGGGAAATTGCTGAGATTTATATGGGCAAAAAGTAAGAGGAAATTCTGAGCCTGTACTGTAAATCATACGATTTTTATAAAAGTATACACTACTATCATAATATACATATAAATGAATATAGGTGTCACTCTACATCTCCTGATATCATCTCTAAGCAAAATATAAGCCATTTAAATGCTTAATTTTATGATCAAAGCTCTGTATTTTTTATTTTATGGGCGGAACATATAATGCATCATGCATGCAATACAATACAATGATGACAGATGTACAAAAAAAAAAAAAAAGAAAGGATAATCCAGTAAACCTAAATTGCATCATTCAGCAAATGTTCATCTTGAAATGTTAATTCCAAAATAAAAAAAGTTATCCTTATATTTACTTACATAATAGTGATAAAAATCAGTATAAAAATCTGTAAAATTATAAAAATCTGTAAAGATTCCACAACAAATGGCTCATGTACCATGACCTAAAGGTAAACATTTTTACAATTATACTAAATGGCCTTTTACTTGCTGAATTAATATTAACTAGCACTCAGATGACAGAAGGCATGTTATGATTATGTACAATAAGTTTTTCAGAAAGTTTTGATTATGTTGATAATGTAGAGGCCTTAAAAAATGTATGTATCAAATGTGATACACTAGGCTTTATAAGGTTAAGTGTCTAAAACCTTTTGGGGCAACTGCACATCTTTTATCTCTTGAACTCTTTGCGTTTCTAAGAGCCTCACCTCCAGGGCCTCCATGAGATGTTCTCCTCTAGAGATGTTAGGGATGTGAACTGAAGTGCTGAAAGAGTCCAACATGCCCATCTCCTGCAGAACATCCTTCCGGCTAGTTGTGCCAAGAATCAGCAACTTACGACCCTGCAGTGTAAATACAACCAAATGTGTAAAATTATTTTTTTTTCCAATTTATGGTAAAACTTTTTAACATTGAAGGTCAAAATTTCTCATTGAAGAACTTTCAAGATGTGCTACTACAGCCATGCTATGGAGCATATCTACGTGAAGTAAAGAGTTGGGCCATTCCCAGAGGCTCCAGCGAGCAGAGGGGATTATGGGTCGCCCCCCTGTGGCGCCCAGTATATGCTAGTGCATGCAGATGAGGTGCCACACAGGCAGCGGGCCTGCCAGATCTCAGCTCTCTCACAAACCCTTTCTATCAACTCACCCAAGACCCGACTCCCTGCTGAGTGCTGCTCTATACAGTCCTGATCTGGAGGAACAGACCCTCAGCTATTCAAAACACCTTACAAACACAGCACAACACCTATTCCTGCCTACATACACACTCACTGCCACCAGGAAGGCAGACACAGCAGTAGCTTGTTGGGGGATCTGTACACTATGAAAAAAACACTATACACTACTGCAGCAAAAAAAAAAAAGTTTTTAAATGCAGCCAAAATATCAATGAAGATTCTTGATTAGTAGTTAAAGTCAAAAGAATGTTCTAGGGCTGCAAAACGATTAATCGTATTCAAAATAAAAGTTTGTTTACATACTATTAATCGTTTCGCAGCCCTAGATTGTTTAAATTGTATGTGTGACTGCTTAGGAAAGTGACAGGATGATTTTTCTCAATAAAATTTGAGGTAACCTTTGTGTTCATAATACAAATGTGTGGTACAAGTTACATACCAAAGTTTAACCAAAGGTTCTCAAACATTTGGGGTAACCACAGACTCACAACTTGAAGGAAACATGCTCACCAAGGCTGCATTTAAAAAACACAGTAAATACAGTAACATCGTTAAATATTATTACAAGTTAAAATAACAGTTTTCTATTTGAATATATTTTCAAATGAGACTTTTCAGCATCATTACGCCAGTATTCAGTGTCACATGATCCTTCAGAAATCATTCTAATATGCTGATTTAAGGATCATTTCTTATTATTATCACAGTTGAAAATGGTTGTGCGGTTTCATATTTGTGTGGAAACCATTATACCTTTTTTCAGGATTCTCTGATGAATCAAAACATTATAAAATGTCTTCAATGTCACTTGATCAGTTTAATGTCTTCTTGGTAAATAAAAATATTACTTTATTAGAATATATGAAGAGTTCATTTGCAAAAACATAACGTTTTTAACAATTTTCAAAAATCATGTTTTTTCATTGTGCATTTCAATTAATCTCAATCAAACTGCAGTCGGGTTATTTTGATTAGGTTAAAAAAATAACAAAAAAATACAGCTAACTAACACAATAAAAAAAACATGATTTTTTAAAAAATAAAAAAATTGAGTTATCTGTTTTTGCAAAAAAACATTCATTATATATACTCTTTATATACGCCACTTTATTAGGCACACCTGTTCAGTTGTTTGCTAACACAAATTCCAGCAACTCGAGGGGAAAGGAAAGGGAAGTGGTGTGTGGCCAAGTATGGTGACCCATACTCGGAATTTGTGCTCTGCATTTAACCCATCCAAGTGAACACACAGTAGTGAACATACACCCGGAGCAGTGGGCAGCCAATGCCGCGGCGCCCGGGGAGCAGTTGGTGCCTTGCTCAAGGGTCTCACCTCAGTCGTGGTATTGAGGGTGGAGAGAGTGTTGGTTATTCACTCCCCCCACCTACAATCCCTCCCGGACCTGAGACTCGAACCCACGACCGTCAGGTTACATGTCTACATGTGGTGAAGACGACTTGCTGAAGTTCAATCTGAGCATCAGAATGGGGATTTAAGTGACTTTGAACATGGAATGGTTGTTGGTGCCAGAAGGGCTGGTCTGAGTATTTCAAAAACTGCTGATCTACTGGGATTTTCACACACAACCATCTCCAGGGTTTACAGAGAATGGTCCGAAAAAGAGAAGATATCCAGTGATCGGCAGTTGTGTGGATGAAAATGCCTTGTTGATGACAGAGGTCAGAAGAGAATGGGCAGGCAGGTTAGAGATGATAGAAAGGCAACAGTAACTCAAATAACCACTCGTTACAACCAAGGCATGCAGAATACCATCTCTGAACGCACAACACGTCCAACCCTGAAGCAGATGGGCTACAGCAGCAGAAGACCACACCGGGTGCCGGTCCTGTCAGCTAAGAACAGGAAACGGAGGCTACAATTCACACAGGCTCATCAAAATTGGACAATAGAAGATTGGAAAAACGTTGCCTGGTCTGATGAGTCTCGATTTCTGCTGCAACATTCAGATGGTAGGGTCAGAATTTGGCGTAAAGAACATGAAAGCATGGATCCATCCTGCCTTGTCTCAACGGGTCAGGCTGGTGGTGGTGGTGTAATGGTGTGGGGGATATCGGTCCAACATATTTTATTATATCTTTTCATGTGACAACACTGAAGAAATTACACTTTGCTACAATGTAAAGTAGGGAGTGTACAGGTTGTATAACAGTGTACATTTGCTGTCCCCTCAAAATAACTCCACACACAGCCATTAATGTCTAAACCGCTGGCCACAAAAGTGAGTACACCCCTAAGTGAAAATGTCCAAATTGGGCCCAATTAGCCATTTTCTCTACCCAGTGTCATGTGACTTGTTAGTGTTACAAGGTCTCAGGTGTGAATGGGGAGCAGGTGTGTTAAATTTGGTGTTATCGCTCTCACTCTCTCATACTGGTCACTGGAAGTTCAACATGGCACCTCGTGGCAAAGAACTCTCTGAGGATCTGAAAAAAATAATTGTTGCTCTACATAAAGATGGCGTAGGCTATAAGAAGATTGCCAAGACCCTGAAACTGAGCTGCAGCACGGTGACCAAGACCATATAGCGGTTTAACAGGACAGGTTCCACTCAGAACAGGTCTTGCCATGGTTGACCAAAGAAGTTGAGTGCATGTGCTCAGCGTCATATCCAGAGGTTGTGTTTGGGAAATAGACGTATGAGTGCTGCCAGCATTGCTGCAGAGATTGAAGGGGTGGGGGGGTCAGCCTGTCAGTGCTCAGACCATACGCCGCACACTGCATCAAATTGGTCTACATGGCTGTCGTCCCAGAAGGAAGCCTCTTCTAAAGATGATGTACAAGAAAGCCCATAAACAGTTTGCTGAAGACAAGCAGACCAAGGACATGTATTACTGGAACCATGTCCTGTGGTCTGATGAGACCAAGATAAACTTAGTTGGTTCAGATAGTGTCAAGCGTGTGTGGCGAGTAGGTCAACCAGGTGAGGAGTACAAAGACAAGTGTGTCTTGCCTACAGTCAAGCATGGTGGTGGGAGTGTTATGGTCTGGGGCTACATGAGTGCTGCCGGCACTGGGGAGCTACAGTTCATTGAGGGAACCATGAATGCCAACATGTACTGTGACATACTGAAGCAGAGACTGGGCCGCAGGGCAGTATTCCAACATGATAACGACCCCAAACACACCTCCAAGATGATCACTGACTTGCTATAGAAGCTGAGGGTAAAGGTGATGGACTTGCCAAGCATGTCTCCAGGCCTAAACCCTATTGAGCATCTGTGGGGCATCCTCAAATGGAAGGTGGAGGAGCGCAAGGTCTCTAACATCCACCAGATCCGTGATGTCGTCATGGAGGAGTGGAAGAGGACTCCAGTGGCAACCTGTGAAGCTCTGGTGAACTCCATGCCCAAGAGGGTTAAGGCAGTGCTGGAAAATAATGGTGGCCACACAAAATATTGACACTTTGGGCCCAATTTGGACATTTTCACTTGTACACTCCCTACTTTACATTGTAGCAAAGTGTCATTTCTTCAGTGTTGTCACATGAAAAGATATAATAAAATATTCACAAAAATGTGAGAGGTGTACTCACTTCTGTGAGAAACTGTGTATATGTATGTATATATATGTATATATATATGAGTGTATATATATATATATATATGTATATATATATATATATATATATATATACATATATATATTACTTTTCATCTTTTTATAGATGATTTATATTATATTACTAACCCTAAATGTTTGAACAATAGATATGTAAAAACTGGCTTATTTAATATTAATTAAATTAATATCATTTTTTGACTGCTGTTTTGTTTTGTTGTGTAGTTATTTGATAAGAAATTAACTATCCTGCTGCTTTTAGCCAAAGAGTTTACTGCTTATTTACTAAAGTGCTTAGTCAAATACATAACTGTCATATAATATGCAAAATGAGAAAACAGAAAGATTTTACCACATATTAATTGTATGTGCCCATTGAGTTAACTGAATTTTATGAGTTGACTACCAAATCAACATTCGATGTTGGTAACTTTTGTCAATAATTGTATTAATTTAGGACCACTAGGAATCCTTCACAGACTACAGTCTGAGAACCACTGATTTAGGATTATACTTGGCGTTAGAGGTTTTAAAAACCCCTAATATTAAGGTTAAAATACTAAATAATAATAATAAAAAAATAATAGCAGACTAAAATAACTCCATAGGCGTTAGAGTGACTCTTTTCTGATGGTGTTTTCTAGTGAAAAGGAGGTGCTGCTCCCTGTCTGTGGATGGCAGTACTACAAGCTGATGTAATTGTGCAACTTTCTCACCCGAGGAGGTGGTTTCTTCAATAACACCAGCAGAGCCTGCAACACCAGGTTAGAGAACCGTGGCCCTATGGGAACAAAATCTGTGGAGTGGAGAAACATCAGAGATGAGACCAAGCATTCCATTGTATATTGCCATCACTTCAAATAAAACAAGAACAAAAACTAGACAAGAGTACATACACCTCTTCTACATCCATATAAATAATAAATAAAAGGGCACACATAAAGAGCACAGTGATGTTTTTGAAAGTATTATCAGATTTGACAGGAAGTGCATCGTCCTCGTTTTGACATACTCACCCAAAAGTCTTTCTATATCGTCCACCAGCACACAGCTCAGTTGCGACTTGTAGGCATCCTCGAATATCTAAAGAGATGAAAACCATAAGCCCACTATTAAAGGCCAGCAGCTGACATATCACATCTGTAACATCCCTCATGACAACTGCTTTCAACACGCACAGATATCATAATGTCTTAACCTACAGCGACGAGGTTGCTACCTTCTTGATGGCCTGACATTTGGCGGTCTCTGCAAAGCCAATCATTTTGTCTGGAGAGCAGATCTTGATGAAGGGGAACTGGGAGTCCTCTGCGATCTTGGCCGCCAGTGCGGTCTTGCCACTGTGAGGAGGCCCTGAGGGAGCGGAGAGCATTCACACTCTCAGTCATATCAGATTGCAGCATTATGGTGCATGTTTGCTTGTATGAACCAGAGCACAAGAGCAGGGAAGAATGCTGTTCCCTCAGTGTGTGTGTGTACATGTGTGCAGTGTATGTGCGCAACTGTAACTTGACGATCTACAAGTTACTCATAAATTTATAGTCAGCTATCCTTTTGTACAGTTAGCTATTAGCTCTTAGATGCCATCCTTATACCCTCTCTTAGGTCTAAACAATTTGCCAAAAAAAGAAAATAATGAAATCACAATATGTATTTGTGGATTCATCAAATCTCAAATGCTGTTATATAATCAAATAAAAACATGTACAGAGCATTTCAGAGTGAAGTACAGCACTGTGTTCATTTACATGTTAAGCTCATGGTCCAGTGTTTTCAGTGTCTCAGAGCAGCTTTGTTCACAGTAAATATTGCTCCAAACTGCATATATTCTGGGTTATGGTCCTTTAAAACGCGCATTTAGGAACACAATGAGGGCCACTCATTTACCAGATTTGTAACAAGAAGCGTTTAACATATGAAAATTAAAAAAATAAGACAGAAATAATAAAATTGTTATTTTACAGTTCTAGTTATATAATTTGTCTTAAATATTCATTATTTATTTCACAGTGAAATAGCATTATTACAATAGTATTACTTTCTTTTATTTTTTATTTAATCATAAATGATAAGAAGATTTATAAATGATTTAATTCAATAATTATACTTTTATAATTATATTGAAATATAAATCACACATTTTGTGGCTAAATTGTGCAACGCTGCATATATTCACAGCGAAGCTGGTGCTAAAAAAAAAGTGAGATAAATTAATTAATTAATTGCAAATCACATTTTTTTTTAATCAGAAAAATACTACTTCCTCCCAAAAAACCCTCCAAAGACATCTCAGCATACCAGTTTTCAGCAAACTCACAAGCAAAGTGACTGATAGGCAGACAATGTTTTGAATTACAAAAAAATATGATATTATTCTTGATTAAATATTTGAATTGAATTATTTAAATTGCATTTATTTCATAAAATGACTGTAATAAATCTTACAATAATATTGTGTATTGCTAAAAAAAATGCTACACCAGCATCTGAACTAGGATTCAATCAGTGAATCATTTTTTGAACTGGTTTGCCGTCTAAACCAATTCATTAAATTGAATCAAGCTTTTCTATGCTTAATTTAAGAGAGAGAACAAATTTTGTTTTTTTACTCCCTAAATAGGAAATGTAACACTGTAAAGTTTGTGTGTAAGACTTGCCTTCTAAAAGCACAGTTACTAGTGGTGTGCGTTCACTGTTCTTGGTCTGTTGCACCAAAAGTTCTCCATCTTCCAGTACGTCAGACACAGCATTGCTCCATTTCACAATACCGTTCATGATGTAACTTAAGTAATCCTCCTGATTAGTGCCAAAAGCCTTTACAGGAAAACAGAGAGAACTGCATTAAATATTAAAGCAATAAATTACTTACTTCATTACTAAAATGATTCAATAATGCATAATAATTTGACATTTTTCCTTTAAAATTCAGTCTCAGGTGGCCCATTCACAGTGTAAAATGCGCAAAATAATTCACCAAACATTAATTTACATGTTGGATGCAAATAATAACAACCTTAAGACTAAGTGGGACTTAATGCCGACAGTGAAGTTTGGCTGCATGAGATCTAATCAGGGGATTTGGATTCAACATATTATGCAAACTGAATATACAATAATGGAGAGTGGACTTACAGGCTTGATGTCATTATTCAGAGAGGCCAAGAAGTCATTCCTGCTGACTTGCAGCATCTGAGCCTTTTCTGTGTCCACCTCCACCTGAGTACTAGCCTACAGGAGCAAAAACACACAGATTGATCCTCAAACTCATCCACTTAATCAAAATTAAAGGTCTAGAAGCAAGAGAAAGACAGACCTATTACACCTGTGTAAGCTCCATCAAATATGGGAGCATTATGTGTCAACACCATCAAATATGGGCATGTGTGAGCTGCTAACACACACGTACACACACGCGCACACACACACACACTTTGTCTAGCTATAAAAAGATATACATAGGCTTCTAAAAACTTGTCTTCATATAAAGCAAGATTTAATTTGTTTACAATTTACTACCTCAAGCATTGAAACAATCTTTTCTTATATTCACATAAAAACCACAGCATTTAGATGGTATTCAAATGTGTAACACAACATTGCTGTAATCTGATGTAAACTGCATTTTATTTGTATAATAAACCAATTTTGTAACTTGAGATAAGTTCCAACCAGAGTTCAGAACTGATTTTGTTTAAATCAACCATAATTAGTTATGATTGTGGTGGTGCATTGTGGATGAGATGATGAGATCAGACCTTGATGTGACGGTTCATGGCAGTCGACTGGGCAGCTCGCACAAGCCCTTCCAGCTCTGCTCCGCTATAGTTCTTGGTCTCAACAGCAAGCTCCTTTATGTCAACATCTTTGGTCAGCATGTTTGACTGCCTCATTTTTGCAGTGTGGATATTCAGGATCTGAAGACGGCCCTTCTCGTCAGGCAAGCCTGGAGAAGGATGATTAGACAACTAGTGGTTTCAGAAACCTTGAATATGTGACCTATTGAAAAGAGTCATTCAGTTCTCACCGATCTCCATTTTGACCTCCAGTCTGCCCGGCCTCAAGAGGGCTTCATCGATCAGGTCAGGCCTGTTGGTCATTCCTTAAATACAGTATGATTTAATAATGAAACAAAGCCAAAATCAATGAACAAAACATGAAGCATTGTCATTCTTGTCATGCTGGCTGATATCACAGGAAGTTCTCACCAATGACCAGGATGTTGTTGAGCTGCTCTACACCATCGATTTTAGACAGTAGCTGGTTGACTACAGTGTCGTGAACCCCAGTGCTGCCCGCCATGCTGCCACGTTGTTTACAGATGGCATCAATTTCATCAAATATGATGATGTGCAATCCACTGTTGGCCCCCAACTTCAAAAGCCAAAAAAAAAAGACAAAATATTTATAACAGGGCAGTCATCATTTTAAAACTGTCATATGAAGGTTCACTTGTAATATTACTATAGAATATACATTTTTGGTGTTTTTGCCTTTATTATGATATAGTCATGAAGCGAAGTGGGAGAGAGGAGGGGGCTGGGATCTGGTAAGGGCCGCGAGCCAGAACTCAGGATGCCCAAAGCGCAACTGCGCTATATGGCTATCAGTGCCAATAATATTATTGTTAAAGGTTGTGACTTTAAAATGTTGAATTAAAAGAAAAGTTTTTTTACATTAAAAGTATTTAACAGGTATTTATTAAAAGCACTTATATAAATAAATGAAATGAAAGTAATAAGTAACGTACTATTATAATATGTATCGAATTGGATTAGTTTATATTTGAAAATTTTCAGTTTTCAATTTAGTTTAAGTTTTAGTCATTTTTTCATGTGTTTGTCATTTTATATATATATATATATATATATATATATATATATATATATATATATATATATTTCTATTTATCTTAGTAACTTAGTACTATAACTAAATTACTATTAAAATTACTTTAATTGGTAATTATAGCTATTTTAGTTTTTAAATGTAAACTTGCGTAAACAAATTTTAGTTAGTTGCCAATACCTCGTGAGCATTTCAACATTTTACTTTGTTTAAAAGTTTTTCATCAAATATTTATATTAATTATAATAATTATTTTTAATTTTATTACAGCTTTATTTAAATAAATTAAAATAATTTTTTAATTTTTAGTTTTAGTTTGTTTTAGGTAGCAGAATAGAATAGAATATTCAGCTTTATTTAAATTAATAACAACTATTTTAATAGTTTTAGTTTGTTTTAGGTAACAGTAAAACCACAGAACAGCACAGAACAGAACAGAATGCAATTTAGTAGCAGAATAGATAGTCTCAAAGGAAAATAAAAAGTCAGGTTAAATGACAAGCCTTAAAACTCAAATTTTGTTTTGATGTGTTCTTAAAAACTTGTGTGTATAGTTCTCTTGGGCTCCCTGCTTAAATGCCAGGTTGGTGAATGGACTGTGACTGTATAAACTCTGTGACAATGGCCCACAATTAAGAGTTATCTTCTTCATCTGGGAGGCTGTCAGAGGCTAGGTCGTAACATTTAGCACAGATAGGAGGCCAGTATGAGTGTGCGTGGCCTCCCGTGAGTCAGGGTGAGGGGTTAGAGATAGCCGAACACTCTCATTAAGAGGTGACGAGTGAGCTCTTCAACGTCATGTAGTCACACTGTCTACCAACACAACATCACACTCAAGCACGGCCAGAACCAGCAGTTCACTGCCAACACTTCTCGACACATCACCCTTGGAAAAAAAAACAAACTATGATAATGTTTCTAAGCAAACACTACGCCATTTACAGTAATTCAGTAAGTATATTTCAGCAATTTGGAGTTATTTGTAGAGCTGCTGGAGGGCCCAAAACTGGGAACAGCATCCTTCGTACAAACCTAAGTTTGCTCGCCATGATTTTTTTTGACTGTTGACAGAGCAGCCTTTCTTTAAAGTGTCAAATATCAGTGGGTTCTGTCACAGAGCCAGATGAATGTAAAGTTGTGCAAAACGTCCATATGGCCTTTCTAAGATAACAGTGATTTGTGAAGTGCATGAAAGAATGGAAGTTTTTCCCAAGTGTGTAATGTTTAATAATTTGCATGAAATCTCTTTTCCCTGCATCTTCTTTCCTGGTTTCTTACCCTCTTCTGTTCTTCCTCGGCATCAGCAAACAGCTTTCTGATGTTGGCCTCTGACTCGCCCACATATTTGTTCAGAATCTCTGGCCCGTTGACCACCTTCGGCTCTCTGGCATTCAGCATCTTACCAATCTGGCGCGCCATCAGGGTTTTACCACAGCCGGGCGGCCCAAACAGCAAGATCCCCTTCACGTGTTTACAGCCTGTGGAAAGAGTCAAAACCGGAGGATGTGAAACATAAGACATTACAAAATGGTATAAGCATCAACGACAAACTGTATAAAAGAGTGTTCACAGTAAATAAAAGGAAAAGTCTTTTAAGAAACAAGTTTAAAACACGCCAACCTCATGTCATGTTGTATAACCAAGTAAAAAGACAACGCAATTCCTTACACTTTGAATACATGTAAATGCACACAACCTAATCATCTTCTTTTTTTTTTGCTAAATAAATACATTGTTGTTCGAGTTTTTTATCTCTTATGCTCACCAAATCTGCATTTATTTGATCAAAAATACAGTAAAACTGTAAAATATCATTACAATTTAAATGAACTCTTTTCTATTTTAATTAATTTTAAAATGTAATATATTCCTATGATGGCAAAGCTGTATTTTTAAAAGCCATTACTCCAGTCTTCAGTGTCACACGATCCTTCAGAAATCAGTCTAATATGTTGATTTAGTGCGCAAGAAACAATCATCATTATTTTCAGTGCTGAAAGTACTGTTTAATATTTTTAAACTGTTCAAAAGAACAGCATTTATTTGATATAGAAATCATTGGTAACACTATAAATGCATTTAATATCACTTTTTATCAATTTAATACATCCTTGCTGAGTAAAAAAAATAAAAAGCCAATCCCATATATAAAGCACACACAAAACGTATGGCGAAGTGTCTAATACATCTGTTTTCAAAGTAGCACAGTGCTCTTTTTGATGAGCAATGGCATTTCTCAGACAAGAACCCTGTTTTTGGTTAACAACATCTGCTGGCTGCCATTTGGAGAGAGCGGGAAGGCTGGAGATAACCAGCAGGCCTGAGATGAGAATCAGTATGGCCATTTACACCTGATGACAGACTCAGGTTGAGGGAGGGTAGGCTTCCAGACTTTTCAAAGAGGAGAAAAACGAGGCTGTGGCTGGGCAGACTGAAATGACCTTTAGCTGGTGGGAGTTTTGGGAGAAACTGGGTGTATTGGTGTAAACTCCCACCCAAGTGCTGTCAGACAATAACATACTCAGACACACATCCGCACCTTCTTCCTTCAGCACCTGGGCTCCAAAACCAACCCCAATTAGGTGCTCACCTTTGCGCTATCAAGACCCGCCATCTCATTAGAGCAGCCAGCTGCCTGAGCCAGAGGCCGACTCCTGAAGCCATCACACCACAAAGGTCATCTCTCGCGCACACACACACTGCACTCTGAAGGCTGTCTGTGTAAATGTGTATGTGTGTGCATGATCAAGTCATCTGGAAGCTTACAGGAATGCACCCTTCATAACTGTTCATCACAGAGTGTTTAGATGAACCTTGCAGGAGAAAATGCTTTATAGAAAAACTATGAAACATACAAGAAAAATCCATAGCAGGATAAGGGTAGGTGCTGACAGGGTGTTCGAGGTGGTTGCTATGCTGTTGGTGAATGATAACTAGGGTATTCTGGGTTTATTCAAACTCCTAAATCTTAATAATGATGCTTGACTTAGAACATTTAAACATTCTTGTGCAAAGCTTGGCAAGTTCAGAATGGTATAAAATGATAAACCACAAACTAAGTGTTAACAGTTATGGATAAACCAACTGAAACCACATGTATGCAAATACCATACACTCCTGGTGGCCTTAGAAAAGATGGATTGTGTTAAGATGAAATATTTAGTTAGAATTATTAGAAATTTAACAAACAAGCAACACAAGACATAAATCATTCTTGTTTCAAAATAACAAAAACTTATAGTGCAACAGTAGGTATCCAAAACACAATCAAATCTCTACTCTAGATCCCAAAAAAAATTTTTTTAATTGAAGGTCTTGATGTGCGTATGCCACAAATGCATCAGTGCAGGTAATGTTGAGTGGAAAGTCTTTATATAGAGATGGTTTGGCCGTGTATTATGCTAATTTTTCACCATTGATATGAATTCCTCATTTAGGAAAGAGCACCTGTTGAGAATCTGTACGAAATTCAGCGTGAGAACTTCTTTTGCACACACACTTGTTCACAATTATTGGCAAAAGACACTCAGTGTCTAAAAGCTGAGAACTGAACGTAGACAGCAGTTTCAACTGAAAATGATTATAATACTTTAACTGCAGGAGTCAATCTGATGGGAATGTGTCTGCTGGATAGCATCTTTAACAATTGTTTATCTGTTTAAAGGCTGAATATAAATCATAAACACACATTTTGACCGTAAGCCAGAGGCAAAGGAGAAGACAACATAAGGATGTTTTTTTCTAACTGAGCTATTCTCTCATTTATGGTTAGGATGAGGTGCTGGGAGGGTCTGAAAACTGTCTGTCCAAACTCTTATATATTTTGGCTTTGTCCTGTGTCTCTCAAACTGCGTGTTTCATGTCGCCCACAACATGCGGTGCCTCTGCCTCACTGGCCGCTTAAATTGAGAGGAATGTGGTTGGAGAAGACAAAAAGAGGAGATATATGAGAGAAACAACGGCGTCATGCACTTTTTATTTTTTGAGGGAGCAATAGAGGCAGTCCTACACCACTTGGTACCTCAAGCAAGCTAAGAAAAGAACCTAGTTGCTTATTAAGTAAGTAGAAGTAGCCTACAGTTTTCACTTCAAAGTGCCACAGGGAGAGATAAGACTCACCCATCTGCTCCACTATGTCTGGAGGAAAGACTCGTGAGGCGAAGGCTCGACGGAAGATGTCTGAGAACTCCTTGTCCAGGCCTCCGATGCCCATGCGCTCAAAGTTCCAGTCTGGGTTGATTATGGACTGCCGAGAACCTCTGGTCTTTGCTTTTCCTAGAGAAAAATGACCAAAAACAGCCCGCTGAGGAACACTTAAGGAATTACACATTTATATTTAATTTTCCAAGGTTATACCACATGTCAAATATTAAGTGATGTGTAAAATTTTGAGTAGAGGTGACAATTAAGTGAGGTAGCTTAAGTAAAACCACGTGTTCTGACTGCCATCTAGTGGTGCAGTTTGGTTGATGCGCTATTTGAAGCATATGAATTGAATTGAGGCGAAGCCACAGATTGAGACACTGGACAACACAGAATAAATAAAAGTTTATGGATTAATCTGTTACACACATGCTTTAACTTTTGTTCACAAAATTTATTTTTCATTTCCCATCACTCAATCTAGTTTAACACCATGAATACTGTGTGCTGTGTGACATGTGTACTGTCAAATTTTAATAACACATTTTAAAATCTAGTATGGGTTTATGAATGAATTACCAATACAGGATGCTTTCAAATTGATTTCAGTCAGACAGAAAAACTTTTGACAATATAGTGTTGAAAATAATAAAATAATTTAATCAAGTTTACCCTCAAGTTGTTCCAAACCTGTATGAGTTGGTCACCAAACAGTTGACTGTAGCCACTGATCTCCATAGTACAGAATACTACAGAAGTCAATGGCTACCATCATCTGTTTGGTTGCCAACATTCTTCAAAATATCGTCTAAAAGATTACAGAATGTTAATTTTTGGGTGAACTATCCCTGTAAATTCAGAAGCCATTCTGTTTTTCTGACATTGCTAACTACTAATAGGAGCTACTTAAAATGAGGGCAGACATATGATGGTTGACACAGAAAAGAATTACTTAAAATTATTTACTTCTTTTTTACTTCAATTGATTACACAAAGTAATTAATTTATCTTTTTAATAAAAACTAAATTAGAAACGTGTATCCTGCAAGCAAAACAGCTCAATTCTTTAAATGGGAAAATAACTTGTGCACAAAATATAGGACAAAAAAAAAAAGATATATCAATGGGAAAGAAAACCTATGCTGAGGAGCAAAGACTAAAACAGATGTGGTAGTGAATGTTAATGTAAGGTAATGAAAAGTTTTTTTCTTTCTTTCATGGAAATGAATGTGTGTGCAGTTAAAATGCAAACTGACTAAACTCATTTTGTAATTCTAATCATTTTAAACAAGTATAAATGGGATATTTGAAAATGAAAAGACATTCCAGTAATAATTTAATAAAGTGCTAACATGGCCTGTAAGTGTAACTGTAAAAGCATCTGATGTTTCACCCCAACTATCTCTTTATCAAGTTAGCAGCGACTAATGATAAAGACTATTTATCAGCAGCAGCTGACAATGTTTGATTAACTAGTCTAAACACTGAACTAAATACTGTAGGTACCATATGTGACCCTGGAGCACAAAACCAGTCATAAGTAGTATATTTGTAGCAATATCCAACAATACGTTGTATGGGTCAAAATGATTGATTTTTCTTTTATGCCAAAAATCATTAGGATATTAAGTAAAGATCATGTTCCATGAAGATATTTTGTAAATTTCCAACTGTAAATATATCAAAACTGAATTTTTGATTAGTAACATGCAATGCTAAGAACTTCATTTGGACAGCTTTTCTCAATATTTAGATTTTTTTGAACCTTCGGATTCTAGATTTTCAAATAGCTGTATCTCAGCCAATATTGTCCTATCCTAACAAACCATACATCAACGGAAAGCTTATTTATGTATAAATCTCAATTTCATAAAACTGACCGTTATGACTGGTTCTGTAGTCCAGGGTCACATATTAGAAAATATTCTGAAGACTCGTACACATGTTGTATGTCAGGGCTACTATGGTGGTGTGTTAAACACAAGTTAAACACTTACCAATCAAATTAAGAGATGAGTTCTCCGATTTCTCAAAAATCACCTGACTGTTGCCATGCAACAGGCCAATCTCAATCTGAAAAATGGAGACAAACCATATTAAAGCCACAAAAACACATGCAAAGGTAGATTTGATAGTAAGCAATAAAAAGCTACCTTCTGTTTTTTGCTGGAGCTTTGCTCTCCTCTAAGGATGCTGGGATCCATGGCCTCGATATCTTTTATGAGTAGTGAAAAAAGCTTATCACAGTAGCTGAAGACAAACTGTCAGGAAGACAATACAGGCTTAACAATACTTCATTAAGTGTGAGTATAACACTCATTTCATTAGCGCTTTGATAGCTCACCTGCTGGCCAATGCTAAAGGCCTGTGTGGAAAAAAACTGGATAAACTCAATCGCCATTTTATCAGAGTCGTATGGGTTGCTGTCAACGCTCTTCTTCTGGAGGAAGTCGATCTCTAGCGTTATGGTTCCCACGTACTGTCTCGACGGGTCAAAGTTGTAGACACTCACTGCAAACAAGACAACAGAGAGAAGCTTACAATAAGAAAACGCTCACTGTTGAAATATACTATAGATGTTAGTCAGGGTAGAAGACATATTTAATATAATGTGAATGAAAACAAGACTTTGTGTGAAATATGTCTTTCCAAAACAATTTAATAGGACAAAACTTGTGCAAAGAACTTGTAACAATACTACTCCAAAGAAATGTGTACTTGCACTACTGTTCAAAAATTTGGCATCAGCAAAATGTTTATTTTATTTTATTAATATTAATAAGGAGGAATGCTTCTTGAAAATCAAATCAGCAAATCAGAATGATTTCTGAAAGATCATGTCACACTAATGGCTGCTGAAAATAAATAACTATACTACTTACTAATCATTAATATATAGGGTACAACGCAGCTGAAGGCCCACCTTAAAAAAAATGTACTATTCACTGTGCCTAAAATGTATAATTGCCTAAAAAATATATACGTTGTATTGAACATTAATGGAGCAACAGATTTTGTGTGAAAATAAATCATTCAAGTTGTTTATTTTGTTTAAAAATCTTATAACTGTATGAGGTGGCAAGGCCCACCAGCATGGGGTAAAAGATTGATACAAATACTTCAGCTAAAATAATGTTTTGTTTAATAATGTCTAAGTTAATACTTATTCAAAACAATCACTTTAGCAAAGTTTGTACTGTTTTCTGCTTCATTTGAAAAAAATTAAAAATAAAAAAATTTAGTTCAATAAATATAGGCCTAATGTCATTAAGATATGTTAATATAAAAAATATATTTAAAATACATAAATAAAATAATTTTAATAAGTAAAGATTCCAAAAGTATTGAAGGAGATCCAATAATAATTGAAAATATATTTACAGTAGTAACAACAAATTATATTTTATTATATGATATGATTAATATCATGTTTTTAAATATGATGGTTTCATTCTAAACACGGTGATTATCTCTAATATGGACACATACATACTATATATGATATTTATAACAACATAATATATGATATTTACCATCTGAATCTAACCATGTCATGTGAACAAATGGAAATGTCAGCGATCTATTAATTATCATGTTAATTACTGTGCTTTTTACCCCAAATACATACTTTTACATATTCTTTCATTATTTAAAAACTGTTGCTTTAATTATCTTGAGCAAAACTGAAAATGGTCACACTTTATATTAGGTGGCCTTAACTACTATGTACTTGCATCAAAAAATAAGTACAATGTGTTCATACTGTGTTAACTGTTTTTATTTCAATGTGTTCATACTAACTGTGTTCATATTGTATTTCAAAACACTTCTGCTGCTATTGAGGTGGGATATGTTTAAGTTTAGGGACAGGTTTGGTGGTATGGGTAGGTTTAAGGGTGGGTTAAGGTGTAAGGGACGGTCAACAGTGTAATTATAAATGTAATTACAGAAATTGATTACAGATGTAATATATATTTAAAAATACCTAAGTACAATGTAAAATCATGTATGTACACAATAAGTTCATTGTATCAAATTATTAATTTCAGTGTAAATACATAGTAGTTAAAGTGCATATTGCAGGTTAAAAAATTTTTTCAAATGAATATATAACCTTGTATGAAAATACCACATGAACCATTAATGCAGGATTTGAAAATGTTTTACAAGACGCGAGGGCACAAATTTAGATAAAAAAGTGAGGCTTTCCTTGACAGTTCTCAAAAAACGTTTTTTTTTCAACATCGCGTCATATTACGTCACATAAGGGAGTCGTGTGCCGCACTCTGCTTTGAGCGCGCGCGAGTCAGTGTGTTTTCAGTAGTTATTTTTATTTCAATTTATCATTGTCATGGTAAATTGTGTTTGTGGAGGTTGCACAAACTCCAGCCTGTCAGGACATGGAGTCCACTGGTTTCCTAACAAGAAATATGATGGTATCACCGGGCATCGGTGCGTTAGTGCAGCTGAAGAGACTGGACTTCACTAATGCATCTGCGTCAAACATCGCGGTGGTGTGTAACTTAACAGATGTGATAGAGGCCAAGTGGAAAAGCATGGTCAGCAGTGAATGTGATCTAAACTTGTGTTTGCTTCTCCCAGCATATGCGTCTGAGAGAGGAATACTGCAGGTCACCACAGGCTCCAGGAGAACACAGCACTGTCATGTCCACTACACCTGCTCCTCTTTCCAGATCCCTCCAGTCAGAGGATCAACATGATGAGGCTGTTGGTGTATATCTAGCACTGCCTTCACAATTTAACACTTTAACAACACATTAGTGTGATACCCAGACTGAAAGATTGTTAAATGTTTTTAAATGGGTCAGATGGTATTTCTTTTGGTAGTATATGTTTGGTACATCCACATATATACATATATATATATATATAAACAGTTGAAATGTTGTGATTTGAGTTGGGTATTAACAGTGCTATGAAATAATATTTATGATTTAGTGCTGTATAAATAAAACTGAATTGAATTAACCATAAATGATTGATTGTCAACAAAATGGGGCCATTCAAAACCTTTATAAAGTCCTCCTTCCTCTGTAAACTATCTTCTAATGGCTGACACAACACATGCACCATAGTTCCAGCGGACAACTTGTCTGTATGCTGTCATTATTGATCGTGTTATACCAATGGCATCAAAAAATGTTACTTCTAGGTAGTCATGACCTAAATAGAGTTAACTTGTAATTGAGAATCAAAATTATTCAGACTGTTTTAATATTAAAATCTTTAATGTATTTATTAGGGCCGGGACTCGATTAAAAAAATTAATCTAATTAATTAGAGGCTTTGTAATTAATTAATCGAAATTAATCGCATTTTAATCGCATATAAATATTTGACCTGAGAACCGTGAGAAGTAAGTTTTTTTATATGGATTTTTACATTTCCCATCCCGTCCATGTTCACTGCGGTTTGTTTTTGGCTGTTTCTCAATATGCGTTCTTCAGCGATTTTGTTTTTTTTTTTTTTTTTGGATTCTTGCTGAATTTTTCTCTGGGTTTTTTTTTTTATTTTTATTTTTTTATTATGAAAATCAAAAAATGTACAAGCAAAATAGGCTTTAACTGAACAAACTTAAGACATAGAAAAAAATCACAATTTCAGATACAAGGCAGACACAACTAAGTTATATACATTGTACATCATTAACATCAATAATTAAATATGATTTAGAAATAAATTAAATAAATAAATAAAACAAATAAATAAAAAGAAAATACAGAAGGGGTTACAATATATTATGAGTCACTAAATTGGTTGAAAAAATTAGCTAATGTAATAGCTTTATTACTTTCAAGTGTATGTAGAGAAGAAGCAATAATTCTAAGCTCATTTATGAAATGAGGTATGCGTTCTTCAGCGATCTTGCGTCCTTGTGTTCTCGTTCTACGTCATCATTAACCGTCGAAGTTCAGTTCCAATTCTCAAGAACGCAAGCATAGATATATATAGAATGACAACGCAAGTACAGAGGATGCATGAAAGTGCCCGGATATGTTCTTGAAACTGAGGATGCATCGAGTGCAGACTTGAGAGAATCGAGCAGTTAGAAATCCCAGAAAACGCTGTGGGTGGCCGGTGTACGGAAGCCTGTAAGCTTTAAAGTCGCTCTCACAAATACTTAACGGCTCTTCAAGTTGAAAGTAAACATTTATCGTTTTGTTTTGGTTAATTTTAATAAAGTTATAAGACCCGGAGAAAGTCTGCATTTTTATTGGCATATTAAAATGAATCTTAACAGTAAAACATATAACGCTGTAAAATAAAACAATACAATTATATGAAAGTAATATCTATAATAGTATGAAATGTTTTAATAAGTTATGACATTTTGTAATATTTATTGTTCATTGGCCGTTTCTTATGCTGAGACTATGCGGTCAGTTAAGCAGGAATGCAGTACATCTCAGTTCTCATAAGTGTGCGTTCTGTGTTCTCGCGTCCTTCCGAGTTCGTTCTTCCAAGGAAGCTTGGCAAGACCGGTCTCTCCACGAGAACGCAAGTCCGTTCTTTGCGTTCTTGGAATTCTGAACGCTAGTTGGTGCTCCAGTATAATCAGTCCGCCGAAACTCATCCAGTGAGAAACGTTCCGTGGTGCAAAAATAAGTGCGATTAAAATGCGTTAAAAAAAATTAACGCGTTATTTTTGTGTAATTAATTAATCTAAATTAACGCGATAAAGTCCCGGCCCTAGTATTTATACATGTATACAAGTATTTAGCTTAGAGTAATAAATGATTTCTGCCCTAAAACATGTGTCTGCTGGTCTGGAGAGGTCTATTTCCCACACAAGCACCTATGAATCAAAAATGTGTTTATCTCTCTCTTTCTCCTGCGGTGATAAGAAACCACTATCACGTAACGTTAGTGTCGGATATTAACGAGTGTGACACACCTGATCAACGCTTATTAGTTTCTATTACTGGTAGTATCAATACTAGCATTGCTATTGCCTGATTACATTAGCTAACGTGTGTATATCTGTAAGCTAACACTGATCTCTCACCAAACACCAGCCCTGTTCTCCTCACATCAACTCAATTTGTCTTCTCTGACCGTTGTTCTGTCTAATCCTGGCCTGTCCTGCTCTCTTGGCTGCATAGCAGGCTCATCATTTTATCTGTGGTCCGTCATACGAGTGTAAATACACATTTAAAATTTCCTCAGCGTCCGAACTGTCATTGCGATCCATTGTTTTCCTGTGGTTTAAATGGACCGCTCTCCCTTTTGATGCGTCACTTCCGGTTTTGGTGCGTTTCAGATGCGGAAGTAAAATTCTCTCACAAAAACGACTCCAGAAGCCTTAATAGCGTATTTTAAAGTATATTTTAAAGAAAATCTAGAAAATCTACAGTATTTTTCTATACATCGACTCACTGGAGTCTCTAACCTGCAATATGCCCTTTAAGGCCACCTAATATAAAGTGGGACCCTGAAAATCACGAAGAAGACCTTTATCTCAAAATATATGTATTCATTTTAGCAATTCTCATTTGCTACTTAAATCTACAATATTTTAAAAAAACATAAAATATTAGATCAAGTAAGCACATAATCAACTTTGCACTGCTGCGTGCGATCACGTCAAAGATCAGACAAATAAACACGTGCATGTTGAAAAGTGAATGTTTTGCAAAGTGCTACGCCACGTTTTTGTGCCATCTAGTGGTTTAGATGAAAATAATATCAAAGGCGCCTTTACCCCGGTGCACCTTTAGCCCCATTGTACCCTACACACACACACACACATATACATATATATATAAAAAAGGCGCATATATATTTATATATATTAATGATACACACAGGTCCTTTTCAAAAAATTAGCATATTGTGATAAAGTTCATTATTTTCTGTAATGTACTGATAAACATTAGACTTTCATATATTTTAGATTCATTACAACACAACTGAAGTAGTTCAAGCCTTTTATTGTTTTAATATTGATGATTTTGGCATACAGCTCATGAAAACCCAAAATTCCTATCTCAAAAAATTAGCATATCATGAAAAGGTTCTCTAAACGAGCTATTAACAATCATCTGAATCAACTAATTAACTCTAAACACCTGCAAAAGATTCCTGAGGCTTTTAAAAACTCCCAGCCTGGTTCATTACTCAAAACCGCAATCATGGGTAAGACTGCCGACCTGACTGCTGTCCAGAAGGCCATCATTGACACCCTCAAGCAAGAGGGTAAGACACAGAAAGAAATTTCTGAACGAATAGGCTGTTCCCAGAGTGCTGTATCAAGGCACCTCAGTGGGAAGTCTGTGGGAAGGAAAAAGTGTGGCAGAAAACGCAGCACAACGAGAAGAGGTGACCGGACCCTGAGGAAGATTGTGGAGAAGGACCGATTCCAGACCTTGGGGGACCTGCGGAAGCAGTGGACTGAGTCTGGAGTAGAAACATCCAGAGCCACCGTGTACAGGCGTGTGCAGGAAATGGGCTACAGGTGCCGCATTCCCCAGGTCAAGCCACTTTTGAACCAGAAACAGCGGCAGAAGCGCCTGACCTGGGCTACAGAGAAGCAGCACTGGACTGTTGCTCAGTGGTCCAAAGTACTTTTTTCGGATGAAAGCAAATTTTGCATGTCATTCGGAAATCAAGGTGCCAGAGTCTGGAGGAAGACTGGGGAGAGGGAAATGCCAAAATGCCTGAAGTCCAGTGTCAAGTACCCACAGTCAGTGATGCTGGTGTTGGTCCACTGTGTTTTATCAAGGGCAGGGTCAATGCAGCTAGCTATCAGGAGATTTTGGAGCACTTCATGCTTCCATCTGCTGAAAAGCTTTATGGAGATGAAGATTTCATTTTTCAGCACGACCTGGCACCTGCTCACAGTGCCAAAACCACTGGTAAATGGTTTACTGACCATGGTATTACTGTGCTCAATTGGCCTGCCAACTCTCCTGACCTGAACCCCATAGAGAATCTGTGGGATATTGTGAAGAGAAAGTTGAGAGACGCAAGACCCAACACTCTGGATGAGCTTAAGGCCGCTATCGAAGCATCCTGGGCCTCCATAACACCTCAGCAGTGCCACAGGCTGATTGCCTCCATGCCACGCCGCATTGAAGCAGTCATTTCTGCAAAAGGATTCCCGACCAAGTATTGAGTGCATAACTGAACATAATTATTTGAAGGTTGACTTTTTTTGTATTAAAAACACTTTTCTTTTATTGGTCGGATGAAATATGCAAATTTTTTGAGATAGGAATTTTGGGTTTTCATGAGCTGTATGCCAAAATCATCAATATTAAAACAATAAAAGGCTTGAACTACTTCAGTTGTGTTGTAATGAATCTAAAATATATGAAAGTCTAATGTTTATCAGTACATTACAGAAAATAATGAACTTTATCACAATATGCTAATTTTTTGAAAAGGACCTGTATATATCAAATAAATAAACATTTAGAAGTCATAAATTATTTATTTATTTGTATTTTTACAATATTCCTATTTTAATATATTTTTGATAAATTGATAAATGCAGCTGTGGTGAGCACAAGAGACTTAAAAAAAAAAAAAAAAAAAAAACCTTTCCAAACCCAAACGTTTAAACAATAGCGTATGTGCATTTTTTGAGAAATTACCTACATTTGCGTATAGATTTAATTATTAATTTATAAGCAAAATTAACTGACAATGGTTTCAACAGAAAACAAATTTTCAGAAATTAAATTCTTGACTAATTGGCTAAAGCCGAGAACACACTACACGATTGTGAGGCCGATTATGAATGGAATTTATTACTGGCAGATGATCGTGTCCAGTCGGACCGGGTCTGTTCCAGTTGGGCTCAGTCGGCAGAAAAATCACATAGTGTGTGTGGTGTCTAAAGATTATTATCTCAGAATTCAAGAACCAGTCGTTGCCAGTTGTTTTCACAAAGATGTTTTTAAACATGTTTAATATTTGCGACTGACACCCGCGATTGCATGTGGTTATGCAGTGGAGATGTGTTCACTGTCAAACATCATTCAGCATTCATTTTGTAAATTTTGTTTCTTGATTAGAAGAAAAAAATTTGGTTGTTCTTGTTGTGATTTATTTCTTGTCTTTCTTTTAATTCATGTTAACACTGCAAATTAAATGGTTTCCTTTTTTTTTTTTGCAGTTGATGAAAGTAGGCTAAATGATGTCAGTGATTTCTCTCATTTGAAATAATATCGAGAATTCTTTTATTTCGATCTGCAGTCCAATAAAAGTTTTTTTCTTAACTTTGAACTTTGTTATGAAGATTTTTAAATCAACTTAACAAATATGCTAGGCTAACAAATTTTCTTCATAACCAATATAGGAACAACGAATAGGCTAGCCTATTTCTTCTATTCTTCAAAACAAAGTTTTCATTAAAAAAATCATTAAAAATCCATATTGCAATATAAAATTATTATATATTAATTAAATATAATAGTTTTGTGTCAAATGGATGAGGAAATTACATTGCCATGAATTTATTAGCCTATAACCTAATGTTTTATTTCATTCTAACCTCTGGAAAAGTAGCCTACTGTTTTTACTTAGAACCAATTCATTTTTAATCCCTGATTTTAGACATACATTAAATAATTAACATATTGTTGCTTGACTAAACATTTAAAAATAGCACTAGAGATGTTATAATTAAGGGAACTGGCAAGACAAATGCGTCTACTAAAGCAAACCTGCAGTCGTTAAGTGTGTTGTGTAGCAGACTGACTCAGTCATTAGGTTTGTGCTCCTCTCGGACTGTCAAAGACTAGAATCTGCTCCGGTCGATGGTAACGGTCTGTTGAGGTCAGTCTTAGAATGTTTCCTCTAGTTGTGTAGTGTGTCCCCAGCTTAAAACATCTCAAATTAATTTTCTACTAGCTCCATCTATTGTCCTTCCATCTATCCACCTCAACCAAATTATTATCACATTACATTTAATTAAATAATACCACACCAAATGCAGGTAACAAAAACTCACTGAGTTTTTGCACTATTAGTTTGCAGCCAATCATATTTGGTGCTGGGTTTTTGTTTGTTTTTTTTTTGGTCACAAGGTTAATAATGTAAAACGGTACACATACCTTCCACATCCTGGTTTAGAGACAGTCCAGCCCATTTCCTCTATGACACAGAGAGCATATCAATTAATTTCTATTATCTTGCATTTAGCCTACATGTGCTTTAGCATATTAGAGGCCACACAATTATTATAAAGATATTATTTGTAAGATCCTACTGCTAAAAGCCATACAATATATTTGTACAACTTTCTCTTGATAGATGGTCTTACTGTAAAGCACACTAATAACAAAATGTGTACTTAAAGGTTTCCCAAGATGTGTTTCAGTTATTGGTCTCTTGTTGATAAAATATCACATCATGCCATAAAATAAGACCACTGTGGGAAAGTTACTGTAGTACCTGAGAAGTCTTGCTGCTGTGATGTTAACAGATGAAGGAGAAGCAGGCAAAAACAATGCAAGGCATTAAGAAATAAGCATGCTGACAACAACAGTATATCTTGTACATCTGCATACTATTTCAGTTCGCCAGGCAGATGGCATAAAGATGGTTACATAAAGACATATTCAGAGAATACTGTGTGTCATGGGACGTTTGAATTGCCTTAATGTTGACACAAAAGTGTACCTGAGGTAGACTGAAGGCAATGGTTCCTGGCACCACGCTTGAGTGGGTTTTCACCGTGAACACAAACTTCTGAGTGGGTGTGGTTTTAATGGTCAAATGTCTATGAATAAAAAAAAATATTTGACATATGCGTTTACAATTTGTGTTTCAATACAATCACATCTCTCGTTTCTGATTCATTACATATCAAATACTTACTGCCCAGATTTGAAGTCCTTCTCACTTGCAACCACACAGTTTGTGAGAGACAGTTCATCTGTCGGGCATCTCGCTGCTTGCATTAGCTGAACAGGAAAGAAGAAAACAGCAAGAAAAGCACAGAAGTGATGCTCAAATTTCAGCCTGTATATACACTAGTCAACACACTTAATCATTTCCAATTATTATTTTCCAGAAGCCACCTTTGTCTAGATCAGGGGTCTTTAAGGATTATGGTAAGCATAACCACTATTCATAAACTGTGTTTCAGACCAATAAATTAGTAACAAAATCAGTGTCTATTATCCTTTTCACTTAAAAGAACAAAATCCAGCGTATATGTCAACACTTACCAGCTGTTAAAATCCTAATATTCCTCATGACAAAAAAAGGAGTCACTCCCCCATTACTTTTTCTGTAACCTGATATTCACCTATTCAAATACTTACAAATCTCCATGTTTAAGATGACGCTCGCTGTGCAAAATACTGAGAACATACAGTAATGCTGTGTGATCTTACAGGATTACTGTAGGGCTTCATTAAACCCTGGTGTGGTATTAACCATAACATGAGAAGAATCTCAGACCTTCTCAATCTCACGTAATCTCCTTAAATATACAGCCTGTATATCAGAACACCCACTTATCCTATTTCTGTGATACAACAGAAACAGACACCTGACACACAAGCAACACATACAGTGGGGTCCAAAGCTTGGAGACCACATTGAAAAGCTGTTTATTGTTGTTGTTGGCAGTAGAAGTTTTATATATATATATGTATATATGTAAGGAATAATTGACGACGGGCCGTTGAATTATTAGAAAAATAATGCACACCCGAGGTGGTGATGCGGCCACGACGCGAAGCGGAGTGGCCGTTACACCTCGGGTGTGCATTATTTTTCTAATAATTCAACGGTCCGGAGTCAATTATTCCGCTTATACTACGGTTGCCACACCTCAAGACATCGATCAGATTATATATTTCAAGGGATTCGTCCGGTTTTTCTACTTAAATCGCTATTGTGAGTAGGATTATTTCTTCCGCATCTCATCCAACGACTCTTTTGCTAGTTCCAAAACGTCATTTTAAAGCTGGCAATGGAGGCTTGAGCCGTTGATAGCAGACTAATGCAGTTAATAATGAAGTTATTAGAAAGAGAGCGAGAGAGACAGAGACACAGAGAAAGAGAAACAGAGAGAGAGAGAGAGAGAGAGAGAGAGAGAGAGAGAGAGAGAGAGAGAGAGCTTGTATGAATTAGGCTACCTCTGTGTGTCCCTCAACAGTGTTCTGAAGCACCGTCTCTAAACTGTAAGTCTGCTTTAAGATGCAGCGCTGTTATTACCTCGCTAGTGAGAAATGTCATGTGTAGCCTTTAAGTTGCTACACTAGGCTAACTGATAAAATCGTCAGGGCAGCGCTGACAACGATGCGAAGTGATATGGAACTGTAATGCGGTCAAGAAAGCTGCCTGGAACTACGTTCGCCGTGCGTTTCCCTGAAAATAATTGCACACCTCAGAACGTTCGTCAGCCAATCAGATTCAAGCATTCAACGGCCCCGTAGTATAAATATATATATATATATATATATATATATATATATATATATATATATATATATATATATATAATTAATTAATTTAAAATTTTAGTCATTTGGTTATATGCTCTTGTATTTTTAGCAGTTTTGTTATTTTTAAATATTTCTGTTTAACTTAGCTTTTTAAGTTTAACTTATGCATTTTTTTCTTCATTTTCAGTTTTTAGTACTTTTAGTACTTAAATTGTTTTATTTTATTTAGTTGTCACATCAACCTTTTCAATTCTAGTTTAGTTTTTCATCTAATATTTTTCTCCAGCTTTATTTCAATGAATGAAAAGGATTATAATAGTTAATAATAAAAAACTAATATAAAAAAAATAAAAAAACAATAAAAAAATTTTAGACCTCTGTATGTCCGAGTCTTTACACGACTGAAAAATAACATTATATTGTAAGCCTTATACTGTACTTTTATTTTCAATTAGGTAGTTGAATATTCATAAATCAATAACCTTGCTGCCTGTCAAAAACAGCATTCATCTATCATAATATCAACTCTCATTCACTTTTGATTCAATTATCTGTAATTACAGCAACCAAAGTAATATTAACATGCATTTGCCAAAGTCACTCTTCAAACGCCTTTAAAGAAAACACAGCTGTTGCTTCCACATAAAAAAATTGTAAATATCCTCGTGACTTTATGTATTCGCAACACTGCAAAGTAGTGTTTTCCTGAAAAGTCATCAGATGTGATGTGGAACTCGTCTTCCGGTACTGCGTGTGCAAACACAGCGCGTATGAATGGACCTGAGCTTCTGTAAGCGCCGAGTAGACTGTCGAAATTACGAGTTATGTCTGTGAGACACCAAAACAACTTTAATCAGAAAGAAGTACTCACCCGGCCAGCCATTTCTGCGTTTATCAGGTGATCAAGATGAATTCCGCAAGAGCAACACGACTAGACGCTGCCCCTAGCGACCACGCTGCTCTCCGCAGCTGCCAAACAGGAAGAGAAAATCCACCAAAATAAAAGCACGAGCTTTTTGGTATAATATATTGTAATATTTTTTATAAATTTATATATTAACTTTTTTATAACGAGCATTAAAATGTATATCAAAAATTATATAAAATGTGTAATTAATTTAATGATTATAATAACAACAATTTTTATTATGTGTATGTTTTAGCTCATATGTATAAATTCCTGCCTTCTCATGTTTGCTCTCTCATAGGTCTTTGTACAAAATAAACTGAGCATATAACTGGGTTTATACAGAATAACACTGTTTGACGCAGGGACGGATTAACTGGACAAAAAAAAATAGCCGAAGAATATTTTTATATTTAATAAACAATCACACCGGTGTGATTAGATCATTCAGTGAGGCACATAATCAGTGCTAAATTAAAATCTGCGCTCGCTCAACTTTCACAGAGCCAGAGACAGCCGTGTTTTTCTACAGCACGGGCATTATAACTAATAACACATGATTCTGTTGAGTTTATGAGTAAGAGGCAGATGAGTCATCGCTGAAACAGCTGTTTTGTTCAGTGCTCTCTGCCGATTTATCTCATCAGAAATAACAAAGTGCAGAAGTGCGTACGATGTAAGCAAGATATTAATTTCACAATGTAAGCAACTTCAGTGATTAATGGGAGTTTTTGAGAGTGCTTTTAATTCTAAGTCAATGATAATGTAAAGTGTCTAGTGCAAATACCCCACCTTTTGGCAGAGACTATTTACAATAATTCCGCCCACCAACGTGTGATTGGGACTGTCAAGATTATAAAAAGATGCTATAAACCAACAGCTTCAGTGCCACAGATGATAAAGCGCGTGCTGTTGTATTTATGACGCGATCAACCAGAGTTCAAACCCGCCTTTTGCCGAACTTTTTTTCTCCCTTTTCAAATCTCATATCACATCGTAAAGGCATTTATTTTTAATAAAAATTAAAGAAATAACCAAAAAGTTGAAAATTAACTATCGGGTAGGGTTAGGGTAGGTCTCGGGAGGGCTTTATTATATCAATAAGCATCCATTTAATAATCTGAATGAAAATTATAATTTACACTCAATATGTTATTATTGCATACTGTTTTATAATGTAATACAATACTGAAATGCAGATAATTGCCACTATTTTGCAACAAGTAGGTATAAATAGCAGAAAATCCTGCTATTTTAACATAGTGTAAATATAATCTATAGCTATTTGCATTTAAGAAAAATGACCGCAATTTCAATTGAGGGGGGCCTATAATCAGTCCGTGCCCAGGGCACCTCTGCGTCATAATCCGTCCCTGGTTTGACGCATCAAACTAATTAATGCACTCCAAACTGCACATTGCCCGTTAGATGGCGCCAGAGGCATATGGATCTTAACCATGACTTTCTAAATGATCAAAATTGTTCTGAAAAACCTGTACATAATCTTCTACATTGCTTCTGATTGATTGTACACACACACTGTTTTAATAAGTAAAAGTAAGCCAAATGGCTTATAGTATAATTTACATTACAAGCTAGCCAAATATGATGTTTTGGCCATATAAATCCCACAGTCGTTTTCCTCTTCGAGTGTGAGCGCCATATTCTCACTATACCATGCTATATGGGCCATAACACCTTAATGTATCATACATAAAAAAATAAAAAAAGATATTCTTTCATACTTTGTCCAAACTTCACTAAACTAATCCATTTGATTCTTCTGACTACTATTTCATATGTCAGGCTTTACAGGCTTTTATTGTTAAATGAAGAACTCCTGTTGTTTTCCAAGGTTAAACTGTTCACAGGACATGTCCTAATTAAAAAGAGAATTAAAAAAAGAGAGAAAAATTACTCCCTATATTATGTTTTTACATCAAAAACGCAGTTTTCTCACAAAACAGTCTCACAAAACGAGGTGTGGCTTTAATGGAGCATTCCACATTCAGGGATAGTGTACACACTGGAATATGCCATTTCTGAGAAGTCAGCAAATTATAAGCATGAATGACAACAGTGTTTAATATCTGGAGCAGATCATGACACTCAAATGTGACACTAGGTTTTTAACCCACAGATGAAAATCTGTCATAATTTACTTCCTTTCATGTCAGTCTAAATGGAAAAGAGCAGTATACAGGTGCATCTCAAAAAATTAGAATATCATGAAAAAAGTTTTTCTTGTAACTTATTTCAAAAAGTGAAACTTTCATACATTTTAGATTTATTGCATGTAAAGTAAAACATTTCAAACATTGTTTTGTTTTAATTTTGATGATTAGAGCTTACAGCTCATGAAAGTCAAAAATCAGTATCTCAAAATATTAGAATATTTACATTTGAGTTTCAATTAATGACCATCCCTACAGTATACATTCCGGGTATCTCTTGTTCTTTGAAACCACAATAATGGAGAAGACTGCTGACTTGGAAATGATCCAGAAGACGATCACTGACACCCTCCTCAAAGAGGGTAAGTCACAGAGGGTCATTACTGAAAGGTGTGGCTGTTTACAGAGTGCTGTATCAAAGCATATTAAATGCAGTTGACTGGAAGGAAGAGTTTAGGTAGGAAAATGTGCACAAGCAACAGGGATGGCTGCAAGCTTGAGAATACTGTCAAGCAAAGCTGATTCAAACACTTGGGAGAGCTTCACAAGGAGTGGATTGAAGCTGGAGTCAGTGCATCAAGAGTCACCACGCACAGGAAAAGGGCTACCAAGCCACTTCTGAACCAGAGACAACATCAGAAGCGTCTTACCTGGGCTGTGGAGAAAAAGAACTGGACTGTTGCTCAGTGGTCCAAAGTCCTCTTTTCAGATGAAAGCAAATTTTGCATTTCATTTGGAAATCAAGGTCCCAGAGTCTGGAGGAAGAGTGGAGAGGCACAGATTCCATGTTGCTTGAAGTCCAGTGTGAAGTTGCCACAGTCAGTGATGATTTGGGCTGCCATGTCATCTGCTGGTGTTGGTCCACTGTGTTTTCTGAAGTCCACAGTCAACGCAGCTATCCACCAGGAAATTTTAGAGCACTTCATCCTTCCTTCTGCTGACAAGCTTTATGGAGATGCTGATTTCATTTTCCAGCAGGACTTGGCACCTGCCCACACTGCCAAAGGTACCAAAAGCTGGTTCAGTGATCATGGTGTTACTGTGCTTGATTGGCCAGCAAACTCGCCTGACCTGAACCCCATAGAGAATCTATAGGGTATTGTCAAGAGGAAGATGAGAGACACCAGACCCAACAATGCAGATGACCTGAAGGCCGCTATCAAATCAACCTGGGCTTCCATTACACCTGAGCAGTGCCACAGGCTGACTGTCTCCATGCCACGCCGCATTGATGCAGTAATTCATGCAAAAGGAGGCCCAGCCAAGTATTGAGTGCATAGAAATGAACATACTTTTCAGAAGCCTGACATTTCAAAATCGATTCATCAGTCCAACTGTATAAAAAATTGTGTTAATAGTAAACAAGCTGATTTGTGCACATTCAGTGCTTCCATTAAAAACATAAGACTAGTCATGCAGGTTGTCACACATCTTGATCAGTGCATGTGATATTTTGTGTCCGCTTTGCTCAACTGGAATTTCAGTAGTTTGACGTTCTTGAAAGAAGTGTTAAAAATTACAAACACGCACAGACTCACACATACCTGTACATACACACACACACACACACGCTTCTGAAACAATGTACATTCTATATTAAGATCCAAAACAACTGAACATTTGAATAAAATGGACACACTTAAATGAGATTTACTTGAACAAGTCCCAAAGTGGCTTTTGTGTTGTACAAAACCAAGCCATAAAACACTGACTTTTCCATGTTCTTTGTTTAAAATTCCAACAGAATTATATTTCCGATCCTGAAAAGGATGTTTGAGACACATCAAAACACTTCCTGTCCATATTGAGTCTGTAACAAACGTCTACAGTTTGAAAGCCTATTCCCATTTTACGATTTCTCCATCTCCCAGGATGCAGTTTATTTAGTCTATGGTATACTTCGAGTCTTGGCGACAATGTCGGCAGCCTGGATAACACGGTATCGCTCTCGGAGGTTGCGTCGTCGGACGTGCTCGTTGGTGATTTCTAGTACATTTGCTTCGGGAAACCAGCCTTTCTGTCCATCAGATAGACGGATTCCTTCATACCATCCTAAAGAAGTAAAGAAGCCATCAGATAGATGAACAAAAACAATGTTAGAACACATTTCAGCATGTCAGATGTGCTTCCAATAAAGGAAAGGTATAGCACGACACACCGTTGGTTTTGCGCAAAACATTGATGATCTCTGTGCGCTCCAGATTTAATTCATCTGCTTGGTTTGCCACATACTGCTCCACACACTGCACCTGAGGGCAATCTGTCACACAAACACACATATGATTACAGAGAAAGCTATCTGTAGTGAAAAGTTTATGTGCTCAAAATCAAAGGCAAGCACTAACATGTCACACATGAGTCATAAACCTGAGCAGCTTAGAGAAATAAGCACCCACACTCACCCCAGTCTTCATATATGACTTCTTCTTGATCATTATTGGGGTCATCAGGATTCGGGAATGCTGCCAACCACCTGTGCAGGTCAGATCTGATCGGAGAGACAGAAGAAAAGTGACCTATACAGTCGTAAAAGCGCATATATCCTTATAGTCAAACTGACTACAAAAAACAGGTTTTTTTTTTTATTCCATTTTACTGTTCTACGGTATTTTTGATGATATAAATGCAGCCTTAAAAGATGTTCATAAATATTACAAAAATCTTACTGACCCCAAATGTTTAAACGGTAGTGTACATTAACAAAACTTGTATATTTGAATTGCCAACAGGAAAAAAAAACAGCATATGGAATTAGAAACATAATGGAGCAATGAACATGTATCACGGATGAGTAAAATAAATGTATTTATAACTCCACGCACTGTGTAGGAGCTTTGAAAACTCTCTCCATCTGGCGTCCCTGGTGATTCTCCAGCAGTGTCAGAGAGAAGCAGTGCTCCAGGTTGAGCACAGCTGTGACCTCCCCAGAAGGCTGCACCTGGACCAGGGAGCGATGGGCGTGATCGAGGACTACATACCGCTCAGAACTACAGCACAGGCAAACAGAAGAAGAAATAAATGAATGAAGTCTGATTCAGAAACTATAGGATTAACTAAACAGTAAATGTTACAAACAGGGGTGTTACTTTTTAGAAAGGAACATTAAAAAGTGAATGCATATAAATGGCATGTAAATATCACGTAGTGTTTTGCAACCCTCATAAAACAGAGTAAAGCCATAACACAAACAGGTTTTTCAGTTTTCTACCTTTTCTTACTGGCAATGACAAGTAGGTCATTGAAGAGAAAGAGGTAGACGGGGGTGAATTTGGGGCGGAGGTTCAAGAATGTCCCTCCTCTGTTCACTTCCTGCAGTTCTCCTCGTTTCTCCAAGTAACGTGTTTGAGAGATAATTGGCACCGCCTTAATAAAATATATAAATATAAAATATTTTACATAATTATAAAATATATAAAAATATAATAGTATAAAAGCATTTTAAAAAATAAAACGTTTTGGTAGAATCAAAAAAAGTAAAAATTAAGATTCTACACTATTTTTTGGACGCTAATAAAAAGTAAATATTTGTGCAAGTGATCATGTGATTATTTAAAAAAAACAAAAAAAACAGGAATTTTCACTGGTGGTCTCAGAATTTGAAATCCCACTGTAACCATCTATATAATAATAATTGCTTTACAAAGACAAAACTACAATCAATTTGCTCACCTTTAGTTTGTCGAACTCCAGGATACCATTAATCTGAATCAGTTCCTCCACCTGCTTCATTTTTCCAACCTGATTATTACATTCTTCAATGATCTGTGAGGACATGGGTGACAAGTTATTAAAGATAAGTTATTTAAGACCACATCTGACAACACCAATAGCCGTAAACAATACGTACACACACCAGGACATTCTTTCCAAGCAGACAACTGAATCTGAATGCATGACAAACATATTAAACATGACCTATTTTGGTTCTTTCATGAAAATGAAAAACAAATAAATGTCCTTTATTAGCCTAATGCTTTAAAATCCACCCGACCTGCATTTAACCTTGTTTTCCACCCTCTTTCCAATTATTCTCGCTCTCTTTTCCTTACATCTTCCTCTCTAACAGGCTATTCTGGGAACAATGAGGTCTAGTTTGAACAAGGAACTGTGCGTGAGGAGTGGCTTTATAATGAGAGGAAAAAACAGTGCATTTACTGTGACCTTGAGATGTTTACCTTGGACACAGAGTCCAGAGCTTTAGATGCTGTTTGCTCCTTCTCCGTCCCGACAGCCGTTCTCTTTAGGATGTTCTGATGAAAAAAATAAAAATAAAATCTGGGTTATTTTATTACCTGGATCACTTTAAGACAACTGTGCTTGATTCTAATGTGATGACTTGCAAACCAAGTATAATTGTGGAAACAAAAACAAAAAAAATCAACTGAAATTGGTTCCAATAAATACTACCGTTTACAATTTTGGGGTCATTAAGATTTTTTATTTTATGTTTTTGAAAGAAGTTTCTTATGCTCATTAAGGCTGCATTTATTTAATCAAAAAGTAAGATTGTTCAACATTATTCCAATTTAAAATAACTTTTTCTGTTTTAATATATCTGACCCTGGAGCACAAAACCAGTCATAAGTAGCACGGATATATTTGTAGCAACAGCCAACAATACATTATATGGGTCAAAATTATAGATTTTTCTTTAATGCCAAAAATCATTAGGATATTAAGTAAAGATCATGTTCCATGAAGATATTTTGTAAATTTCCTACGGTAAATATATCATTTTTGATAAGTAATATGCATTGTTGAGAACTTCATTTGGTCAATTTTAAAGGCAACTGTCTCAATATTTAGATTTTATTTTTTTTTGCATGCTCAGATTCCAGCTTTTCAAATAGTTGTATCTCAGTCATATCCTAACAAACAATACATGAATGGAAAGCTTAATTATTCAGCTTTCAGATGATGTATAAATCTCAATTTTAAAAAAAATGTACCCTTATGATTGGTTTTGTAGTCCAGGGTCACATATTTTCATGTAATTTATTCCTGTGATGGTAAAGCTGATTTTTCATTGTCACAAGTTCCTTAAGAAATCCTTCTAATATGCTCATTTGGAGCTCAAGAAAAATGATTTCATCAGTGTTGAAAATAGTTGTGCTGCTTAATATTTTTGTGGAAAGCGTGATACATTATTTCAGGATTCTTGCATGAATAGAAAGTTCAAAAGAACAGCATTTATTAAAAATAGAAATCTTTTGTAACATTTGTAACAAATGTCTTTACTTTAAAAAAATTCTAAAGTGGATGATGTGAATTATTCACTCACCTCGATGAGCATTTTAATGCGTGTGATTCGCTGAAAGGGCAGCAACAGGAAGGACATAAAGGGCAGTCGCTGACAAACGGGCGACTCCTGGAGTCGGGTGATTATGGTCGCAAACTGAGTGTTAGATTGCCTGTGACAGATATTAGGCAGAATATGAGAAAATACTAAATAAATTGATGATAAAAAATATTAGAAGAAACAGTTTGAGTTCTTGCTTATGAGTGTTTCTCACATTAGATTACTATAGGTCTTTTCCTGATAAATCTGGTTTCGAACATAGTCGATATATGCAGGGAAATGATGTTGGGCATGATAGTGGATGATGTCACAGATGTCAGCAATGATAACGCTCTCATCTAGACGCTCCTCCAGGTCCTTTAGAAACCTGTGAACATAAATAGACAGTGGATATGACTGCTGTGACTTGTTTTACAGACTGCACTGCATTCTCGAAGCATTAGACTATTAGTTGGTGATGTATTTGTCCTGAGATTTCATGTTTAATAGTTTTCTATTAATAAAACATCAAACGCTGCTGTCTCAGCAAATTCTGAAGGGTTACACCTGGAAAATCATTTGTTACTGTACAATAACAATGCCGCAAATGTAGTCTATGGGGTTCATGTATATAAACAAAACTAATTTGTGGGGTTCAGGCAGTGCTGCTTCAGCAAATCTAAACTGTTTATGTCTTCATTTTACACACACACAGGCACTCACCTGTCGCTGACCTCTTGGATGCGCAGAATGTTTGAGAAGAGGGTTTTTTTGTCCATGTTAATAAGAGTGTCATTCAAATCACTTGACTCCATAAAATTCTCTATTAGCACACGCAGAGAGCGCAGATATGACATTTCTGATGTAATCACCTCAAACATGCTCTGCACACAAAGAAAGGAAACAGAAATATTATATAAAAATGTTTTCCTTTTTTTTTCCACATTCACTGTTATTATCTGTAATGTATTACACAAAATTTTAATAATGCTTCATTTCACATCACACGTAACCCCAAAATCGATCTTTATTTTTTGCATATTGTTTTGTTTTAATTAAAACTTTTATTTAATTTTTTATATTATATAAAAAATTATACTATTATTATTATTTTTTTATTTAGAATTTAAGTTTTATATAATATTATTTTCTTTAAACTTACAAAAATAAAACAATCAGAATGGGATTTTCTTGAATTATGGTCACGACAATTTCTTTTAAAATCTAGTAAAATAATTTCATTAAACAAAAAAACAAACAAAAAAACAACATATTGCATTCACTTTCTATAAGAGAAATAAATATACTATTGTTCAAATTTTTTATATATATATATATATATATATATATATATATATATATATATATATGAAGATGCATTCACTTGATCAAAAGTGACACTAAAGATCTATAATGCTACAAATCGTTTATTTCAAATAAATGCAGAACAGCTGTTTTCAATTAAAATTCATTCTGTTTTCATTTCAACATTAAAACATTTTTTTTGAAACTCCAAATCAGCATAATAGAATAATTTCCAATGAATCATGTGACCCTGAAGACTGAAGTAATGGCTATAATAAATTATATTTTAGAATTAAATTTTTTATAAATCTGTGATTTTAAATTGTATTAATATTTCACAATATTACAGTTTTTACTATACTTTTGATAAAATGACTGCAGCCTCTGTGAGCATTAGGAACATATCTTATTGCGAATGGTAGTATATATATTTGTGAGGCTAACACTCTTTGTACTTCCTTTCCCATCCACCCCTTTCCATCCTGTCTTCTCCTACAGATTTCCATCCTCTCTCTCTTCTCTTTTCCTCTCAAATTATTTTTTCCATATCCCCGAAAACATAAAGCCTCAACTCTCAGCACTGGCTATGAAGTACATGCTCTCCTCTGCATTCTGTACAATGTTCAGTGAGGATTACTGCTCACCTCTTGGTACTTGCACTCCTCTGGACTTAAGGTCTGCAGGACCCCGCTGTCTCGTACTGCTGACTGGTCCCGCCATAAATTGCTCTGCTTGAGATTTGGAACACTACTGGATCTGGGACGTGTTACTCCTTTCTCTGGGCTGGATGTAATGCGTGAGTCCATCTGGAAGTCCAAGCTGGTTTTACTGATGTTGCGACATACTGTCCTCCTGATCTCTTTGTGTATATATGTTTCTGTGTAAAACTGATACAGCTCTGCAAGGGTCAGAACATATGGCATTAAACTCAATCCCCTAAAAATCAATTTAATGAGAATTTTTACTAATGTATGAAATATATCATTCATCACAATTTCTGTCCAGTGTTTTTCTTTCTAAACTTTCATCATTTCTGTCTTACATTCATGGTCAAAAATACCGGCACCCTTTGTAAATATGATCAAAGGCGGCTGTGAAAATTAATCTGCTTTGTTAAACCTTTTGATCTTTTATAAAAAAAATTCACAAAAATCTAACCTTTCATTGGATAATAAGAATTTAAAATGGAGGGAATATCATTATGAAATAAATGTTTTTCTCAAATACACGTTGAACACAGTTATTAACACCCCTAGAAATTATTATGAGTAAAATATCTCTGAAGTATATTACCATTCATATTCACAATTTTGAGCACTTCAGGGTGATTATGAACATGAAATTATCCAGCCATGGCTTCCTGTTTCACAGAAATATAAATAGGAGGGAAAACAAAGCCCAAATTCCCTTAATCATCCATCACAATGAGAAAAACCAAAGAATATATTTCTGATGTGCAGCAAAAGATAATTGAGCTTCACAAATTAGTGAAGTGGCTTTAAGAAAAGAGCTAGAGCAGTGAAAATTCCCATTTCCACCTTCAGGTCAATTATTAAGAATTTCCAATCAACATAAAATGTTACGAAACTGCCTGGAAGAGGACGTGTCTATATCGTCCTAATGCACAGCTGGAGAATTGCAGAAAATAGTTGAGTCTAGGGGTCAGAAAACCTTTAAAAAATTAATGTGCACAATGAAATATATTGCTGTATTTTTGATGTTGTGGGCCTATATTTCTGCTGGAGGTCCTGGACATCTTGTTTAGACACACGGCATCATGGATTCTATTAAATACCAACAGATAAAAAAAATCAATAAGTGACTGACTATGTTAGAAATCTTATAATGGGCCATGTGTGGATCTTCCAACAGTACAATAATCCAAACACAAACCTCAAAAACAACCCAAAAATGGGTCACTGAGCACAAAACCAAGCTTCTGCTATGGCCATTCCAGTCCTCTGACCTGAACCCTGTAGAAAATGAGTGAGGTGAACTGAAGAGAAGAAGCACCAACATGGAGCTGGGAATCTAAAGGATCTGGAGAGATTCTGGATGAAGGAATGGTCTCTGATCTCTTGTCAGGTGTTCTCCAACCTCATCAGGCATTATAGGAGAAGATTTAGAGCTGTTAAACTGGCAAATGGAGGTTTCAAAAAGTATTAAATAAAAGGGTGCCGTTAATTGTGGCCAATGTGTATTTGAGAAAAACATTTATTTCATAATGATATTTCCCCCCATTTTAAATTCTTATTATCCAATGAAAGGTTAGATCAAAAGGATTAACAATTTTCACAGCCTTCTTTGATCATATTTTCCAAGGGTGCCGATATTTTTGGCCATGACTGTATAATTTTCCATTTAAAACCAGTAATTAATTCAATCAGAAAAAATGTTACCCTCAGGCATCCCAGCTTCCAAGTCAACAGATTTTTGGTGACGTGGAATAGCTCGTGGTGGTCTAGAGCTGTGACAGAGGTTGAGTTACACAGTTAAGACAAATGCGATAGCTGAGTGACTTACAATAAGCTTAAGAGAGCAGAAACTGTTTGAGTTTAAAGAAATGTAAAAACATAAACAAATATACTTCTCAGTGGATGCACATTTTTCCCCATCAGCCCCTGCACTGTCATTCTCATCTGCTGATGTCAAGAAAGGAGAAACCAACAATTAAGTACAATAAAACAAACACACACACACAGAGATGATCAACAAATGTCAGTTTTAGACACTTAATTGAAAGAAATGCCGAAAACACATTTTACTTCTGTAATATAATGCATTTCTGAGTAAAACAGTACACTCAACAAAAAAAAGATAAAGTATGATCAGGATGGACTGGATTACATAAAAGAATTTGTTCTGAAGAAAGCAAGTCATACATGTTTGGAACAGTGTTGTTATTGTTAACTAAAACTAAAATCATTAAAAATCATTTTTGGCAATGGAAATAAAAGGTAAATAACAATAAACTATAGTAGTTACCACAAACCAATGAAAAACACTTCTAAAGCATTTATTAAGCTTTTGATTAATTTGATTAAGTTGACGTTAATTTATAATTTTAATAATACATTATTAAAATCAAAAGCTGCATCTGTTAATATAATTTAATAGACCTGAGCTAACATGGACTAATAATGAACATTAACAAACATTACAAATACTGTAAAAACTCGTGGCATTAACAATGTTAACTAACAAAACCTTATTGTTTTACTTTAAAACTCTTATAAAAAAAATTATTTGCTCAACGATTCCCAAACGATTTAACGATTCATTTTTCCAAACCCCTCCTTTGCGTGAAGCTAATCTGTAGTGATTGGTCGATTTAATTTAAAGCAGTGTTTGTGAGCTTTTACCGCTCCAAAAGCGGCACCTAGTGGCAAAGAATTAATTTGCATTTTCATTCAGACCAACGCGAAAATCAAGTTCTTCTCAGGTCTGCGCGCAACAAGTGGGCGGGCAATATGCTAATGTTTCCCGTTGACTTCAACATGAAACGGCTTGGGATTCGTTTTAAAAATGACTAGTTTCAATGATTCAGAGTCGACTTTTTCTTTTGAGAGACAATAACTTTATACATGGTGCACTTTCAGATTTAAAACTTTGCAGGATGTTTTGATTCACTTAGAGCTGTGTTACACACTGCATGAAAGGTATATCCATAATAGGGGCACTTTAAAAAGCCTTTATTTACCTATAGACTTGAGAGAATAATTGCTGAGGCGTCTTCCGTTCTCATAGGTCTTGGCTGGCGGAGGTGGTGCAGATCTTTGCGGTCGGGGACTGGCAGGTGGGCTGCCCTTTTTAGGGGGAAGCAGAGGGGAGGAAGGACGTGCCAGAGGCTGAGGCAGAATAATGCGAGGACCTCTGTTATCTACAGGCATTCTGGGAGGAATGGCCGGAGGGGTTTCCTTGCTTACAGGGTCCGACCCCTTTTGAGGTCTGGGTGGAGGGACCACCTCCAGGCTAACATCGTAGATGGACTCCTCTGGCTCCTCCAAAGGCTGGTCTTTGGGGACGTTTAAAGGAGTCTGGGGAAATGAGACAGCAGAGGCGATCAACATTGGAGGTCCAGGGTCCGATTTCCTCCTCAGCTGTTGCTCTATTAGGTTACGAGTCTCCTGAAACTTGTCTTTTTTAATTTGTGGTTCCTCCTTTTTGTTCTTGTCTTCAGCTAATGATTGACTCCAAGACTCCGGCTCCTTATTGGATTTGTCTTCGTTCTCTCCCTCTCCTCTTTCATTCTGATCCTCCGTATCACTGTACTCAATCTCATCCTCCTCACCCTCGTCATCATCCTGCTCGCTTATTGGCACCCATACCAGCTTCATGCCAGGCCTCTGCAGGTGGCATATACAGCCGCAGTTCTTCTCACACTGAGGCTCTGGAAGAGGACTGGAATCCCGCTCCGCTTGCAGTTTGCCGCCTTCTTTTCCATCAGGAGCTAGAAGAGGACATGGATTATGGTCAGGGTTTAAATGAACTTAAGATGGGTAAATAATGTGATGCTATTTTTGTTTTGTATTAAAAATCATTCAGAAATATTTTTGGGGATATAAAGTCAAAAATGTCGGGATGATATTACTGTCCTGCTATCATAATAGAGAAAAGAAAATGTATCCTTAAAAAAACCCTGAAGGTTAGTTTGGGTTATAAAATGCTATGGATTTTATTAATTAAGGCAAGACACTACGGGTCATTAATTCCTAAATGTTTTTTCATGCACTGATCTATTTTGCGATTTTGGGATATTTTGCTTCCATAACATGCCTTCTTTCAGACTAGTTGAAAGAAAACATCCAAAAGACACATTTATGTGTTTATTCTATTAAACTTTATTTAGTTATATGTCTGCAAACATCAATTACAACACATATTTTAAAAGGTTCAAAGGTCTCGAAATGAGTTTTTTTTTGAGACAGGAAGTTTCTTTCAGGTTTTTTTCCTCCTTTTTCCCCCCTAAATTCTGAAGGTTTTTACAGAGGTGTTTGTTCATGTAACATTCACCTGAATTATATATTATTTTATTCCTAAAAACCTTAAAAAAAAAACACCTGTGATGTCTTGTTTTAAAAATTCATGCTTTGGAAAAAAAAAATCATCTTGAAAAATACATTTAATTTTTTTTCTTTTTTTAAATAAAGATTAAAATGTTTAAAACATGTTTAAAACTAGATAAAACGTGCTCAGCAGTAAATTATTACTTTTTATTTGATGCTTACACCACAAAACAAGATATTTTCATTTAAAGTTTTTGGAAAATAGCAGAAATGTTTTCAAAACCATATGAAACGAATAGGAATACAAAGACTACATTTCTAAAAATTGACACTAGATTTTAAAAGTAGTTTTTTTTTTTTATGGACGCTCTTATACATCTTTGGACCTTGAAGCTGCAGCAAAGACTGATCTACAACCATGACTGAATGTCTTTGCAATACTCTAAACGTTATATGGCTCTCAAAAGGCTTCACATCCTTTCTGATTTCCAGTGTATAAGATCTTGGATTACCATCTTTTCTCTGCTTCTGTTTTGACTGGTCCACGTCACCTTTGGAGCCTGCCGTTATCAGTGCCGCCAACTTCTGTATGGAACCTTTGCGCTGTGTCGATCCCTCCTCCCCCTCCTTAACCCGCAGGTCTTCAATCGCCTCAAAAACATTTTGCTTGATCTTGCCAAATGCTCGTTTTAGCCCTTCTGCCATTTCACTACACCGGGGACTGACCTGCTCAAAACTCTCTTGGATTCTGGACTAGTTGAATGCATGAACTTAAGGGTGGGACACTGGTTTATTACCCCAATAATCACATAAAGGCCACTCGCATGTTACTTCCAAGGCTCCTAGACAGTCAAACTAGCTCAGTTCACATAATTGTCACTGTAAAAGAGTTTTATGAACAATATATTCTCAGATAATGTCCAACAGGAATGTTAAGTAAGAAAAAAAATAAAAAGGTCAAGCTTTTTCCTGTTATGGCTCTTAAACTTTGGAACAGCCTTTATGGTAATGGTTATTGACACAATCTGGATAAAAGGATTTAGGTAGACATCTACAATTGAATTACTAACAAAATGTAATATTCCATGCATTTGACTAAGTACTGCATATAATATAGAAAATATATGTCCAAGTATAAAGTATATTTTAGATTTATATTTAATAATGGCTTTTCTTCCAAGCTTTTTATTCATCAGTACTGCTTGTATTCTATTTTTGATCAAATAAGTGCAGTCTTGATGAGCATAAGACACTTTTTTTTTTTTAAAGCCCCCAAACGGTAGTGTACTTTTAATATAATTAGTTCCAGGAGGGGTTATTTTATCCCCCCACACCCATCTGTTCATGTGTTCAGCAGGCGACACAGACTCTATAATCCTACAGACTGACCAACAACAAAATGACCTCCGATGTGTTACGTCTAAATTATACTTCATTGAATTATAAATAAACAAATAAACTAAAAGTACAAGAAAGTTGATCAATTTAATTCGAAATGAAAAAATGAAACTGACATGAGTTTTAGGAACACAAACAGCTTGCATTCCAGAAGTGTGTCACAAACAAAGTTCACATTCATAGTTACTTTCGAAATTATATTGTTAAAACCAAACTAATAATTTACATTCCATCTCTCCAAGATTACTAGCAACACTAACAGAGAGCAGCAGTTTACTCCAAAAACACCCAATCAGATGAAGATCAGATTAAAGCTAATTAAAATATGACTTTATTAGCAGTGTCCCTTAATTTAATGCTGTAAATGGTACTTGTTCTTTATATTTATCCTTGTCGTCATTTCTTTCTTTGTCTACTTTTTACATGTCAGAGTGCATTACTCAAAGCAAATAAACACACAGAAGGTTACAATGATGTAAACACTTTTATAGGATGCTTGAATTTTGTGCTGCTTGTATGTTTAAAGGAATAGTTCACCCAAACATTTTACATCTTGGATGGCCTAAAGGTAAGTAAATTTCAGCTAATTTCATTTTTAGGTGCTTTACATTTTACATCCATCTAAAATTTTGTGACTGAATTCACTCTTAAAAATAAAGGTGCTTCAGGATGCCTTAGAAGAACCTTTTTGTCTAAATGATTCTATAAGAAACCTTTAAAATCTGAAGAATGGCTCTTTGTAGAACGAAAAATAGTTCTTCTATGGCATCGCTGTGAAGAACCTTTTAAGCACCTTTATTTTTGTGAAGAAAAAAAAAATCCTGGAAAAAACATCCGGGAGATTTTCCATGGAAGTACTAGGCCAAACAAATCCTGAAAAGGAAGTAAATACACCATACCTGATCGGCTTCCATCAACAGCACTCAAAGCTCCTTCTTGTGTCTCTTGGCTGTCCACCTCGTCTTTCTGTCCACTGTGATTTTGTCTGGCCTTTGGAGGCAGAGGAGGTGCCATGCCATCGCTGGTGGGGGAAGAACTTTTCGGTTTGCATCTGGGCTTTACTGCAGGAGGTCTTTGTTGTCTCCTTTCTGTGCTGGTGCTCTTTGCTGTATCTCCACTTGGAATCTTAGCCTCTGGCTGGCTGAATTTGTTGACTATCTTTTTGACATTCCCAGAGTTCTGTGAGGCTGCACCTTCCACAGATGAGGTGTCTGAGGTATTATTGGATGGCTTGATGGGAACCGGGGGTCTTTGTTTAACCTCAGATTTCTGAGACAGGTTCTGAGACTCTTGAGAAGACATCTTGATTGGTTTTGATGTTTTAACCAAAGCAACCTGGCCAATATGAGGCCAGGCAGCAGAGTCACCAAAGGCCTTCAATCTTCAACCTGTAGTAACAAATAGTAAGGACATTAAACATGGCTGATGCATCTTTACAGACTCTTTCCATCATTTGATCAATCCCAGATCACCCGACATTGCAGTGTATTCATTAGATATTTTACAATTCTGTCTGATACAGCTAAATGGGCGATTTTAATGTCACAATGAAAAAGAATTGCATGTTGTGACGAACATCAGAGTGTAACAAATTAATCAAATGTGAAAAGGTGTAGTCTGGTGACTTGGTTGTTGTATTTATTGTTGATTGCTTTTGAAATGTAGGCATTGCACAAAAAAGTGGAGGCACATGAATGTAAACTTGAAGGGACAGGGGTACAGCAGATTAAATTATTGGAGAATTCTTGCATTTTGATTAAACATGATCAAAATTGAAAAGATGAAATATAAGCACGGATATTATATTCAGATCTAAAATATGCTATATATATTAATTTTTAGATTTGTTAAACTTTACATTTAACAGTGTATTAATTAAATCATGCACACTTAAATATCTATTATTGACAGATACAATAAATGTAAAAAAAGAAAAACTCCAATATCAGCCAATAACCAATATATAGTACCAATACATTGTCCAGCCCTAGTTTCCATTCTTTCAGTTTCATATCCCTCATGAAGAGTACTGTAATTGAAACCTCAGTCATCTATAGGAGTCAAAGTCCTCAAAACTACATAAATATTTGTCACGATGATTAGTATCTGGTAACTCATTAAATAAAATAAAAAGCAGTGATCTTTGTACTGGAGTTACCTCACACCGTACAGGTTTAGCTGCATTAGACTTTGCTCTTACAAGCAAAAGTCTATATTAAATATTATATAAATTTATATAAAATATGAGCTAAACCTGCAATCAGACTGGTTAGTGAAACGGCATGCTGGAAACAGTATGAAACTTAGCTAGGAATGTGCTTGTATGTCACGTTTATAGTACTTTGACCTTTCAGATTCCAAAAGCCTATGCATGTTTTAGGAATGCATGATGAGATTAAAATAATACGATTAGTGGTACATAGCATTTTATTGCTTATTGTTTCCAATGCCTTGAATGGAACTGGTGTGTAATCTTGGTTTGGAATAAATCCATTCTGGAAATATGGGAAGGGTGTGTCAACAGGGTGAACTTTGGCATCAATGACTTCACTTGACTCGCACCCCTCAGACAGACTCAGCAGGTCTATCAAGTTCTCCACTGTGCTGCTGTACACTAATTTGATATCTTGAACACACAAAGCTCAACATTAAACAAAGCCAGAAAATAATACTTTCCCATGGGGTGAAACAGGATGGTTGAAAAGGTTACTATTTAAAAGGGCGAAATTCTTACGTCCTTCTGATATTTCAAAGTTCACTAAGGTATAAACATCCCCTCAAGCAACAGGACATCCAAGTATCCCCTGCTGGGCAGTTTTTTTTCCAAAAATGTGTACAAGACACTTCCCCTCCAACTTATAAACATCTTGGGATTGGAATCGTCTTTTCCTGTTGAGAACCTTGGCTTTGCTTTCGAATTCCTTAGAATCACTGGGATGTTGTGATGTATAACAACCGATATATAGTACCAATACAATACTGTTAACAACAATATAAATAAAAATGTAAGTAAATAAAAAGTATTTTTAATGTAAAAATGCAGAAAATTATCTGTTAGGGTTAGGATATAATATTTATAACTAAATGTATATAAAAACAATACAAGTCTACAGAGTGGCCCCTTTTAGACAGACAAAAATGTGTGTGTGTGTGTGCGTGGTATTTGAGAGTTACAAATTCCTTTGTATTGTCAGACCTGACACTTATTTTTTTTCATAATCATTCATGACAATGTTTCAGAAACTATGTGCCAATGAAAAATCGACATTAAATCTTAAAGTCAATATTTCTCTATGTTGTTCACAAGACCTACTACATTCAATACTTGTACTACATTCAAAGCTGAGGCTGCTAAAATTCATATCTGTAATATTACACCAGACTACTTACCAAATGTGTATCAGTCTCCTATATATAATCCATAAAGAAAAGCCAATTCCTGAAACGTGTCCAGAGCAAACTTCCTCATAAAAATAAAAACATAAGAGTGGCGTGGGGTAACTCTCACAGTGCACATGAACACATCAGTGTGCGAGCAGTTATACAGACATCCATGTTAATACATGTCTTTAAAATGACAGCAACAGATCGCCACATCCCAGCACGATCTGATCAGACGTTACTTTCCTCTATCCCTCTTTTGTTGTCCTCTCCGGTAAATCCACGTGCATCTCCAGCTCTTTGTTTTCCAGCTCGTGAGCGTGTATGTAAGAAGAACAGCCGGACAGGGACAGTGTGATTAGTGCACACCCCTCCTCCCCAAGTAGGGCTCGCTGCAGCCCATCCCATTCTTGCCTGCACAGCACACCCTGCTTTGGCTGCCACCCAGCGGAGACTCTCAGTGTGTGTGTGTGTGTGTGTGTGTGTGTGTGTTTGGAATGGATCAGGTTTATGGGAATCAAGCACAGTAAAACCTGAAATTATCTATATAGGCCTACTCACGAAATGGCCTTTTATCTACTATGAGCAAAACGGTTTCACAAACATACAAAATAATAAACAGGGAATATTAGCTATACTGTGAGAACATAATTACTGAAAAATATAGTTCATAAAAAGACAATGTCTTTAGTGCCTTAAAATTTTCATAAAATTGTATTTTGTCTTTTTGATTAGTTTATATCTTAAGTTTTAATAACAATGTTAAATGGTGTGTAGAAGACAAAACAGATCTTGAACAGTCTTTTATTTTGAAAAGCAGGTGGAGAGTCTCAGAGGAGGACCACTGCAAACCCCGAATGCTTTTTGGGTTTTTTGACTCCCTGAAAAATCCGAAATGAAATATGCACCAAATTATCCACGTTTATATTGTTCTCCTCCACAAGCGAATCACAAATTTTATTTTACTAAGGATACAAGATTTACTTTTAGTCTGATTATTTTTTGTTTACTCAGTCCATTGTGATAAACCAAAAAAAAAAAAAAAATAGCATTGCAAAAGCCAAAAATGCAGTGATGGAAACTAAATAATATTACTTGGAATGCACTTTAAAAGTAAAGGAAAGAGACAAATGCATCTAAAGTAAATTGTACAATATCCAATATAAGCCAATAGTAGCTTATATGTACATCTACCAGTATTTTACAATTCAAGAATAGTTTTTAAATAAAATAATTATCAGTTTCCTCGAATTTAACATTGATTACTACATAAAAAACATTAACAAATAAATAAACATACATAAAACATAAAAGAATGTGTCTGATTCATGAATATAATTTATGAATCAAAGATTCGATTCAGTTGGAGAGTCGATTCTCAGCAGCAGTGTTTACTGTCAGCAGACCAGCGACTAGGCTTTTCCCTCTGATAAGGTGATCAGTTGCTTTTGTTTCCGTAGACGTGCTACTTATCGTACCGTTTTGTTGACTGAATGAACATATGCGCGTTTTCTGCAATCAGATTACCGCATTTAAAGCAGAGATAGACACTAGCTCTGTAGCTAACGAGCTGTTACATGTAGCAGATTAGCTGGCCAGCTAAACTCAGATATCCTGAATATTCTGCAGGCTAGAATATTTAATACTAAGACGATCACCACGATACAAAATGCATTTGTCCCTCACTTTGATATTCAAGGCTTTAACAGCTGTTTTAACTGGCATTTACGCTGTTATATTTCATGCAGTGTTGTTAGCCTGCTTCAGTATTTGTTTACACAGATCTGCTGCTCTAGATGATATGGATCCTGATAGTGTAAGATATATGCATTTTATATAGTATGCAAATAGACTGGAGAGCGCGATTATTGCTTATATTGTTATTTGTTTTGATACTGAACATACAGGTTATGAAAAAATATATATTTGCAAGTGGCTTGCATAGGTCCCTCAATACCTAAAAGCTGTGTATACAAGGCATTTTTTCCAATTAGATCCTCATAATATTAGAAAATAACGACAAGCCTGTTAGCCCAAATTTGTTATATTACATGTATTATTCTACTACATGGGTAATTTACTCTCTCAATGAGTGTTAGATGAATATGTGTAAAATGTGTCAATCCCATGTGTAAATACAATGTGTGTGTGTGTGTGTTTTGCCATCACTACAGTAAGCACAAACACCCACATGCCAATTAGATACCTAGTCACCTGAGAGTGAAGCACCACATCTAGCTATTACCTCCCACAGGACAGACCACTGTGACTCGGCCCCCCTCCTCTGTCAACCTCAGAGGGCCTTGCCATGAGATGCTGTGCATGTAATCACAAGGCTGGTTACAATCTCTCTTTGTTAACCTCACCCACACAGGGCTGAACAAATAGACTGACACTGAAGAGCTCTCAGTAGCATCCACCTGGACGGACTTTCTGGTTTTTGACCCTTTGCAGGTGGGTAAAAATGTGTGGCTTTGGCATGATTGTGATATTAAAGCGTATTTGAAAAATGAACATGTTGCATGCACTTACAGAATTTAATATAACTTGTTTTTAATGCACGTGTGCAGTGTATAAGCTACAGCCGCAGTGTTTTCTGCAAACTGTTTCGAGAAAATGTGACTTTCAGTGCAAAATATATAAACATATAACATTTTCATTGTCACATCTTTCTTCTTAACAATTCCACTTGTTTAGACCAGATGTTTTTAATCTGGGGTTCAGAGACCCCCAGGGGGCTGCAAAGGAGCGTTAGGGGGTCCATGGAAAAGTTTAGGGTAAAATAATGTCAAAAATGAAAAATAATTAGTAATAACAAGTTTAAAATAAAAAAAAAATAGTTTAAAACAAATAAATAAAAAAATGGATTAAAATACGTGAACAAGTGATTAAATGAATCAAATAAAAAACATTCGATTAAAATAATTAAATATTAAATCTAACAGTAGAGTACTATAAGAAGTTAATCATGTGCAATAATGTAACTTATCTAATTGATTATTTTAAACAATATTTTAGACATACTTCTAATATAAAATTTTTCACACTATAAAATGGGTTTTTATACAAGAATGCCTTTAAACATTAGGATTGGGTTTCCTCATACAAGGAGAATCATATTTGGGGGTCCGTGGCATCTAAAAGATTGAAAATGTTTTGAACAGTTATCGTTTTAAACAACGATCAATAATTGTTACATTAGTCGAGCTCACACAAGGCTTTTCGTCAGACTTCACAGCTGCAGTGTCTTTAATTGGAGAGCTCAGGTGGAGAAAGATGCTGTTGGGCTCATGGAGATGCCAGTGTGTGTCGGGCCCTGCTGTGCTGCTGAAACCGCTGAGAATAAAGCTCAGCATGCACTTTATTACTCAAATGAAAGTAGTCCCTTACTGCTATGCTCTTTTAGTTAGTTTTATCGATGGTCGTGTGTTTGGGCTAGATATTCTCTGCTATTATATTGTTGTTGTTTTTGCTATTTTCCCTCCACGTGCCCCTCCTCTTCCTCCTGGTCTCTGCAGGATAGCGGATCAGGTCTTGAAACATGAGCTCTGTGGCAGTGTTGACTCCGGAGAGTTTTGCAGAGCACCGCAGTGGCTTGAAGGAAGTTGAGATCACAGGTATAACGACTGTGGCAAAATTGGGGTGAAACTATTCTTCTACATGATTCATACGTTTAGTAATTTTTTTTGTACCACAGTTCATTGCATGTCTAATGGCAGGAATTGATAACGGATGTAACAGTGAATTAAAAAACAACTAAAAAATGCATATGCAAATACATTTGTAGTAGCAGCAAAGATTATGTATACTAATGATTTGTTACTGGAACAGCTTTAAAACTAGTATTGAGGCCCGTTTACACTGAGAATGATAACTATATTAGCATCCACACCAGCAGACGATATTGTCTGTTTATTCTAAATGAACGCTCGTGCTCCTGGTTTAAATTCTCTAGCTCATTATGGCAGGATTGTTTCTTTTTGGATGTCAAATGTTTTTATCGTTCATCAGCTGGAAAAAAATTGTTCTGAAAGTGATTCCAACGATATTGTTTCTCAGTGCCTTTATCGTTATAGCTGTGGTGTGGACTTTTCTTTATCTTTATCTTTATCATTATCTTTATAGCTATCGTTCTTGGTGTCAGCAGGCCTTAAGACACATCTCTTTGTTTTTGAACACTGATGCTGAACACTCGTACTTTTTACTAGTTGTCAGTGTGTCTCAATGATCTTTGACAGTGACAGCAGAGCTGTTAGAATCTGTGTGTGTGTGTGTGTGTGTGCACATTTTTGTGACGCATGAGGACATAAATTTGTATGATGACACAGGTATGACATAGGTATTACAAGGTGAAGGTGACTTGTGAGGACATTGCCCCATGTCCCCACTTTTCAAAACGCTTATAAATCACACAGAGTGAGTTTTTTGGGGGGAAAGTAGAAATGTCTCCTGTGAGGGCTAAGTTTAGGTGTAGGGTTGGTGTAGGCCAATAGCACATACAGTTTGTACAGTATAAAAACCATTATGCCTATGGGATGTCCCCAATTTTCACAAAAACAAACGTGTGTGTGTGTGTCATATGCTGTAGCATATGTTTTCATGCAAAATTATGGTAAATAGTGTCTCTTTGAAAAATAAATATTGGGAATTATAATATTATAATTATAATATACACTAAGGTCCAATTCTCACTATTAACAAACCATTAACTATTTTTTTCCTCAGTAAACTCCTAATTTGCTGCTTATTAATAGTTAGTACGGTAGTTGTTAAGTTTAGGTATTGGGGAGGATTAGGGATGCAGAATATTGTTAATGCAGAATGTGTGCTTTATAAGCACTAATACACAGCCACTATCTGCAACTAGTTAACAGTGAGAATTGGTCTCTATAATATAATAATAATTATATTATTATTCCCATTCATAATTATCCATTTTAAATTAATATAATTAATGTACTCCTGTTGGTGAAGTAAACTGAACAACTAAAAAATGTGTCAGTGTTTTTAATAATTGTTTATACAGTTGGTATTTCTTTGTTCTGGATGACACTGGTTGATTGTCTTTATAAAGCATCATAGTGTTATTATCAAAATAATGCAAAGAAAATTTGTTGTGTACATTTTACAATTCCTTTTCTTATTGTCTGTGATTAGGTAGTGTGCCAGAAGAGGAAGCATATATACCCACCTATCTGGAGGCCTTTCCACCCTTACCAGACAAGGGCACTCCAGGTGAGAAGACAGGTGAGCAGGCAGGTGCCTGGAGCAAAATCCGACCCATCAAAGCCTCTGTCATCACTCAGGTAATATATATAATCATCCATAGAAGGTGTATACAGTGTGATTAAGCTGCACTGTATCTTTTCAGTGTTATTGAGCGTCTGCCACACTTTTTCAACTTCTCTTTGCACCTTTAGGTGTTCCATGTTCCTTTGGAGGAGCGGCGGTATAAAGACAATAGTCAGTTTGGTGAAGGTGAGGAGGCGAAAGTGTGCCTGGATATCATGCAGAAGACCGGGGCACATATCGAACTCTCTCTTGCCAAGGACCAAGGCCTCTCCATCATGGTGACTGGAAAACTGGATTCCGTTATGAAAGCGAGGAAGGAGATTGTGGCCCGGCTGCAGACTCAGGTGCTTGTTTGAGTCTTGCATTTCTTATTCCATTCATTTTACTGTGTGTTAAAAGTTATATTTTAATTCTAAACTTCTCAGGCGTCAGCAACTGTGCTTATTCCGAAAGAGCATCATCGATTTGTGATCGGAAAGAATGGGGAGAAGTTGCAGGAGCTGGAGCTCAAAACAGCCACCAAGATTGCCATCCCCCGCTCTGATGATCCCAACGCCAACATCCGTATCACCGGCACCAAGGAGGGCATTGAGAAATCTCGCCATGAAATCCAGCTCATCTCTGCTGAGCAGGTAACCATCGAAGATCGATGAGATGAGATGAGGTTTTGTCTTTCATTTGTAATTCAGCCTTATTATGACCTCACTGTTTGCTTTAGGATAAGCGTGCCGTGGAACGTTTGTCTTTTGAGAAGGCTTTTCATCCATTCATCGCTGGTGCATATAATCGACTCGTTCAAGAGCTTAGTCAAGAGACTGGAGCTCGTATTAGTATCCCACCACTCAGCATACCCAAAGATGAGATTGTTATTACCGGCGAGAAGGAGGCAGTTGCCATGGCGATTGCCCGCATCCGGGCCATCTATGAAGAGAAGGTGATTTATAATTACACTGTCATTCATAATTTTTCGTTATTGTTTTTTTTTTTTTTTTAGAAATAAATTAATACCTTTATTCACCAAGGGTGCATTAAATTGATCAGAAGTGACAATAAAGACATTTTATAATTAGTGATCGACCGATATTGGGTTTTTTGGCAGCCGATATATTTGTATTTATTTGAATTAAAATGGATTAAAAAATAAATTTGTAAAATAAACATAGGCTACTTATACTTTAGATGACAACTTTCACAAATAAATAAATATTTAATAAAAATATGTTTAAAGAAAGTAAAAACTGTAACCAACAGAGCACTCAGTATTCTGGGAAGTTTGTGTGCACTGGGAATCATATTTTTTCAAATAAAGCAAAGGCAACACTGATTTTACATAGATCACACAGTGAAAATGACATGAATATGACAGTGGGCAAATGCAGAAAGCGCAGCATAATTTGAAATCACAAATTTAATGTTTAAAGCATTCAATTCGCATTGAAAGTCACTCAGAGAACACGCGGTCATGCAGGATACACATGCACACTTCACAAGATCTCACGGCTGGGTTCGACTAAGTTTGCAAGGTTTGTGAAATTAAATGTTCATTATCCATTCAAAGATTTGTTTAAATGATATAAATGCGTATTTGCTGAATGCTGACGGCAAACGAGAAAGTATTATCATTTTTGCCTTTCTATTACTAATAATATAAAAGCCATCGTTATAATACTTTTTTGTATACATTTTAATCCCTATGTTTAACAGTTCTATCTGATTATTAGACAGACGTCTTCTATCCGTATTAGACAGAACTGTTGTTAACGATTAAGGCGAACAAGAGGGAGATTGTGAGGACCATACATATCTATGGTGATATCGGCGCCGTCAAAATAAAAGTCCCGCCTCGAACGCAGCGGCCAAACAGAAAATTTATCGGCCGATGCCGATATTTGAAAAATGCGATATATTGGTCGACCACTATTTATAATATAACAAAAAGACCTGTTATGCCCCTTTTTACAAGATGTAATATAAGTCTCAGGTGTGCCCAGAATTTGTCTGTGAAGTTTCAGCTCAAAATACCCACAGATCATTTATTATATAATTTTGAAAATGGCTAATTTGAGTACAAGCTGTTTTCTTGAATGTCTCTTTAAATGCAAATGAGCTTCTGCTCCCTGCCCCCTTTTCCAGAATAGGGCTGTGGCTTTACAGCTCATTCCTCGGATACTCTGCTAAAAAACATCTGTTTGGTTTTTATTATCATGTCTATCACGATGAAATCATGCGTTTTAAACCATATTAGTTTACACTTTGGTTTTCTGAGCGCACACATCCGAAGCACGTTCACAGAAAGCGGCTGTCACACAGCATGCGAGTACTTAACTAGGTTCTCTTTTATGTCTTATTGTGATTAAACTGTCAAATATACACAATTTTATGTTAAAAACATACACAAGATGTCTGTGAAGGTAAACAGCTGGGAAAGAAATTACATGTTTATATTAGATCTGTGTGGCGGCAGCGAAATATACAGTAAATAAATCCACTGCTCTCTTGTCTCCTCCGAGGCTGGGACTCTAAATAGTGTTCTGTGCTTGTCAGTACAGCCGACAGAACAGTTAGCATGCTTTGCTCGAACTTTTGCCATGGCGTTAGAACTGGTACACCGTTGTCACTTGCGAAAACACAATGGCGGAGCCGTGGGTGGAAACTTGCAGATTAAAGGGCGGTAATATTATAATCAGATACATCACAAAATCTGAGCAGCTCGTTTTTTCACAAGCTTGCAGAGAAAAGCTTAGTTAAAGAAGAACTTGGTGGTTCTTTTTCACATTTTCTGGGTTGGTAGATGCACTGGGGACCCGTATATAGCACTGAAAATGTCAGATTTTCATGATATGTCACCTTTAAGCAGCACAACTTTTTAACATTTATAAAATTAAGGAATGTTTTTTGAATACCAAATGAGAAAATTGAAAAAGAATGATTTCTGAAGGATCATTTGAGATTAAAGACTGGAGTAATGGCTGCTGAAAATTCAGCTTTGCCATTACAGGAATAAATTACATTTTAATATATATGCAAACAGGAAGCTGTTATTTAAAAATTATAATAATATTTCACAGTATTACTGTTTTTACTGTATTTTTGATCAAATAAATGCGGCCTTAGTGAGCATAAGAAACTTTGTGTACACACACAGAGAAATGTGAAATTTCACATTTAAAGCCTGGTGAAATGTCCTGACCTACTTTTTAATATTCACAAGCAGAAACAGAAAACGACCACTATCTCCGTGGAGGTGAAAAAGTCACAACATAAGTACATAGTAGGCCCCAAGGGCAACACCCTGCAGGAGATCCTGGAGAACACGGGTGTGTCTGTGGAGATGCCCCCTCTGGACTCCGCATCTGAAACCATCATCCTCAGAGGAGAACCTGATAAACTGGGTCCGGCTCTTACGCAGGTGTACGCCAAGGTCAGTTGTTTTGGCATTTTTTGGCCTTATTTTCAACAGGATGCATGCAAAAGGCAGCTTTTCACATGCCACTTGTGTGTTTTGCAGGCTAAAAGTGTGATAGTGGTGGAGGTGATTGCTCCGGCTTGGCTCCATCGTTTCATCATTGGCAAAAAAGGACAAAACATCAGTCGTATTACTCAGCAACTGCCTAAGGTATAGAAAATTTAAATGAGAAGTCACTCTCATGTTGCTCCAAACCCGTAAGAACTGTTCATCTTCAGAACACAAATTAAGATATTTTTAATGAAATCTGAGAGCTCTCTGACCCTCCATAGACTGCAAGGGTCCTTACACGATCAAGGTCCAGAAAAGTGACCCATAAAAGAATAAAGTCATTATTTTTGTTTTCTTTGCACACAAAACATATTCTCGTAGCTTCATAAAATTAAGGTTGAACCACTGATGTCACATGGACTATGTTATCGATTTCCTTACTACCTTTCTGGGCTTTGAACGTGGTATTGCGTTACGGTCAATGCAGCTCTCGGATTTCATCAAAAATATCTTAATATGTGTTCTGAAGATGAACAAAGGTCTTATGGGTTTGGAATGACATGAGGGTGAATAATTAATGACAGAATTAAAATTTTTGGGTGAACTATCCCTTTAAAGCCTAAATACAGTCACCAGAAGTATAAAGCTAATGTACAGGCTTTAAACGTCATCACCACCAACACCAAGCTTCTGTGAAACTTTTCAAACTTTATTTAAAATCTTCAAGTTTGAAAGTTGGAGTTAGATTAGTTTTCAAGAGTGAAAGTATAAACACAACGAGACTGTAAAAGCAGACTAGTGAGTAGTGTGATGTTTTTTGATGTCACAGTCAACCTCTATAATCCGATTAAGCCACTTGTTAGCAACCACCTTTTTCAAGATACATAAAAGCTTAAAAAATCATGAGTGGGGTAATATTGTTATGTTTTTTTCATAGAATAAATGTGAAATAACGTGTGTTAACCACATTTCTGGCATTTAACCGGCTGTTTGTCATCATCAGGTGCATATAGAGTTTACTGATGGAGAGGAACGTATCAGTCTGGAGGGACCAACGGAGGAGGTAGAACAAGCTCAGGCTCAGATACAGGAGGTCATCAAAGACCTAGTAAGAGGAACCCTCAAATTTCTTTTTGCTGTTGTTTTTAAAATGAAGATAAAACGGAATAAAACTATGGGAAATATGGTTGCTACAAAAGGTTACTTCATATCTTATAACTGTAAGATTTCAATTATGGTTTGTTCTTCAGGTTTCTACGTTTGTGGAATATAAACAGTTTAGGTATAGTCCTCAAGTATTTTATTTTCCTCCCTCCAGATGGCAAGAATGGACTATACAGAGATTAACATTGACCAGCGTTTCCACAGACATCTCATTGGCAAAAATGGGGCCAACAGTAAGTTTAAACCCTTCCTGTTGTGTTGAATCTGAAACTGTGTGGGATGCCTAGATAGATACAGAGCTCATAGCACAGATAGAAAAGTGATGTTTGAATAGTCAAATAATTGTGGGTTGACACATTATTTGATTACAAGCAGCGCACAATGTCAGTATGCAACAGTTGCAAATGTACATCTCCCTCTCTATTTAAATATAATATTTCATGTGTTGTCATTACCACAGAACCTGAGAAAAATGAATGACTGCGTTGCACACTGAATCTGATTCAGTGACTCTTTGAGTTATCCATAATATATTTGCTACAGTAAAGTTGATTTGATCAATGAACAGTGTAGATGAATGAAAGTGCAGATAAATGAGTTATTGGTGCTTTTCCCAGTAAATCGGATAAAGGAGCAGTATAAGGTATCAGTGAGGATTCCTCAGGACTCGGAGCGCTGTGGGCTAGTTCGTATCGAGGGCGATCCTCAGGGAGTACAGCTTGCTCGCAAGGAGCTGATGGACATGGCCCAGCGCATGGTGAGACGTAATATATGGAAATCACAAGACCACTGTCCATATGAGATTAGGAACCGATCTGGCACATTTGCCTGCATGGTTTAAGATTTGTCATTTTCTGGCATCTTTAGGAAAATGAACGCACGAAAGACCTGATAATAGAGCAGAAGTTTCACCGTGCTATCATTGGGCAGAAAGGAGAGAAGATCAAAGAAGTACGGGACAAGTTCCCTGAGGTGCTCACAGCTTCATTTTGTAAAATGCTGCAACATCTATATTCTGCTGCACATTTTTTATAGCATTACATGATAGATGATTTCACACAGATAATTTCATTTTCGCAGGTCATTATCATATTTCCAGACCAGCAACAGAAAAGTGACATAGTACAGCTCAGAGGGCCTAAAAACGAAGTGGAGAAATGTGCAAAGTTTCTGCAGAAACTCATCGCTGAGCTGGTACAAGAGTAATTTCCTCTAGCTTCCTTCCTGCTCTCAAATAACATTTGTTTTGTGACTAATACAAGGTCAAAGAAAGAGCAGCTATTATGTGCTCGATCAGCTATGAAATGATCATACTCAGTCTACAGATGACAATTTTTTGCAATGCTGTTGTAGTTAAGGCACTTTTTCTGTTTTAAAGTAAAACATCTGAGAAGTTGTTAACTCTTTGAATGACATTGAGGTTTAGAGTTTTTTATATTAGATTGTTCTAATGTACTATGTTCATGTTATTAGGTTGAGGGCAGCTTCTCAGTTTCTGTACCCATCCACAAGCAGTTCCACAAAAACATCATTGGCAAAGGAGGTGCCAACATAAAAAAGGTGAGGGCACAAAGTCTGCCACTTTATTTAGATTTGTAAAAATTGTTAATACTGCAACAAAAACGTTTGGTTCCCAAAATCAGTTTGTCTCTTTTTTGTCCCTTTATTATTTTACCTTTACTTCAAATACTGGTTTTACTTAACAATAACAGCATTGGTTCATAGTGAGAAAAATGACCATGAAAGCACTGAGAGCATTGGTGTATGACGCCAATGGAAAACGCATTTCCATTTTTTGGGGGATTAACTGCTATTTAAATATTGTGTTAATGTTATTGTCTTTTTAATGAGAGAAATTGTTGCTGTGTAAATCGATATAGATACGTGAGGAGACCAACACCAAGATTGATCTCCCAACGGAAAACAGCAACTCTGAGATGATTGTAATAACTGGCAAGAAGAGCAGCTGTGAAGCTGCACGAGATCGGATTCTCGCCATTCAGAAAGAGCTGGTGAGAGAAATGGGAAGCTAGAAAATGTATTATAGGTGTAATACCCAGTCCTCTTAGTTTTTCTTCTCTCACACATTCTCGCTTGATCTTTCAATTCTCCCAGGCCAACCTGAAGGAGGCTGAGGTTTCCATCCCAGCCAAACTGCACAACTCTCTGATTGGATCCAAGGGCAGTCTGGTGCGCTCTGTGATGGAAGAGTGTGGGGGTGTTCACATCCACTTCCCTGCGGAGGGCTCAGGGTTGGACAAGGTCACTATCCGAGGTCCTGCAGAGGAGGTGGAGAGAGCCAGGAGACAACTGCTGCAGTTGGCGGAGGAGAAGGTGAGTAATGAGATGAAGATTTAAAGCAGAAAAACAAAAAAGACAGCAGTGCAGAAAACACTGTTAGAATTTTCATAATCGCATTACTAATTTGAAATTTTGAACCATTTGTTTTTCGTCCCACAAGCAAGTCAACAACTTCTCAGTGGAGCTTCAAGCCAAGTCAGAGTACCACAAGTTCCTGATAGGCAGAGGAGGAGCTAATATCCGACGTGTTCGGGATCGAACCGGAGCACGAATCATCTTCCCATCACCAGATGAACCAGAACAGGAGCACATTACCATCATGGGTAAAGAGGAGGCTGTATGGCTTGCGCAGAAAGAGCTGGAGACCCTCATTAAAAATCTGGTATGACAAAAGAGAAAGTAAAATATTTGAGTTAGTGTTTCTTTGAATGCACTTCCTGCAGTTCATCTGTCCTTTCTTTTCAGGATGACGTGATAGAGGACAGTATGGTCATGGACCCCCGGCATCACCGTCACTTTGTCTGTCGGAGAGGGCAGGTGTTGAGAGAGTTGGCGGAGGAATATGGCGGTGTAGCTGTTAGCTTCCCTCGCACGGGCACACACAGTGACAATATCACTCTCAAAGGACCCAGAGAGTGTGTTGACGCTGCTAAGAAACGCATTCAGGAGATCGTTCGAGATCTTGTGAGTTTCATATTTAATTCTTGTATACATATTGCATGTAAATGCAGTGACTTTTCTATCAAGAACTGTATATACACTGCTGTTCAGCAGTTTTTAAAAGAATTGATCAACAAAAAATATATTTAAAAAAAACTTCTGTTCTTTTGTACTTTTTATTCATCAAAGATTCCTGAACAATTTGGTTTCCACAAAATATTAGAAAGCATATTAGAATGATTTTTAAAGGATCATGTGACACTGAAGACTTGAGTAATGGCTAGTGAAAATTCAGCTTTACCATCACAGGAATATATTACATTTTTTAAATATATTGAAATAGAAAAGAGTTATTTTAAATTATAACAATATTTCAGAATTTTGCTTTTTTTTCATCAAATAAATACAGCCTTAGTGAGAATAAGAGACTTCTTTAACAAAAAAAAAAAATCTTACTGATCCTAAACTTTTGAATGGTAGTGTATGTTGTCTGCTTATAAAAGGAATCTCAGAGAAGAAACACTAATAACATGTTCACATATTTTATTATTATTATCCTTAACAATTACATACATACGTGTGTGTGTGTATACACACCCACACACACACAATTGTGGCCAAAATTGTTAGAACACTTATATAGCATATTTAAGAAGTTTCAGTTGTCTTTGTTGAATTGGCCATTACAATACCCATGAAACGAACTATTGCCGTAGCTACCTGCGACAGAAGAAATCTGCTGGAACATTGAAAATGATGGACTGGCCCCCTCAAAGTCCGGACCTCAACCCCATTGAGGAAATTTTGTTTTGCTCAGAGCATGTTTCATGAACATTATGAAATTAAATCATGTTTTTGGAGGTAAAAAATCTATTATATTTTCAGATCTGTTCTAACAATTTTAGCCACCACTGTATGTATGTATGTATGTGTGTACTGTATACTATATATACTAGACAGACAGACAGATTGATTGATTGATTGTCATTATCTGTTAATGTGTCATCAGGAGTCACAGGTGAATGTGGAGGTGTTAATTCCTCAGCGGTACCACAGAGCCATCATGGGACCCAAAGGCTGCAAAATACAACAAATTACACGGGAAAATGAAGTTCAGATCAAATTTCCAGACAGAGATGAGTCTGCAGGTCTCTTCCTTACACTCTCAAATTAGTTATTTTTTCATTCTATTAAATGATTAGACTAGAATATTTACAAGCTATATTATTTCTTGTATGTATTTGTGGCTGGCAGCTCAGGAAGCTGCATCTCAAGAGAACGGGGATACGGACCTCATCCCTCGGAAGTGCGATATCATCACTGTGACGGGTCGAGCTGAAAAGTGCGAGCTGGCTTGTGCAGCTTTACTTGTAAGGAATTCTGGAAATTCTAGCTGTCTCTTTAGTCCTGTGGTGGATTGGTTTTCCTTCTCTTTATCCTATTTTTCCTTCCTTTTTTCATTCTAGACCTTAGTTCCTGTGACTATTGATGTTGAGGTTTCCTATGACCTTCATCGTTACATCATAGGACAGAAAGGAGCTGGAATAAGGAAAATGATGGAGGACTATGAGGTAGAGACATGTTGAATTGCACTTTGCACTACCATTCAAAATTTAAGGGTTAAGAAGAAAGAAGTTTGTTTTTGAAAAGAAGTGCTCACCAAGGTTGCATTTATTTGATCAAAAATACAGTAAAGGCAGTAATATTATCAAATACTATTACAACTGTTTTCTATTTTAATAGAAATTCTATTTTACTTCAGTCTTTAGTGTCACAAGATCCTTCAGAAATCATTCTAATATGCTGATAGGTTCTCAAGAAACATTTAATATTATTAACAAAGTTGAAAACAGTTGTGCTGCTTAATATTCTTGTGTAAACCATGATACCATTTTTCAAGATTCTTTGGCAAATAGACAGCATTTATTTCAATAGAAATCTTTTGTAATATTATAAATGTTTCTACTTTCACGTTTGATCAATTTAATGCATCCTTGCTGAATAAAAGTAGTAATTTCTTTAAAAAAAAAAAATCTTACTGACCCAAACGTTTTGAACGTGTAGGCATAAACAATCCAACTTGAATGAATTGAACTGAACAAAATCCAGTTAATGGGACAGTACAGCCAAAAATTAAAATTCTGTCATGAATTACATCACCCTCATTTTATTTTCTTCTGTAGAACAAAAAATAATATGTTTAGAGTAATGTCCAAGCTGCTATTTTCCATTCAGCAGCAGTTGACCACAGTCTGTTTAAAACAAATTGCATCTGCCTTTGTGTTTAATGGAAGAAAGTGCAACTGATGTGTGAATGTTAATGTGTCTGGTTGTACTGTGCTGTATAGGTCAACATTTGGGTTCCTCAGCCTGAGCAAAAGTCAGATATCATAAAGATCACAGGACAGGTGTCCAGTGTGGAGCGGGCCAAACAGGGACTGCTGGAGAGGGTCAAGGAGCTGCAGGCGGAGCAGGAAGATCGGGTACAACCTCTGCTCAGAACCACTCTGCTGACATTAAAGAACATCCTTTGTACTAGGGATGCACGATATTGGATTTTTGGCCGATACCGATATATGTGACCTGTGCTGGCAAATTGAGTCGGAATGCAGAAGTTTTCAAAAAGTAGTTTTCCATTAAAATACCTTCAAAATGACATATGACTTATTGGAATCTGACAAAAAATGACTGAGCTTTTTTTTCCCGTCTTTTCTTTTAATGTATGATTAACATTGAGAGATCTATATTAAGACCTACTGTAATGCATGGATCAAATATAATGTTACACATCAGATTTTCCCCCAACCATTAACTAAACGTTCATGAAAGACATAACAAATTCTGAATGTGTGAATCTCGCTAAGACATATTTTGCAATAATGTACTTTATAAGGGAGATTGCGTGCTTGCGGAAAGGCACACGCTTTGCAAGTGTCAGAGCGATCGTTTTGTTTTCATCATTTTCATAATTTCACTGGTTTGGACTCATGTCATTGAGAATTCGATATGAATATTCACAAAGCTGGAATGCTGCACTTTGCAACAATAGACCTACAACTTGTGGTGAGAAGCAGCAGCAGTCGTCCAGAAGCGAGCAGAGAAAAAGGTACTCCTGCTCACGCAAAGACTGATTACCAACTGCTCTGAGAAGCCCTCATTAAAGAGTTCTCCGACCCTGAGTCCAAACAAGGCCTAGTGGCTGCCCTGGAGACAAGACAAGGACGTCACGAACCTACTACAGCCTACTCAGACGAGCATACTTAAGAACTCGCAACGAACCTGACGTGGAGGACGAACTAAACTTCAAAACTCTCTTGCTAAGGAACCTTCACCCCGGCGTAAGGCACCATCTTGGCATTCTTGCATGTCCACGAACCATGAATGCTCAGCAGTTGCAAGAGTTGGTGGAGAAAGCCTACGGCAAACAAAAGATGGCCTCAGAAAAGAGCGCCAAAACCCCAGCAGTTCTTGACTTCAACACTCAAAGTCAAGGGCTGGCTCTAGAGGGCGCCAAACGCCAAGACAATGCCAAGAATGCACCCTCGTCCAACAAAGAACGAGACTCCCACGCTGGTACCACATCTAAACAGAGGTATGAATGCTGGGATGGACCGCGTGGACATCAACGCTCACCTGGACGGCATTGGGAAAAGACATGGGACCAGTCAAGGCCTTCTGAGAGTCAATGGGAGAGATGGGAAAAACTCCTGGGAATCCAAGGAAAACGACAAATGCACCCTGGAGCGACGTACAGATAAAGATCATTTTAGATGTTTAATTACTATTTGGAGCATTGGGATCGCTAGAAGAGGGCTTAATGAAATAATTTTTGTGAAAACCTCAAATTCGACCAAAACTGACATTTTTCACTTCTTTTGACTGTATAGCTCAAAATTAGTCTGCGCATTCCGACTCATTTTGCCAGCACGGGTCACATATTTCCTTTTGTTTGGAAACAACACCAAGTCTCTCCTGTGCAGAAATGATAAGCATAATATTTTTAATTTTGGTTAGTTTTTAATAAGAACTTATTTGTTAGAATTAAATAAACAATAATGAAGGTTTTTTTGATAGTACATTGAAGCTTTGAAAATAACTATAAACTATATATCAATCGCTGCATTTGTTTTCCCCAGAAAGATGCAGTGTTAACCCAAACATTTTGTTTTAAGATTTAATATTTGTTGATGGTCTAAAGCAAAAGAGTTGTAAAAGTTCTGAAAATCTTTTAGAGCTTATGATTTATTTAAAAATAATCGTATTACACATTAATGAATAACTCCGTATATATAAAATTATTTAATTTACAAGTGTCATGTTTGCGATTTTTATTTATTTATTTTTTTCCCATGTAAGCTAGCTTCAGACCTTTAAATCAAAACATACACATTATTTTATGACATAAAATACTGCTTTATTTAATCAATTATTTTTGTAGGCTATTTTACTTTTAATTTAATTAGAAGTTGTCCAACAGCGCCCCCTACAGATTAAAACTCCTTCCGAATGGGCTTTAGGACCCGGGGGAGACTGCTGCCGCTACACGTGCTATTACTGTTACACTGAACGCATCATTCTGTACGTGCTTTCACTGATTAAATGCAGCAATCCAAAACAGTGAATCTAATCCTCATTCAGACAAAACTTTGCTTCAAGAATGAGCCACAATGCTGACGTGATCTAATCACTAGCACACCCTGAACACATGTGAGTTAATGTATTCCACTTATCGGGAAGACATATCGGCATAATATTTCATATCGGGCCGATGCCGATATTTACATTTAAAGCCATTATCGGCTGATTCCAATATCAGTCTGATAATATCGTGCATCCCTACTTTGTACATACATATACAACCTGAGATTTACTTCTTGAAATAGGATATATTCTTTTTCTTGTCTGTTTGTAGGCTTTACGGAGCTATAAGGTGATGCTCTCAGTAGACCCCAAATATCACCCCAAAATTATAGGCCGCAAAGGAGCAGTCATCTCTCAAATACGCAAAGACTACGATGTCAACGTGCAGTTCCCTGACAAGGGTGATGAGCAGCAGGTATGAAAGCAGATTGTTTTCGAAAGAGCATTTCCTCATTCTTTAACCCAGACTGGTTTAAAGCAGCTCATTGCATTCATACCTTTCATACATGTCATCCTGTTTCTGTGTGTTTACCTGTCAGTCTTTCTTCACGTGACTCTGTCTCCCTGTAGGATGTAATCGTGATCTCGGGTTATGAGAGGAATGCTAACGAGGCCAGAGCGGCTATAGAGCAGCTGGTGGCAGCGCTGCAGGATATGGTGAGTGAGGACATCCGGCTGGACCGGCGGGTCCACGCACGCATCATCGGAGCACGTGGCAAAGCCATTCGGAAACTCATGGAGGAGTTCAAAGTAAGAACACTTTGCATATTTGCCAGTAGAACATCTAAATTAGTCATAATATTTAACATGATGATGATGATTTATTATAATTATTACATTTATTATTATTAAATTTTGGAGTACAATATTTAACAATAATAATACAAATAATGATCAATAACAATCATTATGATAATTATTAATTGTTATTATTATTCAAAAATAATCACCATCACCAATATTTAACATCATAATAGTAATTAATAATGAATATGATCAATAACAATCATTATGATAATTATTGTTAACTGTTATTATTATTATTATTATTATAAAAAATTAATTACATCACCAATATTTAACATCATAAACATAATAATAATATTAATAATAAAAATGATGATCAATAACATCATTATAATATTAATTATTATTGTTATTATTATTATTATTATTATCATTAAAATATTATTGCCATCACCTATATTTACCATCAGAATCATAATAAAAACATTGAAGTTTAAAGTAGTTTTAAAAGCTTAAAGATAGATAGATAGATAGATAGATAGATAGATAGATAGATAGATAGATAGATAGATAGATTGATTCTAAGGACCTCAGAGTGGTTGCTAGGCTACTTAGTATGGTTGCTATGACGGTTGCTAGACTAACGGGTGGTTGCTATGACAGTTGCTAGGCTAACTGGGGTGGTTGCTAAGGCGATTGCTAGGGTACACTGAGTAGTTGCTAAGGTACTTGGAAGTTGCTAGGGTACTTGGGGTGGTTGCTAGGGTGTTGCTAGGGTACCCAGGGTGATTGCTAAAGTGTTGCTATGCGGTTGCTAAGGTACCCCGGGGTGGTTGCTAGGGTGTTGCTATGTGGTTGCTAGGGTACCCGGGGTGGTTGCTAGGGTGTTGCTATGCGTTTGCTAGGGTACTTGGGGTAGTTGCTAGGGTTATAGATAGATAGATTATAAATATTAGATAGATGAGTTTGAATGGATTAGAAATCAACTCAAGTACATAGAACAAGTACATAGTACATAGAAGGGAAGCTTAATGGAGTCTAATGGGCTTCAGTGTGTTAGATTTGAATTTTGACAGTTGGAGTTTGAATAGTCTTGGCTCATCTGAACATTCCGTCAATGTAAGTCTATGGGAGTTTTTTGAACTATAAGTCTGATCAGTCTGAAGAGATATAGCAACTCGAGTCAGAACAGTCTGAAGAGCTGGGCTGAGTTGGGTGGTTCTAGCTTGAAAGCTCTAGGAGGAGATGCGTGCAGAAATTTTAGTCTCATAAGAATAATAAGAAGAAGTTTAAATAGCAGAGCAGAAGGTTGGCTTTCTCAAGCCAACTTAACAACAACGTTTATAATAATTAGTCATATTTATAATAATAATAGCAACTATTATTATGACTATTGTTGTTAGTATTAATTAACTTAATAATAATAATAATAATACTTAAGAAAAAACATTTAGTTATTAAAACATTTAGTAATATAAGTATTTAATAATAAAACATACATAATATTGAAAATTTATAATTCAGCCAAATAATAGCTATATCTCATATTTGGTTCATGGGATCCTTTATTTTCTTCTTTATTTCAGGTTGACATACGGTTTCCTCAGCCAGGTTCTGAAGACCCGAGCAAGGTTACTGTAACTGGACTGCCGGAGAATGTTGACAACGCCATTCACCATCTACTTAACCTGGAAGAAGAATATGTGAGTCAGGAATGCTTCTTTCTAAACAGAAATATTCCATCACTTGTGTTTTCCTTTCTTTTGGATCCTCACTCACTCATCTTCCCTCGTAGATGTTGAGTGTCACAGACACAGAGACTATGGCAGCTTATATGAAGCCTCCTTCAAAGACGATGGGGACAGGAGGAAATGACGAGGACAACAAAGCTCTAGCTAAAGGCTTTGTTGTGCGGGACGCCCCTTGGAATGCACAAGGCAACAAGGTTTAAAAGAATATGTTTGCCATGGTAAACGCTTGATTTCCTGCTGTCACTATCATTGTCATAGTAATGATTTCCTTTTGCTTCTTTTTGCAACATTCAGGCACCAGACATGAGCAGTGCCGAAGAGTTCCCCACGTTCGGATCTGGAATAGCACCGAAACAGACATCTGCATGGGGACCCAAAAAGTGCTGAATGAAACAGATTTGTTCTGACTCCAGATCTCACATCTCTTGCACTTGAGAACAAGAACATTCCATATTTTTGCTCTTGTCTTTCTCCTGGTGCGTTTAATGCCCTTGGAGGAGTTACTTCTGTCCTCTCCTTCCTTTGCCTGAATAGTTCATTATCATTGGTGGATAAATGTTCTTCAGCACTCCTCAACTGCACGCAGGTGGTCACACGTCAGTTCCTGTTGTGCCAGTCTGAAATCACAGAAACGGAACCTCAAGTAGCAGTTACCGTCATTATCCTGTTGTTTTCTTGAGTTGGGTGACAAATGGCTAGGCATTGAAGAACGAGGCAGATGTTTTTATTTCTTGAACTATTTATTGCAAGAGAACCCCTAGTTCACTGTGTATGAGTTCTTTTTTTTAAGTCCTTGATGGTTTTTAATGTTATTTTTATTGCTCTCTCTCTCTGGGTGTGTGTGTGTGTGTGTGTGTGTATGTGTGTGTGTGTGTGTGTGTGTGTGTGATCCATCTAAATGCACTCGGTTTGCTGAGTTTTCACTCTATACTGTAAGAGAGATGAAGGCTGGTCAATACTGAACTTTTTTCAAATATGTTTCTGTATTTATTAGTGTATATATATATATATATATATTTGTCTGTTATGTATTGATTTTCTTCAGTGACTGAATATTCAAACTGATGGGTGTGGATGGTTTTGAAGCATAAAAAGCATTAGGTATTATTTTGCAGTTTGTTTGGTTTCTTTTGCTTCTGGGTATTATTTTGTGCGTGCCTGTGTGTTAGACGTAGCTCATTTTCAAAAGAAATGTGTGTTGTGTGATATACTTTGAATCTCAAAATGTTCAATTTGCTGTTTATATTTGAAGCATTTTTCACTTCGCCTTTGTCTTTAACTCTTTTGTGATTTAATTTCATAAGATTACCATTTTTCAACCAGAGCATACATGACAAACTCAAGATTTCAGATTAAAAGTCTCTTGAAAAGTTGTTTATTAACAAGATTTCAAAGTAAAAGACTATAATTAAAGCAACTGTATGTAGTTTTGTGTATTTTTGAGACTTTGGAGCCCCCTACAGTTAAGTAAGTGGAACTCACTGTAAATATATCACTGTTGTAATTACAGTGGATTGCTATGCAATGATGCTGTAAAGCAGTCCGGTCTTTTCGCGAAATTTCATACTCAATACATAATAAACTTTAGACTTACATCAGAAAACAAGTGTGGGGCAGGCGTGAGACAGAAACAGAAGACATTCGCCTTATTAGAAGTCAGAGTAGCAGCACAATGGTTTTTCTAGGTAAAAAAAAAACTTACAGTTGCTTTAACACGAATGACAAACTCACACTCATGCAGATTGCTGGTTCTCAATTTGCATATGTTTACTTAAAGGTGATGGGTGTCATTTTTTAATGTTAAAATAAAATAATTTCTTAATATACAGAGAAAGCGGTAAACAGCTGTTCATATGTGGCTCTGTGGTGCTATCAATACATTTCCAAACATTGCTCTGTTTGTTTGAGCATCACAACCAGCCTGTTACAGTACCATTGGCTTAACCAATGGCATGAGTTTGTTTGGATGCCTAATAATAGAAGGGAAGTTTTGCATGAAACCTAACCTATTATTTTTTGCAATTCCATATGGTGACGCTACTAGTGGCGCAGAAACTGAGGAGCGTCTCGCTGCAGCCCACAAGATCCAGGGGGCGTGGTTGGATCCAGATCAAACTCCTCCCACCTTACCTACCCATCTCCACCCCTAAACCTACCAGTCTCCACACCCTAGATGTGGATCCAACCAAGCTCCCTGGATCTTGTGGACTGTAGCGGGTCCTACTTGCAGAAACTACACACTTCACTTTTAAATTTTGCTGTGTTTTGACTGTGAGGGTCATTCTCTGTCCTGCTAGTTGAGTCTTGTGAGTCACTGTTGTATGTGGTGTGTGTGAAGGTATGATAGTGTACATGGCTGAGTGAAGAACCATCTACAAGCAACCGAAGAGAGAAACACTATCGGCCTTAAGAAGTTAATGCCATAGGATATTTTTACCAAGATTTGATGACATTGATATGCAACATTGCAATAACATGTCAGTGACAGAATTTTCCTACTCCAAATAAAAACCCCATTCAAATAAAAGGAAGTTTATTTTTGCTCTTCATTATTTCTCAAGTTTAACTGAAATGTCAAGATGTACACTTAAGATCAAGAATATGTTTATGACTAAAGAAAGACTAAATATAGATATTTCAGTTCAAACATGCAGAGGGAGAGCCCATTAATTTGAGCAAAAATGGCAGTAAAGACATTTACAACGTTGCAACCAATTCTTAGCTCTTTTGAACTTTATATTAATTTAAGAATCCTGGAAAAAAAGTAATAGTTTCCACAAAACATTAAGAAGCACAACAAGAAGCAGCACTGATAAGAAATGTTTCTTGAGCACTAAATCAGCATGTTAAAATGATTTGTGAAAGAGTATGAGACACTGAAGACGAGTAATTGCTGATGAAATTTCAACGTTTTTAGCACTAAATTAAATTACATTTAAAAAACTTATTTTACATTGCAATCATATTTTACAATATTACTATTTCTACTGTATCTTTGATCAATTAAATGCAGCCATGGTGAGCATTACACTTCTAAAACAAAAGAGTTTCATGATTGAATTAATGGAAGACACGGACACTTTTTCCATGTTGTGCATAACTGTCTCTTTTTTGAATTTTTATTTTCTTACAAACCAGGAAGGTAATGTTAGTGTTATGTAACAGGCTGTACAACACAATGTAAAGACATAAAAATAACACAAACATAAACAATACAAACAACTGAAAAGCAGCAATGGGCCGACATGAACCCTGTGTTTTCACATTTTCCGATTTACATAGCAAGCATTCATTCAGACATCGCCCTTGGCAATAAAGCGGGATTGCTAACGCAAAATGTACACTCAAGTATGTCATATTGGCAACAAAATAAAAAAAGGAAAAAAACAAAACAAATGGATAGAGATATGCCTTCACAGAGGGTACTGTAAGTCTAGATACAATCAAAAGAGAGTTGATTATTATTTATTTTTTGTCATTGTTTTTCCAGCAAGGGCTTACATTTGTGCAATCTTAGTCATAAGAGTATACTAAAAAAAATGGCAATATACCTAGCATGGAGTAAACAATCTATTAAAAACAAATCACATTCCCAGTGTAAACACCAATTCTGGGGTCAGGTATTCCAGTAGACGACTTTAATTCCCACAATTCCTCATAAGTCTAGGTACATCTACCTGATAGCCGAATAAACAGTCGTTCTTGTTGAATAGGATGTTGAACGCAGAACATAAACAGACCATTCAGTTTTTGTACCTGCCAGCATTAATTTCAGAAACACTTACACTAAAAGTTTGAGAGTAAACAAATGGGCTCAACAGCACACATTACTTCAGAACAGAAGATAAACTCAAACATAAGCCTTGTGTAAACAACATCTAAAGCAGTGAAGCTTTTTAAACATAAGACAAGAACTTCCACAGGTGACTGACCTTAAATAACTACTAGGATGCACATTTGGCCAAAAAAAGGGACACAAATACACATATAGCTACTTAAACTCTCTTCTTTAAGATATTTTAGAGTGCTTTGGGGGCAAAATTCTGTTTGTATGTATCCATCCAGTTAAACTATGTATGTTTGTCACACTTTGGGTCACATGAAGTGATTTTAGTGGTATGAAGAAATGTGAGTTCCACTCCATAGATTGTTACAGTTATGTGTGTATTCACAAAACAAAACAAAACATACGTTTCTTGCCTTCCTGTCTTTATGTAGCCATTTTAATTCATTTGACTAAACACTGTTTGCTGTAATTTGTGAATAAATACACTGCTATAAGAACCAAATATAGAGCAGAATCTGGAAAATAAGTAAACAAGGAAAGCGATGAAATAACAGTTTCTTCCTGATAAGGTGATTTTGCAGCATCCTTTATCTTGTTGACATTGTCGTTGAAACAGGTCTTGGTTATTTCCAGGTTGATTTGTCCGTTGCACGCATTAAGAAAAACATGAGTATAAATCCAGGGTTGTGCTATGAATTGGTGGTTTTGTGTTGCTTCAGTCCAGTTTTATTTCTGTAAGAACAACAGGCTCTCAAAGCAAAAACTGACGGGGTGATACATAGCTTTAGATGTATGAAGAAACCGAAAAAAATGGAGAGCCTGCCAAGTTAGTAAATTTAATGAGAAAGACTAAAAATCGCCCACCAGTGTCCGAAACATAAAGTGCAGGCAGTGTCTTTGTCTCTGGGGATTATCATCACCCTCCTTCAAAACAGAACAAACACAAAAGTATGTCTGAAACATGCAGAGATGAATGAGTTTGGGCAGCGAAACAATGCTTAATCTTCAACGTCTGAGGGGGGCTGCGCTGAAATTTGGTTAATAGCGAGGAAGATGATGCCGATATCCTCGCTCGAGTCTGTTTTTACTCTACCCGTATGAGCAGGCCATACAGAAGCGTGCCTCCCTTTTCCTTGGTGATCCATTCGATTTCTGTATTGCTGAATCGAGGATCAAGAGGCTCGCTGATTCCCAGTGAAGTCGGGCCCACTTTGTAGGAACCTGGCCGCACGCACACCTGGAAGCCCACCTGGGCCTGGTGACAGCGGAGGGAACGTGGGTCTCTGAATCTGTGCAGAAAAGCATAACGGTCATCGTTTTCAAATTAAATTTCTAGGCAATCATGTTATACATTATCTATGGTCTTTTTCTCTAGAAGCACTGCTGTTGACTTACTGCACTTTGGGGGCAAAGACCTCCAGGCCCGAGTAGCGCATGGTTGGAGAAAGCTGCACACAGGGAATCTCTCGCTCTGGGGCGCTGTTCTCCTCGGGCTCCCCGTAGCTGCCGTGTCCCTCTGTCTTCACCGGGGACAAGGAGAAAATGGAGGACGATTCTGCTCATGGGAAAACAGATAAGCTCAGGTGAGCAGATCTATTCTAATTCACACATCCGTGCATTTCATTATCAGATCATTTGCTGTTTGTCTTTTTAGCCTTAAGTAAAGAAAAAAATCATTCAAATCTTTTAAATGAAAAAGAACATGGGCTCACAACCTGAACTAAACCTGCTGTACCATATTTTTTTCTATACAGTTTTCTCAAGTAATATAATACAATACATAAATATATAACAATATTAAAAATAAATAAATCTGTAACATTTTAATATTTAATAATCAAATGAAATTTTAGCTTATTATAAAAATTATATTATAAAAATATTACACTGTTTTTGAAAGTGTCTTATGCTCACCCAGGCTGCATTTATTTAATCAGAAATACTGTACAAACAGCAATATTGTGAAATATTATTACAATTTAAAATAACAGTTTTCTATGATAATACAGTTTAAAATATCATATATTTCTGTAATGGCAAAACTGAATATTCAGCAGCCACTACTCCAATTTTCAGTGTCACACAATCCTTCAGAAATCATTCTAATTTACTGATTTGGTGCTCAAGAAATATTATCACGGCAGAAACGTAATATTTTTGTGAAACAATAGATTTTTTTAATCAGGTTTCAGCATTTGTTACAAAACCAATTCTATTTTAAATAATGTGTTTACCATCATGTTCAATTCAATTTAATTCAACTTCATACATCTTTGCTGAATTCATTTAGTCAATAAAAAATTAAATAAAAAATCTTTGAACGGTAGTGTACTATCATATTATATTTCCAAATGACTAAATTAAGAATTATTTTAAATAAAACATTTTTTTTTAGGGGTTACCAACCTGACAAGAGTTGGTTGTGGTCCAGTATGCGTCTAAGTGAGCCAACACTAGTGCCATGGTACGCAATATGCCACTTCTTGAAGGCATTGGAGACTTCACAGTGGGTCTTCATCCTGTTAAAATACAGACAAGAGCTCTTTTTAAGTAATTAATACTGCTAATACTAAATAATTAGCACTTTTTCAAAGCTTGATTACGGAGTTAAATTAATAATAACTGACTGGAGTGCAAAGCGGCACCAGCCGAATGGCAGAGCGTAGTCTCTGGGAGGCTCCCCTCGCTTGTAATAGGCCTCATCACCCCTTAGTTTGTGACAGGACTCACAGTAACACAGGTTGTACTTAGCATCCTCATTAAAATAACCATCTGAAAAAGAGGACAAAGTGGGAGATGAAGAAAGCAAAATGTTCAGTCAATATACCGCCATAAACAATCAGAAAAGTGCTTAAAAGAACTACTACTAATAAGTCCAGATTGAATCTGTGGCCACAAAGGATTATTATTATGTGTGTGAGTTGTAACGCAGTTGTACCAGGCAGTGTGAGCAGTTCTTTGAATCTGGAACATAGCGCCTGGTACTCGCATGTCTTATTAGGGTTGACCTCTGGAGGAGGCGTCCAGCAGACACTCTCCTTTATACCTGCCACAAACAGACAGACAGCACGCGTTTAAAGCAGAGTCACACTACAGCCAATGTAAGACATGAGGTCAAAATCTCACGCACCATCCACCATATCAGCCTTCTCCATGTCCCCTTGACAACGCATGTCTCCTCTCTCCCCGCCAACCACAGACACATGATTTGTCACTATAGTGACCTAAGAATACAACACCAACAAGAGACAATAATTTCCTGTGCATCCAAACAAAGGTTTGTTGAAGCCTGATTATACAGTCATAAGCACTGACCTGTTCACACTGGCCATATAGGTCAAGAAGGGGGTAACAAGGGCTTGGGATGTCCTGGGCTGCTACGCCCTGATCCATGCCATTAACAAACAGATGGAGGCAACCACTGCTGTCCACCAACAGCCCCAAAATGGTCCCTTCAGGACAGGTGTCCAGGTTAGGACCATAGTTCTCACAAATCTGAGGAAATGAGAGAGAATGAAGTCAGGAACTATTATTAATACTGTAAAAATGAGAAGGAAATAGGATTTTAAAAATCAGGAAAGATGGAAAGAAAAGTTCAAAACGAATGTAAAACAAATATGAAAGCAATGAATTGAAATGAGAAAAGAAAACTAGGATGTGAGGATAAGGGAAAGAAGGATGAAAGAACCAAACAAAGGAAGTGACACCACCTTCAACGAGTTGTGAAAAACAGAGTCTCGTTGCAGTAGCCAGACTGAGCGTTTAAGGCAGCAAGCTGTGGAAGGAAAGTTGAGGCGGTCTGGTGAATGACCAATCACACCCAGCGACAGGGAGGACGTCCATGATGGATTCAGACGGTCTATCTGAAACTGAGGATGAACAACTATTAGCATCACACAGACTGTGTCTCTCACTTCCAAATACACTCACACACAAACACACACCTGGAAGAGCTGCTGGCGCGGCAAAGCTTGAGCTGTGACCAAAAGACCCTGGTTGTAGCTGGACACCCGGGCGGCAGTCAGGTTCTGATTGGACAGCTGGATATTTTTTCCATGATTCTCCAAAAAAGTCATGATGGTGGGCACCAGGGCAGGCTCATTCTCACACTGAGAGTTGAAAAACAAACAAACACCAATAAAGCTTGACTTTAAAATACAGCCAATCAAGCTTCAAAACATGATGCTCTGAGATGACACACCTCTCTGACAGGAGTGCTGTCCTCCTCTCCCTCGCTGCAGCTGTCAGGCGAGAGCGAGGGAGCTTTCACACTTTCCGAATCCTCAACTACCGTAGAGCTGACGATGGACACGGCTGTCACCTTTCCGTACAGGTCCAAAACAGCATATACGTTCTGAAACAAAAGTGGATGAGCAGACTGTACAACTGAAAAATTAGACATTAACAAGTATAGCAGCATACTTGTACCTTCGCCACTGCAGTGGCTGCTGGTCCCATGTCTTCTCCATCAATGAGGATGTGCATGGTATCATCACTGCATCTCTTCACCCCAACGCGATTTCCCACCTATAGTAGAATAGAGGTGTTGAGGCCGTGATATACTTGTTCTTCGCTTAGGGGTAATAAGAAGTTGTCTATATACCACTCTTCTTCAGTGTGTTCATGTTTGTATTTGTGTCTGGCTCAACCGACTGAACAGAGGAAATGAACTGGACAAGATTTCTATGTCAATGTCATGTTCCAGTTGGAAAGCGTTTACCAGTTGGAGCAAACTTTGTAAAAAATGTTTGAATGTCACAACAGTTTGATTTCAAATGAAGTATAGTGGGACCCTAAAAGAATAGTTCACCCAAAAATTTAAATGTTGTCATCATTTACCCACCCTCATGTCGTTCCAAATCTGTGTTTCTTACTTTGCCATCAAAGGAGTAAATTACATTTTAATATGTATTAAAATAGAAATGTTTATTTTATATTGTAATAATATTTTACAGTATTACCGTTTTACTGTATTTTTGAATGCTTAAGCTCTTTAAAATCAGCTGGATTCTGATTTATTGTTCATTTGTTGAAATTTTTTATTTTTTAATTCTGAACTGTATTCCAGGGTTATCGTTTCTCTGTCATTGTTATAGATGTGATGTGGACTTCTCTCGTCGCATAGAATTAGAACAAATATTAAAACTTTACTGTTACAGTTCTTGTCATTGGTATGAATGCGCCTGTAATCTTTTACCGTGAGCCGATCCAGAGAGCAGCCGTAGTTCTGTCTCTGTAGAACTCCGTTCCGTCTGACCTCGGAGCCGGCGAGGACCCAGGTGACCTTTGACCTGAGCTGGGTAAGCGAAGGAGAGAGGCCGCTGAGAGGGCAGGATGGTAGGTCAGGGGGCTGCAGGGTGGTCAAACCCACATGAAAGGAACCGGACCATCTGTCATCAACCTTGTTAATTTTCACCTAAAAGGAACAACGACAAGACCATATGTGAATAAGACACTAAAATTTCTGGTAACACTTTACAACAAGGCTCCATTTTTTCACCCCAAAAAAATGGGGTGGAATGTGCTCATCATTTACTCACCCTTTAATAAGTTCCTTTCCTCTGTTAAAAACAAGATGACGTTTTAAAGAATGTTGGAAACAGTAGCCATGGACTTCCATAGTATAAAAAAAATGGAAACTATGGAACTCAACGGTTGTTTGGTTACCGACAAACATTCTTCAAAATATCTTCTTTTGTGTTCAAGAGAAGAACTCATACAGGTTTGGAACAAATTGAGGGCAAGTAAATGACAGAATTTTCATTTTTATGTGAACTATCCCATTAGTTAACTACTTTAATGTGAACCAACAATGAAAAATACTTCTCACGTATTTCTTAATCTAAGTTAATGTTAATTTCAACCTTTACTAATACATTATTCAAATCAAAAGTCGTATCTGTTCATATTATTTACTAACAATGAACTGTTGTATTTTTATGAACTAATGTTAACAAAATACTGTAACAAACGTATTCCCATTGTTCGTTAATGTTAGTTAAGATATCACTAAACGAATGGGACTTCCTTTTTTTTCAGTTGTAAATTAAAACATGTCCCACATCTCACCTCAAACACCTCATCTGTCTTGAGCTCCTTCGCGCTAAACACAATTCCATGTGCATATCCATCGACCCTCAGCGCTTGACAACCATCTCCTAATAACACCACATTCTTACCATGTTTGTTGTGCAGGCGATGGGCAACCCCTGCCACTAGAGGGTGCAAAGACACAAAAGTAGACCAAAACATATGATCCTGTTTACAACTGGTGTTGTTGACATGAATGTTAAAACCATCATCAATCTAAATAAATGAATACTGCCTCAAATGCAAAAATAATGAAAAAAATGATAATACCTGGAGAGTGTATGGGGAAGCTCTTCTCTGTGATGTTACTGGTACATAGACTGTTATCCAGCGGCCCCGATGAACTTGTAATGGACACTTGCACACACTGACCATAAAGATCGATCACAGCATATACATCTAAAAAAAGACAGAAGAAAAGAAAGAAAGAAAGAAAGGAGGACGACGTTAGACATTATTAAGTTCTGAAATATCAGTGTTGCATAAGGTGAAATAGTTTTCTTGAAAATTACCTGGTGGCAGCCCGGTACAAGCTACACCCTGGTCAAGGCCGTTGATGAAGTAATGCAGGTCTCCAGTAGCTGTACGCATCATCCCAATCCTGGAGCCTGTGGTCAGAGAGTCCAAGTCACAGCCGTAGTTATTCCTCATTGTATTCCCATCCTGCATGATCGCTGTGCCACTACAGAAGAGAAAGAGCAAAGAGAGATATAAGGTATCAGCTCTGACAAAGAAAGGTGTTTTGATCCATTAACCAACAGCTCACCTCAACATCCAGGTGTCATAGTCAATGTCAGTCATTGTATTAGGGAACTCCAGTTCTTCTGGTCTGATTACGGTTACTCCTGTGAAAAACACAAACCAACAACTGGTTCTTATTCAGGTTCCATTAAAAAAACACATACACAGAACCAAGTGATTATTGGAAATAATATTTGGTTCCTTTAATATTTCTGGAGCCAGTATATTTATCATGTTACTATAAAACCATGTTTCCTGCACTACAGCACCAACAGCTATAGTGAAATTCTTCGAAACATGACTCTTATGAACCAACAATTTTTAGTAAATCAAAGACATGCATTTTTTTTGGTAAATCAGTAGTATTTCTTAAAGGGGTCCTATTATGCTCTTTTACAAAGTCTTGATTTTGTTTTAGGGGTGTTTTTGGTTGGCTCGAAAATCACATTATTTTTCACATAATTTACATTATTACAACACCTTTCTCCCCAGCCTTGCACAAACGGCTCGATTTGTTCCGGGTTTGATGAAGGGCCGCCTTCCAAAAAACGAAATGTGTTGTGATTGGTTAGCTGTCCCAGTGCGTTGTGATTAGCGAACGGCGTTTCAGTACTGCCCCGCCCCTCGCTAAAAACTATATCAATATTGAGGAGAACCTTTGCACGCACGGATATTGCAAGACATATTAAAGTGGTAACGTTATTGTTGATGATTTTTTTTGGCCAAATCACGTTTTAGATGGGATGTCAACAACAGCTTAAACATAACTGCATTTACTATGTACAGATAAGTGCAATGGTAATATGTATTATGTTTATTGTTCTTTAATTCTAACATTATAACATGAATTGCAGTAAAACTGTTATACAGTTTAATTTATACCATAGTCCCACAGAGTTACACTATTTGTGGAGCATATATATGCAAATTAATACTCTGCCAGCAGGAGCCACAGCGGGAGAGGTTTCCCCGGTAATGCTGTACACAAAACAGCACTCCTCTCACAAACACTGCTTTATCAGACATTACATGCAAGACATTACATCCAACATTTTCTGAAGACAGTCGGTTTCCTTCAGAAATGCAGTGATATAAAAACACCCACACCAGGGTTCGATTCTGAAACGTGCAGTGCTCAACCAAGCGTTCTCCTCACTCCCCAACCATTCAAATTTCCGTAGATGGGATTTATTTTAATGATATTCTAATGGGCCACTTTGTGATGTCACAAATACAGGAAAACAACTTTGTAGTCCAAACGAGCCGTTCGTTGTAGTTCTTGAAAAGGGATTTTTTTTTTAAATGAAATCTCTCCCTTTGGAGTGGACTTGTAGATCTTTTTATGCCCAAACATACACACTGACTAAAATTCAAAAAGTGAAAACGCATAATAGGACCCCTTTAAGTGAATCAAGGCAATTTCTTTAGTGAATTAGCGGTATTTCTTTAGTGGCTCTGTGGTATTTCTTAAGTGAATAAGGGCCACTTCTTTAGTGAATTAGTGGTATTTCATTAGTGACTCTGTAGTGTTTCTTAAGTAAATCTGGTATTTCTTTAGTAAATTAGTGTTATTTCTCTGATCAATCACTGGCATTTCTTTAGTTAATCAGAGGTATGTTTTAATAAATCAGTGGTATTTCTTTAGTGAATCAATGTTTTATGTAAGCTGACCTGCTTCTATTGAGCCGGACCAGCGATCCACCATTTTCTGAATTACAATTTCAAAGAGCTCTCCATCCCGAAGGCACCTATTCGGTCAGACACACAAGCATAAAATATTCATTTAATCGATGACTGATCCATTAAGATCAACCAGCATGATCTAAGCACTTAAGAGTTCATGCTAAAACAAAAATAACCTGTTTGAAATAACAATGGCATCATTAAACTCGCTGCGGCAGTTCTGCCTGAGTGCCGTCCGGCCACCGTTGGTGATGCCCGCGTTTGTGCCATGCAGCTGATGAAAGCGCAAGTCATTGGCAGCTGTAGCTCCCGTAACTGAACATGGGCTACCAGGAGACATGGCAGTAGGGCCCTCAGAGCTGTCATCAGGCAAGGGAGGGAGATCAGCTATAAGAGAGAGAAAGAGATTTTTAAAAGTCTCCTGAGTACTTCAGGGTGTGTACCATCCATCCACCCATTTCTACTCTCTCCTTACTGCTCTCACCCATATCATCCATGATGGTGGCCTGGGCAGCCTGTCCATACAGGTCCACCACTGCATACACGCTGGGCGGAACATTCCAGGCTGCAGGGCCTTGAGGCACTCCGTTCACAAAGAAATGTAAACTCCCATCCTCCTTTCGGACAACTCCCACTGTATCTCCAGCCTGTAGACATTCACACGAGGCACATGAATATAAAACCAGCTAAACCAGGATAAGTTCCTAAAAATCAGCTCTTATAATTGATAGAACAGGCATAAAAGTCTCAATTCACCCTGGTGACAGTTCTGTCAAGTGTCAAAAAGATATTTAAAAATAATCACTCAGAAGAGCTTAAAATCTAAAGGGATAGTTCACCCAAAAATGAAAATTCTGTCATTAATTACTCACTCTCATGTCATTCCAAACCCGTAAGACCTTCGTTCATCTTCGGAAAACAAATTAAGATATTTTTTTAAGAAATCCGAGAGCTTTCTGTCCCTACATAGACAGCAACGTAACTGACACGTTCAAGGCCCAGAAAGGTAGTAAGGACATCGTTAAAATAGTCCATGGGTCATCAGTGGTTAAATCGTAATTTTATGAAGCTACGAGAATACTTTTTGTGTGCAAAAGAAACAAAAATAATGACTTTACTCAATTCTTCTCTTCCGTGTCAGTCTTCGATGCGTGTTCACGAGAGTACCACAACCCACTATGTCCTGATGTAGAGCACACATGCACTGCGCCTTGTTTACAAGAGGAGGAATGTACACGCATGCTTCGTGCTACTGTCTTGAACGCACATCAAATCTGACACGGAAGAGATGAAATAGTTGAATAAAAGTCCTTATTTTTGTTTTCTTTGCGCACAAAAAGTATTCTCATTGCTTCAGAAAATTAAGGTTCAACCACTGATGTCATATGGACTATTTCGATGTTCCTCGTGATGTCTTTGCAACCTTTCTGGGCCTTGAATGTGGTAGTTGCATTGCTGTCTATGGAGGATCAGAAAGCTCTCGGATTTCATCAAAAACATTTGTGTTCCGAAGATGAGTGAAAGTCACGGGTTTGGAACAACATGAGTGTGAGTAATTAATGATACAATTTTACATTTTGGGTGTACTATCCCTTAAAGACACTATTTGGTTTAGTTTAACAAACATGGCTACAGTTTCTTTTTTTTTTTCTTTTTTGGGGCTTGACAGATGTGGTCACTAGTGAAGAATTGATTCTTCTTGAAACACCAAAAGTGAAATTTTCATTTATTTGAAAACTGTAATTAAATTTGAGTAACTGGGTAACTGACTTATGTATGCTGTTTAGGGTGCTGTGTTCAAAGTGATAAATAGTAAAGTTCTTTGTCAATGAACTGCCTCTCAATATTTCAGATGTAAAAATTGTACATTTTGCTAATCTGGGATTCTTTTTTGATTACTGTGCATTCACACTGCTGGCATGTTTACTGGCTGTTGCTTATCCATGTTGTGTAAATAAAATGCACTTTGACTAAGACACAACTGTTTCGGTCAATGATTTTACCGCTTCAAAGCTATTGTGCCCAAAACCAAAAATGTAACTTTCTTTTGTTTCGGCCAAATGTCTTCAGTTGCCAAAATTTCAGTGCATCACAAGTAGGGCTGTCGCGATTCGTCGATTTTAGTCGACTATTCGATTTTTAAAAATCGTCGACTTCATTTTGCTCGACTATGTGGCAAAATACCGCAAGTGGCGCATTTCACGGGCGAGAATCCATAAAACACATTATTAGACTGTTTTCCGAGGCTGCATGATATATTTACTCAATTACCAGGAGTAAATATGATATATTTACGCATTATGCAACTTTGTTTAATTGTATTAAAAGTGAGCCCTATTGTGTGGGTGAGTTAAATGAGGATGTAATTTACTTTACTCCCAATGAGGTCTATAATGCTATAGAGCAACTAGCTGATAACAAAGCCAGTGGCAAAGATAACATCACTGCGGAGCATCTCAAGTTAGCCAGCCCCAGAGTGGCAGCCCTTTTATCCATTTGTTTTACAGGGCTGTTGACTCATGGTATACTGCCAGACACCATGTTGACCGTTACATTAGTGCCCGTCATTAAGGACAAGGCAGGGAAAATAGGGAGTCTTGACAACTATAGACTCTATAGTTGCTCTAGCTAGCATTCTTTCAAAGGTGTTAGAAAAGATGCTACTAGATAGATTGAGTGGGCTCATTTGTACCACAGAAAATCAATTTGGCTTTAAGTCTCAGCATAGTACTGATCTATGTATTTATGCCTTGAAAGAAGCTGTTGAATCCTATAGAAGGCAGGGCTCTACAATGTTTATTGGGTTTATTGATGCGTCCAAGGCATTTGACAGAGTTAATCATCATAAGCTTTTTACTAAACTCATGCTTAGGGGTGTGCCGGGATGCATCATACGTATACTGGTTTACTGGTATGCCAAACAAAGCATGCAGGTTAAATGGGGAAATTGCCTATCGGCATCCTTCAGTGTAAGTAATGGAGTACGGCAGGGGGGGCTTCTGTCTCCAACCCTGTTTAACTTATACATGGATAACCTTTCAAAGCAGTTGGGGAAATGTAAGACGGGATGTGTAATAGGGAATACTCTGTTGAACCACCTGATGTACGCAGACGATTTAGCTATTATGTCCCCCAGCACTGTTGGGTTCCAGCAGTTGTTGGATATATGCTCCAAGTATGGGGTTGCGTTTGATGTACAGTACAATGCAAAGAAGAGTTTTGTGTTGGTATGTAGGACTAAGGAAGATCAGAAGGTGCACTTCCCTATGTTTTACCTGTCAGGACATTGTATCTGTGTATCTAACTGTACAAAATATCTTGGGCATATTATTACTGACAAGATGGAAGATGATGCTGACATGTATAGGCAAAGACGAATGTTGTATATCCAAGCGAACATGTTAGTTAGGAAATTTCACTACTGTTCTGATGATGTGAAAGTGCATTTGTTTCGTGCTTATTGCACCCCTATGTATGCAGCACCATTATGGGTCAACTACAAAAAGGAGACCATGCGTAAACTGCAGGTAGCATATAATGATTGTCTGAGGATATTGTTGAAGAAGCCCAGGAGCAGCAGTGCAAGTAAGCTTTTTTGTGACTTGAGGCTAAGCTGTTTACAGGCCCTTTTGAGGAATCTAATGTTTAAGTTTATGTGTCGACTTGATGAGTCACAAAACGGTATTATAGTAAGGCTCACAAGTCCCAAGTGTAGCTCGGTCCGATATCAATCACATCTATGGAAGCATTGGTATGAGTGCCTTTTAAGACTTTTGTGAAAAATGTGTGTATTTTATAGGTTTATCTAAATGTATTTTTTTTTTTTTGTGTGTTGTATGTCCTACTATTGGGCCTAGAGCCTGTAATAAAGATTATATATATTAAACCCCTTTAAAAATCATAATTAAGCATAATTGTGAATTCACAAGCGCTACGATTTAATTCAATAATTATATGCAATGCAGTTCTAATATAGTATATGCGCTTTAATTATTTCTTTGCGTGTAGGTTAAGCACGTGCGTCACACAGTGACATTCACAGTAGTTCCACAGAAACTGTTATCATTTACATGTGTGGAGCGTCTCAAACTCCATCTCTGCATGTTGTTGTGAGTTTGGGTTTATTATAACGTTCATCTGGGAACGCAATGTGCGCCATTTCATCAGATTTGCAAGGTAAATCATTTAGAAATCTACACAAACACAGGAGAATACATTGCAGTTTCAAAATAAAAGCTCAAACCCTCACTCTTACACATTTTGATGTCCACATATTTATTTAATTACAGTGGCTGTAGCATTTCTGTCCTAAAAAAATGGCCAAATATCAAAGATTAAGTGGACATTTGAATTAAATGGTGCTTGGTCAATATAAACAAGGATTAGATCGCGCAGTAATGTGTAAAAACAATCCCCAGGCTGTTGGCGCCCCCTGCAGGCCTTTGTTGTAATGCGTAATCTACATTAGCTCTATTGTTTATAATACATTATGTATTTTAACAGTTTTGTTCAATACAACCGTATGCTTTTGGTACTTTATTTGAACTAATCATTATTGCCTCATTGCTATTATATATATAATTGAAGTAATTTTAAAGGCTATTATTCACTTACATCTATTTTTATTACCACAAAAAAAAAATTATTATAATTATAGAGCCCTATGAAATCCGTTTTATTTCCAAATTCAGTTTTTTTCCCATTTTCATTTTTCTATACTCTGTTTTAATGGTTAAATTAAATTGTATTAATTTGAGTTTTACAGTTTTATCTGTACCAAATTCTGTTTTCTATTATTTTCTGGATTCCATTTTAATGGTTCCATTAAATTTTAATAATCAAAAGCATCTCCAATTAATTGATTTAATAATAAAAAAAAAATTCAGAAATACTGCAAATTTACATTTTTCTCCTAAATAAATTCTGGTAAATGATATTTCTGGTAAATAGTACTTTAAAAAGTGTTTTTTGATTATACTTTGATTATTAGTAGACTAGAACACGTGGATATGTTGTCATTCTTACACTATAATACTGAACGTTGATTTCAGTGATTTGGACTATGAGATGAACACTTGCTTCTTGCACTCTGTTGCACTTTACTTTTGCTTTAAAAAAAGGATTTCATTGAAATTTGGATTTCATTTGGTTTAATAAAATATAGTTTAATAAAATATTCTTACGTAAAATTGCTGATTTTTTTGTGGGAAATTAATAGTTTAAATTAAACGATTAATCGATAAATCAGTCTATAGATTAATTGAAATAAAAATAGTCGTTAGTGGCAGCCCTAATCACTAGTAGTCACTATAAATATGTTATATAAAAGCTGTGGGAAGGTTTTTCCAAAATTCTCCTTTTCTGTTTACAATACCAATTTGGAATGGCACTTGAAAATTGACATAAAATGTTTAAGCCAGGCTGCAAAACTCACTTTTAGACGGTCCAAGTTGTGCCCGTATTCATCAAGAATTGTAGTTCCATTGTGCATGACACCATTTCCTGTCATCATCCAGGTTCCTGAGGAGATATCGGTGCATTAGATTAGCCATCTACCAACACTCAGGCATTTTACATTAATGCCACAGGTAACATGGCCAAGACTCATGGACACTTTAATCATTCAGCTAAGCGTTCAGTTGTGACCTTTGGGTGTAACTGTGTGGCAGAATTTTACCTGAGCGCAGGTTGGTCATGGTTGATGGTAGCTGAAGATAGGTGGGATTATGAGTCGTAACACCAATCTCTATAGAGCCTGCCCATTTGTCCACCATTTTATCGATGCGCACCTGGAAAACCTCATTGGAGTGCAGCGGACGATTGCTAAGCACAACGCCATGGTTGAAGTCATCCGTCGCACTGTGCCAGAGAATAAGATTTCATTGAACTGCCCCATGATGCAGTAGCCCTATTAATGCAGTTGGAAGAGATCAGTTAGTTAATTTTGGATTAAATGAACTCACTGAGGCCGTAAAGCAGTGCGGCCATCGCTGATGATTGCAGCCTTCTGCCCACAGTTTGGATGGAAGAGCAAGCGGTCTGGGACATCAGGCTCAGGGGTCAATGAGAGAGCAGGCCGAGGCCGGCCCACGTCAGGTGACAGTGCCCTCATGATGGCATTGTTGCGGCGTAAACGTTCACTGTGGTTATGGTTGTGGACAATGGTGACCTTTACTGCCATGCCATAGAGATCCACCACTCCATACACTACGCCAGGGGTCTGATTGGCTGCAACCCCTATGACATCATTTCGGAAAAGTATTATACAATAATCTGAATAGTGTGTGAATTTCTTATCACTGAGATCAGAAATTACTCTCACCCTGGTCAATGCCATTAATGTAGAAGTGCAGAGCTCCACTGGCTTTCCTCATCAGCCCTATGTGATCTCCCTCCTATAAATAACAAAAGCATAAAGAGTTTTATGAGCATGTTGTGTATAAATAAACAAAGGGAATCACCTTGAGTATTAGACTACATGAGATAATCATAAATCTCACAGATGCTGCCAATTTACCTGGAGTTCATCCAGGCTGAATTCACAGTATTCCCGACGAGTCCCCTTCCCATTGGTTAAAATCCCACAGCCACTCATCATGATCGTGCCTTAAGAACAAGAAGAATGTAATGAACACTATGATTTAGTTATATCAAATAAGTATGTGCCTGTTATGTATATTGTAATGATTCTGTGAGAAATGAGGATTTATTATTTATGATACAACAGAATAATAAAGACGGTACCTGAACGTAAATTGGTCATTGTTGCAGGGTAATCAAGATTATTTGGGTTGTGGGTTGTCACTCCAATCTCAATGGAACCAGACCATTTATCCACCAGTTTGTCAATGCGAATCTGAAACAGACAAGTGCAGCAATATAATCAGAGGTGTAAAGTACATGAAAAAGCTGTTTTTTTGTGGAAAATGTGGTACTTTTTTTACATTTATTTTTGTCGTTTTTGCCTTTATTGTGATAGGACAGTATTTAAACAGGAAGCCAAGTGGGAGAGAGAGAGGGGGGATGGGATCGGGAAAGGTCTGCAAGCCAGAACTCGATCTCAGGACGCCCCAAGTGCAACGGTGGCATCAACGTGATACTTTTTTTTTTTCCTCAGAATTCTTCGATGAATATAAAGTTGCAAAGAACAGCATTTATTTCAAACAAATATTTTGTGAGATCTCTTTTGATCAATTTAATCTATCCCTGCTAAATAAGAGTATTAATTTCTTAAACTATATACCTCAAACATTTCGTTGTGTCTGAGTGGTCGATTGGTCATGACGACTCCGTTATTGAACTCATCCAGCGGTCTCCTCCTTTCTGCGGTCTTATTGTTGTTGCTTAGTTTGATCAGTGTGCCACACTTCTCATGGAACAGCAGAGCATCATTGGTTGTCATGCTGCTAGTGGCCACCCCACCAGAACTCCCCGCTGGGCTGCTATTGCTGCTACTGCCTCCACCTGTCCCTCCGACACCAATGCCACTGTCACTTCCTGTTCCTCGGCCTCCACCGCTACTTCCTGTGCCGCCCCTCGAGGAGTCAGAACCTCCTCCTCCCACCCCCAAGTCCTCTCCACCCTCATCCTCCGAACGATACAGAGAGACAATGGCATTGTTGAACACATCAAATAACTGGTGCTCAGTCAAAACTGCGAGGGAAAAAAAAAAGAAGAAAAACAGCAAAAGATAAAGAAAACAACAATGACATTCCAGATTTACAATGATAAATAACCGAGGTTGGTTTTAAAAGTGACGTACCACTATCAGGCTCAAAGTTGTTTGGAAATTTGTCGGGTCGACTGTGCGCCTTTGACACCTCAGGCACTGAAGAGAAAACAAAACCATAAACATTCGTTCATTACAATTGGGCCAAATATTTATTAAGAGTGTCCAGGATAAAGAAAAGAAAAAATCTTTATAAAATCTAGTTAAAAAGTAAAACCCAACAAAATTCTTAGAAATGTACTGTTTGTATTCATGGTTTTCTAAGCATTTTTGAGAAATTTTCAATCGAATGAATGATAAAAATATCATGTGGTATAGTTATGAAGTAAACTGTAATAACATTTTCTTTACACTTTGAAAACATGCAAATGTTCACTTAAATGGAAATGTAATCTTAATTATTTTCAAAAAGTTTTTAATTATTCTTAAAAAAAAAAAAAAAAAGTTTAAATATATATTTTTTTAAATATATTTTTAAAAAAAAGGGTCATGAATTATTAATTGTAACCCTGGACCACAAAACCAGTCATAAGTAGCGTGGTTATATTTGTAGCAATAGTTAACTTTCTATTATGCCAAAAATCATTAGGATTTTGTAAATTTCCCACCGTAAATATCAAAACTTAATTTGATTAGTATGCATTGCTAAGAATTTCATTTGGACAACTTTAAGGCGATTTTCTCAATATTTAGATTTTTTTTTGCCACTTTCAGATTCCAGATTTTCAAATAGTTGTATATCAGCCAAATAATGTCTGATCCTAACAAACCATACATCAATGGAAAGATTATTTATTCATCTTTCAAATCTCAATTTCAAACAAATTGGCCCTTATGACTGGTTTTGTGGACCATGGTCACAATTGATAATAATAAATAATATATAATAATAATAATTTATAATAACAATATAATTATAATAATTTATCAATTCATAATAAAAATAAATAATTTATAATAATAATAATTTATCATTTATAATAATAATAATAATAAATTATTAATCTTTTCGGGAATCAGAATGCATATTTCTGCTTGTTTCAAAGACCACATGACTTAAATTTTTGGGGAGAAAAGTTTTTCAAATATCAATAAGCAGTTTATTAACATATATAAGAAATAATAATGGACAATTATACCAAACTACTTAATAAGGTCTTCTTTTAAAGTTTTGTTAAATAAATAATAGAAACGAGCAGCATGTTATTGACCCAACTACTTGAAATCCTTTGCATCACTCTGTACTATGTGGTCTAGTTTTACCTTCCTCTGCTGATCCATTCATCATGGCTGTTGTAGCATCAGCAGCAGACAGCACGATAGCTTCAGCCCTATCATCGTGGCTACGGCAAGCATCTGCTATTATGGACACCGCTTGCGTCGACACAATCTCATCCTCCACCTCTTCATCCTCTTCCCCATCCATTTCAGGTGGGGGTTCACAGCTTACCACAGTCACTTGGGTACACTTCCCATAGAGGTCTACTACGGCCCATAAACGGGAAGGAAGTCCACTTGCCGCCGTGCCACAGTCCTGCCCGTTCACCCACAGATGCAGCTCTCCTTTCCCATTCCGCTGGATCCCCACACGGTCCCCTTCCCCTAGCTGGTCCAGGTCGCGACCGTACTCCTCCAGGACTGAGCGGCCGTCCTTTAGCACAGAGCAGCCGGACACAATCCACGAGCCCCCCTTCAGCCCTGTGGCACTGCTGGGAAATTCCAGGCCGGCTGGGTCCAGCGCAGTCACTCCGATCTCTATAGAACCACTCCACGAGTTCACCTGGACCAACGGGAATAGACACGTTAGTCAGTTAGTGAATCCCTTTATGACTCTTTATAGATTTACATTTACATTTACTCATTTAGCTGACGCTTTTATCCAAAGCGACTTACAATTGCTATATATGTCAGAGGTCGCACGCCTCTGGAGCAACTAGGGGGTTAAGTGTCTTGCTCAGGGACACATTGGTGTCTCACAGTGGATTCGAACCCGGGTCTCTCACACCAAAGGCATGTGTCTTATCCACTGCGCCATCACCACCCCCCCATGATAATCTCAGAAGTCTCAGAACCATGGTACATGGTGAGCCAGGCCTGCAACATATTATGGTCTTTCTCAATAACTTTCTGTGTCTAATACAAATAATTTTAAACTTATTTAAGTATTATGCCTATGACCTTTAATGTATATATATATATATATATATATATATATATATATATATATATATATATATACATACATATATATATATACATACATACTCAATGTTTGGATTTGGTCATTTTTTTGTAATATTTATTTATATTTAGCAAGGATTCATTTATCAAGTGACAGCCAATACATGTATAATGTTACAAAAGATTATTAGAATGATTTCTGAATGATTTCTGAATGATTAAAACTGAAAATTCAGCTTTGCCATCACTGGAATAAATTGCATTTGAAAAAATAATGCTATTACTGCATCTTTAATCAAATTAATGCAGCCTTGGTGAGCATTTAAAGAGATTTTAAAGGGGGGGGGGGGGGCGTTAATACAGATAAAGATTTTAAGGGGGGGGGGGGGGGGTAAAAAAGAAAAATCACATGTACAGTAATCCAAAATTGAAGTCTACAGAGAACACATGAAAATTATAAATTAATATTAATTACAATGATATCAGTTATATATTAATCATATTAATTCTCTTCAAAATTGTATTACAGGAGGTAAGCTGTCTAAAACAACCTTTTAGTTGTGGGACTGTTCAAGTTGGACAAACTTTGTTATCCATCCACCAATGAACTTCCTGCATGTGGAGTTAGCTCCCATGTAAACAGTAATTTGTAGATTAGGTACTTCCCTTTCTGGTATACTCTCGCACATATGAGCATTTCAGAGTCAACCCAGGAGAGTCCTTTAGCTACTTGCTATACATTCAAAACAATATTTTAATGTTTACTCAAGTTCTGTCCAACAGACTTCCATTGCAAGTGCAAGCCTGGTCTTCCCTGCCACTCCGACTCTACGGCATGACTTCACGATTCAGTTCGGCTCATCAATGATTACCCCATCAACTTCGGTCAGAAATCTTGGTGTAATCTTTGATGACCAGCTGACCTTCAAAGAGCACATTGCAAAGACTGCTCGTTCCTGCAGGTTTGCACTACACAACATCAGAAAGATCAGGCCCTTTCTGACAGAGCATGCTGCGCAACTTCTTGTCCAGGCCCTTGTTGTTTCTAGACTGGACTACTGCAATGCTCTTCTGGCTGGTCTGCCATCAAACGCAATCAAACCTCTACAAATGATTCAGAATGCAGCGGCACGACTGATCTTCAACAAGCCCAAAAGAGCGCATGTTACACCTCTCTTCATCTCCTTGCACTGGCTACCAGTGGCAGCTCGCATCAAGTTCAAGTCACTGATGCTTGCGTACAGATCTACCACAGGCTCTGCACCCTCCTACTTCCACTCACTATTACAAACTACATCCCCTCCAGAAGTCTGAGATCTGCTAGTGAGCGACGCCTTGTGGTACCATCACAGAGAGGCTCAAAATCACTCTCCAGAACATTCTCGTTCACCATTCCTGGCTGGTGGAATAATCTTCCCACCCCTATCCGGAACGCCGGATCCCTGGCAACCTTCAAGCAACAACTGAAAACTCATCTCTTTCGGCAGTACTTGACTTCATCCTAAACTCAAAAAAAAAAAAAAAAAAAAAAAAAAAAACTTTCCCTCTATCTTTCTCTCCACCTGCTAGCTTGTACTTATTTGAACAATGACTGAGACTTGGTGTTACGAACACTTCCTCTGTCTGACTGCCTCTTCAAGATGAATCGCTTTTTGTATTCCCCAATTGTAAGTCGCTTTGGATAAAAGCGTCTGCCAAATGACTAAATGTAAATGTAAATGTAAGCCATTCATACGACCATTCCTCGAGGGCCGAATTGAAATTATTTTCATTGGTAATTAACATCGTGCCATTAACTGAGCTAAACCCAGAATATTCAGTTAAACAGATCTCTCTCTCACACACTGAACTGCTGTCTCTAGCTTTTGCATTATCACTGCATTCCTCAAATGTCTTTATGTGGATGGTATATAGGCTGTCAGTGCAGCAGGACTCTGTGTATCTGGGTTAAGGCAGGCTGAGGAGAGGGGCAGGTGGCACTGAATGTGATAAAGTTATTTCTCTAATCTGGTTACATAAGTGACCAGTAATCTATCCATTGTCTTTCCCCCTCTGTCTAGAAGTGAGGAAACAGTAAGACGGAAAAAAATACAGGAAACTGGAATAATATCAAGGAACAATAGGAATAATATTGTTTTGCTTTGCGCTTCCTTTCTCAAGCTTCAAAAACTGAAAGTCATTTATTTTAAACATTAGGCGCAGACTATCATAAAATTGTTTAGGCTGCATTTTATTTGACCAAATCTGACTAAAACATATTCTCTCCTGAAAACATTTTGTGTAGCTGACTGGATGCAAGATGATGTCAAAAACATAATAAAAATATACAGAATCAAATCAAAAACTTATAAATGTACTATGTCAGTATCATGATTTGAATAAACGTTAGATTAGTGTGTCACAATTACAAGTAATTGCATGGATTATTTTGCATTTGTATGCACGTCTCACTAAAATTACAACACATGACTTTGTTCTTAACCTTGTTTTAATTTGAATACATTTTTGGAGTATTCTACATGAGCAATGATGTTCCCTTTATTCACTCTCAGAGTCAGCAAACATATGACACTCTCTAAAAACGCTCTTGCCTAACAGCATGCGCAGCAAGATCCTTAAGCAATGCCAAGCGTGCCATCCTCAAAAGCAGTTCTAACAGCTTACAGACCTTTCATTTTCACAGCTCAAACGACAATGCAAGCTTTCCTTACTTTTCACTGTAAATGATTAAATATATTATTAAAGATGAAATACCCATGTATAAAATTTCATCCTAACATGATTCTAAAACCCCCTGAATATGGCAGCATCCAAAATTGCATACTTCCAGACAACATAGAAGAAAGTGAAAAACAGTACATGAAAAGAGTAGTATGTCCAAATTTACAGTATTTATAAAGCAGTAGGCAAATATTTCTAAGATAACCGACTAGTTTGGGTGAGCTTCTGAAGTGCGCATTCCATGGACACTGTACTATCCCATGAAGCCATGGGAGAGGATCTGTGAACAGCAGTGAAGCAATGCAACTGTCACATGACAATATCTGTATTAAATTCATACTATACAGAACAAACTCTTTTAAAGTCACAAACTAATTACCTACTAAAGAATGGGATTTCCAATGTGCTTTTTGCTTAAGTGTGGTTTCGGTTGTTCCTATATTTTTTCTGTGAATCATGATTTGCTTGTACGCTCATTTTCACGCACAAATTTGAGTCTAAAGACATTTAGTGAATGAGACCCATTGTGTTGCATTATTAATATTAGCTAGAACTTCTTTTTTTGAAATGCACTCTTGTTTGTTCACAGTGACACGATAAATTCAATTATCATACACTGACACACTTTGAAAAAACACAGGGTTTTAATATATAACAACATTATCCTGATTTTGGTGGTCAAAACCATTACCAGTGGTTCATCTTACCTCAGATGAAGTGATAGCTAATTGGTTGCCTTCTTATGCCCTTGAATAATCATTAAAACACCCATGGCATTATTATATTCACTATTAACAGTCACAACTTATACACTGAAAAAAGCAAATGGAAGTGGCAGTGTGAGAGATGCCCTGCTGTAAAGCCATATGGTACGCGAGTTGACCGCAAGGTCACTCTTGATTAAAAATCCATAGACAACAGTACAGACTACCGATATGAACTAAATGCTGCTCAGCTATCTACTGAAATGCATTAAAGGGGTCATCGGATGCAAAATTCACTTTACAAGTTGTTTGAACATAAATGTGTGTTGGAAATGTGTGTACACATCCATCCTATAATGATAAAAATCAACCCACAATCATTCGTGATCCAGCTTTAATCTACAGAAGAAGTGAGTATAAGGGTTTTTATGAATCTTTGCAAATCGCCTTTCCTAATAATGTGCTAGTTAGCCAGTTTCACAGCTGAAGTTTAGTATGCTCCATAGATGTATATATACCTAGATGCCTCATATCGACTGTTTCTATGGGCCGTGATACGCAAGCCATCCGCCATTTTTGGAACAGTCTGCGAATCTTTGAGTGCATTGACTGTGTGCGTCTACAACAGCAAGTTATACACTTGTATATCTTTGAATATTCATTGATTATTATGGTGAATGCGAGATGGCTGACGCATCAACGTATCTGGAGTGGCTGAATAGGGAACCTACACATATCTATGGTCTGCTGGTCACTCCACGGAAGAGAGGGGCGGAGTCAGCAGAGCTCATTAGCATTTAAAGCAACATGGACTAGATCAGCGTGCTGAAGACAGAGCTGGGTAAAGAAGGTGTTTTTTACGCTACCATTGCGAAATTTTAACCAAAGTATGTTATAGACTTTTCATTAAGACCCTAAAGAATCATATCAACTTGTGTAAAATGAGCATCCGATGACCCCTTTAAATATAAAAGATAAAAGTACAATTTCGTAGGTAAGAAAGGTCAAACCTGTTTACATGAATCAGCTGACTGTCTCATTCTGACATGAATCAGCCTTCAAATGCGTGAAAAGAAACTGAATGACTAGAATCTGAGAATGTCAAAGAATACACTTTTCATCATTATGTGTGACTTGTAAGATATTACAGTTTGATTTAAACTCTTTAATGGCTTCAAGGTTGATGTGAGGCTAACAGGCAGTATCTTATGACAATGAGCATCTGGATACAGGCAACAACTTCTCATTCCACAACATTACGGACACCTCAAATGTGAATTTTGAAGCCGTTTTTTTGACAAACACGTGCTGTTAAGACAATTGAGATACCAGTTGATCACGCACAAGCTGAAAAAGGCATTATTATTATGTAAATAATAAATACTATGTATCTAGGGAGCTGATGTCTTTGATTTTGTGAATTGTCAAAAAGAAGAAAAATGAAAATATTAATTTTATTATAATTTGTAGGGAAGATGTGTTTGATGCTTATGCAATCCCTCTATTCATAGATTTGCAAACATAATAATTTCAGGACCACTACTACAATTCATGAAAACTGAGAAATTTTTTTTGCGTGGCTCCCTTCTCCCACAGTCTCAAATGAGCAGGCCTCACTCTGGTCACTGGAAACAACCTTCCCAGTTATTCTCTCGGACCATGCTATGCTTGCTTTGGTCATCTTGTTTTTGAACGAATCGCCTGACTGAATGATTAAATGACTCACGACACAGTCACTTGATATCACCTGCAGAAAGGGTCACTGAACTCATCAGTGAATTCAAAAGAATCGATTCACTGGAATGAATCAAAACCAGCAGCTAAGGACACAACACACGATGTGTATACATGTTTATATGGACTTCCAATATTGTAGGATTTCACAAAAAATATTCTGTGTATATGCAGACTGTTGTGGTCAGATGAGATTAATCTGATAGTGATGGAATAGCTAAGCAGACCAGCATCCAAACATCAACAGCAGCACTGACAAACCCTGACAGATGACTGCAAAAACCATCCACACACCTAAACACCACGCATGACCTATGAATAAGCTCTGACAGTGAACCACTGCAGCCGATCTGACACACACTCCCACCCTTTTCTCGATTTCTCTCTCCCTCTCTGGTGGGACATGCTTGTTTACCTTCTTGTCGATGCGGACAGTGAAGACATCGCGGTCCCGCAGCGGCTCCCGACTGAGGACCAGGCCGTGGTTGAATTCCTGTACCGGCTGATTCCGTTGAGCGGTACGGTTGGAGTTCGACAAACCGATCAGTTTTCCGCTGCGCGGATGCAGCTCAGCCGCCATCTTCGCACGGGCGGCGAGGTGCGGTGCACGACACCGAGCGTCGTTTTGCGACAGTGGAGAGTCGCTTGTGGGCAACTCGCCATTGGCTCTGCTCTGGGCATAAATAAATATCAGTGCATTGACTTGAGTGTGTAAATAGAATACAGCAAACGCGATAAAACTGGATAAATGTGCTGGAGGTAGGTAATATGTGAGTATACAGACAAATAAATACTCAAACGCCTCACAAATGAAGTTAGAGATGAATTAAACAACCCTCTCACACGAAGAATTAAATTATATAATGACTTAACAACTCTATCAAGACCTGTACTTGGGAATTGCTTAAAACCGAGGAAATTTAAACAGAAAACTGATGAGTCTATTATTGATATTAAAAAAATAACCCAATTTTAAATTTGTGGGGAAGTGTATACTGTCCTCTAGATGGCAGTGGATTACAGATAAACCTGCATAACAATAATAAAATATGCTCATGTGGTGGGTGTTTATGACACACCCCTAGACATCCCTAGAACTTTTTGTGTTCTAGGGGTGTGTTTATTTATTTATTTAGCATGAATTACGTTTAAAATGTCTTTTTTAAAATAAATCAATAAATAAAATTGTTCCAGGGGATGATTTATTGATATATATACAGTTGAGGTCAAAAGTTTACAAAGGTGAAAACTTTTGAACAGAATGGAGATGTGTACATTTTTCTTATTTTGACTAAATATTATATATTTTTCATTTAGCACTGCCCTTCAGAGGCTACAGAAGATAGTTACATGTCTCCCAGAAGACTAAATAAGTTAAATTTACCCTGATCTTCAAATATCAAAAGTTTTCACCCCCCGGCTCTTCTGGAGCATCAGTGAACGTTTAACCCTTCTGGGATAGTTGCATATGAGTCCCTCAGTTGTCCTCAATGTGAAAAGATGGATCTCAAAATAATACAGTCATTGCCTCATGCATGAAACTTGCGTAAATATAGGAGTAAATTCTGAGTAATCTGCGCGAAAAACGGACCTTCCCGATAACTCTCCTCCGGATTCACAAACGCTTCGTAAACTTCCGATTTGATAGTTAAACATTAAAATGTTAATGAATTCCAATCAGTCGTGCTCGTGCATGCTCATTCACAATTAGCATAATCCCCGCCTATGAATTACAGCTATGCAAATTGTGTATCCAGGAACGCAGTGGAATATTCTGGTTTACTTTATCAGCTTTGGCTTTTATTACTTAAATATCAATAACATATTTATATGTATGCGTGTGTGTGCATGTTTATGTGGTTTATGAGGACACAAATTTGTTTAATGACATGGGTATGACAGAGGTATTACAATATGAAGGTGGTTTATGAGGACACTGCCTATGTCCCCGTAATTCAAAAGGCTTAAAAAACATACTAAATGGTGTTTTTTTGAAACTCTAAAAATGCACAAAGTCTCCTGTGAGGGCTAAGTTTAGGTGTCGGGTTGGTGTAGGGCAATAGCACACACAGTTTGTTCAGTATAAAAACCATTACGCCTATGAAGAGTCCCCATAAACCACAAAAACCAACGTGTGTGTGTGTGTGTGTGTGTGTGTGTGTGTTATCCAGCAAGTGAAATGATGTGGTTCCTCAACCAAGATACTGTGCAAGAGTTCTGTGATCAGTGTCATTAAAAATATCATGTGTGTGGAGAGAGGTAAATACATATGTGAGAGGGATAGAGTGTGTATATGAGTAGGTAAGAGTGTTATGTAGCTATTATATAAAAAAAAGGGTTATTAAAAAATTCCACATTCAGTTAGAGTTCATTTTATGTCATAAAAATCAGCGCACTTTATATTTATTAGTGCACTGATTCTTACAACATATAATGAATGTTGACTTAATGTGCAATTTTTTTTTATAACACTTATCTCACCGACTCATACACAAAACAGTCACTCACATTCATATGATATTTTTAATGATATACACTGATCACAGTACCCTTGTACTTCATTATGAATTGCTGGATAACTCTGTGTTTGTGACAAATTATCTTTGTATTATTCTATATTAATGGAAAGATCACATAATGATTGTCAATGTTTGTTTGTCATGTTTTACAGCATTCTACGCATTTTTGGTCCAAGCCTGATGCAGAGCAGTTCTGCTGGGATGAGGGGTGCCTGCTGCTGTTTCAACAGTAAAGAAAGGTATGGAGGAATGGTGGGAGCATTTCTCTAGATACTGTAGTGATTGATTTTTGTGGTTTAAAATCATAAATATTCTTGTATGCAAAATGATGAGGTAAATACTATTTAGAATGACAAATATTTAGTTGACCAACACACCCATATTCTGTATTTTTAACAGGAGTGCCAAGAGGACATAAAGTGGAAGTTTGTAAGAGACATTGTCCCAGTGTTGTGCTGGATACAGAGTCACCGTGAGTTATTCTGTGGGGAGGTGAAAGGGCCTGCTTTACTCCAGATGGACAGTAAAATCAACAAAATGCCATCAAAGACTACCTGGGGTCGAATCGGATGAAGCAAGAGATGTCTTTTTATTCATCTCTCAGGACCTGAAGTGGGACAATCACATTGACTCTATTGTGAAAAAGGCCCAGCAGAGGTTGTACTTCCTTCGCCAGCTGAGGAAGTTCAATCTGCCACAGGAGCTGCTGAAACAGTTCTACTCCGCCGTCATTGAATCCGTCCTCTGCACTTCAATAACTGTCTGTTTCAGCTCAGCTACCAAATCTGACCTCAGAAGACTACAGAGGGTAGTCCGGAATGCTGAGCGAATCATTGGTACAACCCTCCCCACTCTCCAAGAACTGTACTTATCCAGAGTGAGCAAAAGGGCTGGTAAAATCACTCTGGACCCCTCACATCCAGCACACTCCCTCTTTGAACTGTTACCGTCTGGTCGACGCTACAGAGCTCTGAGCACCAGAACGGCCAGACACAGGAACAGTTTCTTCCCTCAGGCCATATCTACCTCACAAACAGTTAAATGTTCTCCCCACTGTGCAATAAAACATGTGCAATACCAAACTATCCATACTTATATTTATTATACATATGTTTTTGATTTAATATATCATACATCTATCCACATTCCCTTGCATAATTTGTATATAGCACATCTGTACAATACAATATTCTGATTGTTTGAGTATCCAGAGGAGCTGGACTCATTCATATCAAATTTTCTTGCTCAACAAGGCTTGAAAGTCCATGCCATGTTTCTGTGAATAATCTAACAAGGCAAGGAATCTCTCTATGTAGCTTATGTATGTATGTGTACTGCATTTCAAGAACCGTTTATCTGATCATTCAGCTGTTCATTTATAATAGTTGGAACTTATCTCTTATAGAACATATATATTTTTGTAAAATTTTAAATTTAACTATTTCTGTAAAATTATAAATATAAAAATACCTAATAAAGCAAGGCATGTCTGTTTATTCATCTTTAAATATGTGGAGGACCTGGACACACTTCATATGAAGTTTTATTGATGAACAAGGCCTGAATATCAATGCCATGTTACTTATTATAATCCATCAAAGCAAGCAATCTCTATTTAGCGTATGTGTGTGCAGACTACTGCATGTGGAGAACTGTCAATCCTATCATTCAAATGTTAACAATTGATGATGAGTGGAACAACACATCTTTATGTAGCCCAGTGGTAAACTTGGGTATTATAGAGTAATGGGAATAGGGTGGGTTATGATTAATCTCTCTTACTCTCAAAACAGCATCTCATGTCTATTTATAAAAGAGAAAAAAGTGAATGTTTTTTACTTTAAATAAATAATAGAGGACACTTGATTTCTAAATAAGGAAGTATCAATTTATTTTACATAATTAAAAGGAGATCAATATTTGGTGACTTTATTTCATGACCGTAATTAGAACTAAAGTTTAAAGTTTATATTATTTAGCTGAATAATATTGCCAGAGGTTATGCAGTTATCCTTTTATTACTTTATTCTTCCTGTTTTTATGTTATTATTCTTATTGGTCAATCGGGTATTCACGCTGTATAGTCAATAGTGTTTGGCTGCAGGTGGCACGGGTTGATACACGTGACCTGGAAGAGAGACGCGGGAGAAAGTGCGGGATGTTTTTTTTCCGCTTCCCGCTGGGTCCGTGTGGAGCACGGAACACTGACACGTTTGAGAAAAAAGAAAAAGATGCTAGAAAGTGCGAGTAAAGCTGATGAAACTGAGCGAGAGGCTCAGAAAAGAGGACCGCAGACTCAGGATTTTTGTGAGCGGAGAGACTGAATGAGAAACTGAGCGGGAGAGAAGGAGCGGAGACGGTGATCTGAGGTACCTGAGATAGCGAGCCACGGTGGGCGTATGCTGGGCGGAATTGTCGGTTAATCGCACCGCACCTGATCATCTGGACCAAAGTCTTTCCACGCTCTCAATTTATTGCAAGTGTCCGTTCAGCGCACTCAATGTTTTGCAAGACCAAAACAGGCCTGCAACGTGTTTTTTCTTTGTTCAAAACGTTACCGTGAGTAAACTGGAACGTATATGAATGTGTGTGTGTGAGTGGGCCCACCACTGCATTTGCTAAGACTCGTTTCAGGACACTTTGCGCGGGGTTTTTTTTGTTGTTGTTTATTGTAAAGTTTACTGTGTATTTTCGATTGTTAGGAAAGAGCTAAGGGAGGGGATTTTTTGGGACCACTTATTCTGTTGTAACAAGTGTGATTGAAACTATTGGGGTTTCTAGCTACATTTAAAGGGGCTATTATTTAAGTGTTTGGGGAATCTTTTGGTTATTTATTTTTGTATATTCGTTAGTGTTGAGTTTTGGGGAAAGCTTTTATATTCTATTTGCCAAATTCTCTTATTCAATTAAACAAGGGCGTTACCCTATTGTTTTTCTAAACTAAAAACCATCTCTGGGTCTCCTTATTTTTTTATATTTTATTGTCAAAAGGTTTTTACAACTCAGACACTTATTAGGTGCACCTTCGTGGTATCCACCTGACCTACACCGAACCCAAGCACCCCCCACTCTTATGTAAGTAACTCACAGAGTGGTTGTACGGGTGCTACATAAATAAAATGGAGGCACCGCTGGGATCTAATTTAGTTCAAAAGTAGTTTTACATCAGCTCTAACTTTAGTTTGACCCAGAGATTTAAATACTTTTTAAAAAAAAAAGTAGGCCTAGTTTAGAACCAAAAGCTGGCTAGCTGTTAACCTACATGTAAAACCATATTAACGATTACCTATTGTGAAAACTTTAAAACTGCAAAAGTAGAGTTCTACTAAGCATCCTAAGTCAAGAAAACGCAAATTAAGTTTTATCTGTGTTAACATACAACTAAAACTTACCAAATTTAGTTCTGACAAGTGATCACTGTAAGCGCACAACCCTGGGGATGGCTCAGTTAAAGAACTGGTGTATTGGAGAAGGCATAGACCCGGTGAAAGCCTTGCTGGTTAAAGATGTACCTCCGGAAACGGAAGTTGGGTTAATTGAAGAAACGCTGCAGACTGTCAAAGCACTCGGGAGAGTCAAGGTGAGAGGAAGAATGTATGACCCACAGTCTCAAAGTTTAACCGTGCTATGTGAGTGCAGGGAGAACGTGAATACACGCGCCATTCCTCTTGATGTTGTTCCTGAGGGGTTGGCTATGACCTGGAGAATATTTGGACCTTCTGAGCAGGAGGAAGAACCCCAAGCCCAGGCAGCCGGTGATGGTCAAAATGTGCCGCTGCCAGAATCCAGTTTTTTTTCCCCACTGCAAGCGTCTACTGCTGAGGCTATCATTCGAGCAGTTGGTGATGTCCTGCAAATGACAAGCAAGCCCACAAACAGTGACAACAATCTTTACAGAAGACTGCGCACTTTTTCAGGGGTCATGCCCACACCCCCAGGAGAAGAACAGTTGGAAAACTGGGTTGAACAGGCCAGACTTATGATTGAAGAATATGATCGCCCTGAAAGAGAAAAGAAAATGAGAATAATGGAAAGTGTAAAGGGTCCTGCACTCGAAATTCTTCAAGCTGTCCGTTTCAACAACCCATCTGCAACCTCTATGGACTACATTGACATTCTCGAGACCACCTTTGGCAAGCCCGAGAGCGGTGAAGAGCTTTACTTTGCCTTCAGAATGTTGTGTCAACATCCCAACGAGAAACTCTCTGAGTTCCTGAGACGCCTTGAGAGAGTCCTAAATAAAGTTGTCCAAAAGGGTGGACTCCAGTCATCGGCGGCAGACAAAGCACGTCTTGACCAACTCATTAAAGGGGCCATCCGGTCTGACATTATGATACTAAATCTCGGATTGAGAGATCGCAGAGACAGACCTCCCACTTTTCTCGAGCTGCTGAATGAGATACGCCTGGAGGAGGAGCATGAAGCTTCACGTCGCAGACTCCATCCACCCAAAGCTGTCTTCGCCAAAAGTGCTACTGTAACTTCTGACACAGAGTTAAAAGATATAAAAGCCGAAATACACCAACTCCGAGCACAAGTAAGTGAACTCTCTGCCCCCGACGCCATGTCAAGTCATCTTTCGACGAGCACACTGCTTTCAGTCACTCCGGCGGCAGAGAACTCAGAAGACAGGAACGTTCAAGCTTTAAAGAAAGAAGTGGTCAAGCTTCGAAAGCAAATCTCTGTCATGTCAGTCAAGCCGAAGTATAGTCCTGCTACCGAGCCTTGCCCCCAAGAGACCCAGTCAAGACCCTGGCAGCCAAGACCTTCTACAGCCAGAGACCCAAGTGATTTTTTCTGCTATCGCTGTGGTGAAGACGGGCATTTTGCCAACAAGTGTGCCTCTCCAGAGAACTATCCCAAAGTTATTCAGAAACTGCTGCAAGCTCAAAGAAAATCCAAGCAGAACCGCACATCTGATAACGACACAAGAACCAAGACCACAAATGCAAGTGTCAAGAGAAGCTCGGTCAATGTACAGTCCAACCGTTTGCCCGAGGGACTCGTGGGACCGCCCTCCACTGCTCAGGTCAGGATCAATGGCAACCCCTGCACCGCGCTGATGGACAGTGGATCCCAAGTTACCATCATCTTCGACAGCTGGTATGCCAAACACCTGTCACACCTCCCGTTAAACTCTGTGACCGGTCTAGCCATATGGGGCCTAAGTGAGTCAGAGAGCAGTTACCCGTACAAAGGTTACCTCCAGGTTGAGTTGGAGCTGCCACCAAAATCTAAGTCCAACAAAGTCAAGCCTGTTACTGTCCTGGCCTTGGTGTGCCCTGATCCACGTTGCTCCGAGAGTATACCGGTCCTGATCGGCACAAACGTCAGGGGGGTTCAGCCCTTCAAGTCCATAAAAAAGAAAGAAGATCTGGAGAACGTCAACTCAGTCAAGATCCAAGTTCAAGAGAAAAAGCACTTACCCGTTCCTGCAGGGATGTTCATAGAAGGCAACAAAGACTTGCCAGTGGCTGAAGTTAGGTGGTCTGGGCCTGGTCCTCTCAGCATCCCTCCTGGCACTGAATACGTTGCTAGCTGCAAAGTTAAAGAGAAACAAGACATCGGAGACAGCATACTCATCATTGAACGAGCCCACTCACCTGCTCTTCCTCCAAGTGTGTTTGTCCAGCCAACAGTGTTGTTCTCCAAGATGCTAGATCCAAACAACTTCCTGGTGCTCCTGCGTAATGAGTCTCTAAAGCAAACTGCCATTCCAATGGGCACCGTGATTGCCCACCTTCACGTCGCTGACATTGTGACAGAGGCACCAAACCCTAAAAAAACCGAATCTGTTCCAGCTATGGATCCTTCTCTGTTTGACTTCAGTGAGTCCCCCATCAGCAAAGAGTGGAAAGAGAGGCTGAGTCAAAAGCTTGCCAAACACTCCCATGTGTTCTCTATAGAAGAGTGGGATGTCGGTTTGGCTAAATGGGTAGAACATCACATCCGTTTGAACGATAACACTCCTTTTAGGGAGAGATCTCGACGTATTGCCCCCGCTGATTTGGATGATCTTCGGCGTCACCTGCAAGGTTTGTTGGCGACTGGGATCATAAAAGAATCAAGAAGTCCATATGCTTCCCCGATTGTCCTTGCACGTAAAAAGAATGGTCAACTTCGTATGTGTGTCGACTACCGCACCCTGAACCGGAGAACTATCCCAGATCAGTACACTGTACCACGTATCGACGACGCTCTCGATTGCTTGTCTGGCAGTAAGTGGTTTTCAGTGTTGGATCTGCGCAGTGGCTACTATCAAATCCCAATGGCTGAGGAGGACAAAGAGAAAACCGCTTTTATCTGTCCTCTGGGATTTTTCCAATTTGAGCGGATGCCGCAGGGGATCACAGGGGCCCCTGCAACATTTCAACGACTCATGGAAAAGGCAGTCGGCGACATGCACATGCTTGAAGTCATTGTCTATCTTGATGACCTCATTGTTTTCAGCAAGACTCTGGGGGAGCATGAGCAAAGACTCCTCAAAGTCATCGCTCGTCTTGAAGAAGCTGGACTCAAGTTGTCACTAGACAAGTGCCAGTTCTGTCGCTCGCAAGTCACCTATGTCGGGCACATCGTCTCTGAGCGGGGTATCGCCACAGACCCAGACAAAGTTGGAGCAGTGACGCAGTGGAAGCAGCCAACCGACCTTCCTTCTCTGCAGTCATTCCTGGGATTCTGCGGCTACTACCGTAGGTTTATAAAGAACTACTCCATCATCGTCCGACCACTTACAGAGCTGTGCAAAGGGTATCCTCCCACCCAGAAGAAGCGAAAGTCTACCTTTTCATCAGACAAGACCTATTACAGAGTCAATGAGCCTTTTGGGGACCGATGGGACCAGTCATGTTCAGAGGCATTTCAAAAGATCATCCACTGCCTCACAAACACACCTGTGCTGGCATTTTCCGACCCCACCAAGCCTTACATACTTCACATTGATGCCAGTTTTCATGGGCTCGGCGCTGTCCTCAACCAAGAGTACCCCGAGGGTTTGAGACCTGTTGCTTTCGCAAGCCGCAAGCTGAGTGCCTCTGAAAAGAACTATCCAGTGCACCAGCTCGAGTTTTTGGCACTTAAGTGGGCAGTGGTAGACAAGTTCCACGATTACTTGTATGGAGCACAGTTTACCGTGAGAACCGATAACAACCCCTTAACTTATATTCTCACGACTGCCAAACTAAACGCGACAGGTCACCGCTGGCTCTCAGCCCTCGCCACGTACCATTTCACACTGCAGTACCGGCCTGGCAGCAGCAACATCGACGCCGATGCTCTGTCACGTAACCCTCTTCCAACCACAGAAGAAGGCTGGCAAAGCGTACCGACAGAAAGTGTTCAAGCTCTCTGTAAGCAGATCAAGTGCCTTGAAACTCCGACAGAGTCCACAACGATTGCTGAGTCGCTCGGAGTGTCACCTGATGGTATACCAGAGTGTTTCGCTTTCCCAGTTCGTTTGGATCTCGGTTCTCTGAGTCAGCTCAGTCACAAAGATTTGGTCACCGCTCAAGATGTTGACTCTACTATCGTTCCAGTCAAGCAGTCAATTCGTGGGGGTCCATCATTCACCAGCACCGACAATCCAACTTCTGTATTGTTGAACAAAGAAGCAAGCAAGCTGTTCATCCAAAACGATCTACTCTACAGAAAGGTTGAGAAAAATGGAACAGAGGTAAAGCAGCTGGTACTGCCCAGAGAGTATGTCCCGATGGTCCTGAGATCTCTGCATGATGAGTCCGGTCACTTGGGCATTGACAAGACCACCGAACTTATCAGAAATCGGTTCTATTGGCCGAAAATGGGAGTTGAGGTGGAGCAGTACATTAAGAACTGCGGCAGATGCATCACTCGCAAAGCCCTTCCTCAGAGAGCTGCTCCCTTAAAACAGATCACTAGCCAAGGCCCTCTAGACCTTGTCTGTATCGATTTTCTGTCACTTGAGCCGGACTCCCAAGGTTTCGCCAACATCCTTGTAGTGACAGACCACTTTACTCGATACGCCCAAGCTTTTCCAGCCAAAGACCAGAAGGCAGCCACCGTTGCTAAGATACTGTGTGAGCGCTACTTTGTACACTACGGACTCCCTGCCCGCATACATTCGGATCAAGGCCGCGATTTTGAAAGCAAACTGATCCAAGACCTTCTGATGATGTTGGGTGTTCGTAAGTCAAGAACATCACCTTACCACCCTCAGGGAGATCCACAACCAGAAAGATTCAACCGTACGCTCTTGTCAATGCTTGGCACGCTCGATCCAAAGCAAAAACAAAAATGGAGTCAAAAAATCAGTCAGTTGGTCCACTCCTACAACTGTTCTCAAAACGATGCAACTGGTTATTCGCCTTACCTGCTAATGTTTGGAAGAGAAGCTCGCTTACCGGTAGACATCTGCTTCGGTGTGACCGAGGACAACCAAAGGACAAAGTCCTACCATCAGTATGTTGCTAAGCTCAAGAAAGATCTCCAAAGAGCCTACAGTCTTGCAACAGAATCGTCAAACAAGAACCACCAAAGAAACAAAAAAGCACACGACAAGCACGTCAAAGAACAAGTCCTTGACAAAGGCGACAGGGTGCTGCTGAGAAACTTTGGGGTCACAGGCAAGCAAAAATTGAAATGCAAGTGGCGATCCTCACCATATATTGTTATGGAGAAGCTACCCAATTTACCTGTCTACAAGATCAAACCAGAGAGAGGCCAGGGAGCAGAAAAGACTATTCATCGTAATCATCTGTTACCAATTGGTTACCTCGTGAGAATCCCTTTTGACGAAACGGAAATGGGGCCACAACAAAGACCGGTGACCAGAGCATTTCCGCAAAAGACAAAAGAACTGGTACAGACAAACTACCACGATGACGGCGTGTCCTCAGAATTAGATTACGACGAAGGATACCTGCCCAGACTCGTTGAGTTAGACTGGGACAAGTTGCTGACATGTCCAGAACTGTCCACAAAGCAATCCAAGTCAATCGTCACCGAACCTGAAAGGCAAGCTCAAGACCCTGCTGAGATAGAGCCCGTGGTCAATGATCTTCCAAACCTGCCTCCCAACGCTGATCCAGGAGTCAACGTTCTAGAAGAGGGAGCAGCCGTAAACCCCTATCCGGACACTCAAGTTGGGATTGAACAAGTTGAGCGTTCAAAAAGAGTCACCCGCCCAGTGGTCAAGCTGAGCTACGATGAACTTGGCAAGCCCTGTGAATACCCTGTGACAGCCCTAAGCCATGGAGTGTTGGTGGGAAGTGGACTCTATGGAGACCCCAGAAGCAGTCAATGTCAAACTCTCTGGTGCCACCCCATGGCGTTGTGTTTCACTTGTTCTAATCTGGCCTCTACCCTTGACTTTAAGACTATTAGAGTCCTCTAAGATTTATTTTGATGAGGGCATCAAAATTGTCTAGAAGGGGGAGGGTGTAGCCCAGTGGTAAACTTGGGTATTATAGAGTAATGGGAATAGGGTGGGTTATGATTAATCTCTCTTACTCTCAAAACAGCATCTCATGTCTATTTATAAAAGAGAAAAAAGTGAATGTTTTTTACTTTAAATAAATAATAGAGGACACTTGATTTCTAAATAAGGAAGTATCAATTTATTTTACATAATTAAAAGGAGATCAATATTTGGTGACTTTATTTCATGACCGTAATTAGAACTAAAGTTTAAAGTTTATATTATTTAGCTGAATAATATTGCCAGAGGTTATGCAGTTATCCTTTTATTACTTTATTCTTCCTGTTTTTATGTTATTATTCTTATTGGTCAATCGGGTATTCACGCTGTATAGTCAATAGTGTTTGGCTGCAGGTGGCACGGGTTGATACACGTGACCTGGAAGAGAGACGCGGGAGAAAGTGCGGGATGTTTTTTTTCCGCTTCCCGCTGGGTCCGTGTGGAGCACGGAACACTGACACGTTTGAGAAAAAAGAAAAAGATGCTAGAAAGTGCGAGTAAAGCTGATGAAACTGAGCGAGAGGCTCAGAAAAGAGGACCGCAGACTCAGGATTTTTGTGAGCGGAGAGACTGAATGAGAAACTGAGCGGGAGAGAAGGAGCGGAGGCGGTGATCTGAGGTACCTGAGATAGCGAGCCACGGTGGGCGTATGCTGGGCGGAATTGTCGGTTAATCGCACCGCACCTGATCATCTGGACCAAAGTCTTTCCACGCTCTCAATTTATTGCAAGTGTCCGTTCAGCGCACTCAATGTTTTGCAAGACCAAAACAGGCCTGCAACGTGTTTTTTCTTTGTTCAAAACGTTACCGTGAGTAAACTGGAACGTATATGAATGTGTGTGTGTGAGTGGGCCCACCACTGCATTTGCTAAGACTCGTTTCAGGACACTTTGCGCGGGGTTTTTTTGTTGTTGTTTATTGTAAAGTTTACTGTGTATTTTCGATTGTTAGGAAAGAGCTAAGGGAGGGGATTTTTTGGGACCACTTATTCTGTTGTAACAAGTGTGATTGAAACTATTGGGGTTTCTAGCTACATTTAAAGGGGCTATTATTTAAGTGTTTGGGGAATCTTTTGGTTATTTATTTTTGTATATTCGTTAGTGTTGAGTTTTGGGGAAAGCTTTTATATTCTATTTGCCAAATTCTCTTATTCAATTAAACAAGGGCGTTACCCTATTGTTTTTCTAAACTAAAAACCATCTCTGGGTCTCCTTATTTTTTTATATTTTATTGTCAAAAGGTTTTTACAACTCAGACACTTATTAGGTGCACCTTCGTGGTATCCACCTGACCTACACCGAACCCAAGCACCCCCCACTCTTATGTAAGTAACTCACAGAGTGGTTGTACGGGTGCTACATTTAGAAAATTAAATGACAATTATAAAGTTTAAAAATGTGTTGTGACTTTTACAATAACAATCTAATTATCCCCTTTAAATTTGATAAATCAAAAATGTGTCTTAGGTTTAAAATCGATAGTAATAAATGAGAATTTATCTCATCACATATATGAATAAGGTAAGGTGTAGAGGTTTTTTTTATTACAATTAGCCTAATTTAATCAATTAATGCAAGTGTTTTACAGGCTATTGTGATGAGAAATCAGCTCCGTACATTAGACATATTAAATAGCCTATATTAGATTTAAGTTGTGCCATTTTAGCCTAGACATCCTTTACAGAAATAATAAAACGTGTATTAGTAAAACGAAAGGCAACATTATTTTATTTAGATCCCCGAAACAGCTGTCAATTGCTTCGACATAACGTTACTTCAAGAGGTGACGTAAATGATAGGGGCGTGGTTTCTGACGTAACGTTTGGACGTGGGCGTGGTTTATAATGTCACGCTTGTCCACCGCAGGATGCAGTGAGCCCTACTTGGAGGTAATGACCTTGAGAATGCTTTGGTGACAGCGTTTTTTCCGGTTGAGACGCTTTGGTTGCTATGATAAGGAATATCCACAGCAGTAAGGTATTACTAGTATTTTGAAGAATATTACTGAATATAAAAATGCAGTAACCAGCAATATTAACTTCTCTATTGTTGTTCAGTTGTTGTATAAGTTGGATGAACTTTTGCCATCTGGCCGGCGCTACAGAGCCCCACAGCCAGGCACAAGAACAGTTTCTTCCCCCAGGCAATCCACCTTATGAACAGTTAAATGTTCCCCACATTATGAAATAAAAATGTGCAATAACCTTATATTTATTTGTTACCACCTCCATCAGCACATCCCTGCATTTTATTCTATTCCATTCTATCATCTATAGCACAACTGTACACACAATTTATTTATTTTTCATTTTATTTTTTCAATTTTTGTCTATTTTGTGTATTTTTTGTGTATGTGTATTTTTTATTCTCATCTTATTGTCTGTGTGTTGTTGTCTCTGTGTACTGGAAGCTTACTAAAACAAATTCCTTGTATGTGCAAGCATACTTGGCAATAAAGCTCTTTCTGATTCTGAGGATGATTGGTCAGTCAGTGTAGTAGTATATTTGTTCCGCCCATAGTTTACCCAAAGCTAAACAGTTTATCAACTCTCAGCTACAAAAAAAGAAAAAAAAAGAAAAAAAACACAGGGGCAAAAGAGCTTGTAGATTATTATGATGGCAGTGCATCAAAATTCTGTGTCTTCAGTTTGCCAAAAAGAACACAGAACAGTTTACGCACCATTTACACGTAGGGAGCTGGGGCCCGTTTCAGAAAGGAGGTTAAGTGAAAACTCAGAGTATGTTAACCCTGAAATCAGGGAAACTCTGGGTTTTCCGTTTCAAAATGGGAGGTTTGTCAAACCCGAGAAAGCAGGCTAAGTCGAGCCCGTTTCTGAAAGAGAGGTAACTTATACTCAGAGTCAGTTACCATGGTAACTTACTCTGTGAACCTAACCTGGTTGGGAGCAGGTTTTCTTTGGTAAACCCAGTTTATTTCGATCTCCTCCACCTTTTTATAGTGTTAGCGAAGTTTAAATACCTTATTCATTCATTCACGCAGCAAAATAGATTTTAGAGTATTTTTGTCTTATTTCAAGTACAAATATAAAAAAATCTTAATATGCATTTTATATATGAAAATTCTTTTAGATTTAGTCTTGTTTCCTGTGGGATTTTCCTTTTAAGTGTATTTTACATAAAACAAGTAAAATTAAGAAAAATTATCTTAATGCAAACGGAAACAAGAATATTTTGAATTGTTTTACCCCATTGGAAGATAATTAGCAAAATAAGAAAAATGCACTTTAAAACATTGGAGATGCAGAGCACATTATAAGTCCTATATGCAGATTCTAAACTCATTCTGAGAATTTTTTCCTGGGCACAAATCCGTCAAAGAGGGGTTTAAAATCAAAGTCAGTGGTGTAAAAATCAGTTTAAATGAGACTAATCTGATAAATGACGTTCACTTGATAACATCTTTCTGTGACCTCTGGAAGTAACCCAATAATGCAAATTTCCTTCAGGATTTCCAGTGTGGACGCTTGGATGCATTGATGACAAGCAGGTCCCCACCATCACCCCTTCTTAAAATGAAACTGATTACTGTATGGAATGGAAGGATGCCAGATGGAGGGGTGGTACGAGCCATAACCACTACCACAGCTGTTAAATAAACAATTTTTTGATAATCTTTATTTCCTAATACAAAAGCAAAAGTTTTTTTTTTTTTTTTTTACTTTTGGATTTTAGAAATCTTCCAATACTTGACCATCTCCTCTTCATCTGTCAGTGGTACTGGTGCAGGTTCTCCCCCTTTTTGGGAGCCTCTGCCTTCTTGCTGTCGACAAGTCAGTAGTTAATTTTATTACTGTAATTAATTATGTGAAAAGAGTGTTAGACTATGTGGAAAAAGCTGCAGCGCATTGAAATAGATATCGAATGATAATTAATGTCAAATGTTTGTAAAGTCATTTAGCCCACACCCACGAACCTTTCATGTTAAAACTTTACCTTGATTGACTTTTAGCTGCTGCCGTGCACGCTCTTGTTTCTTTTTTCTGTCTTTTTCCTTTTCTTTTCTTTTTCTTTTTTTGTGGCCATGGGATACCATTAAAATGAATATTACTTCAATAATTTACAGTTTTCACCTCTGATATTATAAAAGTTATTAGCAGTTATTAAGAATTAAAGTTACTTATTGACGGAAGTACGCGCGCTGACGTCTTTTTGGCGGGAGCTGTTGCCATGGTGAATCGTAATTTCGGCTCTCCGCTGATCATGACTTTTCCCAGTCGTGGTGCACGCGCTTAACTCAGAGTCAACCTACTTAGAGTTGAATAAACTAACTCAGTTCAGCTGTTTTGTAACCGAAAACGTCAAGTTTAAACTCGGAGTTGGTTGAACCTCCTTACTGAAACGGGGCTCCAGCTGTACATTTCTTTCGTACCGACTAACATTTTGAAAATACGAACATTTTCATGAATCCCAAAATTTCAGAACAGCTTTACGAACGATTTACACAAAATTTCGCTCTGCTCGTGTCTCATGAATGAGGCCCAATATTGGAAAGGGTTCAAATACATAAAAATACTGGAAAACCAAAGAATTTGTGGGACCTGAAGGATTTTTCTGAAGAACAGCAGGCAGTTTAACTGCTCAGGACAAACAAGGGACTCATAAACAACTATCACTAAACAACAACAAAACACAGTTGTGGATCATTCAGGTAACAACACAATATTAAAACCCTTTCACACGTGAGTTTAAAATATTCTAGCTTGAGTTATTTTAGAATGTATATTGTTTCCATGGCGACGCGTCATGCTTGTCATGTGACACACCGCAGCTACAATAGTGCTGTATGACACATGGATCGCTTTTATTTCGTTTTTGATTATTAATATTCACAAACATACTCACTATATTATGAAATATCTGATATTCCAATTCTGAAATATGTGCAAGTAAATGTATTTGGTATTTTAAATACTTTAATAATGACCGTGTTAGTTGATCTACACCGGGGTGATGGGCGCCGCCATGTTTGTTCGCGCTGAATCCGAGCTGTCGGATTAACAACATGTAAATTAATCCTCTCCTCCCGAAACAAGTTAAAGTAAGTCTCCGGTTAAACTGGAAGAAGAGCAGAGTAAACTTTAAAGTTATCTACACAATCTGTATATGATATCAATAAAACATGTTGTCAGATTATATTTGTAAGGATCATTAGTGCTGCTTCCATAGACATAAGCGTGTATTGTACAAACGAAATGTATGGTTTTGCTAGTACTTATGTGTATTTAAATGTCTGAAACCTAAAATAAGCATTATATGGTTGAAAACACTGAATAGTTGTGATAATATGACAAGCGCTCAGCGCGTGCGATCTGGCTCCGCCCCAGCCAACGCGCGAAAGCAGATTTGAATTCAGCAGTTGATGACGTGATACACTGAACGTTCTAATCATACCGGTGTGATCGTAAGCGTTAAAGGATTAAGAATCAAGTGTATGTGACTATGTGTACAAATTTAACTTATATATTTTTGTTCTTATTGCTGTCATAAACTTGACTGAGTATATATATATATATATATATATATATATATATATATATATATATATATATATATGGAAGTATGACTATGATGCATTATCAGACTAACCCATAATTAATTAATTTATTTGTTTATTTATTTGAGCACCTTTTTTCCCCTTGGAGTATACATTAATGAAACGGCAATGAACAATGAATCTTTTATTGATCTTGATTTATTTTGTTGACTAAAAGATGTTCATTAAAAACATTCCCTTTTAAATGCATTTTGTACAAAGGGATTTACCTTGTTCAATCATTAATGTACTGGAAAGATGTTACATTTAATTTCAAATGTATTTTATTGCTCAATGTAACACAAAAGCCCATCAGTACATTTTTGGAGGTTTTGGGTCTACTGAACATTGAGCATTTTTAAATAGGCCTACCTATGACAGATATAAGATTTGTGGAACATGAAGAGAATCTTAGAGTTTAGCCTGCCAGGATAAATGCCTTGTATCTCTATTAAGTGAGTTCATTCATTGCTTCTGTAGGACAGCTGTGAGATGAGACCGCTGTGTGTTTGTACAATGCCCGATCAAGATCAATGACCTGGCCTTGGACTAGGATTTTCTCCAGACACCCACGCAGGTAATGTGTAGTTTTTGCCTCCTCACTGTCATCTGAAAAAAAAAAAAGGGTTCAATGTGAAGTATAGAAGGATTTGTTTAATTAAAAAAATATTGTCTACTTGACAGATACAAGTGAAACATTGAGAATTTAACACAGAACATAGAGGATATTGGAGAATGGAGGAGTACTTAAGCATGGAAATTCTTGCTTACTTCCACCTCGCAAATTTACCTGGCACTCCCCCAAAAGTCAGTAGCATCCCATTTTTCCACATGGAGAAAAAGTCCAGACTTTCCGTTTCAAGCTCTGGTTTGCTGTTTACCACAAGTGAATGTTTCAGTATGGTGAAAGTAAGTGTTGCAGGTTCATGGGGAGGCGCAACACTTTCCGATCCCTCTTTCAGGCCCAACTGCATCTCCTGTTACAGTGCAGATAAATGCGTAACACTTTACAATAGGGTCCCATTAGTTAATGCATTAACTAAAATTGACTTATGTTGAGCAAAGCATTTGTTACAGTATTTATTAAAGGAATAGTTCACCCAAAAATGAAAATTTTGTCATCATTTACTCACCCGCATGTCGTTCCAAATTTGTATGTTTCCTTTTTACATACGTTGAACACAAAAGAAGATATTTTGAAGAACCAAACAGTTGGTGGGCCTCATTGACTTCCATAGTAGGGAAAGAAATGCTACCGAAGTCAATGGGGACCATCAAATGTTTGATTACCAACATTCTTCAAAATATCTTCTTTTATGTTCAACATAAGAAAGAAACTCATACAGGTTTGGAACAACATGAGGGTTAAGTAAATGATGATAAAATTAGTTAATAAAAATACGTCTGTTCATTGTTAGTTCATGGCACCTCAGGTCCATTAACAGGTACTCTTTTTGATTTTTAATAAAGTATTAGTAAATGTTTAAATTAACATTTAACTAAGATTAATAAATGCTCTATTTTTTCATTATAAGTTCATGTTAATGTTAACAAATGGAAACTTATTGTAAAGTGTTACCAATAAATGTTATGAAAGATTGCTCGTAATAGACCTGTGTACTTTTAAAGAAATGATCTCTAGTTTTCTTTGTAATAATCGTTAGTGGGGGCATCATTTATTATTAAATGTCAATAGCATTTCATTAATGATAGGATTTTTTTTTTTTTTCTGTGTACATACCTTGACATCTTTATTCCCATCTAACTCTTTCAAAACATACTCAAATCCTGTGCTTTGGAGACTCAACATTGTCCCAGTCCAGGATCCGAAGATCTCGACTGTGATACCGGCCTCTTCCGTCTTAAGTCCAGGAAGATCTGTCGTGATATGTGCATGGAAGAATAACGTCATCTAATCTTCAATGCAAGTTTAAACATACATGATTCTTCACTCACCAGATGTATTAAACATAGCCACTCCAGTTCCTGGAAAATAGCTCCCTTTCTTGATCTCAGAGAAGCAGGGCCGGGGTTCCCATGTTGAGTCTGCATCCCAGGGGGTGCTGAGATTTAGCCAATGCCCTCCTCTTATACAAGCATCCATTTCTGGCTCAAACTGAGAAATAAAAATAAAGAAAAGGACATTTTATCAGTCAGTCAATGCTGTCAGTAATGATTAGTTATTTTTCACTTTTCAGTTAAAATATTAATGGAAAAATACAAGTAAACATACTGGATGGAAGAGCTTTTGTTTGTCCACCAGCATGCCACCAAGAGCAAGACGTATCTTTCCTTTTAGTTCATCTTCTGTCAGTTTAGAATGGAGACCGACTATAAGCTCTGCATTGTTGTTTACCTCTAGCACCACAAATTTGCCCTCACTGCGCAACTCCAGCTGTCCAAAACCAACAAAGAATCCTTAGATTTATCAATAAATCCCAAATCACATTTCATCAATAAATCCTGTGAAAAAAATGTATTATGGTTTCCACAAAAGTAATAAGCAATACAACTGTTTTAAATATTGATGATATAAAGAAATGTTTCTTGAGCACCAAATCAGCATATTAGAATGATTTGTGAGGTTTCATCATGTGACACTGAAGACTGGAATAATGGCTGCTGAAAATGCAGCTTTGCCATCACAGGAATAAATTCAATTTTTTATTCAAATAGAAAACAATTATTTTAAATTGTAATTATATTTCACTGATCACATAAATGTAGCCTTGGTGAGCATAAGAGACTTCTTTAAAAAAACATAAAAAAATCCTAAAGACCCAGACTTTTAAACTAAATCGCAAACAAGCTTCAGAGAAATCAGTAGAGATTTAGAAAAGATAAACAGTATTTACCAAGTGCCAGGCCCCATCATTGAGTTTTTGACCTCCTTTTACGCTCACTAAAATGTCTGCTTTCCTAATCTGCATTTCAGGTATGCCATCACGCAGTGAAAGCACAAACCAGTCCTGTCCTTCTTTGGTGTCTCCATAAAAGATGACCCCCTCTGGGTCAAGGGTCCGAAACTCAAAGAAAGATCTAATGCTGTATGTGCAAGGTAAGACATCCCACAGTCAAATCTGCCACTATGATGTTCTGTATGTTTGAATTAGACACATGATGATCAACTACTGCAAGCGAAATCAAGTCAACTCACCTTGTGATGTCAGAGAGATTTGCGCTCGTGTGCATTGAGGGAGTCCATTTGGACTGTCTGTGTGCAAGATTGATGATTCCCTTGCCGGATATCTGTCTCAGTCATCCCAAAAATCAGAGAACGGTTTTGAAATCATACAACAAACATCATACAGCAGCCAAGCATGCTCAGATTACATTGAGACATATCTCTCGCACTCTCGCTAAAGGCTAGGTAAACACAAGCATCTGCGATATCCCAGACAAGCCGCCAGTGTAAATACTGCTGCCCCGGGCAAGTGTGGAACCAGGGTTCAGCGAATTCAAAGTCGAATTTGTCAGCTAAAGTTGCTTCTAGGCCAGCCATTTAGCTCAAAATATACAGTGCGTGCTGTGGTCTGTCTTCTGTAATAGGTTTTGAAATGTAGAATTTGAACATGTTAGCAGATGCATGCACTGTTAGTCCAAAATGATTTCATTTAACATGGCAAAACTGGTTCAGGATTTTATTTTATTTTTTTATAGGATTTATACATTACAAATACATCTATTTATTTATACATTACTTAATTTAAAAAACAAATTACATAAGACAAATCCATCAAACTGAATTGTGTAATCCTTTAAATGTCATACAAATATGGCATAAAGAAAATTAAAGGAATAATAAAAACTACAGTTTTATAGAAATTACATGTAAATCCAATTTTTTGTTTGTGTGATAGCAAACAAAAACTTAGACATTGTACAACATGTCTATTAAATAACTAATCACTGAAGTTGGCTTGAATAATTTTATCTTTAATATATCCATTGCATAACATATTACTTTACATTTTATCTAAGTTCACTTACAAATGTGGAATTTAATTAAAAGAAAAGTCTTAGTTTCACAAGATATTAAAAAGAGTGAGCAATACTCTTACAATACAATAATCTTTCAAAAGGCAAAGCAAGTGTATTTTCTTTGGCATTACATGAACTCATTTCATGTCAAAATTAAGCTTATTTAATAAATATATTTTTTCTAATTTTACCAGAAGTCAGTTTTTGAGTGTAAAGTAGGTGAAGTGGATCAAGCAAGCAAGCCTCGGCACACTTAGAATTTTCTTCATTTATATCTGTGCTGTCAACTTTAGCCTTTACCTTTTAATTTCTGTTGATTCAGTTGCATGGTAACAATTGCCTCTACAGTTTTACACTTGAAAATTATATTTAACATAGTAAAGAGCATTAGTTTCTCAACATAATTGCCTAGTAACAAACAAAAGGCCTTTATGATTATATTATATCTTTATATCTTCAGACCTGTCTTTTAGAGATCTTATACTCACCTGTTCACCTGACACTCTCCTGCACAGCAGAATCAGGTATGGGCCTAACAGTAGTATGACCACTTCCTTTAGATAGTTCATTCTTCCTTTTTTAACTCCAGAGGTTAGAATATGAGTAGGAACAAGAGGGAATGGAATCAGAATATAAGCTAGAGGACTTTTGTTTAGCCTACTGCCATCAGACTACCTCTCTCTCTTACTCTGAGAAGTGAGCAAACTCCAGTTTAGCACACAGCTTCCCTATAAGACAAGTGAAGTATGTCGACATCACAGCAATGGAAAGTATTGATTTTGGGCTTGTTTGTTTGAGCGTACAGGTCTTTTGTGTGCTGATAACTTGGTGATTAATTTTACCAGTGTACTATCACTATTGCATAATTGGCATTCAATTACACGTTTGTGCTACTTTTAGAAGAATTACTTTTAGGGACATGTGTACCTTTTTAGTACAACAAAATACTAACATAGCCTTTAGGGATAGATCAGATAAAAATACATTTCTGACTTAAATTAAAAGTGAAAAATTAAAAGTTTACTCCTAAAAACGTGCAGAACATTTAAAAAATAGAAGAGCTAGATTTGTGTCAAGCCTTTTATCGAGTGCTGATAATATACATCAGAATTGTCAGAACAATCAAAAGCTGAACATTATAATTTTTTGGCATAAACGACCTTGCATTGTCTTAATTAAATGGATATTGTAAATTCTTAGGTTATTAAAAATGATTTTGAGTGGCTTATGAGGAAACATCTTAAAGTTTCTCAGCGTTTTAGAGTAACCCATGTGGCTCTCTTTTTCAGTGTATAATTAAGAAAAATCATAGAAAAAATACTGTTTCTATATCATTTTTAATATAATTTATATGCAAATTATATGCATGTTCTGGATTTTTTTTTTTTTTAACCTGTCCCCATCCTCGACCTGGCAGTTAGTCTGATTACATAACAATTGAACTTTGAAAGGTAACTCATGTTTGTTCGTCCAGTACAGTGAAACCTTGATGTATGCAAGTGAGGCGTAGGTGTTTTTTTGTTTTGTACTTGGAAGGCTAAAGTAGAAGTACCAGTCTAGTTTGGTGTATTTCAGACTAAAACTAACAATTACTATGAACAGTGGTCAAATTAGTTTCTGAAAAGTTCCACCATTTTGTTAATTATTTGAAAGGTGCACATCATTGTTTGTGTGACCCTTGGTTGACTTTCCAAATTCCATGCCCAGTGCCAAAGAGCAGGAAACCTGGCCATAGCCTACATCCCACAATCTGTATATGATCCCACTGTCAGAAATAATGTAGTAAAATGATACCTTTAGCTTGTCAATGGGACAGTGCCTACTCACAAAAGCCGCATATTAGTAGCTACAAGATACAAAGGGTATCAGTTTTGTAGCATTTTTTTCTAACAGTCTAAACAATCTAGTTATATTGCTTTAAAGATTTAAACACATTCTGTATTAAGTTGTCCCGTAATTTCCCAAATTCACATTTAAGAAAAAAAAAAACACTTTAACTTACTGTATTTGAAATTCAGAGCTCTTTTTTGCAACACTTCTATATATTTTTTGTTTTTATTCAAATGTTGTCGAAACTGTGCCAGCACTGCATATTAATGATGAATTCAAAGATATTTTGCACGTCATCAGGTTAATACTTTATTTGTATGGTTGTAGCATGGACAGAGGGAGTAAAGAGAACAGGAGCAAAGAAATTAACTGTTGATTGTAGACTTGAATCAGCAATGTGTGCCAACAAACCTTTGTATTAAATGGTAACAAAGTTAACTAGACACAAATAAAGTTTCAAACATTTCACATCTTTGAAACTGCCCAAATATAATGTGGACTTCTAAAACAATGGCACAATATAACATTGTCACAAAATACCAGACAATTTAGTCACATGCCTACAACTATGACCAAGTGCAGAACATATGCAGCTGGTAGATTTTAGTCACTCTGATTGACATTTGAAGCCTCCAAAGGGTCCTTGTTCTGGGTGGACCAAAACAATTCTAATTTATTTGTTGTTCTGGTACTGTTCAAAACCAAATGTACTGGACAGATCTGTGATTTATTTCTTTATATATGTCCCCAAAAAGCTTAATTTCTAAAATACTAACAAGTCTTTTTTTTATATGTTTGTGCAAATATTCAGTAGTCTATCCAGATGCTGACTGATAAATATATATTTTTTAAAGTAGGGCTAGTAGTGTAGTAGCCCACACAGTCACAAGTGACCTCTTTCAAGCATACTATCCACTGAATTTCATTAAATGTCTGCTGATGGATGAAACAGAAAACATAACTCATAACTCATTATGTTGTTCCTCAAAGCAGTACTTAAATAGAATGTTTTATAGAAAATGGTATGACATTTTTTTCTTTGTAAGGTGCGCTCAGATTATGTGCACATTCTTATTAGCTTATTTAAATAAAAATGCAACGGCATCTTGTATGTAAACATTAGAATTTTAGATTTAGTCATTTTAAACCAGTTACTGATTCATAATTGAACAATTAGTATTCGGGCCAATATTTAAACCTAATCAGGCTTAAATAGTCAATGGAGACAAAAAAATAAAAAATAAATACTAATGTCAGACTTTTACGTGAACCTCTCAAAAACATGTTTGTTACTCTTTTTACATTCGTTTGCGCAAATTTAACATTTACTTCTTTTTTTTTTTACCAATCACCGGTACAAGTGGTTGACACCATTAATTAATTTATACATTTCTAGAATTCATGTAAAAATGTTGTCATGGTGAAGGAAATACAGCAAAAAATAAGAGGTCCAAAATCAAACACAAGTTTGTTGGTAGCTATCAAGGGAGATAGACCTTGTTTTGGTTTCCTTTTCCTTTACCACCACACACCCTTTCTCTCTCTCTCTCACACACACACACTTTTACAATGCAAACAAAAGGCTTGTACTCATACCCGAGTGAAGCTACATTATCCACAACCGTTCATTGCATTGTGTTTTACCCTCAGGAAATGAACAGTGCTGCGGCTACATTGCACAGTTTCACACTTACTTCAAAGGGAGAAGGTAAAATATTGAGAATAGACAGGGAGAGGGTGTTGGAATGAGAAAGAGTTGGAGATGGAAGGGTGGTGTTTGAAAAGCTTTCGTAATGCTTGGGAAAAAGAAATAAGGCAACATAGGAGTTTGTCTTTTTGGTTTTAGATTTGAAATTTTGATAATGAAGGGTTAAAAAAAGAAGCCCAAAAGGTTTTGTGAGGACATGCCTCAAGAGAAAAAAGCAGGAGAAAATGAAGAACCACGTATAGAGGAAAATGGAGTTTTGTGACAATACCAGAAGATACTGAAGAAGCAGTTGTTGCTCATGCGTTGTGGTTATATTGAATCCAACTTCCTTGACACGTCCCTAAGACTACTGTGTATATATATATTTATATATGAATACCTCATAGCGGTTCAATATTACATGTTATTTTTCAAGTGAGCGTACAGAAATGATCTACCATACTGTCTTTATTTTTAACCTCATGACTAAATTACATTCATATTTTTGTGTACTTGAATGAGCTTCAAGTACAAGCCTTTTCTCACTACCAAAAAGGGAAAAATATGTAAATCAAACAAATATAGTGAAAAACAAAAGAAAAAAAAAACAAGAAAGTACAAGGGAGAGCTAAAGCCACTCCAGTGCTATAAGTCCCATAGTGCAGGCCCTGCAGGGGCGTCAGGACTGACTGACGTCCTGTCCCTCTCTTTTCTCTGCTGTGGAGAGAGAATCTGCTAACCAAAAGAAATGGTGGCTTGCTTGTAGTAGATTATGTTTTTCTAAAACTAACATTCACCGACTACTGCCTCTTACAAGTGAACGATTCTCTCTGTCTTTATAAAGGAAGCTCCATTTATGCTAACGCACTGCCCATCTGCGCTTTTCTTCACTTTCCTCCCATTTTTGCTCACGCTCTCACTCTGTGTCGTTGTCTGTTTGTCTCACTTGGTTTCTCCCTCTCTGTCGTGTCTTAAATTCAGTCAAGTGATGTCTTTGGTGGACACCAGGGGGCAGTGGGGAGGAGAAGGCCACAAACATGAAGTCGACTGGAACGCATGTTGTTGGAAGAGATGAAACGGTTGGCAGGAATACTGGAAGTACACAGACTTATTTCATAAATGATCAAGGATTAATACCAACATCCTACAAACCAAACTATGCGAAACACAATCTGTCTCTAGACATAACACGCTCAAATGTAGAGTGGATTCTACATCACCATACATTTGATCTTGTCATGATGATCCTGGTTAGTGAAGGCATCACGTAATAATATGTTTAATCCATATGACATGTAGCTACACCATCAAGTTGCTATGCTATGACTTACGAAAGAAGAACTTCATCTATGTTTTCTATTTACTGACCTATTAAGATTATAACAGCTTTCCAGGAATGGTGTTTTTATGTGAACTTCCATGGAACTGACCAAGGCTGATGCAGCACAAAGTGTGCATACCTACACCCCCAACACATCCCACAAATACACTTACACAAACCTGCAGGAACACATAAAGCCGAAATACTGAAAAACACATGACTGGAGTACCGATGTTGTAAGATATGACACTATGAGCTACCCCAAAGTCTCCATGCATTACCTCTGCAAAATCGCACACTGTACACACTCATGCATGCACACATACACTCACGCACACACACAAAACTGCTGCTGCATCGTCCCTGTGTGTTGAGTATGTTGAGTCTCTTCAGGCATACCATTTTGCTATCAATGATAAGCCACCCTTGTATTACTATAAGCAGTATAATTAACACAACTATTATTATCATTATTGTTGTTATACTGTCCTTATTATGGGAAGCAGACAGAATTTGTTTAGCGAAACACATATCCTGTTAGCTGTTATTGTTCATGTGTTATCCCTAATGTTGTATTGATTTTGAGAGGACGGATATCCAAGCTCTAACAACACTACAGAAGAGGCAAAGAAGTGGTGTGTTGGAGGTGCATCTTGGCAGTGCCTGAAGGGGGCGTTATATCTATTGTTCTTCACCCCCTAATATCCTTTCCTCCTGTCGTCAAGACACCTCTCCATCTTTCCACCACGTTTGATTTCTAGGTATGCCTATGCATTTACTGATTTAAAAAAGAGAAGTAAGAGCTGTGCAAGAGTGTTCAGTTAACAAACAGAAAAACATAACTTCCACCCTTAATGGCCTCCTCTGCTCTTTACAGATATTCCCTTGCTGCCATTGTGTACTCACTCATGGGTTGTCCTGCTTTGTGCTACTGCTGCCGCCACTGTTGTATAGGCTGGGGTTCACTACTAAAGGATGGGGCACTGTGCCTGTTAAAGGGGCAGCAGCGGCAGCATAATTGAAAAAAGGCAAGAAGGGTAAGGGCTCTTTGTCCCCTGATGCCATCATATTTAGAGCCATTGGAAGGGCAGCAAGGTTATAGGGGTATGGCAGTAGCTGTGGGCCATAGAGTAGGTGATAGGGGTCAGGGTAAAAGGACAGTTTGGTGGAGTCAGAGTGGGGTACCATCTTCCCAAGTGGCGGAAAGGGTAGGGGTCCAGCAGGGTAAGACATCAGGATTTGCTCCTCCTGTTTCTTACCAGAGCAGTACCCTCCTGGTATGACCAAGGGAAAAGTAAGCTCCTGGACAGGGTAGCCTGAGCCTCTGTGGTGTTCTGTATGAGTGACAGAGGTGTGGTCCTTTGATTCAGGCTCTTCTGTGGGCACTTGAGGATGTAGCAGGTTGTGGGACAAAGGAGTATCGCTCATCCCAGCTGAATTCGCTGGCAACAAAAGACCCTGTTTTTCTGTATAGTGCCTTCCTCTGTGTGTTTGGCTTTGTTCCACCTGTGGCCGCAACTGTAGGTCCAAGGGTCCTGGAGAGTGACAAGGTGACTTTGAATACCTTTGAGAAGATCCTTTTGGAGTGGTTTGAATGACAGAGCATGTAGGAGATGGTATAGGACTGAGTGGTTCCTCTTTGGGTACTAGCAACAACACCTCCTCATTACAAGACTGTTCCTTTGAGATGTTGGATGGATGTTTATTCTGTTGATCAAGCTCCTTCTTTTTTGCCAGTATTGTTGGCATGGATAAGTCTTGGGCTTGGCTGCTGAATTGAGGAAAGATTCTTAAATCCTGAGCATCTTGTAAATCACTGAAATCTTCATTTGGAATATTGTCACCTTCTCTAAACACATAACCTCTGCCTGTTTTTAGTGATATGGGTCCAGATGGAGTTGTTTCTCTTCTAATCTGAGGCTCTGTCAGCATTTGAGAAACTTGGATTTGCCTGTCACTTGGCGTTGGGCTTCTTTTCTGTTGATCTAGTGTGTCTAAATTCCGTTTCTCTGGTGTCCTGTAGTCTAGGCATTCTGCACCGTTCATTACAAGCACACTAGGGAGGTTAGGAGAGATGACGTTAAACCTTTCTAAAGTGGGGCTGTGCATAACTTGGGAAAACTGTGCACACAGTGGACTGTGGACTTTGTCATTGGCTGCCACTTTGGGGCTTTCACAATTTCTGACTCTTTGGTGTTCTTCCATCTTTTCACCCAGTTGGTTGTCAGTGATTTTACAGTCTGGTTTGGAGTAATATATGACAGACACGGGCTGTACTTGCTCACAGTTGGTGTCTAAACCTTTGCTTGGTGTAGTCTCCACTGCAGAGGTTGCACAACTAGGCAAATCTTGCTTTTCCTGTGTGTCTTCAACCTCGGTTGAACTGCCTAACTCATGTCGCTTGAGGTGGCAGTTAAGTGCAGCAGAGGTTTTGCAGACTTTATCACATTGTGAGCATGTATATCTGATTAAAAGCCTCCTGCCCAAGCGAACTGGGCTGCCTTTCTCTATTGAACATCCATCCACTCCATTCTCATCCGCTTTCATTTCCACCTCATTTCTTGATGACTGGGAAGTGAAGAAAGTTGGGGCAGACAGGGGCTTGGTTTTGGGATGCTGAGTCCTCTGATGTTCCTCTAGTTTGGACTGTGAGGGGAATGGAGCTCTGCAAAGCATGCACACAAACTCAAATAGATGTGTCAACTCATGTTTGTCTCGTTTCCTTGGGCTGGAGAACCAGCGCCCACATGTTCCACACTCAGAAGCCTGATCTTCTGACCATCGTTGTTTGATGATAGAGGATGCTGTGTTTTGATTATTGATTGTAGCCTGCGAAACAGACAAAGGGAGAGGAAAATCAGGCTTTCCATGTGTTCCCTTTTCTTTTTCCTTCTGTTCTGTTTTTGAAGAGACAGGACAGGTGTGTGACATTTCTTTGACTTCAGTTTTCTGTGGATCACTAACTTCTTTCCGCTCTTTCTTTACTTTCTGTCTCCTCTCCTCTCCCTCATCTGCCTCTTCACCATCAATTTCTTTATTCAGATTTTTCATGAGTCTCTCAGCTCTCCTCATAGGCCTCAAAGATCGTTTGTAGTGCAACTTTCGCTTCCAGGCTTTAGCCCCTTGCATAGTAAGGGCCTTTCGCTTGGGCTTGTAAGAATAATAAGGCCTCCATAGGTTGTCCTCCACATCATGGTCATTTCTGTCCTCCCTGACCTCCTGCCGGAAGAAGTATTTCCTCACCTTGCCTTTTAGTTTAGGTTTTTTCCATTTGGGCTCCCCCTCCTTTCCTTCCTGACTGGAGTTACGGTGTTTACGTTGGTGGTGATTGGTGTGCCGCTGCTCTCTCTGGTCCTCCTGTGAGAGGTTACTCTTTTTGGGTTTGCTGCGTGTAGGGCTTTTGTCTCTCCTTAGATCTGTTTCAGAGATGCTCCGTTTGACTATCGCCTCCTCCCCTATGCGCACAGTAATCTGACAAAGTGGGCCGCTGCCTTTGACTTCTGATCCCACCGTTAAAGGTATTGTCTTACTTGACTCTGTTTTGTGAACTTTTCGTCCTTTGTGAAGTTTCATTGCTGGCTGTCTGATTTTCGAGACCTCTGCGTCTCCACTGACAGCGTCCCAGTCCCTGTATGCCTCTGTGCGCTCTCTCTGGCTATGTTTTTTAATGTGTTTTTGACCTGTTTTTGCCATTAGATGATTTTCTTGAGTTCTTTTTCTCTCCTCAGAATCCATCTTGTTTCTGTGAACAATGACAGAGGAAGAAACTGCAGCACTGTGCATGATGACCGAGGGTTTGCTGTGTGCAAATGCAATGACTGAAGAGACAGCTACTTCTGGGCACTTTGGAGTTTTGCTTTTGCCACTGTTACTACCTGACTGCCATAAATCTGACCCCTCTGTCTCTCTTGCGTCTACTGCCATGTCTGTTTGAGGAGAAGCTAGTTTTTTACCCTGCTCGACACCCACCCTGATGGGGAATCGCTCCGGCTCAGTCTTGATGTCTGTGGTTTGAAGATCTTTCAGGAAAGACTCTAATTTCTTAGTGTCCAGAGGTTGTGGGAGGCTGCTGTCTATAGATAAAGGCAGGGTAACTGATGAATCAGAAGTGAGTAGTCCATCAGCCATTGGCTGACTGTATGTTTTGTAAGGTCGCTTTAGAGATCGCATGGGCAGCAGACGGTACAATTTAAGGCCATTTACCTTCTGCTTGTAGCCACCATTGGCTGTTTTTTCACTTGAGATCAAGCCAGGATTGATACCATGGAACGCCTTTTGGTGTGTTTTAAGGTTGTAGTAAGTAGGAAATGCCTCCCAGCAAAAGATGCACTGGTAGCGCCTTTCACCTGTGTGCCACACCTCATGTTTGGTGCGGTACTCAGCCAGAGCAAAAACCTTATCACAGTAGTGACAGGGGTACTTCCGGCGCCATGAATGCACATTGGAGTGTCGTTTCAGGCTGGACAATGTCATGTAAGACCGTTCGCACACAGAGCAAAAGTAAATGATATGTCCATCCACCACTTTTACAAAGTGATCCTCTTCCCCCAGGGCATCCATGCAAGTCAGTGTTTCAGCATGACGGGCGTGAAGGTCTCGCACTTTCTTTATGGGTCGGCCAGGCCTTGTTCCTTGTCCAAGCTGTTCTGGCTCCGCAGCCTCATCTGTTCTCTCCCCCTCCACTTCACCCTCCTCCAGGGGCTCTTCTTTGGGTGGCACTGGAAAAGCTGGCAGCCCTTGCTTGCAGGTGGCCTCATGGGATTGCAGTCTTTTATTGTGGATGAAGGCTTTGCCACAGTGGCGGCAGCTGAGTACTCGTCCCCCCCGATGGAGACGCATGTGGACAGTGAGGGACGAGGCAGTGCTGAACAGACGGTGGCACACCCCACACAGTAGTTCTGGCTTCGGCACTGCCCTAAAGGAGTCATGGAAAGATGGCGTGGGGATAGTCAAGGGGGAGGAAGTTATAGAGACAGACGAGGGTGAAGGAGGAGGAGGAGGGGTTGATGAGGACGAGTGAGGGTTTATGCTAGGGAGAGGAAGGCTCAGTTCAACATGGAGGCTGTTTGCCTTGCGTTTTTTGCCTTTTGAACTCTCAGGATCCTTCACACCTTGGTCCTGGTAGGCTCTTGCGCTGAGGTTGAAAAGGATGTGTGCTGTTTCTGTTGTCGAATGCTCTTTGTACCCATTACTGAGACTAACCCCAGCTGTCTCTTTTGAATAGTCAGTTTTGTTAGAGTGTTGTAAGGGAGATGTTGGGTATCTGGAGCCACTACCATCAACAGAAAAAGACAGAGATGACTTGCAGTTCTTACTGAATGGAGCAGTTAGATCGACAGGGAAGGAAGAGGAAGTGCATGGCAGGCGGTCAGTTTTTGATGACGTTTTCGATAACTGTTTGTCTCTGAATGCTTCCCCCATCCATGCTGTGCCATCTGAACCATCTCTGTCTTGGACGTCAGTGGAGGAAGTGGGGTGTGATGAGGAGCAGTGCTTCTGTGCAGAAAAGCTAGGCAATCCAGCACTGAGGGGAAAACTGAGCGATATCCTCGTAGTTTTGGCACCATCTGCCTCCTCCGTGCCCTCTCCCATCCTGTCTCCTCTCATGTGTTTATTTCTGTGTTTCATTGGATCCTTGTACAAGTCCTCTAAGATGCTCTCCAAAGCTATAGTTTGCCTAAAACTGAGAACACTAGACAGTCAAAGGATGTGTCTGTAGTCCAACAAGGTCCAGGAAAATGCTTTACAGAGGGTCTGTTCTAGCTATATCTTCAGTGCAAAAGTTGACAGTTGAAGGATGGTAGAAAACAGAAGTGTCAAATCAAGAAGACGGCAGTTCCTGGAGGTCAAGCCCAGAGACAACGACTCCTAGATGTAGGTAACATTGTGCATCTTTGATTATCTTCATATAAAACAAGATGAGGATTGCCATGCATTGCACATTCAGCTCCAAGAATGCAGTGCAGGTGTGGAGAGGGTCCCAGCTATCCTCTCCCGACACCATGACCCCGCTCTTAATCCTGCAAAACAACAAACAAAGGATAGTTCAAATTTTCTGTTTTAATCAAAGGCAACATTGTAGATTTTGGACAACCACAAACCAGAGAATGTAGTAGTATTATAGTGACGAGAAAGGCACATGACAAAAAGTGTGCATTGTATGGTGGCAAATCAGCATGCTAGACTACCTATAAAATACAAGCTTGCACGAAATAAGCAATCCATTATGGTAATTATACACAGGCAACTAAGTCAGACAAGGTTGGTTGCAATCATCATAGTTTCTGAATTTGGCATGACAAAATCTGAAAATGTGGAAAGAAACTCAGCAATCAACCCCACTGAGTCACAGCATTCCCTTCACCTAATTGAACACTGCTAAAATTTAATTAAGATTTCCCCAACAGAGTGTTATTTATAGTCAAAGTGCTCCAAATATGCCTAGACTGAAAAGGTACCAAAATATAGATGGCCTTTTGAACCAAAGCATCATGTATTTCTAATGCTGATTTTTTAAATATATGCATAAATATTTATTTTTACTTCACTTTATATCATTTAAAGCAAAAGACCACGTGACGAGTACTGTCATGGAAGTTTCTTTAGCAGTCAGGGGAATGAATAGTCCAGTCTTGCATATTTAATGATCATCTTGTTTGCTTAACCTATTTTACCAAAATCTACCAAAGATTTTGGTGAACATTCTTAGTTATGGCTAATGATGCGACACCAGAGAAAATCCCCAGTCATGGTTTTCTGCCTGCGTTTTAGGCAGGCAGGCAGGCCTCTGTAAAATTCCACAAGCAGCCCTGAACGCACTGAAACTAGGTCAGCACTGTTATTGCAGAGAGAGAAAGAGAGGAGGAGGGAGAGCAATGGAGAGAGAGTGAGACAGAGAGAGGTGGGGAAGAAAGCAAGATCCAGGCCTGGAGACAGGACCAGCCATAAACACACACTTACACATGCACAGAAACACACACACACACTGACACTCACACACACAGGCAGTCAACAAGCTGCATGCACACGCACACACACTCTCCTCTCAACACGCAAATACATTTGCAGGCGTGCAGGCACATATGAACCAGTCTGTCTGTAAACAAGTGGCTTGACAGCTAGCGTTACTCAGCATACCACAAATGCAGCTGCTGAGAGTGTGCAAAGGATGTATACCAGAAGACTTGTATAATAATAGATGTTACATAAGAGTACATTTAGACAGGAAGAGTTGAATATTATTTAAACCTGTTCAGCACTTGTTGTGGCTGTGGCGGTTAAGGCATGAAACAAGGCCTAAGAATGACAGTTTTACATGGTGTTCGCATAGTAATGAACAAACACATCTGCCACCCCCTCATTTTCTCTGTACGTCTGTCCCTATTTATCTCTCCCTCTCACCCTCCTTTTCTCTTCGCATATGACGCACACACTGCCTCTCAACAAACAGTCCCTGGCGCAAGAGGCTGGCCAAGCGTGACAGGGCCTTTGCCTCCCCCCTCTGACTGCCCCTCTACTTAAACATGCGACCGACTGAAAGAGTTAGAGCTGAAGTATTAAGGTGTTGCATCTTGCACAATAAAACATTGTCAAGTCTATTTAATTAAAGGTTAACAAATCGACTTTATCCTAAATGTAGGAAATTGAAAACGAACGTCAGAACCGCATCATCAACCGGAACATGAAATGCATGCTAGTCATGCAAATGAAGATTTTCAATTTAAGTACATGAAATAACTTGTTTCATAATGCAGTCACCGGCGGGTTAGGAACCGAGAAGAGTCTCGGAAGAAGATGGGTTAAAGGTCTTGCGTTTAATTGTGTCACTGAAACCAGAGGTGGGTAGTAACGAGTTACATTTACTTCGTTACATTTACTTGAGTATATTTTTTGGGTAACTAATACTTTTAGAGTATATTTTAAAATGGGTACTTTTACTCTTACTCAAGTATATTTTTAGAGAAAAAATGGTACTTTTTCTTTGTTACTGTGGGCGACTCTCCTCTCGTTACTGTATCTTAATGCAATACAAGTTAAAAAATGCTTCGGTTTATTCCAAACGCGCCGTCTAATTTTCTCTGGGCAATGAACGATGCCCATTCGCGAATGATTCATTCTTTTGAGTCGATTCTGTTTAAAGGCTTTATCAAACCAGTTGGCAAACCAGTGAATCGGTTCGCAAATCAGTTTGAATTATTTGTTCAGTTCCCTGCCGCACGCGCTGAGTCTCTGAAGCGGTTCTCACTCAGATAACAGAGAGTTTAAGAACATCAAGAGTGCTGAAGACGTGGCTTTGGATCTACAGTCAGTTGAAAGCAAATCTGCAAAGGCTTGTTTGCTAGAGCTATATGAAGATATTTTATTAGATGAACACCGCGTGTGCTGTCTACTGTTCCACAGGTATAGGCCACGATACCACTATGACATTACCAGTTTGTTGTACATGTACCTTACATTAAATACAATGTATAATTTATACATTAAATAAGCTGTCACAAAGTATGAAATGAACACCCGCGGAACCCGCGTTAGCTCTGCGCAGCGGCGCGCGGCCTGTTCTAGACACAATTAATATTCACATTTTTACAATATTTACGCTTGCAAAAATATAGGCTACATTTGTTTACATTTTGCAGAACAGAAGATCCGTCAATATGCATTTGTTTCGTTATGTTCAGAGCAGTCATGTGAGGCGTTTTCAGAGGTTATAGGATAATACATAATTAATTTACTTTAAAATATAATTTAATTCAGTGATGCAAATCAGAATTTTCATCAGCTGTTACTCCAGTTTTCGGAGTCATATGATCCTTCAGAAATTATTATAATATATTGATTTATTACCAGTGTTGGAAACAGTTTTGCTGCTTAATATTTTTTGGAACCTGTGACATTTTGTTCAGTATTCTTTGATGAATAGAAAGCTAAAAAGAGCAGCACTGATAATAAATGATTTATTATAAATCAACATGATTTCTGAAGGATTATGTGACTCAGAAGACTGGGGTAAAGGCTGATGAAAATTCAGATTTGCATCACTGAAATAAATTACATTAAAATATATATATATATATGTGTGTGTGTGTGTGTGTGTATACACATACACATTACATAAATGTAATCTATATATCTAAATAAAAATAGACTACATTCAGTACCTATATGTTCCTATATGAACTAGTAACTAACTACTTGAGTAGTTTTTTTATCCGATACTTTTTTACTCTTACTCAAGTAACTATTCAGACTATTACTTTTACTTTAGTAAATATTTCTAGAAGTACTTTTACTTTTACTTGAGTACAGTTTTTGGGTACTCTACCCACCTCTGACTGAAACAGACCATGCACTGAATGGCAGTGGAAAAGGGTAATGAGTGAAGGCCGCCTGTTTCCGTGTGGCCGTGACGGGGCCCACCAGGGTGAGGCGGACTGTGAAAAGGGGGCTGTCGCTAGATACTGAACTCTGCACAACCCCCTGCCAAAAACATGGTGGAGCCAGCTAGAGGAGAGATGAGGGGTAGGGAAAAGAGTGAAAAGGAGGAGTGGGCTGTTTTGGAAGCAGTTGGGAGATGGAGCTGGATGGTCTGAGGTTGGGTTCATGGTAAGATTTCCTCACTCCTTGCTTTCCCCTCTGAGCAGTTTATGGTATCTTGGTGATTTGGCATGACGGGCCATGCTCTAGCAAGTCTGCCTGTGTTGCACGCTGTGTTTGACATGGTCCGTTGAGTTTAAACTCGACAAGTGATTCCCATAAATCTGTTGCTGTAATATGATCAAGGACAATATTCTAAGTAGAGCAAAACTGGAAGAAAATTACCATCACAGACAGAGTGAGATACTCCGTTAGTGACCTGGCAAAAGCTACTTCCTTTAGATCATGCCTGAACCTGCTTCTATAACGCTTCAGTTTGGTTAGGAAGGCCAGCAGCACTCCCATGTTTCCATTCTAACCTGATGCCTCTGTTGCTACAGTGTGCCAGAAACTTTATGCTAACATGTGCCAGAGTTTGAATAGCAAGTATCCCATGCTAGCTGACTTGAACCTTTAAGCAGAGGCAGGAAATTCAATTTGACCCTGGCGTATATGCAACTCACTTCTACAAGACCATACAACTTGGCTGCTTGGCTTCTAACGACCTCTGACCCTATGGCCTTGTAGGGGATGTTAATAGTGTACTATGCTACACGGGAAAGGACAGTGCAAATCTGAACTCTTTAAAAAAAAAAGTGCATGTGCATCTTATAACATCTATTAACATCCACCATACGTAAACACGGGTAGATGCCGTTTTTAGGAAAACGACTGGCTCTGTATTCCAAGATGCCTCTTGATCGTTATTTCTAAAAACATGTCCTTCGCTATCGAGATGATTTCGTCAGATGTGAACTTGCCACAACATAAAGTATCCAAATCCAGCAGATCAGAAATTATGATAAGAGAACGCAAAAAGGTCTGAAGCTTTATTCTGATTATACTTTAATCGTGGAGCGACTCACCAGCCCTGAAAAAGAACTGCGTGGTTCAGCCACAACAGCCGAGGATAAGGGAGACAGGCCTTGATTAGCGCACACACAAACCCACACGCACACTCATTTCTGATGTCTACACCGAACCAAAACAACATCGATATGATATGAGAGTGGCATAGAAACGCAAGAAGCAGGAAGAGGTGAAGACAGAGAGATAGATCAGAGGAAAAAGTCTCTCCTTCTCACTCCCATTCTCTGCTAGGCAAGCACACAACAAGACAACGTACCTCGAAAAACCTTCTGCTGCATCTCGGCTGCGATGTGTTCTCTCTCTCACTCTCTCACTCTCCCTCCCTCGGTCTGTGTGTCCTGGTCTGCGTGTTCCCGTGTGCGTGTATGAGTGAGAGAGAGAGAGAGAACACAGGGAAAGACGAGCGCGTGCACACAGGCAGCGCTATGTAGAGGGCAGAAACAACTCTCTCGCACTCTGACTCTCCCCCTCCTTCTGCCGCTCTATCTCTCCTTCCCTCACCCGCTCTCTCACACTTCAGTTTGCCACTGACACATGATTCTGGGCTGTTTTTGCATTTTTTTTTCTCCCCCAGCCTCGTACCCCTTACTCACCCGCACCCACCCCCCAGCCTCATTTTAATTCCAATTCTCTTTTTATTCCAATTTTTTTTTTGTTCATTAGACACACTTTCAGCATGCACACTCTCTATTCTACATACACCAAGCCTGATGATAGCAAGGAAGGGAGGGAGAGCCGGAGTGAGGGAGAGAATGAGCGAGTGAGAGGACGCCATTTAAGCAGTTTGTTACGAGCACTGCCAGTCCCCAAAATGGCTGAAAACAAACAGGAGCCATGCCAACAGAAAAAAATCTTGGCCATAGAGACACAAAGGGAAAGAGATAAAGAGTAGGAGCGAGGAGAAAGAGAGAGACGCCAGACAATACTTGAGTAAAACTCTTTAAATTAGTGAGGTAGCCAAAGGAGAGATCAAAGAGAAGGGCATGGACTTGCACTTTGGTTTCCATTTTCTCCTCTCTCCACTTCCCTGACTAAAGAGGAGGATGTTTATGGCAAGAAGCCGTGGAATAGAGGAGTAAACATTGATGTTTTTGGCCGTGACGGCCTTCTATGACGGATTTGGCCTTCTCGCCATTAAGCGGAGCAGAGAAATTTGTCCTGCCCTCGTTTGCCGAATCAATCCGTCTGGCTTTTGCCAGATCGATCGATCCTGCTTACTCTTCATCTATAGCTATTGAAAAGTTTAGGAACCACCTGTTTTAAAACGGAATTTTGTGTGGAGAACTCTTTAAAACGGTCTGTCTTGACATTCAGAAAAATGTTTCCAGCCCAAACGGACCTGCGGAGAGCAGGGCAGCAGGATAAGGAAAATGAGAGTTCATAGTGAAATTCTTTCTCGCTTCACTCTTCCTCCTCTGTCTGCTTTTTTCATGCCCAAATTTCTGCCGAACAGCTCATTATACCCCCCATCCTACGTTCCTTTCCCCTGTGCCCCTTGGTCCTTCTCTCTATTTTTCCTTTCTCTTTCACACTCCTTCTTTTTCTTTTCTATTGTATGCCAGCCCACTTGTCTCCATGGGAACTCCATTTGGAAGGGGTGTTGTTCTTATGATCTCCCCGACTTGTTGGAACTTTGTCACTTTTCTCACACTTCTACATGGTTCTTATTGTGAGCTTGATTGTAGAACTTCACATCGGTTCACATGCTTGTTTTGTTTCTTTTTGGAGTTTATAATAGTTCAGGCAACCTATTCAGTAAGCTTTTCCAAAAAGTGGTTCTACTTTTTCGTAAGCTGTTTGGGAATTGGAACAAGGATATAAGAAACTCAAAAATGCAAGATATTTCACCACAGTCAATATTAAGAACATGGTGCATATGTCAATATATGTAGAGAATAGATGTTTTATCATTCGGTGTGGATAAGGAAATTGAGTTGTTGATAAGGAAGTTCGTATGAAGTAGTTGATTTAAGGTACCTTTGGGATAAGATCTTAGTTCAAGTCGAAGTCAGTTTGATAGCAAATGTTCAAGGATCATGCATTAAGCAAAAGTAAATTTATATTATTTAAATAGCATTTTAACTTTAAAAAAACAGAAGTAGGCCAGACAGAGGTGGTCTTCACAAACCGTCCTCTTGAATCAGCCATTCAACTCTGTAAACAAGCTTTGTCATATTCCAAATTATTGTATTTGTCTTTTGATTGCCTCTAATCTTTGTCTGCTGTGAAAATAGGTGGCTGAAATGTTTCCCTGCTCACTGCTGATCAAAGGCTGTTTTTAACATGACATATGGATCAGCAGACACTAATGAGAGGGCAGTGGCCAGCTGAATCTCCACAGTAACAAAAGAGGCTGGGACATCTGGAGTCAGCCACACACAGACTCCTGGTGAGTTTTGGGGAAGAGGGGGCTGTCGAACGTCCGCCTGTAATGGGAGGACTGGATAACAAATATGGCTGTGGGCAGATGAATGAAATGTCAAGTTAACCCTCTGACACTTCATAGTTTTGTTATCAGTCTGAGGACAAATAGTCAGTGTTTTCATGAGATTAGCATCACTACCCAGAGCACAGAGAATCTTTTCATATTTATCAAAAACTGCATAGTGTATTAGATTTACAATACTTGGTAATACAGAAAAATGTCAGACTACTTGGCAACCCTTCTTGTCACATTTGAAAAAATAAATAAATATTGGAAGGAAAAGGTAAGAAAATAGGAAAACCCTTTCTGTATGCCTGGCCTTTACAGTTTCTCTCCCTTGCCCCTCAATTACTAATAAATGGAGAGCATAATTTATATATATAAATTTATATTTTGATCTAATTTAATTTTGATCTCTGTTAATAGATTGAAACGATTGCTGTTCTATTGTCTTTCATTTTTGTTTCTCTCTGATTGAATAGCATCAATAAAAAGTTAAACCAAAAAAACTGCACAATACTGTTATGACTATTGCTCTGCAATTGTTCTAATTTTCCATTTTTATTGCAAATTTTTTTCCTTTATTACCCATTTTTTGTTGTAATTTCCTTTTATTATTTTAAAATATATATTTAATTATTCAATATTTAGTTTTTACTTAGTTTTTCCATACTATTAATATTAATGATATACTTCCTGTTTCCTGCAGTGTCTTGATGTTACTTAAAATGCTCTGATTGTCAGTTCCAAGACATATGCCGAAAATTCTTATATTGTAATAAATTATTTGCTCTATTTGTGTAGCTCCAAACTAAAATATTTTTTTACAGCTTACATGAATTTAAAATATATATATAATTGGCAGCCCTTCGTCTTAACACGCACTGTCCGAACACTGTGGAGTAACTTTGTGCACTTGTATGATTTCTGGTGTCATTCTCATATGTTCATCTTCCAAGCATATTCCTGCCAGAATGGAGATTGTGAAGTGCTGACTGCTTCTTTAAAACACTGTTCTCATTCTTTTGTCTTTTTGTTTCTTACATTTCTTAAATATTTTAAATCTAAAATTTCTATTTAATCTGTACTAAAATCTTTTGTTCAGTCCCTCTGTCACGATACACAGAATTAGGAACAACCGATGTTAAGTTCACTAGGAGGCAGATGAAATCAACAATGCAGGTGAGTAATGACTGTTAAAATGATAGGATGAATATTGACTTGAATGTAACTGTTGAATGTGTCTCCAGGAACATACACAAACAAAGGATCAGTCATGATGTGGAGACCAGGAGATTTGGAAAAAGACTTGGAAAAAGGAGGCAGAATCAGAGATCATCCAAGGAGTTATGGACCGTTTCAGAAAGATAAGAAAGTCTGTGTTCTCTTGACAAGGCCAGACAGTGAATGACAGTGTGCATGTGTGCTTTGTAGGGGTGTTGATGAGTGCTGACAAGAGACATGTGTGTGTGATTAGAACTCTGGAAAACGTGAGGTCTGAGTCAGTGAGGAGCGAGAGCCTGGCGTGACTGTGACACCCTCTTGAATTCATTATTTTTCTAAATAACCTCCTATTTGCATTACTCCGGTCTTATTTAAATATATTTATATATGGATAAGCTTCTATGCTATAAGCTAAAACTTAATCATATAACAGTCACAGTTTTAATTTTATGCATGTCTCCCTCGACTTTAATATATTTTATTTGTATTAAAGTTCTATAGATAAAGCAGATAATGGATCCCCTTGTCTTGTTTCTCTCAATATTTAAAGTGCTTCCAAAATATTTCCATTTGCCATCACTCTTACTTTAGCTTGTTTATACATCCCTTTAATCAATGTAATAAACTTTTGTTGAAAGTCAAAGAACTCAAAGATTTCAAAAATAAAGGGCCGTAACAACTTATCAAAGGTCTTTTCAGTGTGAGAAGTCTCAGCATTTGTTGCTTTTTTCATTTTTGCTTTTGGTCAACTATGCCTGTTTTTGGAGGTACTTAAAGGGACAGTTCACCACCTCCCTTCTATAGAACGCAAAATATTTTGAAATGTGTTTGAACTGGTTATTGTCCATACAATCAGTGTTATAGAGGTCCAAAACAACAAAACCATTGCCTTTTATTGAATGGAAAAGTAAACCAATTGAATATTTTTCAAAATATCTACTTTTGTGTTCCACCAAGTCATACAGATTTAGAACAACATAAAAAAGCTTTCCTTTTTAGTGAACTGTACCTTTAAGAAGGTTAAATTAGAGAAAGGTATTTCACGATGCTCTCCCAATTCACTATATCACACCTTCCAAAGCATCACATGTAGCCTTGGCCTTTCTTTCCTATAATGTAAATCTAAATAAGTTCAAAATTGTGTTCAAAGTTTTATATTTGTTTTTATGTTGTTGTTTTTTATCTCTTGTGGTCACCAAGCCTGCATATTTTTTTTTTAATACAGCAAAAACAGAAAATGTGTAATAATTACAATTTCAACTGTTTATTACAACTGTTTTCTAGTTTAATATATAATACAATTTAATTTATATACAAAGTTTCATTTTTAGCAGCCATTACTCCAGTCTTTATTGTCAAAGATCCTTCAGAAATTATTATAATATGCTGATCTGGTGCTCAGGTAACTTTTCTTATTATTAATGCTGTGAAAAATAGTTATGCTTCTTAATATTTTTGTGGAAACCAAAAATATGAAGCATCTTTTGGTTCTTTGGGAAATCAAAAACGGTTCTTCTATGGCATCACTGCAAAAACACTTCCGTATGGAACCTTTAAGTGTGTATCCTCCACTGTGGTCATGTATGATATTAATTTCCATTTCTAAGGGGTGAACTTATAACTCAGTGTTACAACTCACCCATTCCTGGTGTACTCGAATGTCGATGAAATTTCTGCGATCCAAGCTTGGGATGATCAGTGTTTGGGATAATCAGGGACAAACTATAGTTTAAGTGAGAAGTGCTATTTAGTGTAATTACTTTAGCACTCCATTTTATTTACATTTTTTGTGTCTCAATATTTGACATTTAGCATTTTCTCTTTCATAGTCATCATAATGATATGTTGTGTTAATTCTCACTGGTCTTAAATAATAGAACATTTTGATGATTAAAATATAGGCTTAGAAACATTTCTGCTTGGTGAGCTTAATTTTGTAAAACTTACTTTACCATTCACGGTCATTACAAACTTAAAAACGTATCATTATATTGCCTTGGTAAATGTGCTTTTTTCTTCTTTTTTTTTAACCAAACAAGCTTACTTATGGAGCCTTGTGATTACTAAACTGGAACAACCGGGCTTCCCTGAGAACTCCTGATCAAAGCACGGCCCATTTTCTGCTTGATTGTGGAAGAGGAAGATCCAGACAGACTGAGGGAAGACTAGCCTTCAGCTGTCTGTTTTGCGCTCAAAGCTTCCATCTAGTGGCCATGTCTCTCCTCTGATTTGTGGTTTGACAAGTTTTTCAGCATCTCTTCCATTAACACGACAGTGAGATTATAGTTTTGCTCTAATTTCTAGAATAGCACTGCAATATTTATCGTGTGTGTATGCACCCACTGTTGTTTAATACAAACTTATTGTTTGTAAATATAATGCGTTGTGAAACGTCTGTGTTTTCCTGAAGGAACCATATTTCTAAATTGCTTTGCAACATGTAAAAATGGCAAAATGTCCTTTGAATAAAAAGTTATGTTAATGGCTTGCCTCTTAGAGACCAAAGATCATATTTTTGTCCATCGTGTTATGTTCCACAGAACCTTTATAAAGGTTCAAAAAGAAATGCTATATAGTGATTAGGATTTGCAGTTTAATATCTTATGTTAAAAGGCACAGACTAAAGTTTTTTTTTTCAACGCAGATTGTAGTGAAAGTGCTGCAGCTCGGTTTGAAATGCATAGAAGACCATCTCTCCTCACGTAAACAGAAAATATTAAGCAATGTGTACTTGAAAATAATATATCCCTGTTATTTCAATGCTTGATTCATTTAAAACAGGCACATAAATCTAAGCACACAGACCTTTGCAGGTAAGCAGGCTTTAAAAAAAAAAGTGAACCTAAGAATTTGAATGCAATGCAAATATTTTATTTACACGCAAAATATGTCATACGAGAATATTTCAAACCATTTAGTTAACACAAGTTTGTCCAAATTACAGTCTGTTGATGAACCCCCTACTTTTTCATTAAAACACATTAGTAAGACACTTGAAGCAAAATCTCACATTACGACAAATTTAAAGGGACAGCTCACCCATTTACTCACACGTGATTTCAAAAGTATGATTTACCTTTGGAGTACAAAGAGAGATGTACAGCAGAATCATTGTTGTTGTGTCTTTTCATTCATATCAATCCCTAACATTTTTTTTTTATCTTTTGTGCTCCATAGAAGTCATAAAGGTTTAAACAACATTAAATGATATAAGTTTTATTTTTGAGTGAACTAACCCTTAAACAATTAAGACTAAGTCATTACGCTTAACTTGTATAGAGACAAAAGTAAATGAGATTTTCAACATTCCTACTGAAAAACATGTTTGTAGAAAACAGCGTCCATGTTGCACCGACCAAAGTAAACGAGCCCGCATAGTTATTTTATGCGGGTTGTGATAAATATATAGCTTTTTATCCCCCAGATACAGCCTTCAATTTGATAACAGCGTCACAATGATTTCGTCTTTGTGGAAGAAGGTCTGTGCTAATGCTAATGTTAGCTAGCTCAGGCTCGTTTCACTTTATTTTGGAGTTACGCAACTCCGCTTCCCTTCTAAACCCGCCCAAGTACATAAGCACCAGACTCCATGTTTGTTCATCTCACCGCCACTGTACCCACCATATACGACAAGATACCTCAAAATCCATCTTCATTTGGGGTTATTTCTAAGCAAGGATCTGATTTAAGTGAGGAGACCGATTCAGATAGACTTTGAGACAACATATAGCTATCCACATTAAAGAACAATGAGACTTTGACTGTAAACGTATTGGGACCAAACCAGCACTTTCCAGAGCCAATAACTCATATTTATCCACAAAAACCGACTGTTAAGCCAATTTTCCCGATACAAGTGGTTTCAAAAAAGTCGATTTGGGTTTGATATACGAGTTACAACCAAGCTCTTGTTCCATTATCAGATTCGCTTTGCAGATGACCATTATAAGATAACTCTTTTCGGCTATAAATCATCTTTCTGTTTTAAGAAATCGGTGTATGTTATATAATCGGAAAACGATTCGAACATTAGAGATCCTCCTATTTTTAATGTAAATATATTCACAGCCATCCCAGCTCAATGCTAACAGGCTAACATAAACGTGATAACTAACACATGATCGGTTAAAAAGACTGAAACCATACAAACAAGACCAAGAACAACACAAATAGCTTTGTTTTTTAAGCCAAAATTGCTAAAAGTCATGAATGGTCCTGTAAGTAACCGTCTGATGTGTTTCTGGTGTCTATATTAATATGCATCTAAGAGACCAATTCAAGTATAAAATGTGATTGAACCTAGATGAACAACTTTTTTTAATCCAACCGTCTGTCTATACTGTAACCTATAATGTACTTAATCCATAACCATGCAGCCGAATAATGCTGGTTCTTTACCCTAATATAAACCTATATATACACTCAGTAACAAATATACACACTGAAATTTTAAAGATGTAACGTTAAACTAACATTTCAGACAAAACAACTTCAAACGGGTGCTGTTTAATGTCCCCATTCCACAAAGAATGGCGGCTAACAAACTAGCCAAAGCTCACAACAGTCGCCAGGTAACATCAACTTACATTACTACAAATTCTTGATCACGCTCTACAATTGAGAAAGCAATAAACTATATTAACTTATCAAATTAAATCACTTACGAACTACGGATTTACGATTATTTATAAGAAAACCGATCACCAGAAAACGTAAGCTAGCGCCTTTTTGTAGAACAACATGGCCTGGATGTCCAATTCTATTTTTAATTTTACAGTGTGCTACAATAACGTTATAATTTTCAAAATAGTTTAACAAAACATCAAATGTTTAAAACAACAACGTTTCACGAATGTTTTTTAATTGAAAAGGCACTGTCTGAAACCCCAGGCTTTCAGCGGAGTTTCCAGCTGATCATACCGAAAAAAGCGCGTGCCGTCCAGCCACTGTTTTTACTCGACCTCGTGGATTCTTGCATTTTCCCGTAGAACTCAAATAAGTTAAGGAAAATCATAATAAATGCTCCGAGAAATATGAATAAGCGTACAAAATAAAAACAAATCAATCATTTGAATTACATAAAAATAATATTTAAAACAAAAATACTGGTGTTAATCCTCGACGGTAGGTGTAGGCCTCTCACACGAGCTTCTTTTCCAGCACTGTTAGCTGATCCAGAGCGAGACGGACGGAACTGCATAGGTTTTTTTTATTTTTGCTCAGAGGGTGAAAAAATATCAGTCGGGTAAAATCGGCAATGCTCGTAAAGAAGGCGGGCAGTAAGAAAGCTATTTTACCGCCATCAAGCGTTGGTTCCAATTGGTCAAACGCTCTCTGCTCATGAATATTACGAACACGTTTGACGAATAATGTTTCATTTTGACGAATGTCATTGAATATTCATGACTGAAGTGTCTACGGATCCTCCCTTGCTTTTTATGGGCCTATGGAATCTCTTCATACGTTTTGTCCCGCCTCCGCCTACATAGGATTCGCAGGAATCAAAAGCGCGCAACGTCATTGGTCCTGCGTCAGTTTTAATTAATTATTCATATGCTGCCGTCTCGCGGCCAATAAGCGCACAGAAAGATCGATCCATACCCCGCCCTCTGACTGTTCAGCCCCTGCTAAGTAGGCTGTGTGAACCTGTAGCAAAGCGTACAGTCTATATAAAGCCGTGTGAGAGCAGATTTCTCTCAGATGCGCTTAGAGCGCACTGGAGTGTAGATCGGGGAAAGGGAAGGGGACAGCCGGTCGCTACAATAGCTAGTATATGAACACAAATTTAAAAGCACATTGAGTAGCAAGATACGGTGGTCACTGGGAAACCGCCATCGGACAAGTTCCGGTCACCATTGTGTGCCAGGAGAGTCTTGGTGGCGTTTCAGAGGTGTTCCTTCTTACAAAGCGGCGTGCCGGGGGAGGACGCGTCTCTTTGAATAGACAGGATGCACGGACCGCCTTCCAGCGACAGCGCATGCCCATTGCGCCTCATCAAGAGAGTGCAATTCGGCGTCCTCAGCCCTGATGAACTTGTAGGTTTTGCTCTTGAGAGGGGGTATTCTCTTAATTCTTTGAGTATTATTGTATTACTCAAATCATCATCGTGTTAAAATCATATTAAATACGGATTTTAACATACAGTGTCTTTTGTGAACTTGTGTTTTGCTAACTTAGCCGGCTAGCCACTTCTTCCTCTGTAAGGGCATGTGTTTAGAAAGTTGAAGAAACACTACACAAGAGTCCTGCTTTAACAATTAGCAACAAGACACGGAAAGCCTTGTTTGAAGTTATACAATTTTACCTCGTTGTAATATTTATGTTTACTATATTTGACCATTTTGGAGTCACGTGGCAGACACAGTTACTCCCAAGTTTCCACATTTGTTCCCTATGTCTCCCTTACTTGCAATAAAATGTGAATTTTTATATGCATGCTTTCATTTATTTAGTTCCTGAAGTCCACTTATCTTTTGAAATAAATGACGAACTAAGTTAATGGCATGGTTCTGAGTTGAGCTGTAATGCATTTTCTTTAGACAGCAATGCAAAGTAACTGGGTTTTATTCAGTAGTGTCGTCATTTTTAAGGACTTTTATACCTTTATCAATTTTTATGAATGCAGAGGTGAGCAATCTCTGACACTTCATTTGATGGTTGTGTGCTTTGAGTGCATGTAATCTGAAGAACCCCATTATAAATATAACCATTAAACAGCCTTGTTGCGTTTCAAATTAAAATGTTTAAAAATGCTAAATGCGTAATTTGACAGATGACATCTGAATTATTGGTTATTGCAAACTTACTGTTTGCTCTTGTGGTCCGTGTATTTGAAAAACTTTATTCGAGGGTATACTTGGTGTACAAATGTTTTCTTATTGCTGTGAAAATGTACAATTTAATGCTGTTTGTTATCATTTTCAGAAACGGATGTCCGTTACTGAAGGGGGCATCAAGTACCCCGAGACCACAGAAGGAGGACGCCCTAAACTGGGGGGACTTATGGACCCCCGGCAAGGGGTAATTGAAAGGTCAGGCAGATGCCAGACATGTGCAGGTATGTTCATAAACTGATTTTTATCCATCTTGGTTGGTATTAAACTAAACACTTAAAGCTGAACCTCTGCTTGTTTGCTTGCTTGTCGTCATTTAGGTAACATGACTGAGTGCCCTGGTCATTTTGGTCACATTGAGCTGGCTAAGCCAGTCTTTCATGTTGGCTTCATCACAAAGATCATGAAGGTCCTCCGATGTGTCTGCTTCTTCTGTTCAAAACTTCTTGTGGACGCGGTATGCCGTATTTTCAGTTTGCCTTTTGTTGTGATTTATTTCATTGTTAAAATATTTATTTCTGTCTGGTTCTTCTGATCTAGTTCCTTTTGTCAAATAGTTTTGTAGTGTATTTTAACTCCTACTTTTGTTTCACTCAGAGCAATCCAAAGATCAAAGACATCTTGGTCAAGTCGAAGGGGCAGCCACGCAAGCGTCTGACCCACGTCTATGACCTCTGTAAAGGCAAAAACATTTGTGAGGGTGGAGAGGAGATGGACAACAAGTTTGGAGTGGAGCAGCAGGAGACTGAAGAAGACCTCACCAAAGAGAAGGTACAGACCTAAAATTGTCTAAGCACACAGGCCAATTTTTAAATTTCCAGCTTCTCTGGAAGTTTTAAAACTGATTTTTAACTTTCATATCTCAAGGGTCATGGAGGCTGTGGCAGGTACCAGCCACGTATCCGTCGCTCTGGCCTGGAGCTGTATGCTGAGTGGAAGCACGTGAACGAAGACTCCCAGGAGAAGAAGATTCTCCTCAGCCCTGAACGTGTGCACGAGATCTTCAAGCGCATTTCAGATGAAGAGGACATGATCTTGGGAATGGAGCCCAAATTTGCCCGTCCTGAGTGGATGATTGTCACTGTGTTGCCCGTGCCGCCTCTTGCTGTGAGACCGGCTGTGGTTATGCAGGGCTCTGCTAGAAACCAGGTTAGCATTTCTTATTAAACAGTAGGAAACGTTTGACGCATTGTATAGTTCTGATAGCTGTTAGATTTGTATCAATAAATTTATTTTATTATTTTTTCCCCCCCTCCTCTAGGATGATTTAACACACAAGTTGGCTGACATTGTGAAGATCAATAACCAGCTGAAGCGAAATGAGCAGAGTGGAGCTGCAGCGCATGTTATAGCAGAGGATGTCAAGCTGCTTCAGTTCCACGTGGCCACTATGATAGACAATGAACTGCCAGGTCTACCTAGGGTAAGATTTACACTATACCTAAGGAGATCTGAGTCCAGGCTATTATGAGAAACAACAATAATATTCTTCTTATCAGTGATATTAATAATTCAATATTAAATAAAAAATCACTACTACTAAAAGTTATTTATCAATAATTATTTTTTCTTATTTTTATAGAATTTATTATTGTTGTAGAATTTGTATTGAATGAAAATAAAATGCTTTAAAAAATAAATAAATGCATTTTTAGTAGTATTAATGCATTTATCAAAAAATGCAATTGTGGGAAAAAAAAGTCAGGGTACACTACACAAAATAAAACAGCCAGTTAAAACATTTGATATTTGATCTGCAGTTATGCAGAGTGGGACAATCAGGAAAATATTAACGAAGATTTTGCTCTCATATGCTCTTGATTCAGGCAATGCAAAAGTCTGGTCGTCCACTGAAATCTATCAAGCAGAGGCTAAAGGGTAAGGAAGGACGTGTCAGAGGTAATCTGATGGGGAAGCGTGTAGACTTCTCTGCCCGAACTGTCATCACGCCTGACCCCAACCTGCAGATCGACCAGGTGGGCGTTCCCCGTTCCATCGCCGCAAACATGACCTTCCCTGAGATTGTCACACCCTTTAACATTGACAGGTAATATTAGTTATTTTTATCTCTTTCTGAATACATCTCACTTACTAAATGTTTTAGTGTTCTCTGAGAGATCTCTGTAACCCAGTGCTCTCAAATTCTTTAATTTTTTTCCCCCCCTTTAACTTTATAGACTCCAAGAGCTTGTGAGGAGAGGTAACAGTCAGTACCCTGGAGCCAAATATATTATCCGAGACAACGGGGACAGAATTGACCTGCGATTCCACCCTAAACCAAGTGACCTTCACCTTCAGATTGGATACAAAGTCAGTCTTTATTTCATGTTTAATATAAGAATGTAATGTAATTTTCAGTTACAGTGAGCAAAGTATTTAAAACCTGTTTGTTTTCTTTCTAGGTTGAACGACACATGTGTGATGGAGATATTATTGTGTTCAACAGACAGCCTACGCTGCACAAAATGTCTATGATGGGCCACAGAGTGCGAATCTTGCCTTGGTCAACGTTTCGACTCAACCTCAGGTGCACTGGGTTTCAAAGACTGTTTATAGATTGATATGTGGATAAGCAATATATTGAGAGTGTGTGTATCATCAGTTATAACTGCTGAAATTGTTACAAATCTGTATAGAAAATTAATGGTCAGATTTATCACCATTGCTCGAATATTGACTTCATTTTAAAAGAGAAAATCTTTCACTTCTAGTGTGACAACCCCATACAATGCTGACTTTGACGGCGATGAGATGAACCTGCACTTGCCACAGTCCCTGGAGACCCGTGCTGAGATCCAAGAGCTGGCCATGGTGCCTCGTATGATTGTCACACCACAGTCCAACAGACCCGTCATGGGTATTGTGCAGGACACACTGACAGCTGTGCGCAAGTTCACCAAGAGAGATGTCTTCTTGGAGAGGGTGAGTTTACAAAGCTGTAGTACCTAATTATGAATATAATGAGCTGTTAGGTTATACAGCTAAATGAGATTGATACTAATAAATCATTTTGTGTGCTTTGTGTTAGGGTGAGGTGATGAACCTCCTCATGTTTCTCTCCACATGGGATGGCAAAGTGCCCCAACCGGCTATCTTGAAGCCTAGACCTTTCTGGACTGGCAAACAGATCTTCAGCCTGATCATCCCTGGGCACATTAATGCCATCCGCACACACAGCACTCACCCTGATGAAGAGGACAGCGGCCCTTACAAACACATCTCCCCTGGAGACACTAAGGTGCAGTAGTGCAGCCCAAATGCGGATGTAGTTTTTGTGCAAAAGAAAGCGTTTATGCAATTTCGCTCTCATCTTATTTTGAAGGTGATTGTGGAGAACGGTGAGCTGATCATGGGGATCCTATGTAAGAAGTCATTGGGAACCTCAGCTGGCTCTCTTGTCCATATCTCATACCTTGAGATGGGCCATGACATCACACGACTCTTCTATTCTAACATCCAGACTGTTGTCAACAACTGGCTGCTCATTGAGGGTAAAAAAAAACAGACTTGATAATTAAACAAAAACGGTTTCAATCCTTATTTATTTACAACTATCTGCTTTGTTTGCTTCAGGTCACTCTATTGGTATTGGAGACTCCATTGCCGATAAGGCGACATATCAGGACATTCAGAACACGATTAAGAAAGCCAAACAGGATGTGATAGAGGTGAGTTGACATTATTAGGTATTTATAAATTCAACAGATCGTTGCTTTTGTGCAGTTGTGCATCATGATTTTTTTTCTCGTAGGTCATTGAGAAAGCCCACAACAATGAGTTGGAGCCCACCCCAGGTAACACTCTGAGACAGACCTTTGAGAACCAGGTCAACCGCATTCTGAACGATGCTCGAGACAAGACTGGATCCTCTGCCCAGAAGTCATTGTCTGAGTACAACAATTTCAAATCCATGGTGGTGGCTGGTTCAAAAGGCTCTAAAATTAACATTTCTCAGGTGAGAGAAGACAGTAGATGGTGTTTAAATCTTAAAATAGTTCAAAAGCATGTTGCTGCCTCTTTCAGGCTAAAGGCTTAACCAGAATTTTTTCACTGTCTCTCTATTTGTTCTTCCTCTTCACTCATTTAGGTTATTGCTGTGGTGGGGCAACAGAACGTTGAGGGTAAGCGAATCCCCTTTGGTTTCAAGCACCGCACTCTCCCTCACTTCATTAAAGATGACTATGGTCCAGAGAGTAGAGGCTTCGTAGAAAACTCCTATCTGGCCGGTCTGACACCAACTGAGTTTTTCTTTCACGCCATGGGAGGCAGAGAGGGTCTGATCGACACAGCTGTCAAAACTGCTGAGACAGGTAATGAAGTGAGCAGTATTGATACTAAATGTAATCTGAACTTTAAACCGTAATTCTTATTTCTAGTCTCTAAGTGAGATGTTATGCGCAATTGTCATCAGATTAGTCTGTTAAAGACTGAAATTGTCTTCATGAGTTTTGATGAAACTCCTATTCCTTTAGGTTATATTCAGCGTCGTCTGATCAAGTCTATGGAGTCTGTTATGGTAAAGTATGATGCTACAGTCAGAAACTCCATTAACCAAGTTGTCCAGCTGAGGTATGGAGAGGATGGTCTGGCGGGAGAGGCTGTGGAGTTCCAAAACATGGCTACCCTTAAGCCATCCAACAAAGCCTTTGAGAAGAAGTGAGTTCTGTTGTTCGTTGAAGTATTTACAGTAAAGTAATATTGCCAGTAATAATAATTTAAACTAAGTAATATAATCAATAAAACAGTAACTCAAATCAACAAGGACATGGATAGTAAGCTATTTAGGAGTCTGTTTTCAAGTCATCTCAGATCATTGTTGATCATCAGCTCAGAGCTCAACTAACTAACGTCATTGATTTGACTTTCTGCCTCTTTCTTTAATTGCACAGGTTTAAGTTTGATTACGCCAATGACCGAGCTCTCCGCCGCACTCTACAGGAGGATGTGGTGAAAGATGTGTTGACCAATGCCCATGTCCAGAGTGCTCTAGAGAGAGAGTTTGAGAAGATGAAGGAAGACAGAGAGATCTTGAGGGCCATTTTCCCCACAGGCGACAGCAAGGTCTGACTCTTAAGAGTACCCTTTAAGCGCCATCAATATCCATATGCCCTTTGGTTGGGATTGTCCTCATTCTTTTTACAACTGTATCAAGCATGAATATTATTGTATTTGCACACTTCTGTAGAATGTCATAAACCCAAACCGTGTTTTCCATAGGTGGTACTACCATGCAATTTGGCCAGAATGATCTGGAATGCTCAGAAGATTTTCCGCATCAATCCTCGAACACCAACTGACCTCAACCCAGTACGAGTAGTGGAAGGTGGGTTTTGTACTTTGAGCCTGTAAAGGGATTTTATTTAGGTATCTTATAACTAACTGGTTTTATTAATTTTTATTTTGGCGTGCACCCTATATTAGCCGACTTAAGGCTCTCCACATTTGAGCGGGTCTCCCAGCTAAATAAAGACTCCTGCTTGAGGTAGCTAAATAAAGCCTGCTGACGACTGATCCTTATAGCTTACCACTGTCGTGTGGCAGACCTGTGCAAGCTGATTATAAAAGCCACTTTTACATCTTTGTATACGTGTTGACTGGAGACATGATGCCAAACTCATGCACTTGACAAATCTGCATCTTTTAAGAGGTGTCAATTTTATGTAGCAATAACCAATATGGCTGTTTTTCCTTGTCATTATAGTGGTGGCACCACCTGTTTGTTGTTATTGGAGTGAGCTTCAAGTGTTGCATTGTATTGATAGCACATGGATAACTGCTCTTTTTTTTTATGCAGGAGTTCATGAGTTGAGTAAGAAGCTGGTGATCGTAAATGGTGAAGACCAGTTAAGCAGGCAAGCCCAGGAGAATGCCACTCTGCTGTTCAACATCCACCTGCGCTCCACCCTGTGCTCCAAGCGAATGACTGAGGAGTTCCGTCTTAGCACAGAGGCTTTTGAATGGCTGCTGGGAGAGATAGAGACCAAATTTAACCAGTCCATTGTAAGTAATGCTTGCTTAGTGTTGACTGCACCTAAAAAATTAGAAAATGGGGAGTCATATAGTTTTATCAAATTGTCTGAAGCTGGACACTTTGTTTTCCTCAGGCTCACCCTGGTGAGATGGTAGGTGCTCTGGCTGCCCAGTCTCTGGGAGAGCCTGCTACTCAGATGACTTTGAACACATTCCACTACGCCGGTGTGTCTGCCAAAAACGTCACACTCGGTGTGCCTAGACTCAAAGAACTTATCAACATCTCCAAGCGACCCAAGACCCCCTCTTTGACCGTCTTTCTCCTGGGCCAAGCGGCCCGTGACGCAGAGAGGGCCAAAGATATCCTGTGTCGGTTGGAGCACACAACCCTGCGCAAGGTCACTGCCAACACAGCCATTTATTATGACCCCAACCCACAGAACACTGTCGTGACTGAGGATCAGGAGTGGGTCAACGTGTACTATGAGATGCCTGACTTCGACGTGACCCGCATTTCACCCTGGCTGCTGCGTATCGAGCTTGATCGCAAACACATGACTGACCGTAAACTGACCATGGAGCAGATTGCAGAGAAGATCAATGCAGGTGGGCTTGAGATTATCATTGAATAAATGCATGTTGATACAACACTTTAAATGGCAAACAGAATAGATGCTGAGGTGTTATATAGTTTTCTAACTCTAATCTTTGTCTCCTAGGATTTGGTGATGACCTTAACTGCATCTTCAATGATGACAATGCTGAGAAACTGGTTTTGCGAATCCGCATCATGAATAGTGACGAGAACAAGTTTCAAGAGGTAATTCGATGTAATTTGAGTTTTTGCTGGTGAGTAGGTAACTGGCCTCTTTTCTCTCAATGTTGAATCGTAAATGTTGAATCTTGTGTCCAGGATGAGGAGGTAGTGGATAAGATGGATGACGATGTCTTCCTTCGCTGCATTGAATCCAACATGCTGACAGACATGACACTGCAAGGCATTGAGCAGATCAGCAAGGTATTTTTCTTCCATCTTTTGACAGTATTTAACTTCACTTCAGTAAGCCTGATAGCCCATGCGGCAGTGCAGGTTTGTCTAAAAAGGCAGATGACACTTACATGCTCCTGGGTAATGGGGAGTGCTAATTGGCTTCCTCCTGAAATGTAAAATGACTAACAGGACAACTTAAAGGGCATATTGCAGGTTAGAGACTCCAGTGAGTCGATGTATAGAAAAATACTGTAGGAACTAGATTTTCTTTAAAATACGCTATTACAGCTTCTGGAGTCGTTTTTGTGAGAGAATTTTTCTTCCGCATCTGAAATGCGCCAAAACCGGAAGTGACGCATCAAAAGGGAGAGCGGTCCATTTAAACCACAGGAAAACAATGGATCGCAATGACAGTTCGGACGCTGAGGAAATTTTAAATGTGTATTTACACTCGTATGACGGACCACAGATAAAATGATGAGCTTGCTATGCAGCCAAGAGAGCAGGACAGGCCAGGATTAGACAGAACAACGGTCAGAGAAGACAAATTGAGTTGATGTGAGGAGAACAGGGCTGGTGTTTGGTGAGAGATCAGTGTTAGCTTACAGATATACACACGTTAGCTAATGTAATCAGGCAATAGCAATGCTAGTATTGATACTACCAGTAATAGAAACTAATAAGCGTTGATCAGGCGTGTCACACTCGTTAATATCCGACACTAACGTTACGTGATAGTGGTTTCTTATCACCGCAGGAGAAAGAGAGAGATAAACACGTTTTTGATTCATAGGTGCTTGTGTGGGAAATAGACCTCTCCAGACCAGCAGACACATGTTTTAGGGCAGAAATCATTTATTACTCTAAGCTAAATACTTGTATACATGTATAAATACATTAAAGATTTTAATATTAAAACAGTCTGAATAATTTTGATTCTCAATTACAAGTTAACTCTATTTAGGTCATGACTACCTAGAAGTAACATTTTTTGATGCCATTGGTATAACACGATCAATAATGACAGCATACAGACAAGTTGTCCGCTGGAACTATGGTGCATGTGTTGTGTCAGCCATTAGAAGATAGTTTACAGAGGAAGGAGGACTTTATAAAGGTTTTGAATGGCCCCATTTTGTTGACAATCAATCATTTATGGTTAATTCAATTCAGTTTTATTTATACAGCACTAAATCATAAATATTATTTCATAGCACTGTTAATACCCAACTCAAAACACATTTCAACTGTTAATATATATATACAGTGAGGTCAATAAGTATTTGATCACCCTGTGATTTTGCAAGTTCTCTTACTTAGAAATCATGGAGGGGTCTACAATTTTCAGCATAGGTGCATTTCCACTGTGAGAGACAGAATCTAAAAATAAAAATCCGGAAATCACATTGTATGATTTTTTTAACAATTTATTTTTGAATTACTGTGTCAAATAAGTATTTGATCACTTGCTTATCCGCCAGATTTCTGACCCTCAAAGACCTGTTATTTTGCTTTTAAATAGTCCAGCTACACTCTGCTCATGATTCTAAATTAGTAGCAACTGTTTGAGGTCGCTAGCTGTCATAAAGACACCTGTGCACCCCACAATCAGCCAAAGTCTAAGTAGCAACATGGGCAAAACCAAAGAGCTGTCAAAAGACACAAGAGACAAAATTGTAGACCTTCACAAAGCTGGAAAGGGCTACGGGGCAATTGCCAAGCAGCTTGGTGAAAAAAGAACAACTGTTGGAGCACTTGTCAGAAAATGGAAGAGGCTAATGATGACTGTCAATGTCCCTCGGACTGGGGCCCCACGGAAGATCTCTCATCGTGGGGTATCAATGATGCTAAGAATGGTGAAGAATCAGCCCAGAACTACACGGGAGGAGCTGGTCAATGCCGTGAAGAGAGCTGGGACCATCGTTTCCAAGGCTACTATCAGTAATACACTAAGACGTCATGGTTTAAAATCTTGCATCGCACGTAAGGTTCCCCTGCTTAAGTCAGCCCATGTCCAGGCCCGTCTGAAGTTTGCCAGGGACCATCTGGATGATCCAGAGGAGTCATGGGAGAAAGTCCTGTGGTCAGATGAGACCAAAGTAGAACTTTTTGGTCTTAACTCCATTCGCCGTGTTTGGAGGATGAAGAATGATGAGTATCATCCCAATAATACCATACCTACAGTGAAGCATGGGGCTGGAAGCATCATGCTCTGGGGGTGTTTTTCTGCACAGGGGACAGGATGACTGCACTGTATTAAGGAGAGGATGAACGGGGCCATGTATTGTGACATATTGGGCAAAAACCTCCTTCCCTCAGTCAGAGCATTAAAGATGGGTCATGGCTGGGTCTTCCAACATGACAATGACCCAAAGCACACAGCCAGGAAAACCAAGGAGTGGCTCCATAAGAAGCATATCAAGGTTCTGGAGTGGCCTAGCCAGTCTCCAGACCTAAATCCAATAGAGAATCTTTGGAGGGAGCTGAAACTCCGTGTTGCTCAGCAACAGCCCCGAAACCTGACAGATCTAGAGAAGATCTGTATGGAGGAGTGGGCCAAAATCCCTCCTGCAGTGTGTGCAAACCTGGTGAAGAACTGCAGGAACCGTTTGACCTCTGTAATTGTTAACAAAGGCTTCTGTACCAAATATTAAAAAAATTTGACTCAAGTGATCAAATACTTATTTGACACAGTAATTCACAAATAAATTGTTAAAAAATCATACAATGTGATTTCCGGATTTTTATTTTTAGATTCTGTCTCTCACAGTGGAAATGCACCTATGCTGAAAATTGTAGACCCCTCCGTGATTTCTAAGTAAGAGAACTTGCAAAATCACAGGGTGATCAAATACTTATTGACCTCAATGTATATATGTAGATGTACCAAACATATACTACCAAAAGAAATACCATCTGACCCATTTAAAAACATTTAACAATCTTTCAGTCTGGGTATCACAATGTGTTGTTAAAGTGTTAAATTGTGAAGGCTGTGCTAGATATACACCAACAGCCTCATCATGTTGATCCTCTGACTGGAGGGATCTGGAAAGAGGAGCAGGTATAGTGGACATGACAGTGCTGTGTTCTCCTGGAGCCTGTGGTGACCTGCAGTATTCCTCTCTCAGACGCATATGCTGGGAGAAGCAAACGCATGTTTTGATCACATTCACTGCTGACCATGCTTTTCCACTTGGCCTCTATCACATCTGTTAAGTTACACACCACCGCGATGTTTGACGCAGATGCATTAGTGAAGTCCAGTCTCTTCAGCTGCACTAACGCACCGATGCCCGGTGATACCGTCATATTTCTTGTTAGGAAACCTGTGGGGACTCCATGTCCTGACAGGCTGGAGTTTGTGCAACCTCCACAAACACAATTTACCATGACAATGATAAATTGAAATAAAAATAACTACTGAAAACACACTGACTCGCGCGCGCTCAAAGCAGAGTGCGGCACACGACTTATGTGACGTAATATGACGCGATGTTGAAAAAAAGCATTTTTTGAGAACTGTCAAGGAAAGCCTCACTTTTTTATCTAAATTTGTGCCCTCGCGTCTTGTAAAACATTTTCAAATCCTGCATTAACGGTTCACCGTTCATGTGGTATTTTCATACAAGGTTATATATTCATTTGAGAATTTTTTTTAACCTGCAATATGCACTTTAAAGTTTTGTGGACACAGATGGCCATGAGATTGGAGTTTAATTTCTTCTGCCCTTGTAGGTGTACATGCATCTACCACAGACTGACAACAAGAAGAAAATCATCATCACGGAAGAAGGAGAGTTTAAAGCTTTGCAAGAGTGGATCCTGGAAACCGATGGAGTCAGTCTCATGAGGGTCCTCAGTGAGAAGGATGTGGACCCTGTCAGAACCACCTCCAACGACATTGTGGAGATTTTCACTGTAAGAATTGTTTAAAAGCTTATCTAAAGATCGGAACCTATTAGGTCCTCAGATCAAATTCAGAAATGTCTGCTCTTCAACTGCAGGTTCTTGGTATTGAGGCTGTGCGTAAGGCTCTGGAAAGAGAGTTGTACCATGTCATCTCTTTCGACGGTTCTTACGTTAACTACCGCCATCTTGCTTTGCTTTGTGACACGATGACCTGCAGGGGTCACTTGATGGCCATCACTCGTCACGGTATCAACAGGCAGGACACTGGACCGCTAATGAAGTGCTCTTTTGAAGAGACGGTGAGGCTCTGTTTAATGTTTTAAAATGGTATTGTGGTTGATCTTGTAAAGAAATCTTAGATATTATCCCTCACTCTTCTGTAGGTGGATGTGTTGATGGAAGCTTCATCTCATGGTGAATGTGACCCAATGAAAGGGGTGTCTGAGAATATCATGCTGGGGCAGCTGGCTCCTGCAGGCACTGGTTGCTTTGACCTGCTTTTGGATGCTGAGAAGTGCAAGTATGGTATGGAGATTCCCACCAACATCCCTGGTATCAGTGTCGCAGGACGTAAGTCGAACTTATTGTTTTGCATGCTTAGAGGCTTAAACCTTATACTCTGTCCCCAAATTTAAACCTGTGGTTAATCATTGCTTTTTCCACCATAGCCACGGGTATGTTCTTTGGCTCTGCTCCCAGCCCCATGAGTGGCATGTCTCCTGCCATGACTCCCTGGAACACAGGAGCCACTCCTGCATATGGTGCTTGGTCCCCCAGTGTTGGTGAGTGAAGAAATGCTGCATACGGTTCTGTTTTACTGCCACACTTATTTACAGTGCATTCTTGTGTGTATGTTTACATATTCCATTTCATGCCCTGTTCTTTTTTTCCCCATACAGGAAGTGGAATGACACCAGGTGCTGCAGGGTTCTCTCCCAGCGCTGCGTCTGATGCCAGCGGCTTCTCTCCTGGTTATTCTCCTGCCTGGTCTCCAACTCCTGGATCTCCTGGATCCCCTGGACCAGCTAGCCCTTATATCCCCTCACCAGGTCTCTTTACTGTCTATTTTGGTCTTATGTTTTAAGGATAATGGTCTTAGTTTACTTGGTTGTAATTAGTAGGTTGCAAACCAAACAGCCACTAACACTTTTTTTTTTTCTCCTTTGTTTTTCTCTTCAGGAGCCTTGTCTCCAAATTACTCTCCAACTTCTCCTGCCTACGAGCCTCGTTCTCCTGGTGGATACACCCCACAGAGCCCTGGTTACTCTCCGACCTCTCCGTCATACTCTCCGACTTCGCCATCTTATTCTCCCACTAGTCCAAACTACAGCCCCACATCTCCATCTTACTCGCCCACATCACCCTCCTACTCTCCAACTTCTCCGTCTTATTCTCCAACATCTCCAAGCTACTCTCCGACTTCACCGTCTTACTCTCCGACTTCACCGTCTTACTCCCCGACTTCACCATCCTATTCGCCAACATCCCCCAGCTATAGCCCAACGTCCCCCAGCTACAGCCCAACCTCACCGAGTTACAGCCCAACGTCTCCGTCTTATTCCCCAACTTCTCCATCTTATTCCCCAACCTCCCCCTCTTACTCTCCCACCTCTCCAAGCTACTCTCCAACCTCTCCGTCCTATTCCCCGACATCTCCGAGCTACAGTCCCACTTCGCCCAACTACACGCCCACCTCGCCAAGTTACTCTCCGACCTCTCCATCTTACAGCCCCACCTCGCCTTCCTACTCCCCCACCTCTCCCAATTATACCCCAACCAGTCCCAATTACTCTCCCACATCTCCTTCTTACTCCCCAACTTCGCCATCCTACTCTCCATCCAGTCCGCGTTACACCCCACAGTCTCCCACCTACACCCCAAGCTCGCCTTCTTACAGCCCAAGTTCCCCATCCTACTCCCCCACCTCTCCAAAATACACCCCCACCTCCCCCTCCTACAGTCCCAGCTCTCCCGAATATACCCCAACATCCCCCAAATATTCCCCCACTTCTCCGAAGTACTCGCCCACTTCACCCAAATATAGTCCCACTTCTCCAACCTACTCCCCAACTACACCCAAGTACAGCCCCACTTCCCCTACTTATTCTCCAACCTCTCCTACCTACACCCCAACCAGCCCCAAATATTCCCCCACCTCTCCGACTTACTCTCCAACATCTCCAAAATACTCACCCACATCCCCTACCTACTCTCCAACTAGTCCCAAGGGCTCCACCTACAGCCCCACTTCTCCCGGCTACAGCCCCACCTCTCCAACCTACAGCCCAGCCATCAGCCCTGACGACAGCGATGAAGAAAATAATTAAAGATGGCTTGTGCAGGGGTTTGTCCTACTTCCCTAACGGGCACTCTGACCCTGGGATAAAGACTGAAGGAAAGCCACTCAGCTGGGGTTGTTGTGATTTTACAGGGAAGGCTAAGGAACCTGGGATCCCACATGTGACATCCTCCTTTTTGATTTGTCTCTTTTGGACTTAATGAATTGTTTTTAAACAGCCTCGCTAAACAGGCTTCAGTGGTTGCATCTGTTAGGTTAGAGATTTGAACTAAAAGCCAAACAAGGCTGCCTTTGTATAGACCGCTTTGGTCACTCTAAGTTTAGAGGGAGAACCATTTCTCAAAGTTGGTGGAAAGATGCAGGAGATTGACTGCTTTTGGAGGAGAAAGATCATGCATTGTCCTCCTCTTTTCATCCAGTCATTTCTGCCTCCCTTACTTTTTCTCAAAAATTCAGTGTTGGATGTAAAGGAAATCTAAGAAGTATTGCCAAAAGCCTTCAAACAGAAAACTGGATTGTATCTGAAAAGTTTCAAATGAAACCTTGAAAAATATCTATAACGTAAATAGAAAGGGGGAGAAACTGACCTTTCTCACATTTTACAGCTTTTAGTTTCTTCCCCAGTGTAAATAAGCGCTTGCTCCCAGTTTTGATTCTTTATTCCAGATCTGAAATGAGAACTGTTTAAATATTAATGTTGATTTTGTCTAATTTGAGTTTACTTATGAAAAAGGTTATTTCTAAAGAAGCAGGAGGTTCAAAATGGCTGTTTATTAGAAACATGTTGAAGCTGACACGCATTGTTCAGATTAAAAATGTCTTGTAATACTGTAGTCTATGTATGCCGGCCCATGACATGGGCAAAAGTGTTGTGTAGTGATTGCCCTCTTTAAGAATCAGAGAGGGAACAGATGCTTTGTTTGAGGCATCAGTTTTCTAGTCGATTGTCCCCAAAAGATGCAAGCCTTATCCTTCACCAGCATCTGCCCAGTAATTTACAATTTCAAAAAAGAGAAAAAAAGATAACCAGCGGTCTTGTACCTCTGAGTGCACAGAGGTGTGAAACTGTGACCTTTTTCGGTTTTATTTTTCTTTTATCCTGAGAGTGAGGTTGGAGCCCGGCTGTACATAAGATGCATCAAATGAGTCCTTCCTTGTCCACAGCACTCAACCCTTTAATATAATGTGTATAATTGTTTTTTTCTGATATTTGCATCATTACAATTGATAATCTATTGTGTGATTTACTGAGGAAAAGCATTTTACACTATTTTTCTTGTGCTGGCTTCATTGTCATTGGGTCAGCTTTGCTTTTTGGATTAAGTGCTTGGGGAGGGGAGAAAGGTGCAGTTTGCTTTGCTTCCTTTCGAATATGCACTGTTTCATAACTAAATTTTGTCAGCTGATTCGGAATCATCTTGTCAACAGTAGAGGGCGACAGAGACTAATTTGACTTGGGCGTTAGAGGCATTTAGATGCTTTTGAGTGTTACCTTTTTAAAACCTGAACGCAAGTGGCGACACTGGTTCCCTCAACTTACTCTTCCATCAGGACAGTGGTAGTTGCAGGAGGTTTTGTTGACTTGTAAAAGACTTTGATGCTCTTGCATATTTCAGCTTTAGATTTAAAGCCTTAGATCGCATTAGGGAGAGCAGTTTTGACAGTCTCTTTAATGCCCTTGTTTGCCTTCAGTTTCATGGATGTTTCAAACAAGTCCAGTTCATACGCTATACCCAGGCTCCCAGTAAGGATGTGTGTGAGTGTGCAAGTGTGTGTGCAAGAAAGAATAAATGGAAAAGACAGGGTTTCCTTGAGTTTGAGTTATAACTGGGTTGGGTTTATGGGGAAAGGGGAATTTAAATGAAGAGAAATTGCCACTGTATAGAAATCAATCTGATACTTCATTTTCTGTATCTATGTTTTGTTTGTTTTTTGACTTGGAAAAATAAAAAGTTTGACTAAACGGTTGTTCGTTTGTTTTTGTTTGTTTGTTTTACATGGCTGTTGGGTGTATGTTATGATTAACCTTAAAACAACAGTTCACCTGAAAAGTTATTTTGTGTACCACTGAGAAAAAAAAGTTATACGTGTTTGAAACAAACTGTTTTTGTGTACATAATGGTTTATAACCAATGGTTTGAAGTGACAAAGTTTGTAAATTACATTAAGTAAAGGGATAGTTCACCCAAAAATTCAAATTAATTCATTACTCCCCTTCAAGTTGTTACAAACCTGTAAGACTTGTTCATTTTTGGACCTCAAATTAAGATTTTTATTTTTTATTTTGAGCTTCCTGACCGTCCATAGACAGAAATGTTCCCAGACCCAGAAACATAGTAAGAACATTATTAAAATCCATGTGACATCAGTGGTTCAACTATAATTTTATGAAGCTACAACAATACTTTTTGTGCGCAAAACTAAAGACTTTATTCAACAATTCTTCTGCATGTGCATTTTTCTGCTCAAAGCGCAGCGCATAGTCCGCAGCAGCACGTGCACTGTGGCATTTTTATTTAATCAAAAATCTTGATTTGTTTCGAAGGTGAACAAAGGTCTTAAGGGTTTGAAACAAGAGGGAGAGTAATTAATGAGATAATTTTCATTTTTGGGTGAACTATCCCTTTAGGGCTTAGACTTAATTTTCTTAAATGTCAAAAGTTTTTCAGAAATGTCTTGTAGCACCAGGGCTCGAATTGAGGGGGGAGTGGGGGGGATAAAACCACCATCCCCTTTTGGATTTTCCCTTTATGGGAAAACCACAGTTTTACTACAAATCGCTGCGGTTACTCACGTAACCTCGGTTCCCTGAGATAAGGGAACGAGCGTTGCGTCGTTCTTTTGACGACTGCTTATGGGAAACTCCTGTTTACTCTGTTACTGAAGCCTGATTTGTTAACGTTTGTGTAGCTGCACAAACCAATGGCGCTCAAGCCCACCAGAAGGGGCGGAGCCGACTGCTACAGGAGTCGGCCCAGCGTGCCATTTCATCAGAATCAACGACTGAAGTGACAGCCTTCGATTCACGTGCAGATATAGCACGGCCAGTTACGTAACGCTCGTTCCCTTATTTCAGGGAACCGAGGTTACATGAGTAACCGGAGCGTTCCCTATCGAAAGGTAACTCCCGCTGTGTCGTCATTTTGATGACTGCTTATGGGGAACGGATCCAGTAACGCCGTGCTATAAGCAGAAGCAGAACTAAGCCTGCTCCACAAGCTCAGCCTAGGTACTCTCAGCAAGGGCCCCATAAGCCTGAGCTACAAAGAGACCCGAGGACAACCTGAGGTCTGTTTGACATAACCCTTCCTGCCCGAAGGGGGGAAAAAGTAAATATTAAACAGATAACACCCGTGCCTGCAAGGCAGGAACGTCCAAACTGTAGAATCTAATAAAGGTAGACGGCGACGACCAGCCGGCAGCCGCACAAATCTCCCCAATAGAGATTCCACTGGACCAGGTCTAGGAGGAGGCCATTCCTCTGGTGGAATGGGCCCTCACACCTATAGGGCATTGCACGCCCGCTGAGGCCTAAGCCAGAGCGATAGCATCTACTATACAGTGCGATAGTCTTTGCTTTGTGACCAGCAGCCATTTAGAGCGTCCTCCATAGCACACAAAGAGCTGCTCTGTTTGTCTAAAAGACTTAGAACGCTCAAAGTACACTCGTAGTGTCCAGACTGGGCACAACAAGTTAGGTTCCTGTTCACCATCCGCAACGGGGATGGGTAGGGAGATAACCTGGGCTTTAAACGGAGTTGAGAGCACCTTCGGTAAATAGCCGCTGCACGGCTGAAGAACGACTTGAAGTCATTGGGTCCAAACTCAAGGCAGGAAACACTGACAGACAGGGCTTGCAAATTACTTGCTTGACAGACGCTAGGGTCAAAAGCAGAGCGGTTTTGAGAGTCATGACTAGGGCTGTCACGATATTAGATTTTTTCATATCATGGTTATTGTGGCCATAAGAATTCCCAATATCGATATATCGCGATATCTATAGAAACCTTGGTGGGGTGGAAATATCAGTCAAATAATTTTTTACTTTGTTTATTGAGTTTTTCTTTTTCACCCAACGAACATAAGGATAATGATAAACGCAGGGCTGTCTTTCTCTATGTTTACAAACACAACTTGTGATTTTAATAATGCATTAGTAAATGCTGAAATGAACATGAACTAAGATTAATAAATGCTGTGGAAGTATTGTTGATTCTTATTTCATGTTAACTAATGTAATTAACTAATGTTAACTAATAAACCTTATAGTAAAGTTTTGCCATATTAACATCTAAACTGATACTTTAACCTGTTAACTTGCGTACCCGTATTTCAAGATCTAAAGTTGCACCGGCGCCACTGAAGTCATGCAGTAAGAGTTTAATGTAGCAATGTGGTCGCTCAGTTTTTCAAGATCAGTTTTATTCGTGTAACTGTTAACAGATTTGAACAAAGGAATAAAGTGTTACTACACACAGGCACTATTGATTGCAAATACAAAAATAGGACGAGTAAAGAAAACGCGGTACTTATTAAAATAATCAGCCTTTACTTAAATATATGAACACAGAAAACCTCTGTTAACAGGTTAATCTAACATTTCCCATTCTATGACAAGTAAAATAATGTCAATTTACTGAGCACGGCTCTTCTCGAGTAGCTGTGAGCAATGCGTCTTTTTCTTGTTTGAAAGGTGTCAGGGTTAAGGCGCAATACTGCCACCTGGAGGTCAACCAGATACTGGCGCTGGAGTATTTACATGTGGTGTTATCAGTCCTGTTCATTTTAAATATTGAGGTTATTGCCAATACTGGTATATCGTCACACACTAAATTAACACGATATCGATAATTGTTGCTTTGAATATCACGGTTATCGTCAATACCGGTATATCGGGACACCCCTAGTCATGACCCTTAAGCCAGCTGTTGAAGCCCCGTTAAGGGCCCCCGGGACTATGGACAAGTCCCAAGTTGGCATAGTCTTAGGGCGAGGAGGATTCAACCGCCTAGCACCTCTAAGGAACTTAATGACCAAGTCAATTCTGCCAATAGTCCGGCCAGCCTCGAGAGAATGATTCGCTGCGATGGCTGCCACATAGACCTTGAGCGTGGAAGGGGTGCGCCCCTTATCCAGCAGCTCTTGCAGAAGGGTTAGCACATGGGACACGTCACATGAAACCGGATCCTGGTTATGTTCTGAACACCAGTCACTGAAGACTGACCACTTGAGGGTGTAGAGCCGTTGTGTAGATGGAGCTCTAGCCTCTTAAATTCTATTAGTGACTCTCGCTAGGAGTTGACTAGACTCCCGTCGAGCGGCCAGACATGAAGGCTCCACAGTTCCGGCTGGGGATGCCAAATCTTGGCCTGCGCTTGCGAGAGAAGATCTCTCCTCAGTGGTATTGACCACGGTGCTGCAGACAGTAGCTGGATCATCTCTGGGAACCAGACTTGGTTCCTCCAGAGGGGGGCCACGAGGAGGAGAGAGCATTTTGTTTCCCTGATTCGCTTGATAACCTGAGGTAGCAGGGCGATCGGAGGGAAGGCATATAGATGGGTGTTGAGCCAATCTTGGGCCAGAGCATCCCGCTGCTTTGAAAAATAAGTTGGGCAGTGACAGATGTCTCCGGTGGCGAAGAGGTCAACCTCTGCCTTGCCGAAAACTGACCAAATCATCTGAACAGTCTGGGGATGTAGATTCCATTCCCCTGGAGCTACATTGTTCCTAGACAACATATCCGCTCCTTGGTTCAGTCTGCCTGGCACATGAACTGCTCGTAGTGAGAGGAGTTCTTTCTGTGCCCAAAGCAGGAAACGTCGAGTCATCCTGTGAAGGGGACATGACCTGAGGCCGCCTTGGTGGTTGATGTAGGCCACCACCGTTGTGTTGTCCGACCGGACTAGGACGAGATGCCCTTTTAAGGCTGGCAGGGAAGTCTTTAGGGCCAGACAAACAGCCATCATTTTGAGGCAGTTGATATGCAGGCACCGCTTGTGGGTCGACCAGGAGCCGCACGCCGGGTTGCCTTCGTACAGAGCACCCCAGCCTGAGCTGGAAGCATCTGTTGTGATCACCTTCCTTCTGGAGGTCGTCCCCAACTGTATGCCTGATTAAAACAGGCAAGGAGTTGTCCAAGGGGCCACAGCTTTGAGGCAGCGATGGGTTACCTTGATATAAGTGCAGCCCAGGCACCAGGCGTGGGACGAAACTTGGGCTTTTAACCAATATTGAAGGGGCAGCATGTGTAGTAGGCCCAAGGGAATAACTGAGGAGGCGGCAGCCATGATTTCGAGGCAGTTGCTATGCAAGCGTCGCTCATGGGTCGACCAGGAGCCGTACGCTGGGTTGTCCTCGTACAGAATGCCACAGCCTGAGCTGGAGGCAGCCATGAGGCCGAGCATCCTCTGAAATGCTTTGAGGGGAGGTAAAGCCCCCAGCTTGAAAGACGCCACCGCTCGCTGGATAGTCAGGGAGCATTCCGGTGTTATCCAACCTCGCATTTCAAGCCCAAACGCTCTAGGTGGTTGAGCAACAACGACCTGCGAGCGATCAATTGCCGTTCTGAGTCGGCTAGCATTAGCCAGTCGTCGAGGTAGTTCAGTATGCGCATTCCCATCTGTCTCAGAGGGGAAAGAGTACCGAAGTGTGAATAATACCTCTGAAGCGAGGTGACCTGCGAGCGAGCTGGAGCGAGAAACCTCGTTCCATGGATTTTTTAGAATCCAGCTTGACACGCCGGGGATGGCTTTCCAAGCCAAAAGCCAGACGGCAAGCGGTTACTTTCCTACTAATGGCAGTTCGCGGCACAGGGCAGGGAACTGTCATTCGCAGTGTGAGGAGAGGAGAATTGCTCTAGCGGGTCCACTATCACAGTGGTAGTTTTCTTGGGTGCGCACTGAATGAGAAGGACGTGCCCAGCTTGAATAGAATTTCCATCCGATCAGTGTTGAACGGAGTGATGGAGAGAGAGCGTGAACTTACTTCGATGAAGTTCCAGCCTCAGCGAGAACTTATCCTTTCCTTTTCCTCTCAAAAGTTTACTTCGCTAGACTCAGTGCTCTCTCAGTGCAAGCAGCCAGCCACTGTGAGCGTAACGTCAGAGTGGGTGTGGTCCAGATGCGTCTAATCTGAAGCCGTCAGTATTCTCTTTTAATCCGCCTAAAAGATCAAACCGCTCATAGATGAGGGGTGTTGATGTTCCTCACGTGTAAACACACCGGCAGATCAAAGTGCTGCGCGCATCCGCCTTTAAGGATAAAACTGCTTGTGCAACAAGGGGTTAATCCTCACATGTAAAACACACTGGTGGATCAAAGCGCTGAGGGGAAAGTGGGTCTCGCAGGAGCTATGCCGGCGTGTGACCTCTCAAGCCCGGTTGCTCAGCCCAGTGACTTCACTGTTTCATCCTCCAAGGTAGCTGGGAGGGGAGAATGTGAGAACGGGAGGGGCAGGGCTGCCTTCATCGAAGAAGGCAAGCCGCGAGCGTAGCAGAGCGAGACGCACACTCTCACGATCTGTCTCAGCAAGTGCAGCCTCAGCGTGGGCGTTACCTAGGCAAGTGGCGCATTCAAATCCAAGGCTGTCAGCAATGTGAAATCACTAGTGACAGCCCTTACTCCGATCCGCCTAGAAGGACAGAGCCACTCGATGTAAGTGAAGGGCGCTGATCCTCATGTATAAAACATGCGAGAGTACGGGGCCATCTTCATTGAAGAAGGGGATCCGTGAGCGATGCAGGGACAAATTTGCGCTTTTGTCTGTGAAAGCGCGCAGTGAGCGCAGCCTCAGCGACGCACACACAAATGCGAAGCTGTCAGCAATCTGATCCGCCTAGAGAGATTGAGCCGCTCGATGTAAGAGGGGTGCTAATCTCACTTGTAAAACACACACCGGCGGATAAAGGTGTTGGGGGAGAATGAGTACACGGGCTCTTGCCGGCGTGGGATCATTCAAACCCGGTTGCTCAGCTCCGTGACTGCACCGTTCCTTTCTCTGAGCTCGCTGAGAGAGGAGAAACGGGAGAGCGGGGCTGCCTCATTTAAAGTGATTCGCGAGAGTAGCGGGACCATCTTCATTGAAGAAGGGGATCCGTGAGTGATGCAGGGACAAACTCGCGCACACAAATGCGAAGCTGTCAGCGATCTGATCCGCCTTCTCGCTTCTTCCACTGCCGGGGGCTTTTTTCTACAGCGGCGTGCTGCAGGCTGTACTTCTGCTTCGGCTTCTTAATTGCAGAGTCAGCGAAGAGATGGTCTCGTCGCTGAAGGAGAAGATTCTGATGAAATGGCGTGCTGGGCCGACTCCTGTAGCAGTCGGCTCCGCCCCTTCTGGCGGGCTCGAGCACCATTGGTTTGTGCAGCTACACAAACGTTAACAAATCAGGCTTCAGTAACAGAGTAAATAGGAGTTTCCCATAAGCAGTTGTCAAAATGACGACGCAACGGGAGTTACCTTTTGATAGGGAAACTATGGTTAGTGTGGAAAAACATGTTTAATTTTTAAATTTTATTTTTTACCATGGTTTACCTATAGTAACCAGTTAATTTTTGTAAGGGATATTTTCATGTTATTTTATATATTTTTATTTTACGAAGTGTATTTGTTATATGTCTGGTTTTCTGTTTCCTCTGTGACCTAGTTTTCCCCATTCTGTTTAATTAGTCATTCAGTTCACCTGTTGTCTTAATTATCTCATTAGTCTCCTTTGTTTGGTTCATGCTTTATAAGTCCTCAGTTCTCCCTTAGTCTTCGTCCGTTCTCGTCTATGTAAAGTTGATATTCTTGCCTGTCTTTTGGATTTACTTATTAAAATACCTTTTATTTGATCTCCATCGTCTTCCTGTAATTGTGCCTCATCAGCCCGTGACAGAAGAACGGACCAATACAATTTTATTTTTATTTTTTTTTCCCACTCCCTGTCACCATGGATAATTCCAATGTTGCCCTGCTATGCCTGGAGCAGAGGGACTGCTCCTGAGAGACTCACACCAGGGATTTTTTGGAATTGGCGTGCCTTACGCACTATCCAGCCCACTCCAGACGGAGAGCCTGAGCCTGGCCTCTGGATTTTCATCTGGCTCCTCCAGCTCCTGGCTTCCCCTTGGCTCCTCCCACCCTCCACACCCCCATGGACTTATTTTTGGGACTCTTTTTGTTTCAGCCCCCCTCTTGCTCTACGTCCTCGTCCAGAGCCCCCACCCTCCCTCCTCAGTTTGAATGTTACGGCGCAGGGTCGCGCCTTTCCAGGAGGGGGCGAACTGTTATATGTCTGGTTTTCTGTTTCCCCTGTGAGCTAGTTTTCCCCATTCTGTTTAATTAGTCATTCAGTTCACCTGTTGTCTTAATTATCTCATTAGTCTCCTTTGTTTGGTGCTTGATGCTTTATAAGTCCTCAGTTCTTCCTTAGTTTTCGTCCGTTCTCGTCTATGTCAAGTTGATATTTTTGCCTGTCTTTTGGATTTACTTATTAAAATACCTTTTTATTTGATCTCCATCGTCTTCCTGTAATTGTGCCTCATCAGTCCGTGACAGTATTTGTGAAAATGATTAGGCTATACGTTTAGCACACACCACATAATGCTGTGCATTTCAAGGCTCTTCCGTAGACCTTTCAAATTACATAGGTCATTCTTCAATTGGGGTGGCAAATGAGAGGCAGAATTTGTATAAATTCTAATCAAATATATTGTTATGTATTTAAAATTAGTCTAAAATGCTATATCCATTAAAATGAAAGCTTAAGAACATTTTGATTTTTAAATAATTTCAATCAAATACTGGTGACACAGTCACTTATGTCTATGTCATTTTGAAGTAACACCACAGACGTAATAATATCACCACAGACTTTATATTACAAGTTACTATAGGTTACTATAGGATTTTAGAAAAGTCTGGATTTAGGCTGATTTGTCTGTGGTTTTACTGTCTTTTCTGGTAACACCACAGACAAATCAGCCTAAATCCAAACTTTTCTAAAATTGAGGCTGCCGTCATGATGATTTCAAGATCAGGGGACATTGTGGAAATATTAATAAGTTCAAATTTAAAAAAAAAATATCTCAGATCTGCAAGTTATCAACATAACACCACAGACACTAATAAAGTGCGTCACATGAAATTGCCAGAAATTTAGCTAACTTTAAGAAAATTAATAAGAAAGAATGTACTCCCCACGCACCCCTCAGATCAACCAGCACCTGCAGTGACCTTTACACACAGGAAGAAGTCCAAATAGAATCCTCCTTTTTCTTAAAGAGGCTACATCCATTGTTGTAACACCCCAGACATAAATTTGAGGGACACAAATTTTCTTAAATATAACAAAATATGTATTTTTTAAAACAATTTAATAAAATTGTACGTTAAATAAAATCTATATTCACAATATAACCACTTTATTTGTGTTAAAAATGTTATATTGTTGCAATTACATTCCATGATACTTCTCTGAAGTATAGGGGAACATCCATATTTTGTTACAAATGCAAGCTCTAAAACTCAATTAAATATATATACAGAATACAAAAATACAAACATTTTATGATTTATTGGTATTTAAAGTTTATTTCAACTGTTGTAAAGTAGAGGGCCACCACAAATGAAGAATATGAAGAACCTATATGTTTAGTCAATGTTAAAATTATTTTTAATATATCAATTAAAAAAGTATGGCAGGCTTTTACTCTAGTCTTTATCACTTTATTAAAATTAAGCAAAATAAAACGACAAATGTTTACTTTCCCAAGCTGTCAAGTATAGGCTTGTAATCTCTTACCTGGAGACTCAATCAGGTAACAAAAAGTGTCGGGAAACGACACCTCTAGCCATTCCGTTGGGTCGTTTGACCAGTCACAGATACCGTACGGACAGTCTGACCCAATACAACGTACCTTGCTCTGTCGAGCAGCAGAAAGGATTTTATGTAGACCATTCTGGGTCAACACCATGCTTTTCCAATGAGGGGGAAAGGATTGTTTTCCCCCACGCCGACTCCGCCCACACAGCTGTGACGCGACACTGACCAAGTCCTAGAATACAGTTAGAATGCCCTTATAATTCCAGCAATGAAACAAAAAATACCCATGTATGAGTCCATGACAGACCTAAACCAGCCAAGGTGCCAGCACAAAAACACATTCAGCAAAGTATTGTTTAATTATCAATATTGACCAAAATTCCTCTATTTCAGGCCCCAGAATGGGGAAAAAACTGTTAAATTAGCCACAGGACCCCCTAATCCTGTGGGGGCCACCATATTGAAGCGTATGGACCACACCATCCCCCCTGAAAGTTTTTTACAATTTGACCACTGTGTAGCACAATGTCGTACTGAAATTAATTGGTAAACTGCAAGTTGTTGTTCAACTTGTGCAAGTTCATTTGGTATCACGTGACTCAATGGGCTGTGTGTTTACGATGAACTTCTGTTTTACAGTCTGTCAAACATATAGAAAGAGTGTTTTCCTTATACGCCACTTAATTTCGTATGTTTAATTATCAAATTTCCCATTTTGAATTTCTAAAAGATGATGTGCAATTTGTATATTTCTTCACATAGACATGCCTCTTGTTCCAAGGTACTTGAGCCAGTTACAGGCATTTTACACCTCACAGGTTCTTGTTTTTAATAAACCACTGAAACCACAATCCAGCCCCTGGATTTCCTGTGCTCTTTTGAATGTCTGCACGAACGCAGTCAGTCAGCCATTAAGTGTGCACGCGTAGCTGCATTTTTTTAAGTAGACATAACTTTTAGCTATGACTATGGCTTACTTATAACATTCATTTGTTTTGTTTTCATGGGCAAACCCTGACATTATCATGAATGCTTTGTGACTGACTGGGTGTGACTCTTGTATATGTTACAAGAGAAACCCGTCTGGCTAAATGTGATTTTTAGATATTTTCATCTCCTTCAATCCACACAGTCCAGGTCTTCCTGCAGTCAAATCAGATCATGCTTTTGTTGAACTATTAACAAATCCAAGAATGTCACTCTCTGTGCCTTTGCCTTTTTTTCTCATTTTTTGGCATCTGTTTGTTTAGGCGGGGGTGTATTCAAGAGGGCTGGGCCAGAAGTAATGCAGGAAGTGATTTTGTACATTTTCTCTCTACAAATTCTCTTCCTTTCTTTCTCGAAATTCTACACGGTTCTCCAACTTCAACAGCAGCAAGGTAAGCTTAAATCTGCTCAGAAACTCACAAATTATACATGCATAACCCTAAAAAACCAAGCTGTGCCAAAACTGTTCTGCCACATTCATTTTAGAGCAAAGGAACTTAAAGCAGAGAGAACTTTAAGCAAGAGAGACACTCCCAAAGCTCCACACCTTAGTCCTTAGGCTCACATCTAGCTTATTTCTAAAAGTAAATGTGCACTCGAGGTGATAGATTTGAAAACATTTTTGCTGCTCATTGACACTCATTGACAAGTTAGTCAAATATTTTGCACATCATGATCTTGACTTGAATTTTTAAAATAGGGAACTTAGCATCTAAAATGAAATACAATTACAGAAATAGTTTGTCTTTTCTTGTACACTAAATGTACTCCATTGAGTGACTGTTATTGGATTACACTTTGCTTACAGTTAGTTCTTCCTAAGAAATCATTTAAATTTGAATTGATCATGATTTTTATGGCTCCACCTTTGTCTCTTGCAATTTATCTGTACACAATCTACTTGCATGTCTTTGGGTAAAGAAAAATATAGGTTATATAACAGATTATGTATCAGTTTGCCTTATCAACCTCTCTATCTGTTTTTCATCTCACTCTTCTTATTTCACTGCTTTATCTTCATTTGTTTTCTCTATGTTATGTAATAATGCTGTGATAATTTAAATATGCTACACTGACCGATCATTTGCATTTGTTTTATTTATTTATTTAGTCATTTAGCAGACGCTTTTATCCAAAGCGACTTACAAATGAGGACATAAGAAGCAATCAAAACCAACAAAAGAGCAACAACGTGCAAGTGCTATTACAAGTCTTGGTTAGCCTATCGCAGTACAGATAATTATTATTATTATTATTATTAATTTTATTTTATTTTTTTACATAAAAAGACATATAGATAAAATAAAATTAGAATAGAGAGTGCTAGAGTTAGAGGGTCAAGTAAAGATGGAACAGATGAGTTTTTAGCCGTTTCTTGAAGATGGGTAAGGATTCAGCTACTCGGATTGAATTGGGCAGGTCATTCCACCAGATGGGAACAGTTAATGAAAAAGTTAGTGAAAGTGTTTTTGTGTGTCTTTGGGATGGTACAATAATGCGTCGTTCACTTGAAGAACGCAAGCTTCTTGAGGGCACATACGTCTGAAGTAATGAATTTAGGTAAAGGGGTGCAGAGCCAGTGGTGGTTCTGTAGGCAAACATTAATGCCTTGAATTTAATGCGAGCAGCTATTGGTAGCCAGTACAAATTGATGAACAGAGGCATGACGTGCGTTCTTTTCGGCTCATTAAAGATTAATCTTGCAGTGGCATTTTGGATTAATTGTAGAGGTTTAATAGAATTGGCTGGAAGGCCTGCCAAGAGAGCATTGCAATAGTCAAGTCTGGACAGAACAAGAGCCTGAACAAGGAGTTGTGTTGCATGTTCTGAGAGAAAGGGCCTGATTTTGTAACTTAAATGCCACCAGGCCTACATTTTATTAATAATTATTGTGTTAAAATGGAAAAAAAGTATAGAATTCCAGCTAATTAGCTGGGTGAGCCACAAAAAATGTTCTAAAAAATTAATAAATCATAATTAAAAACAAAATTATAAATAACTGTCTTGACTTGGTAATAGTTTTGCGTATGGTTCTACTATTGATTCATAATTTCTGGAAACCATAATTTTTGGTCTACATTAACTGGTCATTTGCATATGTTTTGTAATTTATGAGCCAGTAGGCCAAGCTCCTATTAGCATATCAACAATCATTACAGAGATTTTAATTCAAAGAAAAGTATAGATTTTCAGCTAATCAATATGATGAGCCACAAAAAATGGTGTCAAAACTGTCTTGACTTGGTAATAGTTTTGTGTATGGTTCTACCACTGGTTCAGAGCTTCTGAAATTTCCAACTTTTTGTCTTAAAAAACAAAATCCATGTTTTACCATGTTTCCTCCATCAACTCCCTCTGATGAGTGGAGGAAAGATGGATGGTGCCTTGCAGTAATTATCACGCTAGTGTTTAGCGTTTGTCAGGCAACCCGACTCCCCTTGCTGTGGGGCGTCCTCGGCAGGGCCGCTCGGATTATTCCCCCGTGTCCAGTTACTGGACACATATAAGCTAACCAGGCCAGGTAAACTCACACACACACACTGGAACAGGCAGAATGGAGTCGGACTCAGAAAGCATGCCGGAGCAGGCCGAAGGAGTTTTACAGTTAAGTGGACAAGTGTGTTTCTTAGTTTCGAGTGCACTTATCAAGGGAGACTATGAGCTTCTGTTGCCATCACTGTCTTTACATTATGCGCATGGGCCCTCATTCAGCTATCCTGCGCTGTACCTGTATGATTATCATGATTTCATGCTGTTCTGTAGCAGATAGCATACTACTGTTTTCAGTGCAGTCCCAATATTGGTGATCACTGTTAAAAATCTAAAATGGATTTTTTTTTTTTTTACAATCTATGTATACACAATTTAATACATAGAGAGAACTACAAGTGAAACATTTATAGGCTGAATTAGACTCGAAGTGTAACACTGAAGCTTGATGCATCACGCCTAGCTCACAATAGCGACACGCAGTCAACTAATGGTGTGGCAGAGGGGGCAGCGTTGTTTTTTTTATTGACCAATGAGACAATGGGAGGAGTGTTTAAAAAGATGTCTGAAAACAGTTTAATGATTATTTCACTTTCTTTTATGTATAAGCACTTTGAATTACCACTGTGTATGAAATGTGCTATATAAATAAACTTGCCTTGCCTTGCCTTTCCTTACCCTGCGTTCCATTTGGAAGGGCTCATCCCTATGCCCTAATCCCTTCAAAGGGTTTACCCTCTGGAGTGAGAGCTTCGAAGGGTTGAAGGGTGTAGGGGACCAAACAACTGTTTCTTGAAGTGCCCTTCTGCGTCATTATACGGAGGCGCCGTCATCATGCAAAGAATCAGTGCAAAGGATCATGGGGGCCCAAAGTTTCCATCAGTTGTACCTTTCGAAATCCTTCATTCCGAAGGGCTCTTTGAATTGGCTAATTCTGAGCACTTCGGTTTGGAACGACACTTCAATATGGCGGCCATGATTGTTTTCACTCTGAAGTGTCCTTCGGAGGGCTATATATACTGTTTGCAACGCACCGCTAGTGTCTGAACACGCATACCTTTCTACTATAGTAAATGAAAAGCAGTGTTAAATTAGTATGCCCAATTTAGGCCAAAAAGGCCAAAGTGCGCATTTAATGGACAACTTTGCACTGGCGTCTGGATTGCATCTGTACTGCACACACACATTATATAACATTTTTTAAAAGTCACAATGTAGTTACACCTAAATCATAGTACATACTCTGAAGCAGCGTCCAAATTTGCATACTGTCTGAATAGGTACTACATTTGTAAAGAACTTCGCCATTGTTAAAAAGTATGTTCTATGAATGTGTGTAGTATGAATGAAATCCGGCCGTACTACATCCATCATGTTGTCATTGCCATGTTACGTATGGGTGTCAGCTTCACTGCTATTCACAAATCTTCTACTGTGGCCTCATGGGATTGTAAAGTCTCCATTTGATACCCATCTTATTTTTCCTGTAAGAGTGGGCGTGGCCATTTGTAAATTTTATGGCTCTGGCTTCTGGTCTCCTTCACATCCAGCTATTTTTAGCTGGACAAAACAGTTCATTTTGCTGCTTGTATATAGCAAATTGGTGTGTCTTATCATGTTATTTTAATGTATTATCTTAATTACGAACACACTGGTTTGTAGTGAAAACAATTTTACTGTTTACTACACATTGTTATACTTCTCCTTATTTCCCTATAGCGGCTAATGAACTGGAAGTCTCGCCCTTAGGCTTACTTCCATATTGAAGAATGGCCCTGTCCCAAATGGCATACTTCATGTGCACTTACTGCCTTGCGGACTTACAATGGCCGCCACATGTGCGTGTCCATTAAGTCCATGAGACCGTAGGTTGTCCCATTCGTTATTTTAGCTTTTAGAAGCGTCGCTCGCAAATGCCCCATTTGCCAGTAGCCCCTCACTGCAGAACAAAGATCCAGGGGGCGGGGTTGGCTCCACATCTAGGGGGTGGATATTGGTAGGTTTAGGGGTGGAGATTGGTAGGTTTAGGGATCAGGGGGTGGAGACGGGTAGGTTTAGGTATATGTAAGGTGGGAGGAGTTAGATCTAGATCAAACCACGCCCCCTGGATCTTGTGTTCTGCAGTGAGGACCATCTCCCATTTGCGGCTGCTATGCGCCCTCCTCCATGCGCACTTATGCCGAGCCTGCACTGAGGTGAGCTCTGCAGCAGACTTCTACCCGACAGTCAAAGCGGCATTACGTCACAAAAGTGTGGACACAGAGGAAACTGCGAGGGTTTAGGGTGCGATACGGGACAGGGCTATGCACTTCAGAAATCTCATCGGAAGTAGTAAATCATCATGGTACTTTTCACCTGCCATTTTTCACGTACTTGTTAATGGACATATGCAGACAGGGAGACAGTATGTTATTTTTCATAGAATATTACTTTTGAAATTCCACTTGGTGGTACTAGTGCAGAAATTACACACATCGCTGAATGTTTAATTTTCCTATTTTATATCACATAGTATTTTATTTTATATTTTTTTCTAGTGGTTATGATTTGAGTTAATTACATTGATTCTGAATAGTAATAACCACAGAAAGGGATCATTAGGTCCATCTCTGTAATTGAATGATTGTTGCATTCTGTTTCAAATCAGACAGTAAAGCAGGCCCTAGTCATTCCTTTTGGAGATTTTGTGTGCGTGTGTCAGCTTGCATGTTCTTTGCCCTGTGGTTTTGCATGACTCACTAGTTTTTTTTTTTTACCACTTTGAGACACTTTCATATCTGCTTTTCAGGAGAAGCCAGAATGAATTCCTGTTTTACACCTTGCTGTACTGTGAGGGTGGGGTGTTAAAGTGCTCACTGTTTGATCAGTGAGGTCAAGACAACATCATTGTTTGTTCATGACATGGAGGGCACATATAACTTCTGTCTAATCAGATTAATAGCTAAATGTATGGCTCTCAAATGAACAAGTTAATATCTGCTCTACCACACTTTATCATATGATTATTTTGAAAAGGTTTTGATGACGTTTTATGACTGAAACTGTCTATCTCGCTTCTTTTTTCTCATTACATCATCTATCTTTAGAAATGACAATTGCTAACTGACAAGTGGATTTAAATATAGCATATCTGGTAAATTCTTGAAACTGATCATAAAATTTGTATCATAAAGTGATGAACTAGGAGAAGCCAAAGCTGAATCATAACATTTATGAGGTGGTAGTTCTCTGATAGTGCTTCCTTGTAGTTTATGAGACACCATGCCCGAATGATGAGTAAACAGAAAATGTAGCACCGAATGAACAGATAAAGAGGGAGGAGTTGCATCTTTTAATTCTGTCATAGCTATTTGTGTTCACAACCGTAACTATGTGAGAATATATTTTGGCATTGTGAAACTGGACGTGTCTGGCTTTCTCTATGGCATGACTTTGAGTGACATGAGATAACATGGGCCTCTGAGGCCTCTTCTTTACATGAGAGTGAAGTAATGCAGCTCTGTTCTAGAGCGCCTCTCAGTGTCAGACCATCACAAGAAGAGCCTAATTAGACTGATTGATTTGTTGGTACCATGACAATTTATTTGCAAAGTAAATATTTATGTTGTAAATCCACATGCCTGTCAAAGATGATATGCTATCTAATATCACCAATGATTGATTTAGTTTGGTTTCTGTTCTAATTTAAACATTTGATAAGATTATAAGCTTAGCAGAACCTTAATATTGATAAGTGAGCAATAACACTGAATTAAGCCAATTTTATTTGTACATCCTTATTGTCTTGAGTGTTTCTCTGGCAGCAGTATGCTGGACTCTACATATGTTTTCATGCGTGCTGCCATTACACTGTGGTGTCTAAACAAACAGATTTCCAGAATCCAGATCATGTGTTTTGGCAGTCAAGTTACTGACAGGTCAAAGAACCAATCAGATAACAACAGTCTTTATCTGATTGCTCTGTTGGCAAATTAGTGAAAGGAGTTACAATGAGCTACAATGGAGTAGCCATCCGCCCTGAAGCCAAATGACTAGTAGTTGTTTTTTTGTTTTTTAACACAGTAATACTGTAAAACAGTGATGAAAAACAAACTGTACTGTGATTAGCTAAGACTAGCTTCTTAGTAAAAAATAAATAAATTAAATTAAAATTAAAAAATTAAAAGGAGAGAAAATAATTAAAAATAAAAAAATTACAAGAGAGAAAAAAACAAACTGTCAGTCATGTGTTGTGTGTGTCATGTGTTTCCCTCTTGTGTCCATATTTGGTTTGTTTCCTGTTCTTATCCTGTGTATTTATAGTCCTGTCTGTTCAGTTAGTTGTCGTCTGGTCTACTCGTTACTCCCTGGTGTTTCTGTGTGTCAGCTCTGCCTTGCCTTGCCTTGTTTGGATTTATTAAAGACTGTTATTTTGAGTTTATCCTCGTCTCCGTGTTCCTCGTTCTTCCCCGATGTGTTTTTTTTTTTTAAATATATACAAAAAAGAGAGAGAGAGAGAACAAAAACACATACAACAGTGTAGGAATAAAATTATGCATCATCAATGGTGCAAATGACAAAAATGGAAAAAAAAAATAAATTGCCTCATTAACTCCTGGGGACTTAGTCGCCCGGAGCGTGTGAATCCAAAAAGTCTCTCGTTGTAGAAGCTGTTTCTGTCTATTTCTAGAACGAGGGATAGATTCAATTCCACTCACTTTAAGGGAATTCTCAGCGACATGACCCACCTCATTATAATGCTTCGCCATTGGATACAACATTTTTCACACGAATAGTATATTTGTGTTCAGCCACTCTTAAACGCAATTTCCTCTTTGTTTGACCTTCATAAAAATGTCCATACTCCCATTTTAGCCTATAGACTACATACGAGGAATTGTAATTGATAAAAGACTTAATTTGATATATTTTCCCAGAGGACACATCTGTAAAACTATTAGTTCTCACCATATTATCACAATGTTTACACCGCCCACATCTAAAATTTCCTGCTAAAGAGCCCAACCACATTATCTTTTCAGGGGCAGGAAGATAGCTGCGTACTACCTTATTTCTTATAGTTGGTGAATGTCTATAACTGACCATTGGTTTTTCTCGAAAATATGTTGTATCCAATGGCGAGGCATTATAATGAGGTGGGTCATGTCACTGAGAGTTCCCTTAAAGTGATTGAAATTAAACTATCCCTTGTTCTATGAGAGGTGGAAATAGCTTTTACAACGAAATACTTTTTTTGGATTCACACGCTCCGGGCGACTGAGTCCCCAGGAGTTAATGAAGAAATTGATTTTTTACCATTTTTGTAATTTGCACCATTGATGTATAATTTTATTCCTACACTGTTGTATGTGTGTGGTCACTCTCTTGTATTTTTTATTTTGTTTTCTCTCTCTCTCACTCTCTTGTATTTTATTTTATTTTTAATGTTTTGTTTGTTTTTGGTTTTTTTCTCTCTCTCTATTGTAATTTTGTATTTTATTTTTTAATTATTTTCTCTCCTTTGAATTTTTTTCATTTTATTTTATTTATTTCTTTTGTTGTACTAAGAAGCTAGTCTTAGCCACACCCACATATTACCCAGCTGTTTTTGATGATTCATTAGTTAACATTGGTTTAAGAATACCTGTTTGAGCAATTGATGTGTATCCTGAAGAAGGCTGTTTTTGCCGGAACGCATAGATCTACTTTTAACCATTTTGTAATGATTTAAACCCGGTACATTAAAGGCTTTTTTTTAATCTTACCATGTGAGTGCCTTGGAAGTATTTTGTCTATATAATTAGATTTTTTTACCTCCACCATAAGGACAGTGTGTAGCACTCTGCTTCTGTTTTTTGTAAAAATAATCATTTTATTTCTAAGATGAGGCCTGAAAGCTACTCACATGTATCATTATATGCCAGAAGTATGCTAGTTTTATGCTTTTCCAGTGTCTATCCTTCAAGATGACCAGTGTAAACTAACCTTTTTACTTTGCGAGTCGTGTTTTAGTTTCTTAACACTCCTGAATCCACTCATTAATGTACTCATCACTGGAGTACTCTAGGAGCAGAGCTGGGAAACACAGGCCATTGTATCAGCTTTCAAAACATATTTAAAGGGGGAGAAAATTAATCTTTTTATTAATTTACTGAAATTAGATGTACAGTTTGCTGACTGTATTTTTATTTTTTTGGGTTGACTTTTTTTATCTGTCATTCTTTTTTGATCCTCCCTTTCTCACCGTTTTTCTGTTTCTCTGCAGAATGCTCCCATTCCAAGCCGCTCCAGGACAGTTTGGTGATGAGATCAGGCAGCCAGGACTGAGATGTTGGCGAGTGGAGAAGATGAAGGCTGTTCCTCTGGCCCAAGCTGAGGTGGGGGCTTTCTTCAATGGTGACTCCTACCTTGTGCTGGAGAACCGGGGTGACCAGGGAGCAGACCTCCACATGTGGATCGGTGAGATGATAGTGGCTGATTTTCTCTTTTGGTTCACTTTGTCACTTCCTGTGCTGTCTGAAAGACACAGGATAGACACTTTCAGTATGTAGGGTGACGTTATAATATCTTATGGCCAGTAGAGTTCTGTAACTAAATCTGATTTTATTTTTTGATGATGAAAATTATTGTTTTAAAGGGACACAAGCACCTCAACATTTATCATTTATTTCCTTAAAGATTTATTTTCTTATGATTTATATACAGTGCCTTCCATAAGTATTGGAAAAGTAAAGACAAAATTGCTCTGTTGGCTGTGGAGTCAAGACATTTGCAAATATGATTAAAAGATGAATACGAGACAAAACTACAGATTGTCACATTTTATTATTAGCCGTTTCAACACATACATGTTTTACCAAATAAAAGAACAGCACTTTTAGAGTTCATCTCACTCATTGATGTGAGCATAAGTATTGGGGCAGTTGAACATAAGGCAGATATAAAAGATTAAAAGCTATTATTTAGCTGCAGATCCCTTGCGCACAATCACAGCAGTGAGTCTGTGACTCTTGGTCTCATCCTTTGAAATGCTTTTCCCAGCCTCTAATGCAGCCATTTCCAATTGTTGCTTGTTTTGGGGAGTTTCTGCCTTTACTCTCCTCTTCAGCTGGTGAAATTCATGTTCGATCGGATTTAAATCTGGAGATTGACTTGGGCAATCTAAGACTTTCCATTTCTTTGCCCTTATAAATTCCTTGACTGAACTGGCAGGGTGTTTTGGGTCATTGTCCTGATGCAATATGAAGTACTTCCCAATTAATCTGTTGGCATTTTCTTGAATATTGGTAGGCAAGATGGTTTTGTACCCTTCCAAATTCATTCTGCTACTGTCGTCATACATTAAGTCATCAGTAAAGTTGAGAGGGCCTGTTCCAGAGGCAGCCATGCATGCCCATGCCATGACACCACCTCCATCATGCTTTACAGATGAGGCTGTATGCTTGGGATCATTGCAGTTCCCTTTTTTCTCCACATTTTTGCTTTCCTGTCACTTAGATGTCTCATCGGTCCATAAACACAGTTCCAAAACTCTTCTGGCTCACCTTGGTGCTTTTTTGCAAACTCTTTACGTCTTTTTAAAATTTGTATTTTAAAAGATACTGTAATTATTTTTCAGAAATCAAACCCTCCAAATGTGCCATCTTAAGAAAATATTAAATTTCTCTTTGAAATTGTATGGTAGGGTCTGATGTTAGAACTTTATAGTAAGTGCTATTTTGTAACTGACAAAAGACTGTTGTAAGGCACTTCCATAACGTACTGAAAACTTCTAAACATTTAGGAAGGGGCAAAACCTCACCACTCTAAAGGAGAGGGTGGTGCTTGGTTGAACAAGACAAGAGCATTACTGTGAAACAGAATGCAACACAATAATCATTCTAAATCGATTATCTTTTCATCATAATTGTTGAAAGCCAAATTCATGACTGAAAATTAAGTTTGGTTAGACACCCAGTCCTACCACAAAGTGCTATTAATTTATGTCAAACGGCTCTCAGCGTCTGGTTTATCAGACAAAAAAACTGTTGCTCAAAGTCTGTTGTGCAGATAGAGGAAGTGGTTGCATTGATGGCATCTCACAAAGGGCAGAATTGTGCAAAATTGTGGTAGTGTTAACATGCACAGCATTTCCAGGGGCAACCATGCTGTCAGAATGATTTAGCTGTTATGCCTAATTGCCTTCACTTATCTGTTTTCGCTGACTTTTTATTGGCATGTAAAAGTTTGTAAATTCCATATTATGTTGAAAAGACTGGATATATATTCATGTTCAGTCTTCTTCTTTCTCCTTGTTAGGAGAGAAATCGTCTCGTGATGAGCAGGTAGCTTGTGCCATGTTGGCTACACAGCTGGATAACTTCCTGGGTGGAGATCCGGTCCAGCACAGGCAAGTTCAAGGCTATGAGTCCCCAGAGTTCATGAACCTCTTTCCCCGAGGTGTCAGCTATAAGGTGAGATGTGAGATCACGTGAACACACAACCACACAGGAAAAATTGAATAAAGCTGCCAATGGGGTGGTACCCTAAAGTAAAAAAGCTATGTTTGTTACCTTATTTACCCTTAAAAGGTGCATATTACTGTCTTAAATGTAAACCTAAAGTGTACATAATATGTACCATTTAAAAGGGTACCGCCCCAATGACAGTCTCTAAAAGTGCACATGTATACATACAGACTTTATATAAAAATAAACTGATCGTTACAGTTATACTGTATGCATAATTAAATCAGAGTGCCTTTCTTTGCATAGTCACGCTCTTTTGTTTCTGCAGGAGGGAGGTGTGGAGTCTGGCTTTAGAAAATCACAGTCTGGATCTGGACCCGTTCAGAGGTTATACCAAATCAAAGGGAAGCGTAACATCAGAGCCAAAGAAGTGGATTTGAGCTGGCAGAGCTTTAACAAAGGAGACTGCTTTATACTTGACCTGGGCGAGGTGTGTGTATTTGTGTCTATATGTCTCTGTATGGACAGTTTGATTCAAAAATCTTGGGGTCAGTAAGGTTTTTTTTTAAAGAAATTACTTTAATTCAGCAAGATTGCATTAAACTGATCAAAAGTGACAGTAAAGACACTTGTAAAATGTTTCTATTTTAAATAAATACTGATCTTTAGAATTTTCTATTCATCAGTGTCCTAAAAAACTGAGTAGTGTTTTCAACATTGATGATGATAATTAGTTGATGATCATGTTTCTTGAGCACCAAATCAGGATATTAAAATGATTTCTGAAGTAATATTTTACGATCTTAATGTTTTTACTATATAAGAACGTATTTGGATGCTGGAACCACACAAGAATGCTTTACATTGTACAACAAAATGTCAAACCATGTAGCATTTATTTGAAATGAACATCTAAATGTTTTTATTCTGCAGATGATTGTGTCGTGGATAGGATCTCAGGCAAACATCTTTGAGAAGCAGAAGGTGAGAGAGATTGCCAGTCTGATCAGAGACACAGACAGACACGGCAAAGCCCAGATCACTAACATCAATGAGGGAGAGGAGACCCAGGAAATGCTACAGGTAAAAAAAAAAGCCAAAACACCTATTGCTGAACTCTGAATCCAATCCCTGGTTGATAAGTCTGACATCTCCTGTCACAGTTTGCTTGCTTTTGGTACACTAACAAAAAAAGTCACGTTTTTTAACCTCTATCGCCATACCAAAATCTCAGGCCCAACAGTGAATCATCTTTTCTGAAACATTAAAATATTGGTGGCTGGAGACTGTAGAGTTTTTAAAAATCTCAGCTTAAACGTATGCTATAAATATATAACGCTCATAAAGGCTGTTGAAATGAAGTAGAGGTTTAGAAGCAGTGTCATCAGAAAGTGTTTTTTTTGCTCTCAAATTAAAGCAAAAAATCCTCTTTCTTCTGTTACAATAAAAAGGTACTTGGTCCAATGCCAGAGCTGAAAGAAAGCACTCCAGAGGAGGACAGCCAAGCAGATGCATCCAATTCTGCCTCCCTCTACAAGGTACCACAGCTAGCATGTATATATTAATCTAAATTGTGGAGGATTACATGTGTATTTTGATATTAGGTATCTCACCCATACCTATTATGCACATCCATTTATCTGATCCAAAATTCCTTACATACCTTGTCATTCCATTTCATGTGTATCCAATATGGAAAAATGGTCAATTCTTCATAGGTTTCAGATGCAACGGGGTCGATGAAGTTGACCAAGGTGTCGGAGAAAAGTCCATTTGCCAAGGACTTGCTGGCACGTGATGACTGCTTTATCCTGGACAATGGGGCCAATGGAAAAATCTTTGTTTGGAAAGGTAAGATAAATTGTGTGTGTGTATCATAATAACTTAGAATGCAGCTAAAATAATTTAGTTTGGCCTGTATGTGTATCTTTTAATACCTTTTATTCAGCAAGGATGCGTTCGATTGATTAAAAGTGACACAGTAAAGACTCAGTGCTGTTCATTGTTACAAAATAAATGCTGTTCTTTTGAACTTTATCAAAGAATCCCTCACAAATGTATCACAGTTTAAAAAAAACAACTAAATAAATAAAATAAAAAAGCAGCGCAACTGTTTTCAACGTTGATAATACTACTACTAATAATATTACTAAGTTTCTTGAGCATCAAATCAGAATATTAGAATGATTTCTGAAGAATCATATGACACTGAAGACTATAATGGCTGCTGAAAATGTAGCTTTGCAATCACAGAAACAAAACAGGTATTTTAAATTGTAGTAATATTTGACAATATTACTGCTTTCACTGTATTTTGATCAAATAAATGCAGCCTTAGTGACCATAAGAGCCTTCTTTCAAAAAACAAACAAACAAAAACTTACCAGTCCTAAACTCTGGAATGTAGTGAATTCATACACACAATTTCATGGAAATATTTCATTGAAAATAAGTTGTTAAAACATTGTCAGGAAGTGGAGCCAATGCAGAAGAGAAGAGGGCTGCTCTGAAAATGGCAGATGACTTCATCCAGCAAATGAATTACCCCAAGATGAAAACACAGGTCAGCTAATGTTGTTGTGTTTGGCTTAGTTCAGCAGCTCAAACAAACAGATTTTAACTTCTGGTTGGTTATGCAAGTTATGTACACATGCGTATTCTATGTTCATTGTCTTTGTTCAGTCTTTTGAGGCATTATGCAAAAGAATTAAAAATCTTGACTTTATAACATGACCCCTCACCCAGAAATCTATGATCTATAATTGATTTTTGTCTTAAAGGTGGAGATTTTACCACAGGGCAGAGAGACCGTTATCTTCAAACAGTTCTTCCAAAACTGGAATTAAACCGCATTTCACTGCATGATCGGAGAATAAACTGCACTCAACCAGCTGTCAAAAGACTGTAACTTACTTCAAAAAGATCACAGAGATGTTACATTATATACAAATGTACAGTTTTATTAAATAAGATCAGCTTTTGTTCATGGAGGGTTGCAGTAATAATGCATATGAGTGAGAGAGGCTTTACTATTTGTCTGTTACCATATTTTTATGATTTTAAAAGGGGTTTATATTGATAAATACAAATTTTGACGAATTTGTAATTATTTCCTCCTAACTTTATTTAGAAATTAAAACTATGTTGCAACCATGATAACCACAAACCCTGAGTAGATACCACTTCTGCTTAAAAACAGAATGATGCTACTAACATTTTTTTTTTTTTACTCATTTTGTGTATGTAATTGGAGCATGGCAATAAAAAAGCATATGCAAAAATTGCTCTGGTTCTGGTATTATTTAATGCCCTGGAATTCCCCTTTAGACAGGTAAGATAAGATGACACGGAAGTTACGCCGGTTAAGGGTCATGTGCAGTCTATCAGGGCATATTACCATATATGAACTCATGTTACGAGAATTCTGACCTTACCAACTTCAGGTTTATTTCTTTGTAAATTCCTCTGCTATGAGGTCTTTTTATTATGATTTTTATGTGTGAACTATAAAGTTTTGTTTATTCTTTTGGTTTTGCTTCATATATCTGAACTTTGGATAGATGGAGGAATAACATTTATCTCATGGCTTCAGAAAATGTTCACCTACATTTCTCATTAATCAATGTTAGTGTGTTTTACCGTTAGGGTGTGATATTATTCAGAATGTGATAAGCAGGGTGGGAAAATTTCAGAATTTAAGGATACTCCCCCCTTACAGTTAATAAATCACAGGGCTCGCAAAATATATGTCCTGTTGCTATTGTGTTTTCCAGTCAGCCTACCAAAATGCGTCCCCGTCCTGACAACTATCTTGAATAGTGATCTAAAATTCCTTCCTTGATTCACATTGTTCACTCGCTTCTAGGGGTAAACTGTGTTGTAGTTGATCATTTGCATGTTTTTTAGTCTTGTCAATTTAAACATGCAAGCGTTTAAACCGTTCAAGCGCATGAAGAGACGAAAGTGCAATTCGGATGCACGCATTTTATCACTGAGGTGCTGTGCTAATGTATTTTTACAGATGTCCACGTGCTAAAAAATTACCCTTTTTTTGTGTGAAAGATTCATGAATTAAAAGGTGGAAAATGTCCATTACCATCTCATGCTTATGTCATTTGAGGGTGTAAAAATAGGATAAAGTTCATGCCATCAGCTGAAGCTGTATCTTGAGCAGGTAATCAACATTTCCCCGAAAAGGTCAAACATGTGATTTACACAGCATGCCATTATCATTATCCTATATTTTTGGGCTGTGATTATATAGCCTAGATACGTGCTAGTAAACAAACAACGATGATACATTATTGAAATCGACTGTCATGAAATGCATGAACTTCTGGTTAATTTCTGAGATTTAGTAATATTTCAGTCCTCCACTTTTTAAAGTCATGGTTCACCAAAATGAAGTGTTAATATACTTTGATATGCCCCTTATAATGACTAAAATGATTGTTGTATTTTAATCATTTTTAGCATAAAATAACGTCTTATAAGCATTTTGCCACGTTCCTGAGTTTGTACTTATACATTTTGGCAATAATGTAAGCATTTATTTGTGTTCCTTTCTTGTGAAAAAAATGCCTAAAATGTAAAAAAAATAAAAAAAGCAAGATATTTAATAAAAAAACAGACTTTAAAGTTATGTCCCCCTGTCTGAATTCAACCCCGTCCATTCTGCGCCCATAATAGACTCCACCCATATATGACATAATTTACCAGAAATGACATAATTCAGGTCTCTTAAATAGACTATATTAATGTGATTTTTTTTTTTTTTTTTTTTTTTTTTCAACATTTTATTTGAATCCTTAAGTATACAATGTACTTTTCTTTATTGTTGCTACATGGTCTACATGAGGAGCAGTGGAAAAACCACAACCCTGTCAAACTTACCCTTGTCACAAATATATGTATTTTTCATTGTTACAGGGTTGTAAACTTGTGACAGCATTGAGTTATTTGATTCATTTATTACATTTTATTAAAAAAATAGTCATGGTTTAAGTACACAAACCAAAATCATGTCCTTAAACACATGACAAACATAAACACACACAATTTGTCAAATTTTTAACTTGAGTCTCATAAAAATGTGAAAATTATGATAAATGTGACTTTTTTGTCATTACATTTTATAAAGGAGGCACGAGCAGTAAGTAGGTGTTTCTGTGTAAAATCCATTTTAAACCAATCCCATTTAGTCTATTACAGGGTTGAGAATAAATGGTGTCAAAATCAGAAAAACACTGAAAATAATAAAATGTCTTTAATGCTTGAGGTGGGAAAATATGTTTTTTTTAGAGTTTTGATATGTGCCAAATGATTTAGAAAATGAATCATATGTAGTTGAAAAAAATATATATTCCAAATTGAAATGTTACTGAATCCCAAGAATGACCCTTCTTTTATTGGCTTTTCAAAAATTGAAGGTAAGAAAAAATAGATCAGTTTACTGGATCAAATGATCATACTTCTATAATCATTTTCTAGTGAACTCTTTCACATATGGACAGAATTCATATTTTGATAGTTATATAACCTTACAGTCATATAACCATTCACATTTTATATCTACTGGCTAATAAAATCATGCAGAGGAAGGATGCTCACGCAAACCAGAGGTCCTTTGAGTAGTATTAAAAAAAAGGTTACTAAATATTAGAAACCGAGGAATTACTCCACATGCAGTCTTTGCCAGTCAGTTCGTGTTCAGTGAATCAGTACATGCATATGTGGCATGATAGTTCACACATGATATGCATTGTGTGAGTATGTTCACTATCTTTCTTTTTTGGCATCATGCCACATTGACTACTCTCTGAATCATTGCTGGGAAAGACCATATCTCATCACGTAGCTTTTCTTGGCCTCCGCCTCATACCATCATGACTGTAATAATTCAGGTCCAAAGTTCAGATTATGCAGGTGCTTAGCTAAAACAGGGGCTGACAGAGCACCAACGTTCAGTTTCACTAGAAGCCCTCAGCGCTCACTTGCCTGCCCTACACTTCATCATGGGTAAGTCTCATGTATAGCTTTTATCACGATGCCAATTACAAGGTGCCATTTCTAAGAAATTCATATTATTGTTAACTGCTTTGATAGATTTATTATATGGAAGCATCCATAGTAAGATGATTATTATTTAATGTATGCATTTGGCAATCCCATGATTTTATCAACAGGAATAATTATAATGATTATTGTTATTATTATTATTATTTAGGCCTAGTGATTTTTTTGTTGTTTTTAATAATATATAATATTTAAGTTAATTGATAAGTTATTTAATATTTAAGTTCATTTACATTAATAATATAAATACATCCCTTAAAAAAAAAATCTCTTGTATAGGTGAAAAGTCAAACACTCTGAAGAGCATCCTGAAGGACAAGAGCATGGCTCGTAACAGTATGTGCATGCTTGTATTTCTGTTTAACTGTAACACATTACATTCATTTCAAACTGGAAGCATAGTCAGATGAAACTAATTTAAGAATCCTTCCATCTTTCTTTTCCTCTACCCCAGTGCCCCAGAAGCAGAGTAACTCTGTTGGGGTTGTGCGCTGGACAATATCAGAGAAAGATATTCAGGTCCACAGTTCTGCACCCACCAGCCCCTTCAAGAACAGTAGCGGCTTTTCTACCCGTTCACAGGTAATACTAACTAACTCACTGATGTTATGGTAGATCAATGTTCGCTCATGATTACAATAACTTGTACACCACACTCTTGGTAACTATTTTGTGTTGATTTCCAGCAAAGGCAACGTCAGCAAAGCCTGAATGATCTTCGGAGTTTGGATGAGTGCATCAGATTCATAAACCACTGGAAGCAACAGGTGGCACAAGTTTGCAAGGTAGGCCATGGATTAATTTTCTATTTTACCACAAAAAAAAAAAAAAAAAAATATATATATATATATATATATATATATACGTCAACATTTTTCCCAGTAAATATATTTCTAAAGGTGCTGTTGACTTGACTTTTTCACCAGATGTCGGTAACAACCCAAGTGTAATAAAATGAAATGACACAGGGCAAAAGTATTGAACTACTGAAATTTATTGAATACTTTGTACAAAAGCCTTTTGATAGCTTCAAGACGCCTCCTGTATGAGAAACTAGTCACATGCATTGCTCAGGTGTGATTTTGGCCCATTCTTCCACAGAGCCTTCAAATCTTGAAGGTTCTGTGGGTCTCTTCTATGAACTCTGATCTTTAGTTCTTATTTTCTATTGGATTCAAGTCAGTTTTACTTTCTTTTTCTGAAACCAATTGAGACTTTCCTTGGCTGTGTTTGGGATCATTGTTTTGCTGAAATGTCCACCCCTGTTTCATCTTCATTATCCTGGTAGTGTAGGTGTTGGGACTGAACCAGATATTAATCATTTCCACGGACAAGGGGGCAGGATTGCTTTCTAATTACTAATATATTTTAGCTGGTGTCTTGGCTTTCCATGCCTTTTTGAAGCTCCCTTTCTTCATGTGTTCAATACTCTTTCTTTGTGTCATTCCATTTTATTACGCATAACTTAATTTCTGAACTAATTTGTATTGATTCCTTTGTATTTATTGATTACTTGGGTTGTTATCGACAACTGGTGAAAATTTCAAGTCAACAGCACCTTTAGAAATATATTTACTGAGAAAAATGGTGGTGTTCAATACTTATTTTCAATACTTGTATACACACACACAGAAAACATGTAATGACAAGAATAAGAGTAATTAAATATAACAATAACAAATAGCAAATAACAGTATTCAAATAATTACTTTAAAATAATGTAAAATATTATTAACTTTAAAATTGTAAAATAATATTAAGAAATTGTGTGTGTCTATCTATCTATCTATCTATACAAGCAGACACACACACACATACATGTATATAAACAGACAGATGTGTTAGATAATTTCTTGGCAAACTCCTCTTCGCGTGCAAACCCAACGGCAGTCAATGCCTTTTATTATTCTTATATGATAAGCGTTGCCATGCGAGAAATGTATGATGCTTGATTATTTTATGTTTGCCCAGGGTAACTGATAACACCTGCAATCCTGCATGTGAAATCCTGGGCCTTGTCACGCTATGTATGTGATGAAGAGTGTTCATGTCATATATCAGTTATTTATTTTGGCTTTATATAACAATATAAAAGACAGTTATTTAAAATGGTCTCTAATATGCTTATATTATGCTTTTGCCTTTGACATTAAGAAACAAAATTGCATCAGGAGATGGCAAAGGAAGAATGATTTTAGGGATACACCAATTTTAGACCAATACTGATAAGCCAATATTTATAGTCATGTTATGGTCAATAACTTATAAACAGACAATATAAAACAACATCTTTATTATTGTTTAAATGATCAAATAATAAATCATTAAGAACTGAATGCTACGAGAAAATTGTGTCTCATCACAACATTATAATGTACAATATAAAACATGGATATTCATTTTAAATGTAGCTAAAAATTTAATTTGACAGTGTAATTCAATCGTAAGTGTTTTTAAAGATTTAAGGTATAGTTCACCCAAAAATGAAAATTCTGTCATTAATTATTCACCCTCATGTCATTTCAAACCCGTAAGAACTTCATTCATCTTGAACCACTGATGTCACATGGACTATTTTAACGCTGTCCTTACTACCTGTCTGGGCCTTGAACGTGGTAGCTCTGTTGCTGTCTATGCAGGGTCAGAAAGCTCTCAGACTTTTTTCTAAATTTTATTTTTTTGTGTCAGCATTAGATGACAGCAAATGTAAAAAATAGGGGAAGTGAGCATGCACAAATAAATGTCCAAAATCAACTGATAATAAATTAAACAAACAAACATCTAATATAAAATGAAAACCAATATGCTTCCTATATATATCATGCATGCATACATGTGTGTCTGTGATTTGCAGAATGAGGATGATCCCGGTGAAGGGTGCAGCAGTCAGGCAGAGCAGCAGATAGACCCCAGAACTGAGCGCAGTCTTGAAGAGTGTCGCAAGCTTATTCTGCAGTGGGCCAGTGAACTTCAAAGTGTAGACAAGGTGAAACTGACTGTACTACAAAAAAAGACAAACATCTCAATCATACTGTTCTGTTCATCATATATGAAGAACTTCCCCAAACTAAGCCTTCTCTGTTCCTGTGTGGACCCCAGCTGTCTAAAAAGCATCCATGGATGAAGGAGAGGATTGATGAAGAGGAGGAAGAGGACATAAAGAAGGATAAAGATCAGAGTGAGGTGGTGCAGAAGAAGATCACGAAGTGGGCCAAAGAGATACAGAGTGTGTCAGAGGTGGGGCAGCAAGCATATCTATATTATCTAGAACGCAGGTCTCTTATGCGTTGTCACAAACACTTTAAGTTGTCCTAAGTCCAGTCATGGTTTTCTGCTTTCTTGGAAATAGTTTATCTTTCAAAGTCTCCACTTGTAAAATAGCACTTTAATATACAGTACATGTACATTTAACTACCCTATAGATAAGATAATCAGAAGTGATGAAAAGTATGTAATATTTGTTCTTTCTGTCAAAATGCAGAGCTCTGGAATGCTGGGAGATGAACTGGCACGGCTGTTGCGTCTCCTGGGACTGAAGAAGAAGAAGCTGGTCTCCCTCATGCCACTGCTGGAGTTCATCACTTGGAGTTTGCTGAAAGAAGACAGCAAGGTGGGATGGCTATGCACTTCTTTCACTGTTTGTGTTTGGGACATGGTGTAGTGTAAATGTTTTGGAAAGTGGTGGCATTTTTATGAGGAAATGGCAATTATGTCAAACTAAATAAAGTATTAAAACTAAAATAAGTATTAAAATGTGGTTATATAAAACTATGAAAACTAATATTCTATCAATATGACAGCACTTTTTTAAAAATAAATAAACAATAGTTCCATACCTGTGATACAATATATATATGTGTGTGTGTGTGTGTGTGTGTGTGTGTGTGTGTGTGTGTGTTTTCTTATCAAGCACAAAGTGTGAGGCTGTAAAATTAAATTGTCTGAATTGATTCAGCGATAGTGCTGATCAATTTATGGATGGAAAAAATGAATTCCTTGTCGTTAAGGGAGCAAAGTGCAAGAGAGCAGCATTAGTTTACAGCCTGTGACTGGATATTGCAGCCTGTGATGTTTGAGCATTTGCATTTGAGATACATTTATTATGTACTGTAAAACATTATATTAAATTGTGTCTGTTTAAAAGTGATGAAAAGTAATGTATTATATTATGATTTTAAAAATCATAACTTTTTGGTTTTATCAGAGTGTTATCTGTGTGGTAAAAGTGTGGTGACAGGTCCATTTATTTGATTTGCAACTTCAAACAACAAAGTCTGTAAATAAGCCATATATCATGTCATTTAAATCCTAATGTACAGTCTAAGTGATGCAGGGTGTCTCATAGGATCCCTTTATTAAAAATTCATGTTTTTAATATTTATTTTAGGGCATGGTTCCTCATCTATGGCTTTCAGCTAAGCAACGCACCTGGAAAGCTGGTGAGGGATCCGAAACCTAACCTAAAATGTATAAAGCTGAAAATATGAATAAAGCTGAAAAGTAATGAATATTAGTAACTTTTTTCTTGGTTCTTTTTTGTTTTCAAACAGGCATGCCAAGATACATCCCTAATTCAGGTAACTATAACTTTTATGGAGCACATTTGAGATAATAAAAAACAATACCATTTTTATGACTTTCTAAAAGGGGGAGGGGGGGTCTGAAGAGATTGATTGCAGTCAAAAGAAAGAAAGATGTCAAATTTGAGTTAAATAGTTGTCTGAAATGTAATGAATAAAACAAAGTATAGTGTTACAATTGTGCATTAAAAAATTAAAATATGAAAAAACAACTAGATTTGTGATGTTAATAACTGTGGAAATGTGTTATCAGTCTGTGAAAAGGGTCTATAGTTACAATTTGCCATGGGAGTGTGATAGTCTGGCTGTCATGATTAACTTTCATAGCTAGTTAGTTGAGTATTCAAATGTATTGTCTAAACTCAAGACTCAATATTTTTCTCTTATTTTTCAGTCTGGAACTGGATTGTGAGTGCAGGAGGTATGTTTATATCTTTTAAATTTGACCTTCCCCCCAAAAAACCCTTCACTCCAGCATTTACAAAAAAGTGTTAAATGCATTGGTCCTAATGCCTTCACGTCCTTCTCTCAAATAGCTGATGTAACTCTTGATCCCATGACCAACCAAGCTTGGCTGCAGCTCTCTGATGACCACAAGAAAGTTCAGGAGGGCCTAACAGAGGCCAATCTGCCTGACAGCCCTCAGCGATTTGACAACTTGCCCTGCGTCCTAGGCTGGGAGGGCTACATGAGTGGCCGCCATTACTGGGAAGTGGAATTTGCAAACAATGGTTATTGGAAAGTTGGAGTGACAACTGCCTCCTCAAAGAGGCATGGCCGCTTTTCAATGAATCCCTCTACTGGTTATTGGGTCCTGTGGCGCAGCACACGTCAGTTTTTCGCTTGCACCAATCCCGAAACAGCACTACCACTGCTGCTGGTGCCCCGAAGGATGGGAATATACATTGATTACGAGGAGGGGCAGATTTCGTTCTACAATGCAGAGAACAAATCACACATCTACACCTTTACAGGGCACTTTCGTGAGAAGCTGTACCCTTTCTTTGCCTTGCTGGATGGCAGGGGAGTTATAACCATATGGTCTCCTAAAGAGCTTAGCCGCTTTTAACAACAGAGCGTGTTTAAAAGATCATCTTCCATTCTGCGCTTCTGTTTGAACATTCATACATTAACAAATGATTTACTGGAACCAAATAAAAAGCTACTCCTAATAGCGACCTTTATATTTAGATCAATCAACACTGTTGTGGGCTGGACCTCCTCAATGAGAGCTATTAATACTAGAAAGTAAGGATCTCAATTATTTCCTCAAAATGATTGCTACACTTATGTATCTCTTTATTCATTTATATAATACTTATAAAAATGTATCTATGCTTGTCTACTTTCATGTATGCAAGTAACAGTATGTGTTTTGACACAATTATTTAATGTGTTATTTAATGTATCTCTGTTCATCCTGCAACCATCAATAAGATAACTACACGGTATTTATTGTATCACTGTTTATGTGTGAATAATGTCTATTCAAATGTTAATCTTTCTATTTTTATAGTAGCTCTGGCTGATTATACATAAGTATTAATAAAACATAAAAATACAGGTCACCATATGTCTTCTTATTGCACTGCACTGTTGTACTGAGAACACACCTTTAATTTAAGTCAAACTGAATATAGTATTTATTTGACAGTTCAGCTTTTATTAAAAACTAGTCATTCTTAAAATTTATTTGCACTTGTGCTCAGACAGAAGAGCAATGTGGTCAAAAAAGGACCGTGAGGCACCTGCTTCGAATGAAATGATCGCCACTGCTGGTACTCCAGTGGTAACTTCACCTTCATACATGTGTGCGGTGATTAAGGATGTGGATCGATGATAACAGCCTTCTCAGCTTACCAGTAGGCTCAGCAGATCCCATCTGGTCCATATCTGTGACCTGATAACCACTGATAACGGCCATTTAATCGACTGATATCATTTGAAGCGGGTGCGTAAGGGGGGTGGGCGGTATCCATCTAGGCTATCCATATAAGGCAGCTGAACAGAGTGAAAATCCTGTAAGGGATCTGTTGATAATATATATATATATATATCACTGACAAAGACTCATGAGCCTTTGAAAAGCAATGCAAATCATACTGTAAAATAAACACTTCAGGTTTTCTTCAAAAAGAATCCCCCAAATTACTGAGGAAATGCTTGTTTTACAGGTTCATCTCCAAAAATGTTAATATCGTGAAAAAGTTCTTTTTTTTTGGTAACTTATTTCAAAAAGTGAAACTTTCATATTTTCTAGATTCTAGATTTTCTAGATTACATGTAAAGTAAAACATTTTAAAAGTTTTTTTGTTTTAATTTTGATGATTAGACCTTACAGCTCATGAAAGTCAAAAATCCAGTATCTAAAAATATTACAATATTTACATTTGAGTTTCAATTAATGACCATCCCTACAGTATAAATTCTTTAAAACCACAATAATGGGGAAGACTGCTGACTTGGCAGTGGTCCAGAAGACGATCATTGACACCCTCCACAAAGAGGGTAAGTGACAGGGGGTCATTACTGAAAGGTGTGGCTGTTTACAGAGTGCTGTATCAAAGCATATTAAATGCAAAGTTGACTGGAAGGAAAAATTTAGGTAGGAAAATGTGCAGAAGCAACAGGGATGGCTGCAAGCTTGAGAATACTGTCAAGCAAAGCTGATTCAAACACTTGGGAGAGCTTCACAAGGAGTGGACTGAAGCTGAAGCCAGTGCATCAAGAGTCACCACGCTCAGACGTCTTCAGGAAAAGGGCTACCAGCACTTCTGAAACAGAAACAATGCATCTTACCTGGGCTGAAGAGAAAAAGAACTGGACTGTTGCTCAGTGGTCCAAAGTCCTCTTTTCAGATGAAAATAAATTTTCATTTGGAAATCAAGGTCCCAGAGTCTGGAGGAAGATTGGAGAGGCACAGAATCAAAGCTGCTTGAAGTCCAGTGTGAAGTTTCTGAAGTCAGTGATGATTTGGGGTGCTGTGACATCTGCTGGTGTTGGTCCATTGTGTTTTATCAAGTCCAAAGTCAATGCAGCCGGCTACCAGGAGATTTTGAAGCACTTTATGCTTCCATCTGCTGACAAGCTTTATGAAGATGTTGATTTCCTTTTCCAGCAGGACTTTAGCACCTGCCCACAGTGCCAAAAACACTTCCAAGTGGTTTGCTGACATGATATCACTGTGCTTGATTGGCCAGCTAACATGCCTGACCTGAATTCCATATGGAATCTATGGGATATTTTCAAGAGGAAGATGAGAAACAGTCGATCCAACAATACAGACGAGCTGAAGGCTCAATAGTGCCTCAGCAGAGCCACAGGCTGATCGCTTCCATGCCATTATTCACTGATGCTGGAGTTTGTGCTAAAGGAGCCCTGACTAAGTATTGAGTGCATAAATGAACATACTTTAAAGAACTTGAACTTTTCTGTTTTGCAAATCCTTTTTTTTTTTATTGATCTTAGGAAATATTCTAATATTTTGAGATACTGGATTTTTGACTTTCATGAGCTGTAAGGTCTAATCATCAAAATTAAAACAAAAAAACTTTTGAAATGTTTTACTTTACATGTAATGAATCTAGAAAATATTAAAGTTTCACTTTTTGAAATAAGTTACCAAAAATAACTTTTTCACGATATTCAAATTTTTTTGAGATGCACCTGTATTTGTTAAAAAAATCTGCACTCTCCCTACGAGCACGAGACCTGACCTATAGGATTGGGCAAACAGACTGTCAACACAGTGTATAAACCAATCAAATCCTCTCTTTTAAGGCCAATTCACACCGCACAGACAAATGCCAACAAACTAGTCTGTTGGATCAGTGTGTTACCTGTTGGCGTTGGTTGGAGTTTGTTTTCACCTGACTGAACATGCTTATAGATATAGGATCATCCATTTTCTCCCCAGTCAGTGAGAGTTGGTCGGTGTCTGTTGGTGCAGTGTGAACATGACAGTTATTTTTCATCAGATTCTAAATCCAACGGCCAACTTGAGCCAACTTGTTTGTTGGAGTTTGTCTGTGCGGTGTGAATTGGCCTTTAGCTAAATTGTGTCCAGAATGGAGCACAGGGAACGGAAAGAAACAGCACCATTGTTCATAACAAGGTTTGTTGTGTCATTATTCATTTTCGTTTGTTACACTGGGTGGTGCTGATGGTGCACAACAAATACATAATGCCACAAACGACTACAATTATTGTTACTACTGTAAATCCATAGTAAATTAATACGAAATCTCAATTAAACCGTGTTAGAAACCTTCACAGTCGTTTCAAAACCCAAATCCATTTTTTTATTATTACATTTGTGACTAATACTAAGTTACCACAGTTCTATTGTAGTAACAATTAACTTGTATGGTGTTCTGGTGGAACCTATGATTGCCATGATACATTTTCTCAAGTTCAAGATACAAGCTCACAAGTTCAAGTTTGTCTTATTTTTAAATAAGCTTAAACAATAATATTTTATTTTTTATTTAATCTGCTTGCAAACTGATATTACATTATTAAAATGTTTACAGAAATAGATATGATTATAATACTTATATAATGATAATTCTAATAATAAATATGAACTCTTCTCTCTTTAATAATAATAATTCTTCTCTCTTTGAAGAGAATTTTAAGAAAAAAAATCATGACAGCGATGCCACTGCTGTAACAAGACTGTTTTCCACTTTGAGTTTGTTCCTTTGCTTGGTTTGGACTTGGGTCACAGCTGAGAAAGCCACTTCACACAAGTAAGTAGATCCACGGGATAAAAAGCAAACAGTGTTATTGTTTCGTCTGCATGGTTCATCCTTATTTCACTGACAGAAAGGCTGCTGCTGCTCACATCATCACCATCTTCACATTTGTCTTCAGTTCCCTGGAGTGTGACCTTCCCTTGTCAAACTCATTTTAGGTTGATTGTCGGATCGGATAAAATGTCCCCTTGTGTGGGCCAAATTGTTAAACATTAGTTTGCTCACAATGGCATTAATATTACCCCTACAAACTACAACAAAATTTACAAAACTAGGAGGACTGTTTTTCCCCCCACAGATGATGCTAGCTTATTATAAAGGTGTTTTATTTTTTATTTTTTTGTTGCCTCTGTATCTTGAATAATATTATATTATTATGGACTCTCAAGATGTGTTATTGTTTGTTTTTTGCAAAGTGAGTTATATGGCATCTCATCGCACATCATTTAAACAACAATTATAATATTACAGTAGAAAACATTGCATACCCTAAGCTTATTTACTTTTCCCATCCTAAGCTGCAGTGCATTTCATATTGTCGTTTAATATTGCACTTTCTTAACTTTCTTCTTTTGGACATGTTTAAAATCACAAGTAGCCTAACTTGCCACACAAGTGTAGGGGAATTTACAGTTAAACCCAAGAACCAGGAATGATGAACAAAGACCAGGAGTCAGAGATGCGATCAATTAAAGAAACATTTACTGAAGAAAATAGTTTGCAGTTACATTTATCTGATGCTTTTATCCAAAGCGACTTACAATTGCTATATATGTCAGAGGTCGCACGCCTCTGGAGCAACTAGGGGTTAAGTGTCTTGCTCAGGGACACATTGGTGTCTCACAGTGGATTCGAACCCGGGTCTCTCACACCAAAGGCATGTGTCTTATCCACTGCGCCATCACCACCCCCTCCATTAGTTCCATCAGCAGAAGTCAGCTTCAACACTCCCGATGGAGTTCGTAGGCCGCTCTGCGTACATGTTCCAGACACCAATAGTTATACTCTAACAGAGGTCACTAATTACGTCAATACATACGTAAGCATGATTCTGGTTGGTAGATAAACTTAGAAAATGTCCACACATGGACGCAAAACTCAAAAGCATATCTTCTAGTGATTATTTTGGTGACAAGTGATCAGATGTAAGACGCAATAGGTCTCTCCAGAGACGTATATCTGATACACTGGACATCAGGGCGACGGCAAATCATGATTTTATATCTAGCTGCAAAGATAGATATTCACACACATACGCAGAGAACACTTATCTGTACTTCAAGGTTGCCGGGCTCTGCCCTGAATATTATCAAATATGGTTAACCACACACACACACAATGAGAGAGTAAAAGTAAAGATGCAGACTAGAGCCATATTCAACTCATTTTCTAACATGCATAAAAACTTTGATTAATAATTATTCAAGAAATACTATAATTAATATTATTATGAAGGCCATTGTAGATCTGCGATCCACTCCTTCGCAAGCATCAGTTACAATGCAGCTGACATCACTTATGTTCTGCTTTAAATTAAAAATAAAATCTTGTAGCAAAAACACTTAATGCAATTTTCAAAATAATGTTTTATTTATTTTATTTTATCGTTCAAATTCAGACTGTGAGTTTGACACCCCTGCTCCAAAGATTCCAGATGCACCTATTTAGTCCTGTTCAGCTTGTTCTCAATTTCTAAATGGTTTTCAATTATTTGTCTATCAACTGTCACAATAATCCCGCTCTATGTTTATTCATCCAGCTCTAGACGTTTTATTCACCACTTGGTCAACATAGTTATTGTCATTAAACCAGTGGCAGATTGTAATATTTAATTATAGAACTGTACTGACTGCATTGGTTGATATCTTATCAAACATATATATTTCACCAACAGTACAGTAGGTTTGGAAATTGGTGAGTACAGGAATCAGATCTTGAATCAAATCTGACTTTTCCTTGGAAAATGATTAGTTTTACCATCACAGGTGGAATGTTTGGTGCTTAAAGGTCACAAGTTTTGTGGAGCTGTTCTACAGAACTTCACCTGAGAAAACTACTGCTAATCCATTACTACATCCCAGGAAAAGACAAATAAATGTCATACATTTTTAGAAGGTTGTACAATTAACATCATGCTTTTAAATGTTGACAAAATTGACAAATCAATTTTCAAGTATGTACATACATTTAAAATTTACAGTCTCTTGATGAAAAATGAGAGGGTGATGTTGATGGCTCCTGTATACAATGCTGTCTGGAATAATTAATGCAATAGTTGTAAATATATTAAAATAGAAAGTAGTTATTTTAATCTTTTATTGATATTTTATTAAAATAATAATATATTATTATTTACAATATTTTTATGTAAATAAAGAAAAATTATTTGCATTAAGTACACTAAAAATGTGTGTGTGTGTGTGTGCGCGCATTTACGGCAGGGGTGGGGAACGGTGATCCTGGAGGGCCAGTGTCCATGCAGTTTAGCGCCAACCCTAAATCAAACACACCTGAACAAGCTCATCAAGGTCTTCAGGATACAGGTAGGCTTCATTTTTTCAGGGTTGGAGCTAAACTCTGCAGGACAGTGGCCCTCCAGGATCACCGTTCGTAAAAAAAAGGAAAGAAAAGAAAAACTACTTATAGGACATTTATTTTGAAATCTGAATGAATCTTCACTGTTCACGTGTGGCATCGTTCAGCTGACTCAAGTTTGCACTGAATCAACAGCATTGGACTTTAAACTGCGCGGTGCCTATAACAGCTAAAATGGGAATATTATATAAACACCTGAATGCGTTTTCGAGATATCTGTTGTGCAAATCTAGACAGTTTTCAGTCAAGTTATCTTGATTATAAAGAGCATGTCAATTAGCTGAGTCGTGTCGTTTCATTTTCGGAAGCTGCTTAATCACTAATAATGTCACTTGTGGAGTCTGAAGAAAACACTCCGCTTCTCAGAGGTGATATTACAAGGTATGTTTTGATAATTGCATTTGTAATCAAGCAGTCTGGCAGGGCTGATCTTTTTATGTGTGAATTGGAAATATTTAGTTCGAGCAATCTAACAATGTTGCCCGTGTGTTATGTCACAAGGGAATTTCTGTCACTAATGCACAACAAGTTCAAAATAGATTAAGTCATGCCAGTGTGAAACAGTGAAGATATGAATGTGCCATCTTTCATGAGCTCCTGCCATAATACATGCATAATGCATGAAAGAAGTGTAATTAAATAGGCTTAAGTGTATACATATCAAGTGTAAACAATCAAGAGCTATGCTTATATATCCATGAATGATAACAAACTGTCTTTTCCACTGTAAGTGATGGGGATGCAGAAAGAAGCCGCTGGAGGTCCTTCATGGTCATGTACTTCACCATGTTCCTTAGCAGCATTGGTAATAAACATGTTCTTAATCTCTCACACCCATATTCCTCCTTTGACCGTGTCAGATTAAAGTAAACACTGCTGTGTAGATGTATTGTGCTGTCCGGTTCAGTGAACAAACATGCATCCGTTCATTTTATATCTGAAAACCTGCTGTAACCTAACCTCTAATTGTACACCCTGCTATGCAATCCAACATTTTATGCCTTTTAACCTCGTAAAATATAGTAAAACCACAAGGAATCTCTCTGTACAGCTGTTGCAATTACAGTAGATGGATACATTAATGTTAGTTGCATTGTTTGTATAGTACAAAGTACATGCGTGTAATATGTATCATTGATTGCATTGTTTTTTTCTTAGGTTTTACGATTGTCATCACTTCCATATGGCCCTATCTGAAGAAAGTAAGTGTAATTGCATTTACACACACTATATTACATAATATTTAGGCTATACATTTGTAAGTTGATGCATTTCCTGGGAATCAAACTCATGATCTTGGTGTTTCCAGCATCATGTTCTACTGCTTGATTTACAGAAATGCAGTGTATTCTATGCAGCTGTGATCTGAGTGAAGTGAATGTTCATTAGTACGGCAGTTCTATAAATTCTGTGCAGAGTGTGATACCCTGAGTTAAGCTTGATGTACAAACTGGAAGTGAAACCGAAACGAAATGCACATATACCTACTTCTCTAAGAAAGTGTGCCAAACATTCTTAAACGCATCAACTGAAACCTGTTGAATATTTAGATTGTGAATTTATTTATTTTTTTCCCCCTGAGAATGTTAAATGTTGTCTAAAATCTGTAGAGGTTTCAATTCTGTGAATGGGGGGGATCCGTTTTTTAAATGTGCCCTTTATGTAGACTATGCTGAAGTGTGTGCAGTTAGAGTTAGGATTATTCGGGGCACTACACCATTTAATTTTTTTTTTAAGTTATTTTATTTAAATTTATTTAAAAAAAATATATAGTCTCCTGTTGAGCACTTTTTTTTTTTTTTTGCTTGCTCAGTTGACTGAAGGCAGTTGCACATTAATTTTTCAAGTCTTGTTAGTCTGTGACTGTCTTGTAAATCCATCAGTTATGCTCTACATTTCTTTTTTTAGACTGATGAAAGTGCAGATGCCAGTTTCTTGGGATGGGTGGTTGCTGCATATAGTTTGGGTCAGATGGTGGCCTCACCCTTCTTTGGACTGTGGTGCAATCACAGGCCTCGACGAGAGCCTCTACTCTGCTCTATATTCATCAACTTCTCTGCTAACATTTACTACGCCTATGTCTACCTACTTCCCTCACACAAAAAAGTTCACATGCTTTTGGCTCGTACTTTTGTGGGCATTGGAGCAGGTAAATTTACATGCACGTCTCACTCAGTTTTTTTTTTTTTTTTTTTTTTTGTTTTTTTTTTTTTAAGAGAAAGAAATTATTTCCTTCAGCAAGGATGCATTAAATTGATCCAAAGTTACAGTAAAGATATTTTGTTACTAAAATCTATTTAAAAAAAAATTGCTGTACTTTTGACCTTTTTATATTCATTAAAGAATCCTGAATTGTGGTTTCCACAAATAAATTGGCATATTAAAATTATTTCTGAAGGACCATGTAATGACATTTTAAAATATATTAAAATAGAAAACAGTTTAATAGTATTTAATTTTTTTTTGTATTTTACTGTATTTTGATCAATAACTGCATCTTAAAAAGATATGTGCTTTAAGAAAATACTACTATAATTAGCTATCCAATATAATTTGAAATTCTAAAATGTTTATTTTACAAAACTTCAGCAAATGCTGATGCAATTATTATTATACAAGGTAAAGTATTTTATTTATATGCATTAAGGTCCTTTATCCTGTCCTGTAGGTAATATAGCAGTTGTGAGGTCCTATCTGGTTGGTGCCACTTCCCTGAAGGAAAGAACCAATGCAATGGCTAACATGAGCATCAGTCAAGCTCTCGGCTTCATACTTGGTCCAGGTTTGTGTGAAGGCAGTAAAAGCATGTTAGTTGCAGAATGCATTTGAAGTGAAAATGTTCTGCAAGAACAGTAATTGTTCCCAACTTTGTCTTTAATAATTTATTAGGGCTCATTAACTGTAAAAGATGTTGATTGCGTTAATTTCTCAGTCCTGCAGGCTGCTCTGTCATTCATTGGAGGGACTGGCATCAGTGTGAAAGTCATCCAGCTTCAGGTTAATATGTACACCGCTCCAGCACTGTTGGCAGCCTGCTTCGGGATCATTAACATTCTACTAGTTATATTAGTCTTGAGGTAATAATTTAATCTCAGTATTTTATAGCATTTGGCAACAGTTAGATGATTTACATTTGAGTGTTTTATTTCAGGTTTGACCAAGCTTACATTACTTGACTGCACTTGAATTAAGCAATGCATAGAATTGAAAATGTTTTAAATTTATTTAGGGAGCACTGTGTGGATGACCATGGAAATCCTATCCGAGCAATTAACTACACCTCAGAAGGCAAGATATTTATTTTATGATTTAAATACTTCAGCCGTGTACAGTGGTGTCATTGTGAAGTCTACTTCATGTAGTAATTCAAAACATTTTACACCGTTTTGTCTTTCTGCCTTTAGAGCAAGTAGATGTGGCTCCTGAGGTAAAATGTGTTACTGACCAGATTGCAGTATTCACATCTAATGTCCTTTTCTTCATCATTCTCTTCATTTTTGCTGTGTTTGAAACGTAAGTGGTGACTTTAATCTAGACTCATTTTTTTAAAAAGGCTAATTAGTGCATATTCATGTGTACATTTCCCCTTCAGTATATCTACTCCTCTATCAATGGACATGTTTGCATGGACAAGGAGAGAAGCTGTTTTGTACAATGGTATCATATTGGCTTCCATTGGCTTTCTGTCCATCTTCGTCTTCCTGGTGGTAAAAGTGGTCTCAGCACGGTAAAAAAGTTTAAGGTTTTGGTTATTGGATTTTTGAAATTTTTCAAATTTTCTCTATTGCAATATCTCATGTATTTTAAATGTTTTGAAGAACATTTAGTCATGCTCTTTTTACTTCAGTTTGACCCATCTCAAGCTTATGGTGCCATAAAACCTCTTACAAGAATTCATCTTAGGAAGTCTCTGGTGTTTTCTTTCTGCTGTACCCAACTCTTATAATGGATGTTAGCAGTTTTTGAACACGACTTCCTCTTTGCTCTTACATGCTGACTGATCAGATCTCAGATAAAATCAGTTCTTTTTTTCTTCAGGGTGGGAGATCGGCCACCGATGCTTGGAGGCTTGATTCTCATATTTGTGGGTTTCTTTATCTTGTTGCCATGGGGAAATCAATATCCTAAAATACAGTGGGCAGGTAAGGTATCCAAATTACTCAGCAAAGCTGGTTTCCAAGTTATTTTATTATTAAAATGGCAATATACACTACTGTTGAAAAAGGGTTTTAAAGAATTCATTATTATTCTGCAAGGATGCATTAAATTGATCAAAAGTGACGGTAAAAAGACAATTTATTTTACAGTGTCCTTGTTGCATGTTATATTTACTGCAGTTATAACAGTAAATTATGCATGATAACATGCAACTAACCTTAACCAAAACCCTATTCCTAAACCTAACCACATGGTAATGGTTTTTAAAAAAATATATATATTATTCGGTTCTTCAGTTTTGTAGTAACACTATAACTAGGGCACCTTAAAATAGTGTAACCAAGATTTCTATTTCAATTAAATGCTTTTCATTTATCCCAGTTTCTGCAAAAATATCAAGCAGCATGAATGCTTTCAACATTGATAATGAGAACTGTTTCTTGAGCACCAAATCAGCATATTAAAAAGATCTTGTGACACTGAAGACAGGAGTAATGGCTACTGAAAATTCAGCTTTGCTATCTATCATAAGGATAAATTACTTTTTAAAATGTATTCAAATAGTTATTTTAAAAGAGAAAACCATTACTGTATCTTTAATTAAATGCATCCTTGGTGAGCATAAACTCCTCTCAAAACAAAACCCCACACTTTTGGATGTGAATGTACAGTATATTACAGTTGAAGTGTGTGTGTGTATATTAAACAAATATTATCCCCATAAACAGACATTCAGAATAACACTATGCCAGCAGTACGAATGGTACCCACTCCACCCTCAAACACTTCTCTGGAGCCCACTGGATGCCCGTCTGAACAGGCCTGGTGTTTGTTTACCCCTGTAATTCATCTCGCACAGTTCATTACCTCTGACGTCCTGATTGGAATAGGTTATCCCACATGCAATGTAATGTCCTACACTTTATACTCCAAGATACTAGGCCCCAAACCACAGGTAAAACACTTCTCTTTTGAAACTTCAAATCTCAAATTAAAGTAACATGATGATTAGTTCATGTTATATATTCTCTTCCCCAATTGTGTGTGAACTCAGGGGATTTACATGGGCTGGCTGGCAACATCAGGAAGTGCTGCGCGGACCCTCGGGCCTGTGTTTGTCTCTCATGTCTACAGCATCCTTGGACCCCGATGGGCCTTCAGTCTCATATGTGGCATAGTACTAGCTGCGATCGTTCTCCTCTGTGTTATGTACAAACGACTTATTGCCTTCTCCATACGCCACAGAAGGATAGAAGATGAATGTCATGACTGACAGGTGCCCAGCTACTGAAGGACAGTTCAGAGAAGTGGGCCTGACTTACAGATGCAAAACGTCATGAATTGTTTCTAACTGTATAAATTGTGGAGCTTTTCAAGCATAATCCTGATTCTGAAGAGGCTGAAGTAGTTGTAAATGTAAATATCTTTATATATTCTATATGTTGAACTGTAATTTCTCTTGCTAACTAAACTGTGAATTTAACCACTATTATAGCAGCATGACATGGATTGATACCATATAAAATCAAACTGGCAGACTCTTTAAAAAAAAAAAAAAGTCCCATGTGAACCACAGCATTAATGATTGGCAGCTCAATGGGTTATGAAGCATCACAGATTATGAGGCCTAAATACTGTGCGTAGTGAATTATGATTGTTTCAGTAGTCTATTTTAAATTGAATTTCTGGTGTTGTAAAGCACTAACAAATGTGTCCGGTGATTTATTTAAAACTGCACTGATGGGACAGGCTTGAAAAGGATGTTTAAGTTTCTTTCCTTTTAATAACACTAAACTTAAAACGCACACTAGGTGCTGAGCATCACTTGACTTTGGCAGCATCCATAATCACGGGTGATTACCAGCTACTGTATTTTAAATTCAAGCCAAATGCTGTTTTAAGCACAAATTCTAAAGCACAAAATTTGAGAACTGTCAATAAATTGTTCTTCTGTTTAAAAAAAAAAAAAAGTGAAGTATGACATGCTTTCCAGCTCTTTTGTTCCCCTGTTCCTTTAAATACATTAAAATTATATATATATATTTTTTTAACAAGAAATCTGTTTGTCTTTTTTGAAAAATACACAAATGACATCCATTCAAGTAGTTGTTTTCAAAGGTTTTATCCACAGATCGTCACTGTTTGAGCCACATAAGCTGGAACAAAGCTTCTTTGAAACATTACTCCAAACCATGGATGAGGTTTGTTAACACAACGTGTCAATTGTACTGAGAAAGTTGTAGTGTAGGATGAGCTTGTGACAAAAACAGGATGCAAGACGATAACTTTAGCTGCACATGCACAACAACCTTCTTGTATAGATGTAGGTTTAACACCAGCTAGCCATTTCACACTTTGTGATCTCACGGTGATCATGATGCAATTTTCAGCAGCCACAAACCCATCCTGTAATGCTCTGTGAGTGAGATCATGTAACTCTTCTTCTCCTCTTGTTCTTAGTTGTGGATTTGCCAGCAATGCGTTTTAACAGGTCTGGAGCACCATGGCCACTTGGCACAATCATTCTGTTGGAAGAGAATTATATTAATATTAAATGGACTTGAAAAACCTTTGTATGAGTGCAGAAATCATCATATTAAGTGTTATTACTGTAGAAACATGTTACTACAGTATTGTCGGTATAGCATCTTATTCTGAAAAACTTAGTTTTTTTTAATATTTTGAATTTAGATTTTTTTTTTTTTTTTTTTTTTTTTACAATTAGTTTAGAATGAGATTTGTTTTTAGTAACTTTGTGTTTTTGTCATTTGTACTTTTTTTTTTTTTTTTAGGTCTTTAATTTCAATATAGTTTTAAATTATTTCAGTTTTAGTTATTTTAGTACATTAATTTAGACTAAATAAAATCAGAAATTGGGAACTAATGGAAATGTTATTTTTTAAATATTTTATTTCAGTAAATGTTTTTTAATTCAGGTAACATTTTTTTTGTTTAAATTATAATAACCCTGGTTTATACTCACCGTTTATTGTGTTTCTTAGGACAAGCTCTAAGTTTGTGTTTTTGGCTGCCACAGCTGAAACAGCCAGTTTGGCTCTGACCACAAGGGTGATCAGGGAGAGCACAGTGACCACATGAGGAACAATGACGCCATGCTGGAGAGAGAATAAGAGCAGAATGAAAGTGGTAAGAGAACGAGAAATAAACACATTTTAAAATAAAACATCAGAAATAAACATCAGTTTAAATGAATTCAAATTTGCTTACAAGGCTTCACACACCGTCCACATTCATCACAGTGCCTCCATTCTCGCCCATCCTGTGAGATAAATAGGGAAATGTCAGTTAATCTACTAATAAACCTATTCCATACACTGACTTAGACATAAGTATTCACCTTAGATGGGCACGTGTCACACTTTGGGCAGTGTTTGTTTCCTGCTGACACATACCTCTCACAAACACTGCAAAATCTGAGGATTGATAAAATAGTTGTAAATGTTAAACCACCTTAAAAGCAGTTTATAACAGTATTTATAGCTAATTACATTCAAAAATCAAATCATTAAGTGCATGTTTAATCATATGCAATCAAAATCTGCATTTTGCAAATTGGTTCTCTCAAAAAAACCTTTTTAAAAAGCTACAAAAATAAAATGATGAAATATATTTTGGTAGTCATTGCTTATTTGTAATGTTTGGTGACTATTTTAAAAACAATTAATTTTTTAGGCATCTCATCCAAATCAAAACACTTATTTTTGTGCACCTGTAACCTTCATCCTCTGGTAGAATGATATCTTTGGGGCTCAGATTGGTGAAAAGTCGAACAGGTGACTGCTTACGGCCTGTCTTTCCGTGTTTGTATAGAGGGTGGTTATCATAATCAACCTGAGAATGAAGAATAACACAAGACTATAATACCCTGTAAATGTATTATATTTATTAACATGTTTATAACACATTATTCCTATAATACCTGGTAATCCAGCATAGAGAAGGAGGGAAAACACTCCAGGATACGGGACTCAAAGAAGTACGGGAAGATCCAGATCATTGGTATCTGACCTGCATCGCTTACTAAAAATCAACAACAGCAGATAAGAATGATAACATTATGAAGTGTCTGTTTATAACACTTGCTCACCATCATGCTATTCCAAACCTGTATGACGTTATTTCTTCCATGTAATATAAAAGGAGAAATTCTGTGAAATTGGTCTCTCCTTTCAATGTAATTACCATAAATAGGGGGAAACTGAGGGTTTCAAGTATGCAAATACCATAAAAATAATTTGATGCCATATGATAGCTTTGTGTGAAATCAGCAAACACAATTTTACTTTCGTCTTCCAAATCGAAGTTGAGCAGATAATGGTAAACTGTTGAAAACTGAGCATTCATTAATGCATTTTGTTTTGAAAGTAAAACATGCACAAGTACAAGTTGTTGCAAAAAAGAAGTGAAATCAAAATAATGCATGGCTTAGGAAAGCATGCCGTTCCTCATACCTTTATTCAGATTTTTCCAGGTGATTGACATCTGAGAGAAACTGTTGGCTAGTGGCTTCACTAGGCCTCCGAATGGGGGGTCTGTTATCATGACTACCTTGGCTCCTCCCTCCTCACACAGAAAGCCTTGAAAAAACGTGACCGCTTCCTGCAAAACAGCGTATCGTGACTTATCAGAATGTACTACAGTTGACCACATTTGACGTCAAATGAGGTTTGTTTTTTTTACCTCATCATCAAAAAAGTGATGGTTAAACATATTATAGCGGCAGAACTCATCCTGCCCGTAAAACTGGCAGTACCTAAGAGGGCAGAAAAACAAAGAGGTTGATAGTTGCAAAGTGCATGCAATGCGAGTGTCAACATGCATTTCAGAACAGCTAAATAAAAACCACAATCTGCTGCTATTTCCAAACCCTGCAGCAGATCAACAAGTCTGGAATTGAGCAGACATAATCCTGTCAGTTATAGAACATTGCAAAAGTGCGCACACACACATATGCAGCAGGCTTTGGCTTGTTAAAAGGGGCTACACACATTTTTTTAACACATTCCTCAGACAAACACAGAAGTGCTTGCAGGAGGACGACAACCAAACGCTTTCACTACTTCTTTATCAGTCTCTCTTAGGTGAGTCTTTTTATTGGATATTATTTCAGTACCAAACAACACAACTAATTTACATTCTCATTACAATAAAAGTATCAAACTTTTTAAAGCACTTCAAGAACCTTGTAACTTGATAATGTGCTAATGTTCATACATAAGCTATATGTGTAGGCAGCTCAAAAGTACAATTACGATTAAAATGTTCAGTTCCTTGCTTTGGGCTATGCAGATATAAATGCAGCTTTTGGCATTCAGTGTGCTAGTAAAGGCTTGCGGTGACATTTTATGCATTACCAAGAAGTCAGAAGGAACTCGTTTGCATGTCCTCTGAGAAAACCAGCCAGAACATTTTGTACTTTTTCCATTTCATGCATTAGATTTTGCAGCTGTACATAATGACACAATTATGATCACCAAAAACTACTAAAGTGATGTTTCTGCACATCAACTCCCATTAGCTCAGAGGAGACTCGGAGATGGCAGAGGAAGACTTTTGGCCTTTATCAGAGGAAATAAGTTCCTTCTGTCTGGTTACCGAGGCTCGTTCAGGAACACAAGTTATCCAGCCCTTCCCACGCTCTCCACAACTGATCAGGAGAACTGGAGCCAACTCTCCAAAACCCTCAGAGGTAAAGACAGATTTTCTAACCTGCCAGACAAATAAAGCATGGTCATGCCAGAAATATACTTTAGGAATATTGTTATAGTTGTTGTTAAAGTTGAACATGTGCTCAACAAAAAACAAGTTTAAGACTTTCATTAATGTTTGGGGTCGGTAAGATTTTTTTTTTTTTATGTTTAAGAATGAATATTATTTTTATTAAGTCTTATGCTCACCGTGTATCACTGTATACAAGTATCAGTGAAACCAATTATATTGTGAAATGTTATTATAATTTGAACTATTTTACATTTTAATTTAGTTTGATATTTTGTTATTTCTGTGATGCCAAAGCTGAATTTTCAGCAGCCATTACTTCAGTCTTCGTTGTCATATGATCCTTCAGAAATCACTCTAATATGTATCACTCTATAAAATCTTACTGACCCCAAACCTTTGAGTGGTAGTGTGCAGTAATATATAAATGATTAAAAAAATATTGTGTAAACAGCTGCCAGTCTGGTTGGATGACTTGAAGAAGGAGAGGAAAAGAACAGAGTCCCATCTGGAATCTATTAAAAAGCGGCAAGCAAACCTGAATGTAAGCGAAACCCAGCTGGGAATTTGATTTGATGGTGAAAAGTGATCTATATGACCGGTGGTTGGCATGTAGGGCTTGATCAGAAGCAGGAAATTATTATCTTTTGAATAAGAGTCTCTGATGAATCATTCAAAATAAGACCAGGAAAGTATACTGAATGTCTGCCTGACAGCTAACTATTATAAATGCTAAATAACTAATGAATCATACATCTCTGCTGAAGACGAGTTCAGAGGCGATGAAGCAGAAGGTACAGGAGTGCTTTGAGGAGCTACATATGGCTCTGCAGGAGGATGAGAAAGCTGTTCTGGACATGATAGAGCAAGACCGCCGGGAGACCAGCAGTAAAATTAACCGAATTCTTCAAGACTGGAATCAACACCTCGGTCTCCTGCAGAAACACATCAGTGCTATTCAATCTGCTCAACAGAGCCCAGCAGAATCCATGAAGCAGGTAAGCATCCAAGATGAAACAAGCATTTCATGTCATTGTAATAATCTTGTTGACAATGTATTGAATAACATATTCTCTTCTGCATGTTCTCTGCTTTCAGCCGTTTCCGGAGGATTTTACGTAAGGCCATATTTTTCAATTTCATGAATAGTGGATTTTGTGATTGGTCCTTAATACAAATACTTACAGATAACTTAATTACGTTTCAAAACAACATGCCTTTCCATGTTCTTTTGAATAGCAAACATGCTGTACGTTTAATTCCAATGTATCTTCAACTAGATTGACTAGCTGTCGTAAGAAACTGGACCCAGCAGAAGAGGCGATAAAAATGAATGAAGAAAGGATCCATAAACTCATGAAGGTTCTTAGGAACATCTCAAAAGATCTGAAAGCCCAGCTCCAACGAAAGAGCCTGCTGCTGGGTACAAAACACTATCAGCCCCTAAAACCCATAAATCAAGTTAAAGCAAAATATATTCTATAAATAGATATTCTTAAAATACAGTGCCCTCCAAAAGTATTGGAACAGTAAGGCCAATTCCTTTATTTTTGTTGTAGACTGTAAACATTTGGGTTTGACATCAAAAGATGAATATGAGATGAGAGATTAACATTTCAGCTTTTATTTACAGGTATTTTCATCTGGATCTGATACACAACTTAGAAGATAGCACCTTTTGTTTGAACCCACCCATTTTTCATGTTACCAAACGTATTGGAACATGTGACTGACAGGTGTTTTTGTTGCCCTGGTGTGTCCTATAAATTGATTCTTCAAACAATAAATAGCACTGAATATCTGCGCTCAGTTTCAGATCCGTGCAGACTGCATTTATAGTTAGTTAGACGTGTAACCAACATGAAAACCAGAGCGGTGTCTATTGGTGAAAAACGAGCAATTGTGAAGCTGAGAGAAGATGAAAAATCAATCAAACCATTGCACAAACACTGGCAATAGCAAGTACAACCATTTGGAATCTCCAGAGGAAGAAAGAAACCACTGGTGTACTAAGTAACACACCTCAAACAGGTAGATCAAGGAAAACATCTGCAGTTGATGACAGAAACATTGTGACCGCTGTAAAGAAAGACCCTAAAACAACTGTTAGTGACATCAGCAACAACCTCCAGAGGGCAGGAGGGAAGGTATCACAATCTACTGTTCGCAGAAGACTTCATGAACAAAAGTACAGAGGCTACATCTGAAACACAGTGTACACAGGTGTACATTATAGTACACATTACACAAGTAATGTAATGGCTTGGGCTTTCATCACTTCTTCTGGGACAGGCTCAATCTTCATTAATGTTGTAACACATGATGGCAGCAGCAAAATTAACTCAGGAGTCTACAGAAATATTTTGTCTGACAATTTACAGAAAGATGCAACCAAACTGACTGGGAGATCCTTCATCATGCAGCAAGATAATGACCCAAAACATAGTGCCAAAACAACAAAGGAGTTCATCAGGGGCAAGAAGTGGAAGGTTTTAGACTGGCCAAGTCAATCTCCACACTTAAACCCTGTAGAGTATGCATTTTACCTGCTAAAGAAGAGACTGAAGGGAGTAACCCCCCAAAACTAAAAGAGGCTGCGGTGAAAGCCTGGAAAAGCATCACAAAAGAAGAATGCAAAAGTTTGGTGATGTCAATGGGTCACAGGCTTGATGCAGTTATTGAAAGCAAAGGATTTGCAACTAAATATTAAGTCTTTTTCACTTTAATCTGTTAATTCTATCTGTTCCAATACTTTTGGTAACATGAAAAATGGATGGGTTCAAACAAAAGGTGCTATCTTCTAAGTTGTGTATCAGATCCAGATGAAAATACCTGTAAATAAAAGCTGAAATGTTAATCTCTCATCTCATATTCATCTTTTGATGTCAAACCCAAATGTTTACAGTCTACAGCAAAAATAAAGGAATTGGCCTTACTGTTCCAATACTTTTGGAGGGCACTGTATATATACATATCATGTGCATTTGTATATATACTGTTCAAAAGTTTGGGGTCAGTAAGATTTTTTTTAAATAAAGAAATTAATACTTTATTCAGCAAGGACACATTAAACTGACCTAAAGTGACCGTAGGGGCATTTATAATTTTACACTATTTCTATTTCAAATAAATAAGAAATTATGTTCTTTCAATTTATCAAAGAGTGCTGAAAAACAATTATATATATATATATATATATATATATATATATATATATATATATATATATATATATATATATATATATATATAGATATATACACATACATACATACATACATACATACATATACACACACATACACGGCCAAAAATATCGGCACCCTTGCAATTCTGTCAGAAAAAGCAACCCTTCTCTCAGAAAATTGTTGCAGTTGCAAATGTTTTGGTATTCACATGTTTATTTTTTTTTGTTTGCATTGGAACAACACAAAAAAAAAAATGAAGAAAAGTCAAATCTGATCCAATTCCACACAGAACCCAAAATAATTCACTGGACAAAATTATTAGCACCCTTAACTTAATATTTGGTAGCACCCCCTTTGGAAAAAATTACTGAAATCAGTTCCTGTAGCCATGAATGAGTTTCTTACACCTCTCTACTGGAATTTTGGACCACTCTTCTTTTGCTGCTCCAGGTCATGTTTTGAGATCTCTCCACAGGTGTTCTATGGGCACCATTTCAGAACTCTTCAGCGCTTTCTTTGTAACCATTTCTGAGTGCTTTTTTAAGTGTTTTGGGTCATTGTCCTCAAGATTCAAGATTTTTTTATTCGTCACATACACAATTATACAGAGTATAACCAGCAGTGAAATGTAAGTGTCCTGCTGGAAGACCCATGACCTCTGGTGGAGACGCAGCTTTGTGACACTGGCCACTACGTTGCACCCCAAAATTCTTTGGTAATAATCAGATTTCATGATACCGTTCACACAGTCAAGGCATCCAGTGCCAGAAGCAGCAAAGCAACCCCAAAACATCTTTGAACCTCCACCATGTTTGACTGTATGGACTGTGTTCTTTTCTTTGAAGGCCTCATTTCTTTTTCTGCAAACAGTGCCATGATGTCCTTTACCATAAAGCTCTACTTTTGTCTCATCTGTCCACAGTACGTTCTCCCAGAAGGATTGTGGTTTTGTCACAAGTTTTGGCAAACTCCAGGCTTGCTTTTTTATGCCTTTGTGTCAGCAGTGGTGTCCCCCTGGATCTCCTACCATAGCGTCACTTTTCATTCAGATGGCGACGGATAGTGTGAGCTGACACTGTTGTACCCCGTGTCTGCAGATCAGCTTGAATTTGTTTGGAAGTTAATCAGTGTTCTTTATCCACCATTTGAACAATCCTTTGTTGTAATTTTTCATTAATTTTGCTCTTCTGTTCACGTCCAGGGAGGTTAGCTACAGTGCCATGGGCTGTAAACCTCTTGATGATATTGCGTACAGTGGACACAGGAACATTAAGATCTCTGGAGATGGACTTGTAGCCTTGAGATTGTCCATGTTTTTCAACAAATCTCTCTCTCAAATCCACAGACAACTCTTTACACTTTTTCTCCATGCTCAGTGTGACACAACACAAAGGTTACACAAATAACATTTCTCCATTTTAATTGGTTGCAAGTGTGATTACTATATTGCCCACACCTGTTACTTGCCACAGTTGAGTCTAAATACAAATTACAGGAGCATCACATGAAAAGCAATCATTTCTTACAATTTTGACAAGGTGCCAATAATTTTGTCCAGTCCATTTTTGAGTACTGTGTGAAATTTTATCAAGTTTCACTTTTCTTCTCTGTTTTTTTGTGTTGTATCATTTGCAATTGGAACAATTTTCTGAGAGAAGTGTTGCATTTTCTGACAGAATTGCAAGGGTGCCGATATTTTTGGCCATAACTGTACGTGTGTGTGTGTGTGTGTGTATATATATATATATATATATATATATATATATATTCCCCCCCTGAATTGTTAAGAAATATTTGAATACAATTAAGAAAATTTCCATTATAGAAATAATACATTTTCAAATATATTAAAATTGTTATTTTAAATTGTAATATTTCATAAGTTCTTTAAAAAAAAAAATCATACTGATCTAAAACTGTTGAATGGTAGTGTATATCCTGCATACTATATATTTTTAAAAAATTATCATTTATGTGTCTGCATTAATTTTTAGACTGTATTATATATTCCATATATCATACTGTATTGAAGATGTTCAGAATATGCTTTATGTAAATCAGATGTTTCTGAATAATCTTGCATTTCATCTTGATAGATTCCTTTAATGTGGTGATTGACAAACAGACCTGTCACAAACAGATCAAGGTGACCTCAGAAGGACGCAGCCTGTGCCTTTCCTCAGAGGACCGCTGTGTTCCCAATGAGCCTCTAAGGTTTGATCAGTTATACTGCGCCTTTGGCTCTGTTGCTATTACATCTGGGCAGCACTACTGGGAGGTAGATGTGCACTGCTGTCCATCATGGGTTGTGGGCGTGGCTTATGGCAGCCTACAGAGGAGAGGACGGGACAAAGGTGCCAAACTTGGACGGAACAGGTGCTCATGGAGTCTTGAGTTTCAGAACGGGCATCTCTTGGCCTGGCACAACGATCGACATGTGACACTACCCATCACAGCATCTCGGGCTGCACCAAACAGAGTAGGGGTGTTTGTAAAGTATCAGAAGGGCCGTGTGGTGTTTTACGATGCTGAGACTATGAGAATGCTACAGGAGTTTTTAGCAGTGCAAACAGCCGTGTTTGAAAGAGCACATCATCAGTTTACTGAGCCTCTCTACCCAGCCTTCCGCTTTTTTTCACCCAAAGACAAAGGCCTTCATCATATGGAAATATGCGATCTCAGTCTTTAATTATTATTAGCAATAATAAAAACAATAAAGTTAATAAACAATATTCATTTCAAGCAGAAATCTTTTATAACATTGTTTTAGAACATTACTGACACTTTTGATCTATTTAGTAAGTCTTTACTGAATAACAGTGTTGATTTCTTTAAAAAGACTCAAACTTTTTGAACGGTAATGTATATTATAGTTTGTAGATACAGGACAATCTTTGAGCTTTATCAACAGTTATTAATTGTGCAAGCATATAATATATAGGCCTGTCTTGTACCAAAAAAGCAAAGGTTATCAAGGTAAACTGGAAAAACAGTCTACTCTTCTACCTTATGCAAAACAATATAAAAATAGAGTGTAATATATAATAATAAATATAAATTCCACATAACATAAAATAATCAAAAAGTCTGGTGCACCCTCTTAACAATTTAATTCTATCTATGTGACTATTTAACCTTGTATTTACAAAGAATTATGGGTGACACTTTATTTTAAGGTGTCCTTGTAACATGTTGCATGCACTTATAATTATAATAACAATAAATTATGCATAATTACATTCAAGTAACCCTAAACCAAACCTTAATCCTAACCATATAGTAAGCACATGTAGATTATTACTCCGTATTTAAATATATAATTACACTGTAACAAGGACACCTTAAAATAAAGTGTAACCAAATTATGTTGTATTGTGTTTACCTGTAATCAATATCCAGCAATAAACTCTTCATTGTCGGATTCTTGCCCTCCATATTCCGTAACTTAATCACCTCGTGCAATCTGTGAATGTGTGCAAGAGAATTTCAATTATTAAGTTAAAATGTGGAGATATGTTATCGATTGTACATTACATTGGATATTTTGCAAAGTTTACTGGCAGGAAAACAACTGCACACACATTAAGATTTTTAAAATATAAAATCTGTATAGCAGTAACTGCTTATACTTACCGTGGTGTCCCAACACAGAGAATTTTCTGGAAGCCAAACCCCAAGAGCATATCCAGGAGGAAATGACAGCTCCGATCCGCAAACAGATATTGTGCATTACTCTTCTTGTTGTCTAGAGGACACAGAAGTAGACTGGGCCTTTTCAATCGCTGCACTGTGATGTTCTCAGAAAGTGCCTTGTGTTTCGCATGATTTTCCCATTCCCCAGGAAGAATGAGCAGCTGACAGTCCACACAGAACCTTCTCTGCTCCAGCGGGAGAGAAACAAACTCTCTAAATCTGTAAAAGAAACAAACGTACACATATGAAACATTTTGGTGAGTCGTAGTATTTTCAATTTCAATCTGTTTTTGTTTCAGTCATTTCCTCTTTCCATAAACAGACATGCCAGTATCTTATTTGATGAGTGTAGTTTTTAAAATAAAAGTTATTTACCTAGAGCTGCATTCCTGATGACTGAAAAGAGGCATCTTGGAGCGGTTCTTTTCTTCTCTGGCAAGCATCCTTGCCTCAGATATCTGAAGCATAAATTAAATGCATCAAGTGAATGAAAAACTAGTATTCATACATATGTTTTTTTTTTTGTCTTCTTTGATTATGTTTTCATTTTTCTTGTATTATGTCTTACATGCTTGTGTTCAGCTGTCATTTTTTTTTTAGCTTATTACCCCTATAAAGCTTACTGTATCATATTTGGAACATAAGTTTATAAACATTGCTGAAAAATCTGATGTACACAATCTAATGCGTGTCTTCTGTTGCCTGATTGATATTTCCATTTTTCTATTCCAAAAAAATTTACTTGTATAACTTTTAGATTTGTATAAGGGTCAAAGATATTTTAATATCTGCAAAAAAAAAAAAAAAAATTTTACAAAAGTGATTTTATATACATAAAAGGCACATTAAATGCAAGTAAAGTGTCTACTTTAAAGGTTTCAATTAAGTTTTGGGAGAATAAAGTGTCAAAATGTGTGTGAAATGTTCCATTGTCATTCGGTGAAAAACATATTTATGTAAAAATTTAAACATACTTATTCTGATCTGTACGTATTAACATATATAAAAGAATAAGCGAGCTTACTAAATTTTATTGCATTTTAAATGAGTAAAAAATTCTTGCTGACCTAAATGGGATAGTGGCATAGTTTAAAAATGTAGAATTTGGGGTAAAACTAATTAGTCTTTTAATGTCATAAACTGATTCTTGAGGTAAATATGCCTGACAAGATTGTACACTGAATGACACTTTAGTGGCATTTCCTGTAAATCATGGTAAAAATGTAGCCTATGCTATTTTTTTTTTGTGCAGAAAAAAAACTATTTAATTAAACAGGACACGTTCTAATGTTCAATTCAGAGCTGTATTACACTTACGGTTTTGTTGCTTGAAACCCCTTTTTCGTTTGACCCATAACTATTATTTCATGTCAGGCTTTAATATATTCGTCTTAACCTTAAGTTTGCTTGTACAGTTCTTAGCATTTCATGAAAGAACCTTTGAAAAGTAAATCGGTTACATTAAAACTGGTACAATAATAAACACTATGTTAGTCCTAGTTAACCTTTTCGTCTGCCCACTGAAAAAAGTTGCAGTCTTTTCTGTCCCGACAAGCAGAACACGCGTAAAATCGCCTTCCTTTCTCCTCTCCATTGCCAGTTTTCACGAACAACAGAGCTGGTCCTGTGAAAAGCACGTATCGATGATTACATATGGTATTGATATTGATGACATTTTATTATAAGAAAACTGACACCAGCGTATAAGTATAATTGATTTCATACCATGTGGACACCGTGGTGCAGTTGTGTCGCTTTCATTCTGAATAATCACTTCTATTCCGCCACTATCCACGGCATCATCCAGTGTTTTACCCATATTTGCCAGAAACCTTACATGTGAGAATCAAAACAACACTCGCATGCTCGACAGGAGGCTGCCATAGTAGACAATTCTTCTTCTTCGTGTAAGATTTAATGGCGGTTGACAAGCCAATTTATGGTGTATTACCGCCAGCAACTGGACTGGAGTGTGAAGCATTAACGGGAAATAAAAATAATAATTTATTAAAAAATAATAAATAATTAAATTCTACTTTCTAATCCTGTTATCGTCAGAAAACTAATAATTTCTCTTGTAATATTTGTCTGTGAGGCACAACTTAATTAATTACTCCTATGTTACTCAGTTTTTATTCATGTGTTCTTTAATTCTTCCTTTTATTTCTACTTTACTCAGTGGAATTTGTACCTCAACATTAATATGTTTCATTGCTTGTTTAGCCAATTTATCGACTATTTCATTTCCTTGTACTTCTTTCTACATGTGCAGGTACCCATAGGAACCTCAAGACTATACCAATTTCCTGAATCCTAAAGTACTTCATAGATTAAATCTGTTGTAAATATTGATACATAATTAGTTATCCTTTTCTGAATGTTGACAGCTGCATCTGAAATTCCCGATGTAGGATCTTTAGAATCATCTGTGAAGATATGGAGCATTGAAGAGTAATTTAGATCTAGATATTGTTGAACAATAACCTTCTTGGATATAGTTTTCTCATTCTTAACCATATATTGAAGATGAAAATCTACTTGAGGCATAGGAAGCAACCAAGGAGGAATTTTCAGTATTACAAGAGAGGGACTAACTGCAGATTTCTGAAATATCCAAAATCGTAGCATCTTGCTGTCCATCCAAAACTTTTGATTTTATTATTCCCATATTCCCAGCAATCCTTCAGTATGTCCTTTACTTGATGTAATTCTGAATGCCCTTTTAGATTTTTATTCAATAATTCAGTTAAATTAAATTTTCGTAAACTTATAGGCATTTCTCCCACCTCCACTTGTAAGGCTGATATCGGAGAAGATCTGAAAGCTCCACAAGATATTCTTAAAGATTGTGCCTGAACTGTTTCTACTTTTTTAATCAAGGATTTCGATGCAGATCCATAAATTCTGCATCCATAATCAAATGCTGACCTAATCAATGCACTATATATTCTTAGTAAAGATTTCCTACTAGCTCCCCATTTCATTCCTGTTAAACATCGTAGTATAATATTACTTTTTTTGCATTTATCTACCAACTTCTGAATATGTGTCCTAAAGGTCAACCTAGAATCCATCCATATTCCTAGATATCTCATATCTTTAACTTGTTCAATTACTTGTCCACATAACTTCACTTTTATTTCAGGGATATGACTTCTCTTCGCAAAACAGACTAGTTGAGTTTTAGTCACTGATAGTCGAAACCTCATACATATCTATTCCCAAAACACCTCTTCTATGATTGATTCATGTTCATCACTCACTTCTATAATCCTGTGAAATTTAATTTTTAACAAATATTGCCACCCCTCCACCATTACCTATCTGTCTATTTTTCCGAATAGTTATAAAACTTTGTATTACAAAATCTAAATGTGATTTCAACCATGTCTCTTGAATGCATATAACGTGATGTTTGAATTCTTTATCACCAATCACCAACATTTTCTTGTTCCAGAGTAATTCCCTCAATCTGAAGATGTTTTTCAGCTGCCTTGATTATGATTTTTACTATTCCTCCACAGTTACAGCACTTTAAATGTGCCCCTTGCTCACATTTTCCATATTCATGGTTACCACTACATCTAGCACATCACTGTTAGACTGCCGCAACATGCCCATATTTTTTACATTTGAAACATCTGATTGGAGGTGGTACATATGCATAGCTGACATTTCCAATATATTCCAATATATACTCCATTATTGACTATTATGGAGAAAAGAAAACAAGACAATAGAACCCGTTTTTTTCATAAAGAACAAACTAAATTGTAATTAGTAGATTTGTATTTCCAAAACGAATCAAACTAATAAAAAATAATATGATTCATTCAAAACTACCTTGCTTAAAAAAAAAAAAGTTTGAATAGCCTGCACTACTGGTTTAAAAATAACAGTATACTATAATTTGTGTAAGCCTGTGAAACACACCTATATATCTCGCAATTACAGTTTAATTTACATTTAATACTAGCTTTAATGACAGCCCCAAAAATTAAAATCAAATACTGCGCATGCGCGTCAAAACATCCGCTACGTATTGGATCTGATCCAGTATGTGCTACAGGCCAGTAAATGGCGCTAGTGACTTGCCAATCGCTATTAAAACAGAAGAAGGTAATTGGTGAACACCTGCTCTGAATTTTGTATTGTTTATAAAAAGACCTGAAGTTCTGTCTCGTGTAATTATTAGCATGGCTCTACGGAGAACTAGAAAAGGCAGTCAGGATTCTGACGGGCAGCACAACTATGATCAGAAAATCAGAGTTACCAAGAGAAAGGAGCTGTTTATACAGCAGTTTGAGAAGGAAGGTCAGTCATGTATTACAGTCAGTACATGCTCTCTCCTGTTTGTTTATAAGCGAACCCATTTTACTTGCACTGGAACAGCCCAGGACCGACTAAATGAGATGGAGGCTAATCTGAACAAATTACTGGCCACTGTGGACCGAGTCTTCAAAATAGAGCTGATGAAAATGCCGCAGTCGCTCCACACCACGCTGATAAAAGACCTAATGAATGGTACGGCAATTGCAGAGCCTGTTTGTCCTGTCTTGGTGTTTTTATTATTATTTATAATCTTTAGTGTTTTTCAGATGATGACACGTCTGTGGGGGAGGTCACTATGGCGCTCACGGTAAAATAATGATTTTGCTGTCCTCTGGTGTTCTTGCATCAGTACTGGTGGTTGTTTTCTCTTTTCTTTTAGTGTGCATCTCCAGAAATGCAGAAGCCCTTATCTCGAAAGCCAAGCAAAAAAGGTTTGTCCAACTAAAGTGTTTTTTAAGGTGCAACTTTCAGCCTTTAAGGTTAGCTTTAATTTCTTTTAGGTTTGAGTGCCAGAGTAGGCCAACAAAGGTCATCAGCTCAAAACAAGACCGCTCCAGTTGAAGGCCCAAAGGTACTGACTCTCCATTTGTCATCTTTGTGGGTGCCTAATTTAAATTTTACTTATGAGCCTTGTCATCACAGAAACCCACTAAGAAAACCCTGCACAACAGTAAGAGCACTGGAAGTCTGAGGTAAACTCTAAATTTGATTTAATCTGGTCCTTTTAGGCTGCTCATTGGAGAATGGTACAATCTACAAATCAGTCACAATGAAGTAGTCTGATTTAATGTGTGGATATACAAATGCACATGAAAATAACCGGGGTTCAAGCACAAGTGGTCTTGGCCAACCTGGATGTATGGCTGACGGTTAAACACATCCAAAATGGAGAATAGGCTCTCACGCACACACAGAGACAGACACACAGACATGCTCTCATTTTGTTGCGGAGATATATATTTGAAATAAATGATAAGTGACAATACTTATTGCAAGTCTTCTCTCTTTAAGAGTTTTTGTCATTTTCAGGTTTTACTCATAATCTTGCATAATTGTAAACCGATAGCTACAGGATTTCTGCTGGATTTGTCACATTTAAGACTTTTTAAGACCTGCACAAATAAAATTAATTCCATATACGCGGGCAATGTCTATAGTACTCTATAGTTTCAATGTCTATTAAACTGTAAAACGACTACCAAAAGATTTACCAAGTTTTATAAAATGATAAACTTTACATTTCAGCCTTTTAAACCATTTTTAAGAAAATGGATAAGTCAAAAGTATTATTGATTTTAACAATTATCAATAAATTATTATATAAATTAAATCATGAATTAGGGTTGTACGAAATTGACAAAATGATATCTTGATATTTTCTGGGATTTTATCGATAATTAGACTATATTTTATTGTGCTGGTATCTTAAAGATTACCACGGACAGCTGACTCCTGATTTTTTTTTATTTTTTATATTCTTCATAGTCTGTGTGGTCAGTTCACATCAGTGATGGAAATTAATCTTTTCCAATAAGTTTTATGGGCATTTTTAACTTTAAGCCATTTTTTCTAATAGTGTGCATCTTTTGAGTCAAATTCGTGCATTTGGGCTATTACCAAGCAAATGAAATCAGTATCAACAATTTATCTTTGCAATGCATCTGAAGTGGCATTTAGGTGTATTTACACAGTTTAATGCAGCTCAGAGGGACACAGAATGCTATAACCTGCGGTTACAAATGCATTATGTTTTGATATTTGAAACAAAACATTGAAAACTGATGTTTGAAGTTATTTTAAAAAATGAAGTTACTTTAAATGTGAAATTAAAACCGCCAGCAGGTGGCAGCGAGTCACTGTGTTAATAAGGGAGTCATTGCGATTTGAACCGAGTCGTTTAAAAGGTTGATTAATTCAGGAACGAATCACCGTCATGTTGGTCAGAGACGCAAAACAGTGCTGTTTGGAATAAATTTTGTTGTAGAAATGGAGCAAAAGCAGGAAATATAGTGTCTAAAACGTAAGTCTATTAATAACTTGTTTATTGAACTGTTGAATAAAATAAAAATCACATTTGTAATCATGCTGACTTTTGAAGAAAGGACTGGCACTCTTTGTGAGATTAACTATATGAAATTATATACTTTAAATATAGGCTATACATTTTCTGTCCCCATATATTAAAGTATGTGATCATTCTAAATGCATTTTAATAGCCTGAATCGTACAGTGAAACTCGTACACGCACTAGTTTAACCTGTTAACTGATTCATTCTCTGCCAGCAAGTGTTGCGTTTGGCTGAAATATACTGGTTTTCCCGGTGAAGACCGAAAACAAAACAGCGCAGCACTGGATTTTTTTTAATGAAATCATAGCCTATTGAAGTTCAATCGTCACATTCAGCCATATCCCAATCCTGGACTTTCCGTCTCCAAATTTAAAACCTCTTGAAATCATAAGACTTTCTTGTACAATTTAAGACTTTTTAAGGCCTTAAATTTGATACAACTAAATTTAAGACCCTGCGGAAACCCTGTGGTATGTCTGTATGAACAAAATGGTAAACTCTGACTAAATGCGATTTCAAATGTTATAACAGTGATTTTATAATATCTGAGCATGAATCTATCTGATAAACCCACTTCAGGTCTTGCAGTCTCCACTAATGAGCTGATGAGTTGAATCAGGTGTGATAGACGAGGGAGACGTACAAAATGTGCAGGGCTGGGGGTCCTCCAGGACAGGTTTGAGAACCACTGAGTTAGTTGAATGAGCCCATTAGTGGTCTTCCGCTGCCATCTAGTGGTTATAAATTGCAATTTGTCATACAAATTGTTTTTAACCTTTATTATAATTAGTTTTTTTTTTTTTTTTTTTGACCAATCTCTCTTCAAATTTTGCATGCTTGTTTAGAATGAAATTATGCATTTTACACCGTTTTGAGAATTTGAGGGCTTTCTTTTAGGATTCATAGGCCTTTGGGTACACTATGAAAAGAACATATTATAAAATGACCGATTTATAGTTGCGCAAGTGCAAATGTTCAACTTTATGATAATTATTGACCTAGAAGGGCAAAGTTGATCAGAATGAGATCTATCGTGTGATATGAAGATATAGTGTATAAGTGAATTATGAACATTTTATTGCAATTTGAGGTCATTTACTACAGAAATACTGTGTTTTAGAGGCCGTTTTCACTGTTATAGCGCCATCTATGGTCCAATCTCCATGAAACTTTGCATGCTTAAGAGTCATCTGACACGTTTTCAAGTTTAGTAAAGTTTCGAGTTTTCGTTTAGGTTTTATAGGCATCTGGGTATATTTGGCCACACCCCTTTTTTAATGACCCCGTTACAGCTAACCAAAGGACAAAATTCAATATTTTTGATAATTACTGATCTAGAGAGTCCAGAGAATATTACTACAGTGGTTTGATCGAGATTAAGCAGAATCAGAGACTAGTTCGCAAAAGTAGGTTTTTAACAGAGTATTTCATGAACGACTTGATTGACCGTATTAGTCCCAGTGGCAAAGTTGTTCAGAATCAGGAGATCTATCAAATTTTATGGAGATCTAGTGTTTGTGTGAATATATGAACATGTTCTACAATTTGAGGTCACTTTCTATACAAATACTGTGTTTTTGAAGGCTTTTTTTAACTGTTATAGCGCCACCTGTGGTCCGATCTCCATGAAACTTTTCATACTTGTTAAGTCATATGTCACATGTTTAACAAGTTTCATAGTTGAGCTTTCGTTTAGGTTTTATAGGCGTTTTGGTATGTGGCCACACCCCCTTATTAAATGAGCCCATTGTAGCTAAGCAATGGACAAAATTAAACTTTTTTTTTTTTTTTTTTTTTTTTTTTTTTTTTTTTTTGATTATTGATCTAGAGAGTACAGAGAATATTACTACAGTGGTTTGATCGAGATTGAGCAAAAAACCAGAGAAAGTAGGTTTTTCACATTTGAGAATATTTAATGAACGATTTGATTGACGGCAATGGTTCTTGAGGCAAAGTTGTTCATTATGTGGAGACCTATCACATTATATGCATATTGTGTAGATGGGTGAAACGCCACGTGATTACAGAGCCAAAAAATCTCGTTAGCGCCAACTAGGGGCCGATTTCTTAAATTCTTACAGACCTTTAGGGCCATGGATCAAATATGCCCACCAAGTTTCATTCCGATCAGCCACCGTTAACCTTGTCTAATAGGTGCTCAAACTTCATTGGCCGATGGTGGCCATGTTTTTTGAGATGCGTCAATATCCTCATAGACACTTATGGCACATGGGACATAGACACTGCATACCAATTTTCAATTGGACTAACGCTTGCATAGTTATAGCCATTTTTGTTTTTTTCCATCTTATAGTGCCACCAAGTGGCAGAGCGTCAATTTTTTTTTTTTGACCGAAGATTGAGCTCTTACACGTGTACCGAGTTTGGTCAAGATATCTCATTTTGTTCACGAGTTATAGCCTTTTTCGTAAAATTGGCCCTCCGCTTTCGAACATTTTGGCGCCCCTTTGTGACGAGTAGAAGTTTCAACTTTTTGATTATTGATATTCACTGTCCAGAGAATTTTTCTGAACTGGTTTGGTTCAGATTGGGCAAAAAACCTAGGACTAGTTCGCAAAAGTAGGTTTTGGACAGCTCAATTTTGTAGAAAAAATGTACCTCGCACTGCAATTTTTTTTTCTTTTTTTTTTTTTAGGCTTTTGACCCAAGTATGTCTTTTATTTATTTATTTTTTGAGTCTACGACAAGTGATTTAGGGGCTATGAGCGATTTCACATTTTGGTTTGCAGTAGTGCCCCCCCATAGGCCGATTGGGGCGAGCCTTGGTATCTGACAAGAAGGCTGGACTACTACCATCTGACCAAGTTTCAGCTCTCTAGGCCTTACGGATTGTTCTGCACGATCAGTTTTAGGGAAGAATAATAATAAAAAATCCTAACAGTTACAATAGGGTTTCAGCGCTTCGTGCTTGAACCCCTAAATATGAATTGCACAGCGCTGTATACTGTATCTATAAATGGGGCTATACAGGAATCTAGTGGTTACTTGGTATTGCATAATCTTTTTTTCCCTCATCAGGTGGCACCAATATGCCTTTAATGCATTGGATTTTAAATACCTTAATTTTTTTTTTTTTTTTTTTTAATGTGCATACGTTATAGGTGAATACTTCAGTCCTACAAAATCCCCTCAAAATAGAAAATGTTAAAGAATAGAAATTAAAACAATATAGTACATTTTCCATTAATTTGTCTTTTCTATAGTCTGTTCTGACAGAAGAGGATTGTGATTGGTTGCCTAAGTGACGGGTACCAGAGGGTTAAAAATAGCTTTTGTACATGTTAGGCTGTTTCCTAAAGTTCTGCTCTCTTTGACAGGTCTACCTCAACTGTCAGTGCAAAAAGAACCCAAGGTCGGTTTGTAAAAAACAGTGATCAGGCATTTGGGTTGGGTAAATTCAGGTAATGTTTCCTCACTTGTTTTTATCAGCGAATTTCTTGTACTTGGCTTTTCACAATTATTTTTTTTTTTTTTTTTTTTTTTTTTATTCATAAATTATGAATATAACTGATAAACAGACAAACGAGTCGCTCCGTTGGTGATGAAATGATGGCGACAGCCACAATAGTAACTTCCCATGGAGAAGTGAGTTATAATATTTTGTGTAATATTTATTTTAACATTCAATAATGGTTATTTTCTGTCTTTGAAGACATTGTTCCTTTCTGAAGACAATAAAGATGACATCAATGTTGAGTTGTTGGATGATGCGGCTGTACATCAGATGCGAAAAATCAAAGTGAGCAGTTTAAATCCTGCATAATTTCATGTGGTTGTTTTAAAGAGACCCTGAAATGAAGCATAACCAGACATTTGTGGCTCTTGTTGCAGGATCTTATGGACTATCTGTGTAACAAAGTGGGGCCGAATAACACATGCTGATGCTTTTTAATAAACTGCAGCTGGTGTTTTAATTTATTTTTTTAAAGTGTAAATAAACTATTGTAAAGAGATTTAAATAAAGTTTCATTTAATTTGGTCTGTCATCCAATTAGTATTGCCCAGCCCCCCCACCCCCCCTTTCCAAGTAAGATGTCTTGAACCAACTTCATTTAACAGTGCTGATTGTTTGCTTTAACTGTTAGAGCCTAACCAATCAGACTTGTTCACTTGTGGTATTAGTGGTTGTCAAGCTCATGTATTTATTTTTTTCATAAATGGCAAAGACTACAAGCGGTCATACCTCAACACTAGATGGCGTTAATTTGCTTATGCATATTTTCCTATTGTGCGTTTGCTCAATATCAGGGTTGATACAGTGAACTAAAACCATCAATTTGTTAATTGAAGTAAAGCTTAATTGAATTTCACTTAATTTTAACTTGTACTGAAATTAACTAGGTATATTTAGAAATCTTAAATGACAAAGCTACTTAAAACAACTTTAAAAATGGAAAGTGGAAGTTATAATAGTATCTCAATATTGCTCAGCACTGTCATTTAAGTGTAATTGTTTGCCTTTTTATATCTTGAGCCATAAATTTACATGCCTTTTCATATATTATTGTCTGTAGATTATTAGTCTTGCTTTTTAGCGTGGCGTCACTGTGCATAACTCGTCCTGCACTGTTTGTGCTTTGACTAATGGTGGTTATTAGTGTCCAGTGGAGGCTTGTTGTGGGGGCCCCAGTTATGTCCTGTTACAGATATCTGAGTGGGCTCTTTTCTTGGGACAATACAAATGGAAATCTTCACTTTGGGTGGTGAGTTTTGCTTTAAAGTGACGTTATGATTAATTGTTCTTTCGTTTATATGATTATTGCTGTGGCTGATCTTGAGTTTGATTCGCGGCCATAAACTCCATTTCCCAGCCGCCCGCGGTCACAGTGCGTCTCGTGCAGGAATGGTGCTGAGGCAAATACGCACACGCGCATCACAGCCATACGGCAACACCCCGCTCCTGCATGCGCCTGCAACGCTGCGCACTACGTTTATTAGCGATTCTACAGCATATAATAACGAATTTTCGTCAGTCAGAGGTGCGAGGGCTTAATTCGCGACCTTTTTTAAAAAATTTACTATTACTGCGTTGGCTCGAGCACTTGTGCACCGGGCGGTTGAAAGATGCACGGAGCGCGTTGATGGTTCGGCGTGAATGGCGATCTAGAGATATACATGACATTGGAGTCTGAAAAGGTCTGCGGATAACAATGAGCACCGGTGAGTTTGTTGGGAGTGCGTCGCGTATACTAATCTTATTACCTAAAAGGCCGGAGATTTGTCTCTGTACGGGGTAGTCTGGTTCCACCCACCTATCCACCAGCGCTCATTATGTTGCAGTGCAGCCTTGTTGTGAGTAATGTAGTGCTGTCAAAGGTGTGTAAAGGCAGTCTCTTTTGTTTTTCGTGTGATGTGTAGCGTGTTCAATAGTGTCAGCTAGTGACGACAAACCCTTTAAGTTGGAAAACTTCAATACGGTGATTATTAAGGGTTTTATTAAAGGAAATGTTTATTTGGGCTAATTTTATTTGGAGAACTGGCACAATTTATCCACAAATCTTTTTTTTGTAAAGTCTTAAAAATCTTAAGTCTGAAAGATGCTGCTTTCCTATATTAACAAAACCAATCCTGTGCATAGTCATGATCTATTTCTTTTGCACTGTCAGATGTGGATACCTTTGTACCTTTTACCCCTAAAGGTTGCGTAGTACCTTAGATTAATCTGTATTCTTTTGGTGCTATTTTGAGCCGTTGTACCCCTAAAGGAATTTTTGCACCCTTTTTTTCTGGCAGTATAGGTGCATAAAGGTATAGGTCATTCACTATGTGCTATCTTAAGTTAACACTGAGGGTGTTAGAAGGATAGTCTGCACAATCTCAGGTATTAGTTGATTTTGCTGTCAAGGTGGTCAATCTCTAACCTTAATCAATATTGTCTATAGTTGCAAGTTCCCTTTTTTGTGGCAATGTTCTGTAACCTCTATCCTGGGTTTCATTTCCTAAAAGCATCGCAATCATAAGTAGACTAACGAGACCGTTGATGCCAATGGTTTTTCTACATATTCTGTAAGGTTCATAAAGTGGTTGCTTAATTTGAATATGAAGAGTGATACATTTAGTTTGAAACTAATGTTATTTATCTTTAAAAATGATCTTCTGGAACGGTATGTGAACCAAACTGATGCATAATTTGGTTAATTTACATCTGTATAACCTTATTTACAGGTCTGCATAATTTGTGGCAGAAATTCAACTCGTGTGAATCTGACTGATGTAATATCAGAGTACTAGCTAAATCATCATGGGAGTGACTTTGGAGTGAGGCTAGCACATTAGGGCAGTTCTTAACTGGGTTTAGTTGAGGACACAAATTTTTTTTTTATATAAGGCGTCAAGTGCTGTCCCAACACTGTGGCATGTAAATATTTATTTTTTTTAGTTCTTAAAGTGAAATATTAAAAATGAATCAGGCGTCTACAGCACAAAACACTGTGATTGGCACAGATTTGTACCCATTGCTGGTGAACTATTTGCTATTAGTTTGGGTTATATATTTATAATGCATTTATGCTACGTCTGAGCAGCAGTAAACAGTCTGTCAAGATGTACATATAAATGCCATTTCACAGTGTATGTGCAAATTTGGCGTTAATGACATAAATTGGCACCAAAATACTGAGTTTGGATATAAGCCCTTTAACACAAGATGTCAATATCTCCTCCTTTTTAAAAGTTGATGAGTCTCTTTATTTTGATGTTGATTGTAAGGTTAGTTGTGAACCACCAGATGAGAACTGCTGCATTATGCAAGTTAAGACTTTCTTTTTAGAAGGTATTTGGTTACAATGAAAGATTTTGGGTCTTTGCAGAAACTGAGCAGGCTGAATGTAAAAAAAAAAAAAATCAGCTGTTGGAAGCAAATAGAGAAATAGCTGGTGATGTCACTCCTGCTACAGTAAGTCCCTGAGAAACAGGCACTAGCAATTAGCCCTGAAATCTAGAGTGGGCCTGTGATATTTTCCTTGTCCTGGTTTTTTTGGTACGGACTGTGAGAGGAATGGCCTCCAGCTTATTCATCAAACACTAGCTACGGTAGGGACAAAATCAGAAGGCTCATTTTTCACGTAATGTTGAAGAATAGCATGGATGCTGTTTTCAGCCATTTACGGTGCCGTTCTGACCTGCAGATATCAAAAAGGAGACACACATTGGATATCACGTATGAAAAAGTGTTTGAAATATACATCCTTGCCTTCTGCATGAACCCTGCTGGTTTTGTTAATTGAGTCTTGGTTGGATGCATGCTGGGATAATGCCATTTCATCATCAGCGGGTGTGTTTGTAGGGACATTTCAAGAACGGTATCGGTGTATTCTATACACATATGGTTTAACACACCCCACCTCCCCATCACAGTAGCGCCATATTTAACTTGACAGGAGTGAAATCAAGGCTGTGATGATAGAAGTGCAGCGTGTTCAGTGGATTCTACTGTTGTTTACTACCGATATACGGATTATCTGAAGAAACTTGTTTATGAAGAGACATTTAGTAGACAAAAGCTCCATAAAACAGTTTTGAAAGTGATTAAGGTCTGTTGGTCATTTGCTGTGCATCAATGGGTCTGCTCTGAGTGTCTGGTTAATATTGCATGTTTTTTGATTGCATTATCCCACAAATGGTATGTGTCATTCTTAAAACGGCCCCTCTACAAACTGAGACCTTCTAAAGGTTTTAAATCAGAGCAAAAGTCTAAAATGAATAGTTATTCCATTAAATGTTGCATGCATTGCAAAAGATGAATATCAGTATATTGGTTACCAATACAAATATCTAAACATTCATATTTTTCATGTTAAGAAAATCTAAATTAAATGTTTCAAAACAAATGTCAATGGCGGATGACAACTTGCTTTTGAGTTGATTTTTCGATTCTGGATTCACAGAAAATGAAACGTTTTCATATTTTGCTTCTGAAGTATCTTGATTTAAGAATCTTTAGACTTTGCACTGGAAAACAAGGTAAAACTCGCCAGAATTACTGAGGAAGAACATCACTCTTTTTGTAGTGTGGTTATTTACATATTCTAGTGGTTGGGAGCAGAGCTATTCAAGCTACATAATTTTTTTTTTTTTGTCAAAAATACACATTTATTTTTTTTTAATTTTTTATTTGGACATCACTTTCTGCAACTATCATGAGCATAATGCGTAATACACTATTTATTTTTAATTTTTTATGCGACTCAATTTACACAGATGTGCGTGTATTTGAGTTATTGAAATGTTATACAGTCACACCATTAAACATTTGGTTGCGTACATGTATGTGCTAATGACTTGAAATTTGATATTGGTGTTTGCTTTTAGCTGAGTTTGTACTCAAAGGCAAAAGTCATTTGTTAACCAGTTATTTGCACTTTAATGCAAAATAGGCTTCTGTTTACCCTAAAGGCCAGCTGTGAAGAGATGACCTGCTGCTATACTTGTGACTGTGTGTGTCTGTGCATATTCTGCATTGATAACTGTCTTCAAAAGTTCAAAATAACTTTTTGCTCTGTCACATGTTTTTATGATTGTACCATGCCTCTGCACAACAGTAATAAAACTCATAAGATGCATTTTCCTTTGAACATTTTCATTATTTTATTGGAATGTAGCTCTGCTGAATATAATACTGCTGAGTCAGTGCTCATGAACAGTTTGCATGTCACCCCAGATGGAGGCGCATCTGGTTTGACCATTTTATTGCCAGCTTATTCATGAGATATAGAAACAATGTCAACCATTTTACAAGCAGTTTGCACGCATGTATACACTTTCCTTAATTTGTTCACTTTGAATATGTCTAAATATATCTTCAGACTGTCATTTTTGTCTGATCAAGCATGTCTCTTTTCCCAAAAGTCAAGGCAGCTCCTTTGGTTCAGCAAGAAAACCTCTTGTTGAACTGCTTTGTGTTATGTAGGGTTCTTGAATTGGCTCTATGATTCTTATTCGCAGATTAAAAACAATGTTCTAGTTTGTTTGCGTGTCAGGCTCAGAAAATATATTTTCCATTAGGTGGCAATAATTGCCCTTGGAATTGATTTTCAAGGACATAAAAAAAAAAAACCTAACATTTTTTTGTCATATTAAATATCTGTTGTCTTTATGTGAAATAATTAAATATAAATTTTCATTTAATCAGACTACTATCGATTGTTTTCAGTAAAATTAATCAAGACTTTTACAGTAATTTTTACTTTAACAGAGTAACACAGTTAAACAGAAGCTATATCTGATTTGATATTGCTGCTCAAAGGTGGTGCGCATAAAATATCTGAATTATTATAAAAATAAATAATTGTTATACAGACAGAACCATTGATGAATTGTTTTTCAAAACTATTTCACATCACATTTATTTCATATTTTAACTGGGAAAGAATTATATATATATATATATATATATATATATATATATATATATATATATATATATATATATATATATATATATATATATATATATATATATTAGTGATGTCAAACGATTAATTGTGATTAATCGCATCCAAAATAAAAGTTTTTGTTTACATAGTGTTCTGTTTATGTATACATAAATACATAGTTTATATTTTGAAAATATTTACATGTATATGCATTTATATATTTATATTATATATAAATATATTTAATATTAACAGCATATTTTTCTTAAATATATACATGCATGTGTGTGTGTGTATGTGTATATATATATATATATATATATATATATATATATATATATATATAAAAAAACAATACGGTTCACACTTGTAAACAAACGTTTATTTTGGAATGCGATTAATCACAATTAATCGTTTGACAGCACTGATAGATAGATAGAAAGCAATAAACTTAATGTAGCTGATTGGCCACGATTGGCCATCGTGACCATCATATTTAGTTCAGGTCTGTCTTTTTTTTTTCTTTTTTTTGGTCAACTTATCTTAAATTTAAGGTGAATTTTTTGTTAATGTTGGTGGCTTTTTTGCCCAAAACCCTTGATGAATTCTGAGCTTGGTGTGTGTGTATATTGTTGGTGTATCTTTTGCATGGAATGGAATGTTACAGCAGAGTGTGATGATTCTCTACCCATCACCCCTCTCATCCCCCCACGGTAACCAGAAGAGTGCTGAGGTTAAGGGGACAAATCCAGAATGTAGCATCCTCGTACTAAACTGATAGGTCAGGTCTGAATTTACTGGTGGTCAGTGTTCTCAGCTTAGGAGCTACAAATCAGAAGATTTTAATTTAAAAAATTTTTTGGTATGTTTTGGTTAAATATTTAAGGAAAATTGCAGTGAAATTTCAACAATTTTTTTTGAAACCGGAACTCAAACCTCTGTTTTTATAATACAATATTTTTTGAATAACTTAATCAATTTTGACAAAAACGTCCAGGCAGGTTTCAGAACACGCCCCTGTCTGCCAGTAGTTGTGCAAACAGATAGTCCTGCCATATACACCATTGGTTGAACTAGTGTTGCTGTGTCAGGCAGGGATGCATTTTCCATACAACTCGCTGTTTTTGCTAAAATAGTGCAATGCGTTTTTGAAGAAATAACTACTCATGAAACCGCAGTAACTTTACAAATCCGTTGTTCAAACCATGACGAACTGGTGTTAATGATGCAGGTGTTTGTGTAATAACTTCAGCTAATTAATCAGATTTAGCTATAAATAAAGAAAATGACTCCAATATTTTTGTTCTCACCTAGTTTTGCTTTATTTTCTCGACGTTTGATTCAATTGCGGCTTTCCTCTCACATCATAAAATGTTGCTTACTGTACTCTTGACAAACTAAAAATGTAGAACGATTAAGATAATTACCAAAAAAAAAAAAGCAAGCAACGCAATGAATTAAACAGGATGTTCAAAGTAGAAAGACTGAAACATTATTTTCTTGTAAAACGTATTCCAGTAATCTTTGGTTTACAACTTCAAAAAAAAAAAAACATTTTTTAAATGGTTTAATTAGTTGTCTTCGTGGTTTTCCATGAATTTCCATAATCTAATGTACTGTAGTTCTCACCCTCAGCTACATATGATGAGATTTGACACCTGAATACCGCTGCTGTACTGAGTCTCCGGTTATGTGGAGAGAGTAAATGACCTCTGTAAATTATTCATAACTTGAATCTTAAGGGTGTCTGAGTTGGAGCAAGCAGAGTACATCCCCATCCCTGTTTCTCTCTCTCTCTCTCTCTCTCTCTCTGTTATCTCTATCCTTCTGTGGCCCCTATTACTCTCTCCATTAGCTCAGGCAAAGAGGATATAGGATGAAGTTGAAGTAAAAGTGTTGAAGGACTTTTAAATGTAGGTCAAAGTGTAGAGAGTGAAGTTGAGCTATACAGAATGTGTCTCTGTGAGTCTATACGTTGTTTTCTTTTTTTTGGATCCTGATGAAGTCACAATATTCAATTCAAACCAATGTTCAAACACTGCTTGTACTATACACTCTCTCTTACACATATGAATGAACTATACACACACACACTCACAATTTTACATGATATAGTTTTTGTTTTATAATTTTTTCATTAATTACACACATTTTATCGGTTTTATTTTTTTATTACTAAAAATACTTTTAAAAAGATTCTGTTTACCTTAATATATCCGGAGGAGGTCACTTATGTGTAACGCTTATCTTTGTAGATTTGGTTGGGTATCCTAAACTTAAGTGGTTTTGGTGTTTGCCAATTTATCTGCTTCTGGCAATCCTACTGTCTCTATTGATCATGATGTCCAGATGATAAATTGCCTGAAAATATCCTATAATATTTGTAAGCAAATTTGTTTAAGATGATGACATACAGAGAAGAAAACGCCCACAGGGTGTCAAACTTTTAAAATAAATCATCTCGACGGACAGAAAAATGAGCACAGATTAGTCAGGCACATGTTCTCTATCTTTGCAAATCATACAAAGGGAATTATGTAATGTGTTTTCTCTGAAGGCCGAGCTTGGCTCGCTCACTCTATCGCTCCTTTTTTCTGTTTTGCCATCTCTCACTTTAGAACAATGCCTCTTTCATTATTTTTTTCCAAGGATTGCCAGCACAGATTTTCAGCAGTGTCTAAACAATCATTTTTAATGGTGCTGACAGAAACTGAAGCCAAATGCTTATGGCAGCAAATTTAGCACAGTAAAAAAAAATCCGTAATTAATTACTTGTTTTGTTTTCCATTGAACACGGATCTTTAACTTTGTTAAAGTAAATCTCTATGGAGAGGAGAAAAACATTTTGCAGTCAGTTCTAGTGAAGTTTGTACTGTCGTAAGTAAGTGTTGGAATTTGAAATGGCTCCTGCCTTTATTGCAAAAGCCCCTGACAGGTGCTAGCTGCCCGTTCACAAGTTTGATCATTATTCAGGACTTATAGAGGACATGTGAGAGAGTGAGATAGCAATATGACATTGACTCATGCTCCGCGATTAGACATCAAAGAGTGAACTGTGTACAGAGATGGAGCTGGATTGAGGGGTCCTCAGAACTGGAAAAGATTTGATCCCCTCTAACCTGATGAATGCATTAATTAAATTGACCGGGTGTGTGAAAAGTTCTGCGGTTCATAAATGCCTGCTATGACTCTGTTCATATTTCAGAACTTTCATCTGAGCGACTGCATTCAAGTGTGGTCTTGCTAATAGAGCACTGATGATAAAATCTCAGGCGTCCAATCCATCACAATCCAGTCCTTTTCCAAGGAAAGGTGGTTTCAAAATGACAAGGAAAACACAATCGAGTCAATATAAGGCATGATCTCATGTGCAAAGGTATGTAGTAATAAAATAAAGGGTTAGAGTCAGATAGGGCTGAGTGTGGCATTATAGGATAGCAACGGATGCAGTTGGTCTGTTTCATGTTTATTTGGGAGATCCCACATAGTAAAAATTGTCATCATTATTTTGTTTAGCTATAACCTTTTGTATATCCATTTTATATTAAACTTATTATTTATATTTTTCATAGTTTAAACACTTTTTTTTTTACTAATTCACTAATTAAAGTGCTAGAAAAATGGAACAATATTTTTTTGGGTTGTCTCTTCAAGATGAAGTATAAATAATAATAATAATACGCCTAATAATAATCTGAGGAGACAGCCTTTAAATCCTAAAGTACATAGGCCTATCCTAATTTGATTTAATTGTAGGCTATATTATGAATAATGTGAGACTTGCAGCATTTGGAAATTAAATTATGGAATGTATGCTTCATTATATTAAAATATATTTTGATGGCATTCCAGTGTCCTGATACAGAATGATATAAAATAGACCTGATAGATAAGAAACCTGCTGAAACCGTTGAATGGTTGCAGGCAGCATGTTTCTCACGGTGATAACAGGTCGATTCATAGCCTATATTGTTTTTTCCCAACTGGGCTAAATGATAGTCCAGCTGCGAACCTCACACAGAGAAAATACGGTAAACGCCCTCAGATATTTGGGAAGGGGTGTCATGTTTTTGATCGAGAAGCTTCTATTTATAATGGATTGCTGCAATAGCTGGAGTGTGAGGCGGGAATCATATGACCTGCGTTCATTCCTGTAGTATCGCTGTGACGCGCGCTGTATGAAGCGCATTTCTCCGTCGCTCGCGAGAGGAGCTCAGCATTAACATGCACCAGACCGCTGTGCTCCACTGAAATACTGTATATATTTAAACGACAGGCTCATTCTCTTATTTACAGAATAGTCGTGATTACGGGAGACGATGCCTGAAGAAAAAGGTAATGTTGCGCTTTGACGTTCTGTCTGTATTTTTTATTATTTCATGTGGCGGTTCTGTCGCTTTGTAAATGGGATCCTGTCGTTTACATTTTGATTTCATTTTAGTAATGTCGAGGCTTAATAATATATTGTAATGTTATGATATTCAGCCTGTTTATCATCGCTGAATTTTGAGGTTTAAAGATTATGGGATTTGTTTTATGCATGATGCATTTAAGTAAGCATGCATAGCAAATATACAGTCATAAAATATGAGCAGCATTTTTGTTCGATTGAGGTTCTGCAAAGCATTATTATGATGGTTGTCTATTAAAACAATAGCAATCCACCTAGAGAATATGCATGGTTTTGGCAGAAAGACACACTATTGCACTCCAGGAGCTTAGATGCAATCTGGCCTTGTTGGACAGCAGTCTAGATATGTTTTGTGTGTGTGTGTGTGAGAGAGAGAAGGAGACAGGGAAAACATGTAGGGGAGGGGGAACCGATACTGACATGCTGACATGTAGTTATTTTTTGAGTGCCAACTGAAGAGAAATTGATTATTATCAGAGGTTTGCACGTCTAGTACCGTGAGGCTAAAAACCAACGTTTTATTTTGACAGTCGTGTTTAGACACTGCAATGATGCCTAAATAAGAAAGGCAGATAATTGCTTTTTAAATGTGTTCAGTGTGCATTGAGGTTGTTAGCAGGCAAAAAAATGAACATTTCATGTGAATTGGTGTTAAGACTGGTGGTTGATGAGATAAGCTTGGTTGGTTGTCAGTGAATACAATGTGATCCTTTACTCTGCAATTAGTTTTTAAAAACAGAATATTTTTGAACTTTGAAAACAGAAATTGTGCATTATCCAGTGACAGTGCTGGCTTTGTAACTGAGAATAGAAATCGTTTCTTTAAAAAAAGAATTCACCCCAAATTTTAAATCTGCTGAAAATGTACTCACCCAAGATATCGGATATCAGAGTTTTAATTTATCATTTGAACTGATTTGCAGAAATTTTAGCATTACATCACTTGCTCACCAATGGATCCTCTGCAATGAATGGGTGCCGTCAGATTGAGAGTCCAAACAGCTGATAAAAAAATCACAATATTCCATTGATTGACTGGAGTGAAAAGCTGTGTGTTTGTAATAAACAAATCTGTCATTAAGGTGTTTTTAACATGAAACCGTTTCGTCCTTTATCCAAAGTATTGCTTTTTGCACTAAAAAAGTCATCTCATCTGAAGCACTGCTTACAAGCAAAACAGTTCTAAAGTAAAAATATGACACATTTATTAGCTGTTTGAAATCTCATTCTGACAGCAAAACAGTAGATAATCAATAATCAGGCAGTTTTGGCACCCAACACTTTGAGATCACAAGCAATACTCTAAATTGCTTGGAGGGCCTTACTGTCACACTTCCAAACACATCCAAGTCATGATATAACTGTTGGAAGAGTCTCAGCAGCTGCAGAAATACCTTAGTGCTGACAGTAAACAAACTCTCTTTCTGTGCTCTGCCTCTTCTCTAATGCAGGAAAACAGATCTGAAAGAAATATTAAGAAATTAAATACAAATTCTTTGCAAATCTGAGCTGGATTCCTACAACCTGATTCTTGCTCTGCCAAAAAACCTAATGGTGCATTCGAGGTATTTTTTGTTTCACTTGTCCTTGGGAGTACGAAATTGGTATATCAATGAACATAAGTGCACAAATATGGCATTTTGGATGTTTATCTTGCTTTTTCTCTACCACGAGTGAGACTTAGATTAAGTGCTTTAAATCCATTACTGTGGTTCCTGTTGTTGTCCTCCCAGGCAGAAAGCTGCTGAAATGGAGCTACCTCTGGTTGCCTCAAAATGGGCACTCTATGCTCATGAGCGTGTAATTTGCTTTAAAATCCTTTAATCATCCTGCCATGTCAGAGGATCGTCCTCACACACAGCTGCAAGCCTCGTGGACAAATTACTGCTTCAAGTTTCTTATAGAGGGATGTAAGCATCTCTTGGAGTATTTGCTGTGACTTTACCACCAAAATCTTTTAATTTTGCAAGATTTTCCTCACCAGTACACAGTAAGATACTTGTTTTTCCTCAGTCGTCTGAAAATGGTTAAACATTTAACTCTAGAACTAAATGAAAAGGAGTATATACAGCTGCACACTGATGTATGTACTAGCTTGCGGATTTCCAAGTTATACAAAACAATTATAATTTAATAACACTGAATTTAATCTTTAACAAATTTTACAGTGAACATAGTTTTATATTGTACATTATATTGTGATGCCTAAATTCTCTTGTATAATTTAAAATAAATCATTTTATTTTGTAGTCTCTTATTTACAAAAATAGTATAATTTACCAAGTAGTATAACAATTTTATACTATCTGTTTTTATTACGTGACTGCCATAAAATAAACATAATAATCAGGGCCGGGTTTCCCGATAAAGATTGATCTTAGTGCTTAAGAGCGTTTTCTACGAGTCATTTTACAAACGTTCGTTATTGTTTCACGTGCGTTTCCCAAAAATGCACTTAACACAATCGCACACAGCCATGCTTTAAGTGCTACTTAGGAGTCGCTATCCGTTTGTGAATTGCTGAAATGTCCATTTATAGAATGGCTCGTATTTGTAGTACACACTCGTTTATTGAAATGTTAACCTAATCTTGCGTTCCAGACAGCTCAGATAATATAATCTAATATAATAGTGATAAGTATATTAATCTACTATATATAATATTTTTTATATATATATATATATATATATATATATATATATATATATATATATATATATATATATATATATATATGTTACATTAATATTATACTTGTAGATTAATATTATATTATTGTAATATCTGTAGAGACGTTATTTCCGGGTCCAATATATGGCTGGTTTTCGGCATTAACAGATTTTTTTTTTTTTTTTTCAGTCATTTAATTTAAATGTGTATTTCTATTTTTTTTCCATTTTTAATTATTTAATTTATAAATTAATTTAAACAAAAAACGAGTAATAAAGTGTAGGCTACAATAAAGTACAATCAAAAGCTTTAATTATAATCACATTGCACTTGAAGGGGAAGTCGTGGCCTAATGGTTAGAGAGTCGGACTCGTAATCCAAAGGTTGTGGGTTCGAGTCTTGGGCTGGCAGGGATTGTAGGTGGGGGGAGTGAATGTACAGCGCTCTCTCCACCCTCAATACCACGACTGAGGTGCCCTTGAACAAGGCACCGAACCCCCAACTGCTCCCCGGGCGCCGCAGCATAAATGGCTGCCCACTGCTCCGGGTGTGTGTTCAAAGTGTGTGTGTGTGTTCACTGCTGTGTGTGTGCACTTTGGATGGGTTAAATGCAGAGCACGAACTTGGCAGTATGTCACTTCACTTCACTTCACTTGAAGAAAGTTAAAGGTGTAATCTGCCTGATTACTCCAGAGCACTCGTAGATCTACGAAGATTTTCCAGTACTACTTAAGTTATGATGGTTTTGGGATACGGTACGCAAGTCTAAGATGATTCGTGCGATCGTTTTTACGATCAGCTTAAGTTTACGATGCTTTTGGGAAACCGATTGATTCCTAATGATCTCTCATCCCTAATTTATCAAATTAATTATTAATACTGTTATATATGATGATATGGCTGGTTGTGAATGAAATATATTTTTAATTATATAACAATATATTTTCTCTTCATTTCTTGTCTTATTTTTTTCTTTCCATATTTATTTGTCTTGCTCTCTGGAAACTTCTCATTGGCTGTTTCACCTTGCACAGCTGATGAGTGACATTTAATACAGAAGAATCATAAAAATGTGACTGTGACCATTATAGGTCACTTTGAGGTCAAGACGTGACTTAATATGTTTCATGAACTTGTACACGTCAGTGGAAGTGAATGAAGAGATGGCGAGTGCAGGAGATGAAAATATAAACCTCCCCTCGTTGCTTATAGGGAACATCAAACAGCTTCGACATGCACCGTGTGATATTTGAGGAATGGGGCTCTTATATAACTCCTAACTAAGCTGCAGTAATGAATTATGCTGCAGCCCATAAGTAATAGAATGAATGCTCTAGTATTCAAAGGCTTCCTATTATTCAACCATACCCCAAAACCCACAATTGCATTTGCAAAATAAGGCAAATGACGAGTGATTTTTGGCTTGTTGAATGGCAGAGAGATCCTGCAGTGGAAATCTGAGCCTTTCAAATACACAGTCATGTCAGCCATGCGCATGGACCTCAAGCAGAATGCAGTAGGGCATGATGGAATCCCCATGGGTTGACTAGCTGCTCTATTTATGGAGAACCTGCTTAAAGATGGATGACTGGCTGTATGAACGAGCAAGGTGTGTGTGTTTAGCGACATGTGGAACAAGCTCCTCCCTTACGCTGACCTTTAGTTGGTCGTGCTTGCAGAGGTTTTGATGATATAAGATGTGGTCATCTGAAGCATGCAGATGAGTGGATGAAGAGAGCGGGTGCGGCAGTGAAAGGGATCTTACTACTGCAGTAAGGCTTCATGCCTTTATGACTTTAACCGCAGATCTTTGGCTCAGGTTGAAAGGAATCAGAGATTTGGGAAAACTCTCGATTGTTTTTGTAATTCATGAGAACTTGATGATGATCCACCCTCACTTACAAGTTCTTATCAGAGGAGATGTGGTTAGGCATATAAGATTCAATCACTGTTTTCTCTCTTTTATGATGTGGTTTGGAAGCTTTGTGCTTGCTGGAACCACAAACACTTTATACACCCTATTGTATATGGGCTTTTACACTTGACACATTGTGACTTGAAAGCTATAGTAATAGATCACCCTTTGTTTTTTCTGCACAGAAGGTATTTTGCAAAGCGTCTCATTGGTTTTTTTTTTTGTACATAAAATGATCCTCAAAATACTTTTTTGTTCTGCAGAAGAACAAAAATGAATCAACATAATTTAATTCTGGATGAAAATATCTTTATCATTTGAGTTAACAGTCTCAGATGCTGAGAGATACAAAGTGTATGAAAGTTTAATTTGGTAACCTTTTAGACGGTTTATGATTGGCTATGTTTTTGGCGTATCATTTAACCCCTTTTCAAGAATTTATAAACAGTGGGGAAAAAAATTATTTGATCCCCTGCTGATTTTGTACGTTTGCCCACCGACAATGAAATGATCAGTCTATAATTTTAATGGTAGGTTTATTTGAACAGTGAGAGAAAAAAATCCAGAAAAACGCATTTCAAAAAAAGTAAATAAATTGATTTTCATTTTAATGAGTCAAATAAGTATTTGCTCCCCTATCAATCAGCAATATTTCTGGCTCCCAGGTGTCTTTATACAGGTAAGGAGCTGAGATTATCTACAGAAGCAATCAATCAATCAGAGTTTGAATCGGCTTTTATTTCTGTATTTGTAGTTGTATTTGTTTTAGTAATTTTATGTTCTTTTGCCATTTTTTATTATTTTCAATGTTTATGTATGTTCAAGTAATTGAAATAAAATGTATTTCAATTGAAATGAAATTGAAATAATTGAAATAAATATGTATGTAAACTTATTTATTCTGGGATGCACCAAAATGAAAATTCTTGGCCGAAGAAGCCGAAACCGAACAAAATGAAGCACAAATACCAAACACAGTCGTGTTTTCCCCCATCTATTTTGCCATTTTGTTTCACCGCTAAATAAATGTTTTTTACCGTTTAAAGAAAAAATAAACAATTACTAAACAACAGTTTCAAAATATTTATTTAACATTGAACATTTTAACATTTTTGCAAACATTATACCAATAAAGCACAATTTAACTTAACATTAATAGGTTATTAAAATAACAGTTTTTGTCCATTTTTGAGATCCCCTTGCATGTATTTTTTACTCTACAAATAAATGCAGCCTTGCTGAGCAGAACAGAATTCTTTTAAAACATATGGAAATATTATACATCCCAATTTAAACACTGTGTGAATATTATAATAAATGTATCAATAGAGCTGTTGTAATTATAATTGTCATTGTTCTTGTCTTATTTTATCTTACAGAACAACAGTAAAATTATAATACTAACATTTATGAATGGTGATGGAGTTCTTGATTTTTCTCATCTTATTTTGTCTGAAACTCGCAGGAAGACCTCAGTGCTTCTTTTTGTTGACAACAGCAGATATAAATTGATTCTCATTACGAATTTAGGAAGATGTTTTGTAACACGTATCGCATTTAAGAATTCATAAAAATATTACTGAGCAACTGACGGATAACACTGTTTCAGCGCAGTTTTTCTTTTGGGCTTGTGCTTTAAAACATTCCCAGCATGCTGTTTCTGGGATTCAGCAGCACAAGAAGGACCTCTCTTAGGACCTGTAAAAACAAGTTGATGTAGTGGAGGTTCACAGAGCGTACGTGTCAAGTATAAATGAAATGTTGAGCCAATTGGTGGATTAATGGTACAGGTAAAAGGCATTGACATATTATCCAGCCTGTTTCTGTTTTCTCTCATCAGACCATCTCAATGACAATACTAATTCTTTAACTATATTTTTGGTTCAGAGGACTTCATATGATTTATTCAGAGTTTCGAGGAATATCTCAGGAGAGAGCTGAGAAACTGCTGACGTTGCTTAGTCCATTCAGGCTATATTGGATCATGTTAACCAACAGCCAAATTGTTTTTAGCAAACTCACATTTTGGTATGTAGTGCCATGAGCCAACCTATTTCCAGTGATTGAAAGTCCTGTTCTACATGTTTTTCTCTGAAATATGTCACATTACAAGTTAAAATTGGTTGCAAATCGAAATTCAGATTGACTTTAAAGTCTGCATGAAAATAAAATTTACAAGATTTATTTTGTTAGTGCACATTGTTAGTCTTAAAGTGAACAATTAATCCGTGCAAGTTAATCCTCTGAAATTTTTTTTGTCTTTGGTAATCTTTAATTAAATCTGATCATCAGCTATTATGACTTGGCAAATAGGTTGTCTTTTCCCGTGACATGACAAATGCAGTCAAACACACACAAACAAACACACATTCAATGGTTTCTGTAGTTTCCTCCCAAAACACTTCTATCTAATTAGAGTCAAAGGCTCAGTAAATCAGTGTGAGCAAACTGAAGCCAGCAGCTCTTACAAACTTCTCAACAAATGAGGGACAAATACTGGTTTTCGCCTCTGAGAACAAGCAAAAACACATTTCTCTGTAGCCATTTATCCTTTAGACTTCACAAAGTAAACACCTGTTGTGAAAATCCCACTACAGAATGGAACAGGACATCCAACAGAACCAGTTTTGCTACACGCCCTTTTAAAACAAGAGGTTGAAGGTCTTTCTCTAGCTGTGTGTTGGACTGTATTAAAGTGTTTGTTTGAGTTTACATGCCTTTGTAATGGAGTAGGTGTGAATATTGGGTGCCAGACAGGCGCAAACGACAGCTTTAAAATTTACAAAGGAGAGCAGAGTCCAAACGTCATCCATGTCTACAGCAAACTCATCTTTACTGTTCCGGTGGTTATCGGTGAACAATGGTGTGAGAGGGTACAAGGTCATCTAATATTTTAGTATGGATCCCCACTCATGATCTGCAGGGGGAAAAAAACAAGAATGCATTCCCATGACATTAATCCAGTCTCTTTGTTTGATGCCAGTTTTTTTTTTTTTTTTAAAGTGAACCGTAAACTTCCAAATGTCAAATAATTCACGACAAGAATATGATGTAGACAACTTCAGGATTTACATTTTAAAGTAACACATTTACATGCTTAAAAAATAATAAATAAATGGATAAATATACTATAAAGTTAGCTTTTGTTTTTTAGTTTTAATTTTAATATTAGTTTAGGTTTTAGTGACATTTGTCATTTTGTCACATTCGTTTTTTTTATATTTCTGTTTAGCTTTTTTATTTTTGGTAACTTCAACTTATTTCAGTTATTTGTACATTTTTATTAATTTTTTTCAAAGCTTTCCACCTGATTTTATTTTATTTTATTTTTATTCGTTTTAGTTACCAAAGCTACGCTGCTTTTACCCAGAGTTTAAAGATTCATGGCAAATTATTATTGTTTTAAAGTAAACTGTAGACATCTGCAAACATCTGATGACATTCTCAGATGTCAAAATATTTATGACAGCGAGATGATGTAGACAACTCCAGGATTTACTTTTCAAAGTAATATAGTATATTATTGTTACACCTAAAAAAAATAAATTAATAAAAATAATTAACATTTAGATGAATAAAAATAATTAATAGACATATTTTAAAGAATAATAATGAAAAATAATTATATATGTAATGTATTCAAAATAATTACATGTTTTTAATATTGACTATTCAATGTCTAAATTTGCAGTAGCATACTAGCAAACGTTCCCCCCAATTTTCAGATTAATGTGGTCAGGTTAGATTAGTATAGGTCTCTGACTGATTCCCAAACGTTTCTATACCTGTCAGTTGATGCTGTATTTGGGGATATACTTTTCAGCCAAATTTTTTCTCACTGTGTCTCCACAGCATTTCACCAGCAGGCTGTTCACAGTCCCCTGGAGCAGCAGAAGGGACAGCGGCAGAGCGGCCCCGTCCCGTGTCAAAACTGTGGCAAGCCCTGCAAAGGCGAGGTGCTCCGGGTGCAGAACAAACACTTCCACATCAAGTGCTTTGTCTGCAAAGGTAACACGTCAATCACGACACCACTCAATCCATCTATATACTATTATTGTGTGGCAGATGGCTTTTACCCTAAAGCAATCTTGAAAGGCGCTTTGAATGTACAGCTTCTAGAACCTGAACACAAAACAAATGTGATGAAAACTTCAAGGTATTTTGTTGTGCAGCATTACACTGTTTTTACATTAATAAACACTATCATTCTCCATGAACGGGGAGGGTGGAGTGCATATTGTTGTGACAGCGGTCTGCCACAACCATCGAGTAGAGAGGAAATTTATTAAGGTGATGATGTTTCATCTGTTTGCGATCTGATTTCATCAAGAATAGCTCCAATTAAGCCAAACACATGGGCCACTGAATTCTTGTTTTGTCTGTCTGTGTATGTGTGTCTGGTTATGCATAAGCAAGATAATTTCTCCTAGCACCGGCTGTTTTCAGCTTGATGATGTTGTGAATACAGACAGGGGTTGCTAGGTGACCTCAGGGTTGAGACAATGTGATCTTCTTAATAGAGTTTAGCACGTTTATTCTTACCTCACAGCATCAGTCAGTGCGGTTACTGCACGCCATTAGTCAAATTGCAGTTGCTGCTCTTATTTTTTATTTTTTTGATAACCTCCCACCCTTAACTCTTATTGTTTTAAGCAACTGCTTTAAGCTATGCATGCACAAATAATTATGGATTTAATACAGAGTTGTTTTGGCTAGTTTTGTAAAATGGGCTAGTTTTGTAAAACAGAATAGACAGTCAGATGCAATTCACCATTATTTTGTGGATGGGTGTGTATTTAGTAGTGTATACAGTTGAATTTTCCATTTTTAATTGTAACCATTACTGTTGAGTTAAATACTTATACTGCATTTTTTTTTGCTAACAACTTTTTATTAAATTTTCTTCCTGAAACAGCAGTAACAAACAAAAAACAACTGTGCAAATTCAGAACCCACCCCCAACCCACAGTAAAATAATTTTCACATGGATTCCAGAAAAGATGACACAACATCAAACGCTGAATGACACAAACTTATAGTTTCCACACTAGATCCATGCACACAAGAAGTTGAGAGTTCCATTGAGACAATGTCCAACAAACATAGTCCAGGTTCGTCCGTCCATTGTGTGAGGAGGACTCTCAACGGTTGACCAGCATTTTTTTGCTGCTGTGAGAGCAGCTAACAGTAAGCATCTTTGTTGGACGGACAAGGTGAAGTCCCAAAAGTCATTCATGAAAAAATGGTGCGGAGTCAAACATATCTCAGTACCCAACAAATATAACAGATCCTGTGAGAGCTGAGACCAAAAAGATGAGAGACAAGGGCACTCCCAAAAAAAAACAAAAAAAAAAGAAGACGAAAACGTGCCTAAAGATCGTTGCGAACAGAGACTACACTTAGGAGAAGATGACAGAATCATATTCAGAAAAAAACGAAAAAACAAAAAAATCCTTGAGTGTGATTCTTTTGGTCCAGATGTATCTAGGATATGCGACATTACACAATTCGTATCTGTACCCAATACAATTTCAAAATCGGAAAATTTCAAGAGATAGGTTGACAAAACAGAAACAAGTAGGGTCAGGAGTACAAGGGGCATAAACTGAGAGAAATACAATATTCCTATTCTCCACTATTGTTTTTATATGTGTTATTCTACCATCTTTATCACAACCTTTATCTAAAATAGTCATATTTAAAGTCTTCCGCACCAATATTAGGACACCCTTGGTTTTAGTATCCGAAGATGAGTGAGATACCACTTCATAAAACTTATTACACCTGCGTATATCCTCCTCTTTCAAATGGGATTCTTGAACTAACACTATATCAATCTTTCTTCTTCACAAAAAATCCAGAAAACCTGTACGTTTGTGAGGGCCATTTAGCCCATTAATATTACAACTCAGAATATTAAGGTCAGTCATAAGTATCGAATATAATTATTGCATAATAAGACAAAATACAAGTTTGAGAATAAAACCAGTTGAGTCTACCATTAAACCACCCCCCACCCTTCCATTACTATTAAAAATATATATAAATACATTCCCATGAACTATGGCAGATCAAACCAAGAACAAACCTTGATCTGCCAGCACCCTTTAATATGGTCCGTGGCGTCAACAAAAACCTGCACATTACTGTAGTACCAACATTTGGCCCCATAGTCACATATTGACTAGATAGTATCTCTATTTAAAAAAAAAATTATATTAAATAAATATATAAATATAAAAAGGGAGAGAGAGAGAAGGAATACAACTAGAAACATAAATAAAATAACACTATAATCAGTAAGCGATACTGTATGCACAATGAAAGCTTCTAGTAACTATGAATTAAGAAGTGAACATTGAAGTGAACAGTGAAAGAGACAGTCGCCTAACCATTTAGAGCATCTCTTCTCCTATTAGACAGCAAATGTCCAGCTGAAGTTCACTGAGAGTTGGTGGATCAATGGGATCTGAGAAAAACTCTTGCTGGGGAGTGTAGCATTTTAGGTTCACCTTGATTGAGAATGACCTTCAGCGTTGCAGGATAAAGGAGAAAATTCTGGATGCCAGCGTCTCTCATCTCCTTCCTAATTGGCGCAAATGCACTTCTTCTTTTTGCGGTAACCAGAGAAAAATCTGGAAAGAAAGACAGCGTTGCATTAATTCATTATTAATGAATAAAACTTAAAATAAAACAAACAAAAAAACTGCAAAAAGGGGCCAAACGTACGGAGCTCTACTCAAATGCGACTAGGTTCATGAGCACATCACGTGACTCTTATAGTGCATATAAAAAATGTTGTAATGTATTTGAGTTTCATTATTAGTAATTCCAGATTTAAATAAGGAATCTGCATAAAATTATTTCTAAATTAAAGAAGACTTTCATGACTTTCAACTTTCACCCCTTTAGCGTCAGCAGTGGTGAGACAGTGATTTTTATTTTTATTCATCCAAAATGCTTAATAAAAATTACATAATAGGCGTATTGGCGAAAAATGAGATAAGCAAGGAATATCAGTATTTTAGCTTTAATTGCTAAGCCTTTAATTGTTAAAAATTTTCACTTACATTATTAATCATACATGATTTCTTCAACTTCAACAATTACAAATACAGTGCCTCATTGTTTTTTCTTTTATAGGAGTCATTCTAGGAACACTGGTTATGTGGGCGGGTGTTGTTTTACAGGAAGTGTGTTTGAGAGTATGTCTTTCCAGCACTCAGTGTACTGTCACACCACCTTCAACTCATTTGTTATGTAAAACATCAAACAAACCAGATGATATTGCTTCATTCTAAGATGTTTTGGAGCCTTTGTATGGAGGTCCGGAGAAGGACAGAGACACGTGGGGGAATTCACTTATCGTAAAACTGCCTGTATTTGTTTCATGCACACCATGACAACATGGCAACGCTGTTCTGCACAGTGGGGATTTCATTGCTCCATAAAGGCTGGACTGAGCACGCCCAATGCTCGTTCCAAACATGTGAGCTCAAATATATTCAATAAAAATATGCATATCCATAAAACATACATATAACGTGTATATATATATATATATATATATATATATATATATATATATATACATGCAGCTTTTCTCAGCAGGTTTAAGTAAAAGGCAACATATTTTTAATGTATAGCATTATGGACATAAACATACTCTTAGTGGATAGTTTAATGTAAATTGGAGTAATTGTAACTGGAGAGGGATATCTGTTCAAAACATGCTTTAACTCAATATTAATAAAGCATTATATATCAAATATCAACCATTCAAAGATCTTCTGAAATATACATGTTCTGTGTGTGTTTACTCCTGCTAAAATGTGTGACCTACACCCTACTGAAAACACCCTAATACAGCTGCCTTTTGTTTGCCTGAATCCCTTAGTGAATTTTTTATCAACCCACAGATACACAATATCTACACGCACACACCAGAGTAAAGTCTTGAATCTTGATACCTCATCTTGGGAAAACGTTGAAATGATTTGATTCAAATTCTTAGAAAGTGTGTTATTTTTCAGAACCTAAAAAAATTATTGTATTTTTGCCGAGGCAGCCTGTGTCGCTTCTCTCTTCTCTGTCCTGACAGCACTAGAGTTCAACATCTGAAACATGAAGAGCCTCATATTTATAAGTGTGTGTTTGGCAAGTGATATGCTTTCTGTAGGCCTGTACGTATGCTCAATTGTATGCGTACATGCTACTGGCTTTGTAATTCAAAAATATGTTGATTAATGTAATTTTCTGTGCTTTATAGGGATGTTTTTAAATACAGTAATGTAGAAGTCATATTTACAGATGGGCTATGTCATAATATGGACAATAATATGGCTTCTGTTTTATCTTGAATATTCGATTTGTTATCATTTCAGTGTTGTTTTGGTAGTTTTTCAGTGAATCCTCTAAGTACATATTTCCCAGTTAAATTAAATCATGCCAGTTTGATTTAACACACAAAATAAATAGTTTGTCACTCAAGGACAGAGCACAATGTGTTTGTATGCTCAAGGCTATGTCAAGTTTTTCATTTCAAACTGTTTCCCACTGCAACTGAGCAGCCACTGAATGAATGAATGATGCATTTACACTCACCTAAAGGATTATTAGGAACACCATACTAATACTGTGTTTGACCCCCTTTCGCCTTCAGAACTGCCTTAATTCTACGTGGCATTGATTCAACAAGGTGCTGAAAGCATTCTTTAGAAATGTTGGCCCATATTGATAGGATAGCATCTTGCAGTTGATGGAGATTTGTGGGATGCACATCCAGGGCACGAAGCTCCCGTTCCACCACATCCCAAAGATGCTCTATTGGGTTGAGATCTGGTGACTGTGGGGGCCATTTTAGTACAGTGAACTCATTGTCATGTTCAAGAAACCAATTTGAAATGATTCGAGCTTTGTGACATGGTGCATTATCCTGCTGGAAGTAGCCATCAGAGGATGGGTACATGGTGGTCATAAAGGGATGGACATGGTCAGAAACAATGCTCAGGTAGGCCGTGGCATTTAAACGATGCCCAATTGGCACTAAGGGGCCTAAAGTGTGCCAAGAAAACATCCCCCACACCATTACACCACCACCACCAGCCTGCACAGTGGTAACAAGGCATGATGGATCCATGTTCTCATTCTGTTTACGCCAAATTCTGACTCTACCATCTGAATGTCTCAACAGAAATCGAGACTCATCAGACCAGGCAACATTTTTCCAGTCTTCAACCGTCCAATTTTGGTGAGCTCGTGCAAATTGTAGCCTCTTTTTCCTATTTGTAGTGGAGATGAGTGGTACCCGGTGGGGTTTTCTGCTGTTGTAACCCATCCGCCTCAAGGTTGTGCGTGTTGTGGCTTCACAAATGCTTTGCTGTATACCTCGGTTGTAACGAGTGGTTATTTCAGTCAAAGTTGCTCTTCTATCAGCTTGAATCAGTCGGCCCATTCTCCTCTGACCTCTAGCATCAATAAGGCATTTTCGCCCACAGGACTGCCGCATACTGGATGTTTTTCCCTTTTCACACCATTCTTTGTAAACCCTAGAAATGGTTGTGCGTGAAAATCCCAGCAACTGAGCAGATTGTGAAATACTCAGACCGGCCCGTCTGGCACCAACAACCATGCCACACTCAAAATTGCTTAAATCACCTTTCTTTCCCATTCTGACATTCAATTTGGAGTTCAGGAGATTGTCTTGACCAGGACCACACCCCTAAATGCATTGAAGCAACTGCCATGTGATTGGTTGATTAGATAATTGCATTAATGAGAAATTGAACAGGTGTTCCTAATAATCCTTTAGGTGAGTGTATATAGCGCTTTATTGTGTATTGCTGTACACCCAAAGCACTTTACAATCATGTGGGTGCCTTTACTGTCAACCACCACCAGTGCGCAGCATACACTTGGATGATGCGACGGCAGCCACACTACAACGGCGCCAGTGCGCTCACCACACACCAGCTACAGGTGGAGAGGAGAGAGAGTCATAAAGCCAATCAAGTGTATGGGGATTATTAGGAGGCCATGATAGACAAGGGCCAGTAGAGGGAATTTGGCCAGGACACCGGGGTTACACCACTACTCTTTACGAGAAGTGCCATGGGATTTTTAATGACCACAGAGAGTCAGGACCTCGGTTTAACGTCTCATCCGAAAGACGGTGCTTTTTGACAGTCCCCGTCACTATACTGGGGCATTAGGACCCACACAGACCGCAGGGTGAGCACACCTTGCTGGCCTCACTAACACCTCTACCAACAGCAACCTAGTTTTCACCGGAGGTCTCCCATCCAGGTACTGACCAGGCTCAACCCTGCTTAGCTTCAGTGGGCAACCAGTCTTGGGCTGCAGGGTGATATGGCTGTGATGAACTTATATAACAACTCCATAGATCCAGAAGGATTCAGCAGAATTAATAAATGACACACTTTATTCAGTTCCTCTTTTAGTAGCGCTCATCAGGGACATTTAGCAGCAGAGGCTTTCTATTCATAATTTAGCACTTCTAGCTCAACAATGGTGCATTGAAACCATGGATGTTGTGTAATGACAAATATGGATTTCCCCTGTTCTCTGACATTTTTATTGGATTTAGGAACACATTATTCTGTGATCCCATCTGTCACATTGGATTATGATCAGCCGAGATTCACTCAAATATCATTGAATATCTCGGACGCAACTTTTTTTTTCTGCTCATTTACAGATGCTGGCTCTTCTGTAAATAAAACTGAAGTTTACATGGTTGTACCATAGTTTGGGGGTCAGCGTTGTCCACAGAAATGAGCTAAATCTGACAAAACCTCATAAATGATTAATAAATAAATCAAATAATACAAAAAGAATTCCCTTGATGGTTAATGCTGGATTTGGTTTAGTGTATAGTATATGGTCACACTTAAGGTTCTATTCTCATTATTTACAAACTCCTAATTTGCTGCTTAGAGTATGGTCATGCAGAAAATGTGCTTTGTATGTACTAATAAACAGCCAATATGTTAACAATAGGCATGCTAATATGCAACTTTAATAGTGAGAATTGGTCCCTATACTAAAGTGTTACCTAGTGTTTATGTAGCTTTATATAAAACATAAATGATTTAGAAAAGTACATGTGAAATGTGTTTAGTTAAAAACTTTGTAATGTGTAAACCTTATCTATTATTTAATTTTACTGTTATTTATATATATATATATATATGTATATACACACACACACACACACACTACAATTCAAAAGTTAATAATTAGAAAGCCCCAAATCAGCATATAAGAATCATTTTTGAAGGACCATCTGACACTGAAGACTGTAGTAATTGCTGGAAATTCAGCAGTGTATTCACCGGACTAAATGACACTTTAAAATATATTAAAATAGAAAAATATTTCATTTTAAATTGTAATAATATTTCATGATATTACTGTTTATACTTTATTTTTTATCAAATAAATGCCTTTGTGAGCATGAGACGTTTTTCAAAAACAATACATTATAAGTCAGTCCAGTAATTTAAAGCCATTCCATGTTATGTCATTTCACATCAGACAATATGGTAAAAATGGTGTGGGTATTTTGTTTCTGTTTTTGTGATCTCTTTTCAAGGCCTGCAGGAGTGCACATTCTACGTATCACAATAACACTAATACCACTAACCCACTTATATAGTCGTTATACACTCACTGGACCTCAGATGAAGAGATAACATGACGTTTAAAGTGATACAACTGTATTTATAGTAATATGCAATATGGAAAAGGTCCCATAGTGAAAACAACATCACAAAAATACAACAAATACTGTAAAATCCCTTTCTTTTCGTTTCTTTTTCGTTCTTTCATTTAGTTTTGGATCGGTGTTAAAAAAATCTTGATACTGAATTGGTGTTTAATTGTCGTAATAGCTAAAAATGGATAATGAACCATAATTGATCATAATTAAACACATTTCGCTTTGCTCTATTGGATGAGTTTATATATATGTATGTGTGTGCATATATTTTTTGCTGTTGTGTAGGCTATGTATCTATTCAGTGCACTAGTTCTGTCTGGCTAGTAGCCCAGGCCTTTTATGTGCAGTATGTGCTTGTTCAGAGATGTGTTTTCTTATCATATTCCATTTTCTCTGCTGTGTAGACAGTCAGCTTCGTGCAGTTACATGTCCATGCCTTCTCCATTGTACTAGTGCACACTAATTTGCTCTCATGTGTTAGTTATCGATTAATTGCAGGTCATTAGTGACACTCGGCATCATGTAGAACAGAACACTCTGTGCTGTAGTGCAGTGAACACTCAGGACTCTCAAGGTGAATGTCACAGCTGGAGCTTGTGATCCTCTGCCAAATGAAGGTGATGATGCAGGAGTTCTTCTGTTCATCTGGTCATTGATGCGAGGTTCATTGCCAAAGGTGTGTTGATACCTAATATTGTTGTTTTCTGCATCATCTGCTGGATGCAATATTGTGATACTGTTTTTTTATGATGAGGTAGTCTCAACCTCAAAAGTACCGCCCACAGTCCATTGGCAGACTGTCTAATCCAATGTCAGTAGCTGTACTTAATGCCTTTATTGACCTTAAAGAGAGTCACTCTCTTTCTAAGTACTTTGTATTTTGTATTGCTTTGCATTTTATCGTATTTTCTAATTAGTTGTCTGCACCCGACCATTTTGGCCAAAATTAGCCCATAAAATCATATTTGCCTGGAGGTCTATGCAACATTAACAGTAATTTGATTATGCATTACTGTTGAGTTCCTCCTCTTACACCGTGGGCTACGATTTCTAAATTGTCTAGAGTCTAGTGGTCCCAAGTCCGGTGGTCTCAGCACTCTTCAGTCTGGTGGTGCCAAATTCGATGACCCCTTAGTCCTTCCTGGTCTGATGGTCACAATACTCCCTGATCCTGTGGTCCCAGTGCTCTCTAGCCTGGAGGTCCGAAGTCCAGTGGTCTCAGTTCTCCCTAGCTCAGTGGTCACATGTCCGATAGTCTCAGAGCTCCCTAGCCCAGTGGTTCCAAGTGGTCCTGGAGGTCCTTTCCTTGTCATCAACATTTCCAGTAAAAGCTACTGCCATTTTGTGTATCTGGACCACACACACTTCCCCGACTGCCCCAGAGGTAGTACGTCCGCTGCGACATCCCCAGAGCCAGTGGCGTCTGCCCCTGACTTCTCAGAGTTCCCCATTATGGCCAGGAGGACCGTCCCTGATTCCTCAGAGTTCCTCTTCACAGCCAGGAAGGCCATTCCTGACCCCTCAAAGTTTACCCTCATGGCCAGAAGGGCTATCTCTGACTCCTCCGACTACCCCTTTACTGCCAGGTGGACCGTTCCTGAACTTTGAGTTACCTGCTCACTCTATCACGGCTAGGCGTGCCATCGCTGAACTCCTTGTGTTACCTTCCCATTCTATTATGACCACAGAGGCCATCTATGCCTGGTCTGTTACAGCCATGGAGGCTACCCCTGGGTTTGTTTGGTTCCTTGTCTCTGCTCTGTGGTGGTCTTCCACTCTGCCATGGTGCAATACTCTGCCATCTGCTCTGCCATGGACTGCAGATCCCCAGAGGTCTTCTGTTCAACCCTGGAGGTCCCCTGCTCAGTTAACACAGCCTAGGTCTCTTCCTCTTCCCGTAAGCCCTGGTGTTCTCCGGCTCAGTCATGGTGGTCTTCTGTTCTGCTGTGGTCACCATCTCAGCCAGCTTTTGGCTGTGGTGGTCACCTGATCCTGAGTGGTCTTCGCCTCCACCCCTGTTGGTGGTCATCTTATATTATAGATGTGAGGCAATGTGAGTTTTTGCTTTGTTGAAGCTGCTGCTATCTATGTGATCTCATGGAATGTCTCTACAGAGACCTCAATATGACATGTTCAACATTTGTTCTATTTTATTCTAAGGTAGATGTGACATCAGTAGCCTGTCTGCTGGATTGTTGCATAAAGTTTGATCTCATGATGTGAAATTGCAACCCCTCTCATGTAGAGGAATATCAGACCCTCTCCAGGCAGCCAACTCCCCTCAAAGCATGCACTCTAGCGCCATTTTAGATTGCCAGAGAATTCAGTTGGAACTCTAGAGCTAGCTAGTGTTGGCTTAGACAGTGTGTAGAAGGGTTATATTACCCTACATGAATAAAACGCTTCCCTCTGTTGATGTGAGTCCAGCCAATTACATGTCACTGGTGCTAGCTTTCGCAATTCTTTGGCCTTGAGGAAATGGATTTAACCCTGCAGCTTCATTGACTTTTCACTGGCAGCTTCCAAGATTGTTCCAAAAGGTATCCCTTAGATTTAGAGTGCCTCAGGTGAGTAATGTGTAAAGGAATTGCTTTCACCCGCCAATACCTTTTTTACAATCTTGTTTACTTGCTCTTGTTGCATTGCAAAGTTTAGGTTTCAGAGAGTCAGACATGTCGAGAATGGCGATCCAGAGATTTTATTTCGAGTCCAATATTAAGATCCTCAAGTTTCCATGTTGACTTACTCAGATCACCCTCACACTTTTTTCTTGCTTGCACTCCTTCCCTATTCTATAGTCTGCTTATCTTCCTCCACCATAATTTTCCACGTTCCATTTCTCCTAGCCCAACCTATAACCTTCAGTCATCATATGGCAGGTGTAACAGTCTTGGGAAAGTGTGTGTTCTTGGCAAACCCAAAGTGTTCATTCCCTAGGTGCTGATGGGGTGTCCATCTGGAGCACTTAACTCCAGGGAAGGCTGTTCCTAGAATTGTTCTGGTATTTGCTGTTTTGGATGAAAACATCCTCTAGATTTCAAAATGATAACTAACATTATAACTTGCACACTTTCAGTTGAGTGAAGACCGCTCATGTGTGAGATCATTCCATGCTGCTCTTATTCAGGTGTTGTTTTCTATCTGCAACTAAGCTAAATATACCAGACAGGGTGAAAGACACACCCTGTGGTGCCCAGTGTTGAGGACTTCTTATCATTGCAGGGTTTGGGTTACATTCTTCAGTACTTGATGGGCAAAAGTATGCTTAGAGCAGTAGTTTTCAAACTGGGGTCCAGGGGCAAGGCTGCAATGGGATGCTGAGGGGTCCACAAAAACTTTTACTGAAAAAGTCAATGAATGAAGATAATAAATGTTTAATGTAATAATTTAGCAGGCATTTGATATTATAACATCATTCTCCTTTCTAAACATTGGTAATAAATCATGTAATCAATCACAACTATTTTACTCTATTGACAGCCCAATTAGTAACTGGAAAAAAATCTTTTTTTAGGAATTTCTATGCAAACGAGAGTAAAAGATGTCAACTGTCATCTTAATATGAAGAAAATATTCTACAGTATATATAATATTTTAATAGATAATAATTCTTCTTTTTTATAATTGACTATATTTGGCTTATATTACTTTAACTTAATTAAATTATTTATACAGTAGTTATTTAATTTTGAAACATGGTGTCCTTATATATTACACTTATTGTTTTGTTTTTTGTTTATATATTAGTTTCAAATTTCACTGCACAAAAAAACTAACAAAAACAAAACAAAACAGTGTTTATTTTTTATGTATCTTATGAAATTGACTAGGATAATATAAAAAATTGCCAAAATAAGATGCATGTCTATCATTGGTCAAATTCATGTAAATAAAGCATCCATGGCTTCTATTAAAAATCTATTTTGCTTGATGAAATAAGAAGTTCAATGTTGTTTTCAGTCTTGCTCTGGGTGTGTGCTGCCCTCTTACCTTACATGTTCTCTTTAAGACAGTTTGTGCTTTTAGGAGGAAGTTTTAATTCATTTGGAACAGAATTCACACATTGTCACAGCATATGCCTTTAACCTAGCTAACCTTCCACATCACAGTCGCCAACCAATCATTCTTCAGCAGCTGTGGAAAATATGTCTGCCATTTCCTGAGCAACATTCCTGTGTTATTGTTTGGATTTTTACTACGTGAGGAACATTACTAGAATGCATTGTGTTATGCTAGCACAGGAATTAGTACACGTATTAGTATAAGTGTGCATTTGGGTGTGCGTGAAAGCGAGCAAGAGAGAGAGCCTGTTTTCTGAGTGCTGAAGCTTATTATGTAACAGCAAAGTGAGGTCATTCAAGATAGGATCTTACAGAGGCAGGTGGATAACTGTTAGGCACTTGGAGATAATAGGTTGCATACTATAATATACTGGGATTGTAACAGTTTTACTATGAGGTGCCACGTAGGATTTAAATCAAACTTCGCTTATCAATACATACATAAAACACGTGCATATACACCTGTAAATTACTCACATATACATGTATACTATTGGATGTTCAAAATATATATATGAAATACACATGCACACTTTACCTCTTACGTCGCTGGAAATGCATAGATGTAGCTGTCTTTTGTAATGTTTTGACGTTAATGGGCAGAGGTAAATATCCTATGCCAACAAGGCGGCCTATTTGCACTTTGTGTAAATAGACACTCGGTTAATTAAAAGGCACCATACCACAGAAAATATACTCCAGTAATTTGTTTTTTTCTGGGGGAGGACCCACCCACATTTATTTTGCTTCCGACGCCCATAAACTAATGCATTAAGCCAGGTTAAGCGTATTATTTATGGGAGGAAAACGCTTTATGCGTAATTAAACGCGTTACTTTCTTATTCTGGACTCATCTGCTTGTCTATACATCGTATGCTTTATTAATAATGTGTTTGAGTTTGGTCTTTGAAAAACACTGTTTTAATGCATTAAGCCACGTTAAGCATTTTCAAATGTCCCGTCGGAAGTGCCGCTGCGTCCTTTTACACTGAAATGCCTTCCGTTTGCACTGAAAAGTTCACGCACATCCACATAGGAAATCACTTGCATATTGTGGTGGGAGGAGCCAACGACAGACACAGTGGGCGTGGCGTCAAGCCTCGGAGAGGTTTTTGTTAAACAATATATCAAAATAAAGTGTCCAAAGGGAGAAAAGTGTCCAAAATAAACAGGGATCTGGTGTCCTCGTCGTGCTGCGGGGCTGTGCAGGAGGGCAGTGTTCAGGAGGGAAGGGTCCAGGGAAGGGGCGGAGTCCGGTGGCCGCACGCGCTCCCCTCTCGGGGCCGGGAGCGAGTGGCGGCGGCGTCTCTTGCGCGGCTTCGTCCATCTTCGGGCATCCCGGCGCTTCTGGGGGATTCGGCGGCCCGGCATCCTGGCCCGTCAGCCGCCTAACGGGTGCGGCAGTCCTCCTCGACGCTCCCTTCCTGGACCCACGAGGACACCAGCGTGCATGCACGGGAAGAGACCGGTCTCCCGAGGAGAGGCGCGTTCGGCATTTAACGGCGGCGGTGATGAGGCTCTATTCACGTCAGGTGCGCCTCATCACACGCCGCCAGCCCTGGCTGTTTCAGCGCCCCTCCTCTCTCACACACCCACTCCTGTCGGGAGCCTGGTGAAGGGCGGCGAATATGGGACGGGGTGGTGATGATGGACAGGGGGGAGGCAGCCGACTCGTCACAATATACATATATACACAACTAAAGCATGCGTCTATCTTATCAGAATTGTATATGTTTGTGAGTTTTATTTTGTATGTTTGCGCCAGTGTTTTATGGGTGTGTATGCGCGCAGCGAGTTTATATGTATGTGCGAGTGTTATAGGTGTATATGCATGGATCAAGTTTATATGTATATGCGAGTATGTATAGGTGTGTCTGCGTGCAGCGAGTTTATATGTATGTGCGTGTGTTGTTGTGGGTGTATATGCATGGATCGTGTTTATATGTATTAGTGAGTGTCTATAGGTGTATGCAAGCATCAAGTTTATATGTATATGCGAGTATGTATAGGTGTGTCTGCGTGCAGCGAGTTTATATGTATGTGCGTGTGTTGTTGTGGGTGTATATGCATGGATCGTGTTTATATGTATTAGCGAGTGTCTATAGGTGTATGCAAGCATCAAGTTTATATGTATACGCAAGTTATTCACAAGTGTATATGCATTCATTACTAACATAATATGTATTGGTATGGATTTCATATTAGTGTGCACGTGTATTTCATATATATATTTTGAACATCCAATAGTATACATGTATATGTGAGTAATTTATAGGTGTATATGCACGTGTTTTATGTATGTATTGATAAGCGAAGTTTGATTTAAATCCTACGTGGCGCCTCATATTTTACTGCTCAGCCGTTCCTCTTTAAGAGCAAAATGTTTTTTTTCTGTTTCAACTTATTCTCAAATGTTTCTCCTGTTATTCACTAATAATAAACAGACAAAATGAGGCAATTGTTGACTTTATTGTAAGAATATAGCATATAGTCCAGATTTGATTTTGAATTTGAATTGAGTGTTTCCTTCTGTACTGACAAAAAAGATGTTTATATTTGGATTTTACAGGGCAAATTTTCTTTTGTATTTGTTTGTTAAATGTTAAAAACCTTCAGCCGTGGTTGCCAGAATTTTACTGTAAAAACTACAATAGCAAATTACAAAAAACAAAACTAATATATAGAAGGTGCACTCAAATAAAAAAATCATGGTACCGAACATGACACTAAATAATAAAATAAATGTTAACAACATAAAATGTAACATACTGCCCAAAGATACATAACTTTAAAAGGAAAACAAAACAATAGTTTAAATGAAAAACCATAAAATGAGAAATTCTTGGAATGTCAATTTACGGTTTTTCACTGTAAATTATAAAATGACTTGTTCTTATTATTTTCTTCTAAAAACTGTACTGTATTTTACTGTAAAATTATTTGTATTACATTGTTTTTTTATGGTATATAGTATGGAAGCTTAATGTTAACCAATTAGCAGTTACCATAACATTTTTAGAGTATTTTACTGTTAAATGATAAAAGCAGACAAATAAGAACTGAAGAAAGAGGTGCAGTTGTTTTAGTCTATTATTCAGAATGAGATATCTCAGCTCTGGACACACAGAAAGAAAAGCCATGGGAGAGAAGGAAATTCCACAGTTATCATTTACCTCAGAGGAGGTGGAAAATGGATCGGCTCTGAGAATGATGTCATCGGAGCGTTCTCTGTGTGTGTTATGTTCCTGATGTGGTTCCTGTTTTAGTGGAAAAAGGACTGTGAGAAAAGGAAAGAGAGAGTGGGGAGAGATGGAGGGAGTCTATGAGGGAGAGGGGAAAATGTAGAGGAAGTTTGTTTCATTTTGTTTTGTCCTGTCCACTCATGCACCTGCCCAGTCTCCAGTCTCCATGTGCCTGGATCATGTCATGGTGCTGATGACGTGCTGATTAGAAACATAACAATTACTCTGCTCACATAAACAAATGGACACACACCCAAACACATGATTTGGGAAGTCTTATATTTATTCCTCAGACCCATTAAGCACAAACCAGTGTTCATTTTGACAGAAAATTTTGATTCAGTTTTAATCATAGACTTTTGCCTTTAGTTATATACTTTTGTTTTGACTAGATCTCTTTCCAAACTGTCCCTCCCAAACATTTTTGTCTCATTTTTATTTGTTGACAAAAGTGTCGATAGATTTTTGTCAATCAAAATGAGCTTTCATTATTGTTTCATTTTCGTTGGTGAAAAATATTGTTAAAAACTCTGCCATTCTAAAGATTTCATTGGTCATGTTTGTCACATTCAGATCCATACATGACTTTTATGAGCTGTGAATCCATGAAGTCTGTATATTAGATTAGGCCTATATATCCATTAATATTGCATATATAATATTGAATATTAGATATTTGTTTATTAGAGCACTGACTATTAGTGATCGTAAATGGAAGCACCAACAGGTTTCTGCTCCATAAATCCTCACCAAAATAAACTTTTCCGGTTTTGCACACATTCAAGTGACTACTTTGAATGACAGATTGTATTCTGGAAATGTTATGTTATCATTTAAAGATGAACACATTGTAGCATTAACTGTCTCTCTCTTTTTTTCTGCAGTTTGTGGATGTGATTTGGCTCAGGGAGGCTTTTTTGTGCGTCAGGGCGAGTTTATCTGCACTCTGGATTATCAGCGACTCTATGGCACCCGCTGCTTCAGTTGTGAAGAGTTCATTGAAGGGGAAGTTGTGTCCGCCCTGGGCAAGACATACCATCCGCGCTGCTTTGTCTGTGCCATCTGCAAGTAAGACACACATTCAAACACACTAACATACATTTACTTTAACAGTTTTAGCTTTACGTTTTTAGTTGAACATTTTAATTTGGATAAGGTACAGCAGCAGTAACCAAATTCAAAATGTTAATCACATATGTAACCCTGGACCACAAAACCAGTCATAAGTAGCACAGGTATATTTGTAGCAATAGCCAACATTTATTGATTTTTCATTTATGCCAAAAATCATTAGGATATTAAGTAAAGATCATGTTCCATGAATATATTTTGTAAATTTCCTGCTGTAAATATATCAAAACTTAATTTTTGATTAATAGTATCCATTTCTAATGACTTCATTTGGACAAATTTAAAGGCCATTTTCTCAATATTTAGATACACTCAGATTCCAGATTTTCAAATAATTGTATCTCGGCCTAATATTGCCCTATCCTAACAAACCATACATAAAAAAATGACACTTATAACTCGTTTTGTGGTCCAAGGTCACATAATACATTCAATATCAGTTTTATCAGTAATAATAAATTACACACTTAATGTCTTAATAATAATATTTTTTTTATAATACATTTTTAATCTTCTCCTTCTTCTTCAGACATTAAGTGTTTGCTTTCTATTAATTTCTTTCATTTATATTATATTATGTAATTAATGTAGACAAAAATTACTTGCACACTGCATGTAGAAATGTACTAATACATATATTATTATTATTTTTTTTTATTATTAAATAATTATTATTATTACTCACGTTATAATATAATAGTATAAAAGTTTATAATTATTATTATAAATACAAAATTCTAATATGGTTTACTAAATGCAAGGTATGATTTTTTTTCATACCTTTACACATGAATAAAAAGAATTGGCTTAGTAGGTGTCAAAGACTGCTGTTGTATTGGCAAGTGGAAAAAAAAAAATCTAAATAAAGACAAATGCTGTGTGAAATTCATCTTTATTAGATTCATTCAGCACTTCTAGCATGTAGGGTTTTGCCCTGGATGCACAAATTCCATTTGTATCTCGTGGAGATTCGAACTAAATGTACTTATAGTGTTTCCGTGTGTGCATTCATGCTAGCTCGTGTAGCTGCCATTTGTGGTGTTTTATTTCGAAATGTTCTGCTGCTGACTGTGTGTGTGTGAGTGAATTTTATGGGAAGGCAATCTTGTTACTCAGGGAGGGGAAGGAAAGGGGACCCGTCAGCCTTCAGTAAGAATGTTAAGTGTATGCTCTGCTCCCAGGCCACTTATTTCCAGAGTGGTGTAGGGTGTCCCTCAGTCTCTGAATGGATGTTGTGTATGTGCATGTGACATGTTGCTCAGAACGTGGCCCTCCTACATTTCCATAGCGATGCCCATGTTTCTGTGGACCTTAAATCACCTCATAAATATCTCATTTGTAGTTACTCTGGATGACTTTATCCAACCTATTCCAACACATATTGTTTCTACATTTGCCAGTAAGAATTTTTGTTACTGCTATTATTATAACTTTAATGGCAGGCTAGTAGGTGTGAACAGAGGTCTACAGAACTAAATAATGACATTTTTACAAACTAAACTGGGCCAACAACCACAGGAACAGAGTATTCGTTGCTATACCAAGAAAAACAGACAACCAGTATCCATTACAGAGTTTTGGATAACATACACTAGCTCATTAGTTTTAAATTCACTGTCAGGCGATGGTGTGTTAATTGGACATGGACTTCCACTCTTCCATTGGGTGATGAGAGCATGAGCTGCTGATCAACATACTGTTATATCATCAGCTCTCGTACTGAACTATCAGCCAAAGAGATGATTGGAAATGTGCCATCATAAGCCTGTCTTATAATGGCTTGCTTCAACTAAGAGGTCTTATGCCTACCATGTTCATTGTGCTGTAGCACCAGAAAATTATTTAATGTAATAATAAAAGATTAATTTGCATCAAACTTCTGTGGAATGCAAAAGGTGATGTGAGGCAGAATATTCCATTTATTTTCATACACTTTAAAACCAGTAATTTACTAATACTAAGACTATATATGTTGGATGCTGCTTCATTTGAAAAGCAATAAAATGTTAGTTAATTAGATTTTTGGATTTGAATTTATTTTCATTTAATTTGGATAAGTTTAAACTACATAAACTGTATGTATTTAGATTTTATATTTATTTAATATCAATAAAATATTATTTATGAACTCAAATGAATTAAGTTACAGTACTCAAAAATATACAGTGGTGACTAACATTATTAGAACAGTAGTATTTTCACCAGCTAAAAATGGTTTTAAGTCAGTTATTTGAAACTTTTGGCTGTAGTGTGTCAGTAGGAAATATCACTTTACATTTCCAAACATTCATATTGCCATTAACTGTAATAATCCAGTGAGAGTTTTGTTTTGTTGTCATTCAAGGAGTTTGACAACAGCCAGTGCTCCACACAGAGATCTGATCTCATCATCCAGTCTGTCTGGAAGAAACAGAACAAACTGAGACAGACTAAATCCAGAAGAACTGTGGCAACGTCTCCAAGATGCTTCAAGAAACCTACCTGCAAAGCTACTTGAAAAACTATGCGCAAGTGCACCTAAAGCAAAAGCTGCTTTAAAAGCAAAGGATGGTCACCAAATGTTGATTTAATTTAGTTATTTGAAGTTATCCTCATTTTAGTGCTTAAAACTTTTAACAGTACTGTAGCTTTGCAGGTAGGTTTCTTGAAGCATCTTGGAGTCAATACCAAAAAAACCCTATCAAAAAAGTAGTTCAAAGATATGCAATGCTATATTTGATTCTGCAAGTATTTTGATTGATTTGTTTTTTTTGTGTGTGTGCAGGTCAGACTAAAATTTTAGTAATTATTCGCTAAAACCCTGTCCACATCTCTGAAATCTCATTTATGTTTAATATAAGTATGCATGCAAAAACTCAGCAGATCTGACACCAATGATGCCAAACAACATTGGTAATATGCAAATATCCAAATGAGTATGAATGCTAAGGAGGAGCTGAAGTTTATTTGTCATTTTAAATACTGACAGCATACGTTCGAATTGCTTTTAAATTTATGCTAAATGTCACCTTTTGTAAATAATAGAAAGTTTCCCTTTTTAGTATATGTAAATAAAATTTTGGGTGAACTCTGCCTTTTAGAGTGCATCTGCCTTTGCTTATGCTGAGATTTATTATTATTTTACAATGTTTGCCAACTACAAATGTGCTGAAATGTTTTGTTTTGTCACACTTTTATGAGTTTTTCATCTGATCCTAATTGAAAATAGTTTAAGAAACTAGTTTAAAGTTCATCGTCATGTGAAAGTGACTTTATTACTTTGGTGAGTGATGAGGTGACTGTGTGTGTGTATTTCTGGCAGGCAGCCGTTTCCAGCTGGGGGCCGTGTGACATTTAATGGGAAGGAGTGCGTTTGTGAGAAATGCACTCAGCCTGTGCCAGTCAACAGCACGGCATCCCCACAGGCTGTGCACAGTGAGTACTCTGTGTTTCTGCATTGCAATCTATTCCATTCTATGTTAGTCCCTTTCTCTTACACACACACACACTCACTCATTAATTTCCTAAATGTCTGCAATGACAGCTTTCCCTGCCATTTCATTAGTAATACACTACACTTTTGTCTGGCTCTCTCTGCAGATTGCTGTGGCTGTGGAAAGGAGTTTAAAAATGAGCAGTCTCTGGTGGCGTTGGACAAGCACTGGCACCTTGGCTGCTTCAAGTGCAAAGTGTGCAATAAAGTGCTTAATGCAGAATATATCAGCAAGTTAGTCCCACTCTTACTCTTCTCTGTGTGAATCTGTAGATGGGTGCTTGTGTGTGCTTTATCGATCGCAGTAATGTGATATGGTGATCCGCAAGCCTTCTGAACCCTCTGGAATTTATTGATGTGCTGTAATATGAAAGAACAGGGGATTCTCAAGGCCAGAGAGCAAACAGAGATCCTTGAGTTCAAGTTAAATACATCTACTGTAATGTGTGTTGATGTTCTGCAGGGACGGGATCCCCTACTGTGAGGCAGACTACCACGCCATGTTTGGCATCCAGTGTGAAACCTGCAAAAAATACATCACTGGAAAAGTACTTGAGGTTTGAAGAAATCTTTTCTATTTGTCAGGGGTCCTTTAGTGAATGGATACATTAATAGATGGAAGTAGATGAATGGATTGCTTAATTATATTGTTAACATTGCTTAAAGTCCACATGAAATCAAAATGAACCCTCTTGTCTTTTTTAAAGACCAAAAAAATAAAAGTTCAAGACTGAAATTGAAAGTTTGGGCCAGTGTTGTTTATATATTATTTTAGTATTCATTAATATTTTAAATGAGATTTTATTATTAGATTTTGTTAGATGTTTTAGTTTTTAATTTTTGTTTAGGTTTTGGTAATTTTGTTATGTGTTTTTGTCATTTTTATTAGTTTAATAGCTATAGTTTATTTTTATTTCAATTTTAGTTTTTAAGATTTTAGTACTTAAACCTAAACTTATTTATTTCAGGTAGTTGACAAGGCAGCCCTAGTGAAAAATAAATATACTAAAATGTATTTGAAATGCATTTATTTCATGCTTAGTATACAAAATACACTTACATATTTATGTATTATCATTGTAAATATTACAATGATAATATAAAGTTAAAGTCTGCTAAATTGGAACAACTAATTTTGTACTCATTGCACTTTAATTGTGCAGAAGTAGTGCTAAAGTCCAACTAAAGATATACTGAAATATATTTCATTGTGCTAAATTGGAAGTATTGCAAGTATACACTCAACTAAAGGATTATTAGGAACACCATACTAATACTGTGTTTGACCCCCTTTCACCTTCAGAACATTCAACAAGGTGCTGAAAGCATTCTTTAGAAATGTTGGCCCATATTGATAGGATAGCATCTTGCAGTTGATGGAGATTTGTGGGATGCACATCCAGGGCACGAAGCTCCCGTTCCACCACATCCCAAAGATGCTCTATTGGGTTGAGATCTGGTGACTGTGGGGGCCATTTCAGTACAGTGAACTCATTGTCATGTTCAAGAAACCAATTTGAAATGATTCGAGCTTTGTGACATGGTGCATTATCCTGCTGGAAGTAGCCATCAGAGGATGGGTACATGGTGGTCATAAAGGGATGGACATGGTCAGAAACAATGCTCAGGTAGGCCGTGGCATTTAAACGATGCCCAATTGGCACTAAGGGGCCTAAAGTGTGCCAAGAAACATCCCCCACACCATTACACCACCACCACCAGCCTGCACAGTGGTAACAAGGCATGATGGATCCATGTTCTCATTCTGTTTACGCCAAATTCTGACTCTACCATCTGAATGTCTCAACAGAAATCGAGACTCATCAGACAGGCAACATTTTTCCAGTCTTCAACCGTCCAATTTTGGTGCGCTCGTGCAAATTGTAGCCTCTTTTTTTCTATTTGTAGTGGAGATGAGTGGTACCCGGTGGGGTCTTCTGCTGTTGTAGCCCATACGCCTCAAGGTTGTGCGTGTTGTGGCTTCACAAATGCTTTGCTGCATACCTCGGTTGTAACGAGTGGTTATTTCAGTCAAAGTTGCTCTTCTATCAGCTTGAATCAGTCGGCCCATTCTCCTCTGACCTCTAGCATCAACAAGGCATTTTCGCCCACAGGACTGCCGCATACTGGATGTTTTTCCCTTTTCACACCATTCTTTGTAAACCCTAGAAATGGTTGTGCGTGAAAATCCCAGTAACTGAGCAGATTGTGAAATACTCAGACCGGCCCGTCTGGCACCAACAACCATGCCACGCTCAAAATTGCTTAAATCACCTTTCTTTCCCATTCTGACATTCAATTTGGAGTTCAGGAGATTGTCTTGACCAGGACCACACCCCTAAATGCATTGAAGCAACTGCCATGTGATTGGTTGATTAGATAACTGCATTAATGAGAAATTGAACAGGTGTTCCTAATAATCCTTTAGGTGAGTGTACTTCAGGTACACTTTAAATATCTTGCATTTAAAGACCGATATTATTCAAAGGCCATACAAATTTCATCAGTATTGACATTAAACACATTTTAGCCATAATATTAACACAAAATTAATGAAAATGTTTTTCATTAATAGTAACAACACTAGTTTGTGCAGGACATATTGAAGGGAAAAATATATTTTCTTCATATTTTTAAGAAAATATGAAAAAAAAAAATTTAAATAGCCAATATGGTTTAGTTACATGACAGCCATGAATGAGGGGGAGGGACATTCTCATGCTAGAGAACATTCGATTGGACAAAAATCTGCAGTGCAGGATGAGTCATCATTTTTCAAATCCATTTTCCTAGAAGAGACAGATTTCAAATTTAACGTGCATTTCTGCTAATAGAAATTATGTCAACTTTTAAGAGTGCACTAGCATAAAAACCAAGATGTCTTAAAGTAAGCAGACAGAAATAAAGCCGCAAAACTGTAATTCTGGCCACATTTCATGATACATTCAATGCCCAATGCAATCAAGTCTTGCTTTTCTCATTTAATATTCTGTTTCACTCTAAAAGACGTCACGTAACTGCCATTTTATGTTGACTTTATAGCAAGACTTGGTTGAGTTTTATCATATCTTTGCTTTGAGTGTGTGTGAAAGGCTTTTATTCTCATTTGAGAGCTTCAGGCTGGTACTCTATAATCACAGTGGTCATGTTGGAGGGGGCAAAAGATGAGTGGGTGCTTACAAAGACAATCTCAGACAGTCAATTCCCAACCCATCTGAAGCCTAATTATAGTATAGAACAATATATCTCCTCAAATTGCCTCTCACTTTTTCTGGTTTGTTCACTTTCTTTTGTACTTGCATTCAAACTTTTCAAAAAAAATTCCACATATTTTGTTACACCCTAACGATGTAGTTGTTCTTTGTATAAATTTCTCATTAGAGGTCTCATATGAGGAAATGTTGCTTGTAAAAATACTTGTTAAATTAAGTGTGCATTTCATATCTGTCACATATATATAAAGATCTACAGCTTTGTATACTTTAAAGCTCTATACATAAGTGTATCTGTGTGTGTGTCAGGAGTAGGACACTGTTGCTATAGTGACTGTCCCATTGGCACTGCCACTTGCTCTCAAACCCAAAATTAGATCGAGTCACTGTGTGACATCATGGTTTAGGATGGTAGTTTTAACTACACAATTTCTATGCCAAGTGCTTTGAGCAGATGTAAAATAAGTGAAGTCATGCAAAACAATATCTTGGCATATTGATTTAGCCCTCGGCAACATTTTTGACATGAACTGAAGGCTAGTTGATACAGGTATCCTAATGTTAGCAAGAATAATTAGCCAGATCATAAGCCTAGACAGCATCAGGGTACTGGGGTAATCAAAGGTAAAGGATTTTGTGTATTTGAGGGGATTTCTAAACCGTTTGTTCCATTTGTTTTTGTTGTAAAGTATGTAACAGAAAGGGAGCACAAAAAGAGTATGATTTACAGGTCTTATTTACTCTGAGCCTGAAATGTCATGTCATTTTGAGTGGCAAGACTGTAACGGTGTTGAAAGTGAATGGAGAGGGAGGAGGGGCTGAGTAGATTTTCCAATGCATGTTTTGATGCATGAGAAATGAAATCTACAGCTGTGCTGAACACTAAAAGGAGTGACACAGCATGCTAAAAATTTCTGATCACAGATGAGTCTTTTAGGACTTAATGAAGGTTGATGAAAAATGGATGACTGGAATCTAATGGATGACAGGAAAATATAAAAGATTGATTTGACTAATCTGTACCGTTTAAGGGTGGACGGAGCTATTTACCTCATGAACTAAATCTAACCTGGAAAGGACACCAAATATTTAACCTCTTAACTGTCACCCCCCCTTTTTGAAAACTTTTTGAAAGTGCACCATTTAAAGTTAAATTGTAATAATTCATGAATGCTTTTGAATACAGATCTAAGATTGGTCTCCTTTTAAAGAAGACAATCAGCAGATTATTGCAGAAGTGAAATATTTTCAAAAAACGAAAGTAAAAAAAAGTTATAAAAGTTTAAATTTACTGTAAATAACATGTACGATACTATTATTATTATATATTATATAAAATAAATATTTTACAAAATATATTTTAATCCAGATTTGGCATAAAATTAAAGCCATATGTCTAAATATGTTGTGTTCCAAATTTGAATTTGATATAAAAAAAATTGAGGTTACTATGCAATTTTGTTTAGGCGTTATACCACAAACAGCCACCGGGTGCCATTCAAACCCCATTGAAGTTTTTTTTATGCACTTTTCTGTAACAAATGGATCAATTTATCTCTCACTCTTACTCCTATCACAAAATAACCACCAAATATGGAATCCTGAGACTCAGACCTTTCCGATGATATGTATTTTGTCAAGATTATAAAAAGTTTTGATTCTATAAGACCGTAATACATTTAGTCACCACTAAGGGGGAGGAGCCCGCTAAAAGATTTTAAAGTACCATTGCTATGGTGACGCAATATCCGATTTCAAAACGGTTTTCACAGGATGAATTGTGAGATTTTAAGCTTTTAAATGATATATAATATATGATGATTACTAAAACACGTGATAGGAAAAAAAGGAAACTAATAGAATTTTTGTGTCAAAGATCAGCGCTCCTATTATGGTGTATATGTTTTGAGGTGCGCTCTTGTCATAAATTAATCTATTACTGCTCCTACATAATTTTTTATAACAAACAGTGGTGAAATATCTATTTAGGAGTCTTGGACCTTTCCAATGATATATAGTTTGTCATGATTAGATTAGGATTTAATGGTAATATATTGAAGTAAAGTTAGGTGTCCCGTATACGGGACGGTGACAGTTAATTAAAGGAGCAGTGCAAAATTACAGCCCGACACAGCTCTTAAGAAACAATAAAATGATTGCTAACCAGATTAATTCATAGAGTTAGAGAGAATAAGATACAGAATGACAAGTGTCACGGCCAGCTCATTCCCGACCGTAACATAAAGAGGATCACACGTGCAAACGAATATTTCAGTTGCAAGATTATTTATTAAGGAAAAAGTTATTGGTCACAGAAACAAAAAAAACACCAAAATCTAGGGATTTAAATAAATATAAACAAAACAATAATCCAGTGGGGTAAAGAACATTGACCAAGAAATAAACAAAAGAGTGGGAGCATAAGACTTCTCTGGAGAACCACTTCCCTCCAGAGGAAGTGCCTTTTGTGCAGATCAGGAACCTTTTATTCTCTCCGTCCATAATCATCTCTAGTTAGTAATGACAACACACATTGATGCTACACTGCCACCAGCAGGCAGGAGGAGGAAAGACTGGGTCGTCACACAAGACTTTATCTCTTTCTCTTTTGGTGATAATACACTACCATGCAAGTAATTTATTTAAATTTTTTTTTAAAGAAATTAATACTTTTACTCAGGAAGGAAGGACAATTAATTAAATTGATCTAAAGCTGACAGTAAAAACATTTGATTAAAACATAACTTTTTCTATTAAAAAAACAGCTGTTTTTAATAGGAAATGTGTCCTGAGAAACAAATCAACATATTAGAAAGATTTTTTTAAGGATCATATGACACTAAAGGTGAGTCTAAGATACTTTCAAAAACAGTCTTGGCATTGTTAAAAAAAAATCTTACCAAACCCCAAACCTTTGAATGGTAGTGTATATAAAATATACCAATGCCATTTATTATGGCATTTTATTTGTCTCAAATGGCCATTTATTATGTTGAGTAAATCTCACAATTAATTGTTTGGGTAAAATATCACCCCAAGGTCAAAAGAGAATTTTTTTTTTTTAAATCTGAATTTGGCATACAGATTTTTTTGGTAGAAGTTTTCAAATGAAATGTGGCTATCAGAAGAGAAGTGTGGCAGGTTTGCATCTATGGTCCCTCTACTGTTCAGACATAGTTACTGCAGATGGTGTCCCCCTGCCTACCGCTATCAAATCAGCATTTGAACTGCAAATAAAGTGAATTATTTGAGGAATAAATCAGTTAATTACTTTGTCGAGAATTAAGACAAATGCAGTATTAATAATCCCCCAATATGAGTATATGAGTATATAAAATGTATATTCATTGAGGGATTTCTGCAGTGAAGGTGAGTGACTGATGTTTGCCCTGCTTTGTGTTTATCTGCAGGCTGGAGAAAAACACTATCATCCCACATGTGCCAGATGTGCACGTTGTGAGCAGATGTTTGGGGAGGGGGCGGAGATGTACCTGCAAGGTAATTTAAACATCATCAAATTTACATGATTTGATTCAGATACAGAAATTTGCTGATGTTTTATTAAAACAAATACTTCAATACAATGAATATTGCTTATATTTTATTAGTAAATTATTTTAATGTGACTATTAATGTGTCAACCATTTACATATTAAGTTCAACAAAAGTATAACAATTAAAAAAACAAAAATTGTTGGCTGCAATTAGCAACTGTTACGGTTGAGAGGATAAATTTAATGTGATGATTTGTGTGAGAATGATACAGGAAACATTTTCCTCTGCATTTTGAGCATGATACCAGACAGACAGGCACAGACAAAACTGATGACTACTGACAAGGATTTTTGAATCATATGGAGTTTTATGCTTAAGAAAACACATCTGTACTGACAAAAACAAGAATGGATAGTTTGTTTTGTATTTTAAACAGCGAAAGACAGTCATACAGAGCTAGACCAGCTCAAACCAGTCACATCCAAAGCCTGAATACATTCCATAGTTGAGTACAAAAAGTGATTTACCACAGAAACTCACTGCACTGCAGTTTGTCAAAGGAGATTTATAGTCAGAGGTGCTTTTAGAAATCAGAATCGGTTAGAAGCCTTTTTTCAATCTGGCTAAAATAAAATGAAAGACTGCTGACTCATTCAAAGTGTGAAGGATTGTGTTACTTAGTTTATGAATGCCAGTTGATATGGTGGTATATATGAACATGTTAACTCTTCAGAGAGATGAGTTATGTGAAATATGTTCGTTGAATTAAGAACGTATGTAGTTGTACGTATGGTTGTGCTGTTTAGTGTTTTAGTGGAAACTGATACATTTTTCTCTGGATTTTTTTGAGGAATAGAATATTCCAAAAGAACTGCATCTGAAATAGTTTACAAAAACTTGATCAATATAAAGCATCCTTACTGAATAAAAGTATTTGTTTCTTTTAAAAATGAATCATTCTGACTTTGTTTTTATCTACCTGATATCAAAACAATTTTTGAGCAAAATGTGATGTACTATACTTGTGAATATATTGCTGTGTAAACTTTAAGGCAACTGACCTCATAAATCCACTAATAATGACACCAGTTAGTTCAAATTAGAAAATGAAATTGAGCCATTTTGAGTGTCAACTACTTCTTAGAGCTAGCATATTTTTTAACATGGACTTGCGAGTTATTTTTGGCTTTCTTTTTCACAGGTTCTTCCATCTGGCATCCTCCTTGCAGACAAGCAGCGCGTATGGAGGAGAAGAGTAAGGTAAATCTAAGCAAACTGTGACTGAAGACAGGGGGGTGAATTCACTAAAAACCTGCATCTAATGTACCTGCAATTTAATATGACCAGGAACTAAAGGATCTGAAACAGAGTAATTCACTTGTTGTAAATTAGGCTTATTATATATTGCACCTTATTAAAAAAACTCACTTCTTTAGCCCACAGAAAATGGATTGACAGTATTTCAAATACAGTTTGCTTAAGAAAAATGATGGAATAGTTGGTCATGGCAGATGTTATTCCTGAAGTAATGGAGAAAGTGTTCAGATGCATGTTGTTGTCGAGTGCACTTTTGGCTTTTATAGTGCTGATTATGGTGCCTGGATCACGGTGGTGGAGTGATGTTGTACAGTCCCAGTAAAACATGCAAGATTGCGGTAGTCTGGTGTGTCTAGCTCATAGAACCATCCTGCAAGTTGGAGAATTTCTCTATGCAAATTTTGCAAGGTTGTGCTGTTAACAGATTTGCTAAATTTCTTAAGAGAATCAGGAACTAAAACAACACAGGCAGCGTGTGCAAATAAACACTGCTATCAGCGGATCCACAATTTTTATTGACTTGAATGTCATTACAGACTAAAGTCTAGAATCAGTGACAGACCCTAAAAAGACGGTCAGCAGAGGTGTCGGATTTAAAGATTATCCTTAAGATGTTGCAAATGAAAAATGAGCTCTGGTTTTGGTAGCTGACATGCTCTGAAATATATTATGCAAAATAATTTAACAGGAAACCAGCTAGTTAAACAAAGGTGATATGCAGTATGTGGAAGCGCTTCACTGTAACAACCCTTTCCCTGCAGAAACAGGTGCGGATTCAGCTCAGTGATCTCCATTCCAATGTACCTGAGCAGGTTTGTGACATGCGGCCCTCTCCCCTCTGCATGGGCTTACTTCCCAAACTGCTTTTAGTTTTAATAGAATGCTCACTAAAGTCCAAAATGGGGCTTTCAGGCCACCGTAGGCTACCACCACTCCCACCGAGTAAAAATCAGGAACCAAAGAACAAGTTTTAACATCGTCTGGACAAGTACTTTAAAATGAGTGTGTGACTATAGAGAAGACACTGTGAATCAACCCTGAATGCATTACAATAATATGAAAGATTTATTTGTGATTTTATTTATAAGATACGCAATGTTTTTTTTATGATTGCTCGATGTTTGTTGATTTTAAAAATGACAGATCAATTTACAGTAATCTACCATTTGTCCTATATGCCATTAAAAAAAATACAAAATTCTCTATAAGAATTTTTGTCTTGTCCATTTTAAATATTTAAACATCATTGCAAGATACATTGACTTGAGAAGCAAAACTGCTTAAAATAATAAGCCTTTTTAGAGAATATTTCCTATATATCTTACAGTACAATATATAAATAAATCTATAACCACACTGTTATAGGTTTATTGAGGTTAATTAAAAAAAAAAAAAACTAAATTGATCGAAACTTTTCTTTTATTGCATTATACTGTGTATCTGTTCCTGTATAACACCAAAAAAAGTATTGTTCTGTCCTAACGGCAAAACCTTTTCTACCTTTGTGTTGATTCCTTCATAACCTGTGTGAAAACTGATATACTGTTGTTAGTGCCGCACAATAGTAACAGCCACATTGGAATTGTTCTATAATCACTCATGTTACTTCGTACAGGGTTTAAATTGAGTCAACAAAATGCCTTTTGGTTGCTGTTCCTTTTATGGTTTAGTGTCTTTGTTTTTCTCAGCTTGTTTTTGTTTCCAGGTGACGAGAACCTCCTCTGAGAGCATCACCTCTGCTCCTGCCTCCAGTGCATCGGGCTCCCCTAGCAGAGTTATCTATGTAAGTGCATTTGAAAATGATTCTTTTCTTTATTAATTTTCATTTGTTCAAGTTCACCACCAGTGGGCAGCAACACACAAGCCTACAAATTACTATATGTGTAGAGAGAGTTTTAAAACCATAATGTTGCTCTTTCTTAAGGCAAAGCTGGGTGATGAACTTCTGGACTACAAGGACCTGGCTGCTCTTCCTAAAATCAAAGCGATCTATAACATTGACAGACCAGACATGCTCTCATACTCACCCTATGTGAGCTACACTGTAGAGGACAGGACTTTTGGAGAGGTACAAACACACACCGTCATACAGGCTTACATGAGGGAATAACATATACATGTCTTCTATTTGCCGTTTCTCATTTTTGACAGTTTTGTATCTTTATAGGTCACTTAAAAGCAAAAGGATTGCACAATTATTCATACAACAGCTACAGCATTCATTTGTTACAATAGTGCCATTTTTAAATGCAATCATCTTTACTCATCATCCAGCTTCACTGCAACATAGCTTGGCCAAAAATCATAATTCATCGAAGTGTTACACTAGTTTCAATGTAACTTAGTTAGGGGAAATCTCATTTTTTTCATGAACATATCTATCATTGCATTCAAGTCCATTTTACTCATTTGCTTTCTTTGTTTACAGTCACCCCAGCAACTCACCCCTACTCCAACTGAGGTATAGTAGAGTTAACACGAAGAAACAGGACCCGTTATTGTTTCATTGGGTCTGATTCACTAATCATGCCTTACAATGTATACTGAATATACAGTATGTACATATCTAATTTTTATTCAGAATCTGGACAGATTGTTGCTTGAAATTATTACGTGATGAAACCATTTCTAAGTGAAAATGTTACACACCTTCTCACACACAACTATGTGCATGATTAATGAATGAGACCTTGTTTCCTCATATTTTGTGAGCAGTTGTTTGTGAAGTAGAAGAGTTGTGGTTTGGAGACATGAGCAGTATTGTGTTTTTCACCATCTTCAGTTTGAAAACTCTGTGGTGTAATCACTCAATGATCAGCCTATTTCTAGTTAGGACTGATTATTGCAAACTGGTCATATCTGTGTTTCTTTTGCAGCTTTATATCCTCCTGTGTGTCCCAGTGCCATAGTGATTACCGTTTAACATTGTTAATTGTCTAAGCTTTCAATTTCATACTGGAAAACTCTGTTTGATTCCAGGGAGATGGGGAAAAGTCTCCCCGGCACAGGAGGCCCTCCAGCCCCAGCTCCAACAGCTCTTTAGGGGGTTATGGTCGCTATACACCTTCCCGCTCACCTCAGACCTACAGCAGACCAGGTATCCCTCCACATATATGATGATACTTATGGACACAAAGCTATTCTTACCTGCACAGTTATTGTGTAACTACACTATATTGCCAAACGTATTGGGAAACCCCCTTCTAATGAACAGGTTTGACTGCTTTAGTAATTTCCATGAGTACAAATCTTAATGTTTAAGCATATAATGATATTCTAGGGAATTGTGTGCTTCTAATTATATAGCAACAGTTTGGACAAGGCCCTTTTCTATTCTAACATGACAATGCCTCTGTGTATAAGGCAGGGTTCAAAAAGAAATGATTGATTCAGTCAGTGTGGAAAAACTTGACTGGTCTGCAGAAAGCAAAATCCTAATCCTCACTGCACCTCTGGTGTGACTTTAAATACATACCTTGAGCCAAAAACTCATCACCAAACACCAATGACTTGTACATATGGGTACAGTTAGACACTTCCAACACTGTTGCAACAGAGATGGAAATTCAATTTTTAAATACATGAATTATGTTTCCATCTTTGTTGTCACAGCTTTGAAAGTGCCTTTTTCTGTTCTAAAGAAGGGGGTGCCCCAATACTTTTGTCCATATAGTGTTTGTAGAGTGTATGTGTCTATTATATACTAAAGATTTATATTTTATTTAGATTTCTTTTGAACTTTTTATTCATCAAAAAATGTCCTCAAAAATATTAAGAAACACCACCATGACTGAATGAATCAGAAAAAAAATGTATTGACAAAAGTATTAAGCATCACAACTTTTTTCAACATTGTATTGAAATCATCTTTTGTACAGCATTCCAAATCACTCACTTAAGAGATTCAATGCAGGTTGTAAAGACAGTAGGCAGTGAGGCAGTTCACTAAGATGTGGAACAGAGCTAAAGCATTCCATTCTAAAATGACATTTTTTAACCACAATAAACTTATTAAATACAGAATTTCATGGAAGAAAGTAATTCAAGAATCATTTGTTTTTTTAAGTATAGTTGCTGATCTCATATTACTGCCATTCTTCCCTGACCGTCTGGGTCTCTTGCTCAGAGCAATATCTGAGTGTCAAATACACCACTCATCCAGAAAATTCCAACTTGTTGCCTGTTCCAACTTCGGGGAGGAGTAGTGCCCATGGTAGTGCCAGAGGCTCCTCCCCACTGCCTTTGTACAGCGGCAGTGGTAGAAATACACCACAGGCAGGGAGTGGTGGTGTGGCCCTGCCCCTCAACCCCACTACTCTGGCTTTGCTCCAACAGCACAACTACATCCCCTACTTCAGAGGTACCACAGTTCTGCCTACAGGCTTTTGCACAGTACAAATCACCACATGCTGCATGTGTGTGAGCTTATGGTCTTGGATTTGGTTGGTACAAGTTTCACTTCCCCCTGACAATATGAATGAATGAGTTCAATACTAAAAATGCTATTTTAAGGGCGTAAGACTAATGTCACAAAGTGCATGATGCTCCAGCTGTTGGAATTGGATTTCAACACAAATGAACTATTGGACCAAGTTCCATAAGTCGTAGTGCTTCATATGGGTTGCATTCACATTGAAGGACTAGTGAATCACAAACATAGAATTGCTAGCTTATCCTTCATCCACCTTTCCTGAACAGGAATTGAGACAGGATTCAAACAGGAAGCAAAGTCTGAAAGTAGGCCTAGGACAGCCCTGCACCTCAATTTGCCTTCTCACGGTAAACCCTAAAAACAAGTCTCTCTTTCACTGTGTATCACCAGTGTATTACAGTGATGTGAGATTGTAGGTGTACCGCAAGGTTCAGTCCTTGGACCAGTCCATTTTTTTATGCTTGCTGGTATTGTGTTTATACAGAGTTGTCATGTCCAGTCATTTTGCATGGAAAACATGTTGATATTCATTATATTTGAGCTGAAACAGTAACCTAATGCACAAAGACAAATGTGAACGTTGGTGGCGAGCATCAATATGCATTTATTTGTTGTACTGTAGTTGATGTTGTGCTTCATCTGTTAAGGTGAAATTTTCCACCATACATCTAATATTCAAAGTGACTGTCTGTATGTTTGTGTTAATGTTTTCATTTACTTGGTGGCTGTTGTTTCTCTCTTTTCAGCATTTTTAGGTGTTTTATTTGACCTAACATTCATACTCAGACAGGCAGTAGTTTGCAGGTGGAGTTCAAACGTCTGAGACCATGTATAGAAATTAAAAATTATAGAAGTTTCAGAATTGCAGAACACAGATCAATATCACAAACTTGAATTTGATTAGTAATTTGATTAGTGACCTAGAAATAATGCAAAATCTGAAGTATTTCTTCATTTTACATTATAACATTGTTTAAAAGGTTTTCGAAATCCTAAAACTTTTTGTTCATTTCCTGTTTAAAAAAAAAAATCCAGATCTCAGGTTTTTGGACCCCACTGTGAATATGTAAATTTTATGCATATCTACGTATAATATATTGGGAAGTATTTATTCATAAAGATAAGATGTCTCTGAAGAGGAGGAAAGTATGATGAAACAGTTTCTCGTTTTGTGGTTTCTCTGCAAGAAGTAGAGAGAGTGGGAATAAAGTTCGCAGGAGAAGATTAAAGGGTAAATTGATGAGCTGTAATTTTGGGTCAGTTTGCCAGGCACAGTGACATAAACTTAGGCCTTGCGCAGTTCCAGGCCAACCCTTTAATGCTGCATGAATGTACACTGAGGTTGTGTTTGGTGTGTGCTGTTTATGATTCACTTAGCTTTCTAATTGACTTATTGGTAAAGTAGCCACACAAGAGGAAAATCGCCTCTTTTTTACAAATGCAAAACCTCACTGACTGTAGCTGCCTTGATCTTGTGATATCATTGAAGATCTTGAAGATCGAAATCGTTCACAGAATATGTGATGAAATGCTGCATTACACCCAGTGGACATGAGAAGGACGTTGCAATCCATAAAATCATATTTTAACGAATAATGGGAGCATCAAGACCTTCATACTCCACAGTGTACTCCAGTGTTGTGATTTGTGTGTTTAGTGTATTTTATGACAGTTTCCTACTCCACCAGCTCCAGATTTGTGGAAGATTTTCCCCTGATACAGGGGGATTTTTTACTAACAGCACTTTGTGTGTTAAATGGTGTGTGCATGTGTCTGAAGAATAGTTGCAAGTGTGTGTGAAAGAGAGAAAGAAAAGACAAAGGAGACAGAGAAAGAGATTATTGTTTGTGTATTTTGGCTTTCAACATATGCAAATGACTTTAAAAGAGCATTTGAAAAAGAGATTCTCTCTCTCCTTTACTCTCAGTTTGGTAAAAGATTGTGATTATAAATACTTCATATTTTTTCCGAGTATGATGATAACATCATAATTCAGCCTGCCAATGACAGTCATGTCTATGTCCACTTCATACTGGCTCCACTCAGTTCAAACAGAGCAATGAAATTCGAGTGTCTACTGAACAGATGCCATCAGTATAAACAAAACATACTTTCACAAACTTCAACGCAAAGACAAATTTATACTTTTAAGAGCTGGCTGTATTGTGAGGTTTGTTGGAAGATCTAAGACTAAATGAATCATCATTTTGGCAGCCCTGTTAATTTTTCTTCTCTTTCCTTTTCGTTTTTGTGTCTGCCATGACCTTCACCCCCCGAGGTAGTGAAAGCGGTCGGAGTACCCCCAGTCTTTCCACCTACTCTGATGGCAAATCTCCTTCCTCTTCATATGTGGCGGCCCCACGGCATTTCCATATCCCAGGTAGGTGCTAAAACTCTTGTTCTTTAGCTAACTATGGTAAATTAGCAGGGATTTTGTTTCTCACAGCTCTGTCCTCATTTCTGTACAATGTTAAATCCTCTTTTTCAACACATATTTGCCTTTATGAAAACATCTGGCAGACTGAATAATTCTTATTCATAATCTGCCTTCATATTGTTTTGTGAAAGGCCACAGTCATTGCATCATGATTTGCACCAGTTTAATACATTTATAAGTCACTATTCTAAGCAAAGCCCTATTTTTAGTACTTAAAATAAACTTGTTACTGTCACTGCTCGTCCCTCTATATGTTTAAAATAAATCTAATGATCAGTTTCATGTGTTTTCTGCCCATTATTGTAATGACGTCTTGTTTCCAGTGCTGGCAGATGCTGAAACAGCTCTTAAAATGTCCCACATGTGTTACATTAGATGACTGATTTTTTTCTAGAAGTAATAGTTGAGAAGCAGACGTGAAGTTGGGATGACCTAAACAAGCTGCAGAGAGACACATGTTGTGTCAATTATTAAGACGTTATGTCATTGCAATTACTCCATTTATCTCCCTGTTTTCCTCTTGGCTCAGTTCATTTTAGGTGACATTTCTATCTTCTAAGTTAAAAGTGAGATAAAGCTTTCATTATTTATAATGTTATACATAACTCTGACTGCAGAAAATCCATTTTTCAAAGCCAAAGATTTTGTCAAAGGCAAAATGCTTGATCATGCATGCCAATCATGAACATGATGAATGAAATGGACTACAATATCTGGAATCCTTTACAGCGTCATATACTGCATTTTCTGCCCTTTATTTTGCCCCAATTCCATCCTCTAATAACTCATGCTTCTTTATTCATCTTCTTTCTTATTCTCTTCCTCTCTTTGTCTTCCATTCTCAGAGACTAAAGTCAAAGATAATATCTATAGAAAGCCCCCTATCTACAAACAGCATGGTACAGTCCAGTCTCCGTACAACCATGTTTCTTTGCATGCTGTTACGCATGTCACCATGGAACACGTGGCCATGGAACTGTAATCTTTGACCCTCCTTCTGTCTGCTGGTTTCCATTTCAGCTCCAAAGAGTAGGACTTGTAGTTTTTACAAATCCCAGAAAAAGGTTTGAATTTGACAAGATACTTGTTATCAAGCAGTCAGTACCTAATTGTTGGTTCTTGACCACATGCCTAAGGGTTATATTTCTTAGATATTCATTGTGTTTATTTTGAATAGCAGTTAGCCCTGAATTATTAGTTCTGCTCAATGCCTATTAACTTAGAGATTATTGTTTTGATGTTTGTTATTTGATGTTACACATACACCAAAAAATTTGAGGTCAGTAAGATTAAAAAAAAAAAAAAAAAAAACTCACCAAAGCTGCATTTATTTGATCAAAAATCCAATGAAAACAGTAATACTGTGAAATATTATAGCAATTTAATATATTGGTGTAACATTACAAATATCTTCACGTCACTTTTGATCAATTTAATGCATCCTTGCTATAAAATCTTACTGACCCCACATTTTTGAACGGTTGTGTACATTTAATGTAAATAATGCCTTTGATCTGATGTTTTCATACATGTCTTTTGAAATTCATCCTGACATGGAAACAGCAGTCAGATATATTCTTTATTTTATTTGCGTGCCTCTGTCCATTCATACATACTCATTTGTCAGTTGCAGTATTCGTAGTTTCCATCTATTTGTGGTCTTGTAACTTGGATGTTAAACAAACATGGTGTCTGTGTAACTCATTGGTTTGGTGAAATGTCAAAGGCATTTTTGCAATCCATTGTAATTGGTTTAAAGACATCTGTAAAGCTCATTGTGATTGGGTGCTAGAGGTATCAATCACTTGACTGGTTTCTTTTGGCCTTTTCTCCTGAACGTACCCCTTGACATTGTGTTTGGTTGTGTCACTTTTCACTTGCTTGTTGATTCTCTCCATGAATTAATTTTTCTCCTGTAGTGAATACTGCAATTAGTTTGAACACTGTCTCAAATCAAGCTACACTGAAAAAAATTTGATTACACGTGTAGGAGTATATAACAGTATTTTCTTTCAGTTTCTTTATTGTGTGTGTGTGTGTGTGTGTGTGTAGTACACTGCATGATGTAACTTGTGTTGATCACTCTCTCAAACAGTGAAAACTGTCCTTTAGGATATATTTAAACTTTCTTACTGTGCTGCAGCTTCCAGAACCTCCTGGCAAGATGGTGAAGACGTAGACAGAAAGGTGATTTTATATAAACATCTGTGTGTTCTCGTCCATTCTGGTATACAGTATCAAGTTGTTTTGGTAATTTAATCCAACCTACCCTTTTTTTACTTATTATTGAAATAATATACTTTAAATTAATATACTTGAGTGCAAACTGAATGTAATGTGTTTAGACACTTCATTTCATGTTAATTGCAATTATATGAAAATGTATTACAGTTTAAATTTATATTAATTACAATTAGCAGAACCTAGTGCATAGTGCAAATTTTAGTCTGATAACTATAAAGATAACGATAAAGATATAGTTCTAAAAATCCACACCACAGCTATAACGATAAAGGCACAGAGAAATTATATCGTTGGAATCACTTTTTTTCATTTTTTTCAGCTGATGAACGATGAAAAACCTTGACAGCCAATCAGAATCAATCCTGCTATAACAAGCTCAAGAATTTAAAGCAGCAAACGATCGCGCGCTTAGACACTAATATCGTTATCTTTATAGTTATCTTTAAAGATTTCATTCTTGGTTTGAATGGGGCTTTAGTCTTTATATGTATTTTCATAATTTCATAATATGGTTAAAGTGTACTGCTGAATGTACTGACAACCTTTTATGGTAGACTAACATATAAAGTAATTTATATTAAATCTTGTAAGTCATGTATTTAAATATATTTGTATATACACATTTGTAATTATGAAGTTGCAGTTGAGTTCATTTAAAATATATCATCTTCAAGTGTAATATCAAATAACACAATACAGTTAAAATGATAATCAAGTACTTTACATGTGCTTTAGTATGTTAGTCAACATCAAAATAATTGTACTTTAAAGGAAGATTATTACAATATAATGATTTGAAATGTACTTAAAAGTAAAACTTATAATTTGATATTATTACAAGTGCAATTTAAAAGATTTTAAATACACTTCAGGTGCACATTCAATACATTTAAGCACGTTTCATAATATAATCAAACCTATATGTTTTCCGTCTTTCCATTAAATTATTTAGTTGATCATATTTCTTGCTGCTTTTGTTTGTCAATAGACCAGAACATGTTGGATGAACCTGAAGAGTGAGATGGATGGACAGTCTCCAGATATGGACCCCAGGACCTCCACCCACAGCTTACCCACCGATATGTCTCAACCTAGTGAGTAGCCAATCAATGATTTCATTAAAGTCACATCAGGTCACTCAGCGGCCATCTTGCTAACATCTCAGAGCAGCTATTTTGTGTGTAGTAACAATGAAATCTGACAACAATTGTATCATAGTTAGTGATAAATATTGTATTTTTCAGACTGGCCGAGTTAATTTGCATGCCCTTTTCAGAGTAAACGGAAAAATGGCTTTAACTAAAAGGCGGGGCTTTCTGTCCTACAGCTGCCATATTGATATTGAGTGGTACATTTTTCTATTAATTTTTCATATCCTCCTTTTAAACTGTCTCTGCCTGTCCTCCCCTTGAACATGATAGAGTAAAGTGCCATAAATCTTTATAAATTCTCTGTTTTACAGACTTTCCATACAATAAGTCTGCTTCGCTGCCAGGATATGGGCGGAACGGCATATACAAGGTAAACCTTATAAGACCTGATATCTGCACACAAACACAGCACCCCACAAACCTTTTAACACACCATCTGTGTGTGATTTTTGGGAATATATGTGAGCTGTGGTCACAAATGCTGTCATTCGCTCTCTCAGCAGTGAAGAATGTTGTTTGATCCTAGTTGGATTTGTCAAACCCAGCTGCTGGGACACAGAGGGCTGTTGTAATCGCGCACATCAGGAAACACAGTTAGTGTAGAGATTTAGCTGAGGAAGCCATAATGCTCAGAGGGTGTGTCTGTGCTTGCGTGCAGTTAGAAGTGTGTCTTGTTCCCACCCTCTGGCTGTTTTCCATGTTCGGCTTTGATCTTGAAATCTGGCTCCCTTAATGTACTATCCTCTGTAACGACGAGCAAGAAAACCCAGGCACACTCTTTATTAAAAATCTGATTCAGATCTTTTATCTCGCATTGCCAGTGTTTTCTTTGTTTGAGAACGTTTTGAAAGCTTCTCCTGTACACTAGGTGGCAGTATTTTGCAACGGCTCATTGTATCTGGACAATAAAATACCTGAAAACATAAATATTATCCATTCTTTATGTGTACTCTGGTCTGACTTAGTGTCATGTTTCGCCTTTACTTTCCACAAGCGTTCACAAAGGCATGTGAATTGGAGAGTTGGTCACAGATGAATATTTATAACCAAATCCACCGGCAAGCTTTAGCCGCGATGATTCTAGCCTCTGTCTGTGCTACTGCTAGACTTTAACCTTTAACCTCAAGAAATGAAAGAAAATTTTCAGTTACAGAAGCCGCTCTGTTCAAACATGATATTGTTACTCTCATTTGATCCCTCACGAAAATGAAGTTTATTCAAGTGTGCTATTAGTATACTTTTTTTAAACTAAAAAAAAAAATAGGAAAGTGTACTTTTATTCTACTTTTTGTTTACTTCTCAGAAATATACTTAAAATGATATTTAAGTATACTTGACTTATACTTAGAAAAAGTCTAAATATATTTGAGCTATACTTGTGCTCCTAGAATCCGTGTTTTCATTGTTATACGGTAGGGGGCCGCTAGTACACATCTTCTGTACAGAATTTCCCCAAAAAACACAAGTGAAGAAGAAACCGAAACAACAGATGCTTCCATAGGATCAGCAAACATAAAACAGCATCAAAACTGTGTAACATTATGGAATAAAATGTCGACCAATGAAGAGGTAATAATGACTGTCAAGCTTTGGGGTGTTTATCGAATCCATCTACGTTTTGATTATCATCTGAATCCAATTCATAGAAAGTGGGCCAATTTAGTCACAAGGAGTATTGAAATAGTACACTTACGAGTATACTACTAGTGTACTGATATTTATATACTTACTACAGAAAGTCTACTTAAAAATATACTTGAACTTTACTTAAGTATATTTAATAAAATAAACTTGAAGTATACTACTTCTTGGTAAGGGATAGTAGCAAAAATAAATAATGAAGGCATGGTGGAACTTTTCCAATGATGTGACCTTCTTAAAACCAGATGATGATATCGTTTACTTTGGGACATGAATGTACCTGTAGTTGAAAAAACAGCCATCTACCGTTTTGATATTGCCATGCATTCTATGTGTGAATAAATGTGCTCTGTATATAATTGTAAATATGCCATGTCTTGTCATGCATTGCGTCATACCAGGCAGCTGATCTTGGTGAGGATGAGGGCGATCATGACTCATCCTGGAGTGGAATGAGAGGTGAGTATTTAACTTGCATAGACAACAGACAAATTGCCTTTTTTTTACCATACAAAGATTATTGGTTGTAATTTGTCTTTCTCTTTCTCTTTTTTTAACCTCTTTTCTGTTTTCCAATGCTTCTCAGAGTACAAGGTGAGTTCTAGTGTGTATAATGGAATGCTGTAGCTTTTCAAGTCTTATCAGTTTCCCATTTTGTAGAACAGTAATTCTTAACTTTTGGGTGGTGAGTCCAAAATAGGTGGCTGCACTGTTCTGATCAGGGAAAAACAAAAAAATGGAAAGGAAAACAACAAAATACAACTATTCTAGAAAAAAAAAATATATAATAATAATTTAATATGACCCAGAACGCATTAAAGGGGTCATATGATGCTATTTTAAAGATCATTATTTTGTGTATTTGGTGTAACAGAACATGTTGACATGCTTTAATGTTCAAAAAAACACATTAATTTTCAAATACTGTATATTATTGTAGTTCCTCTATGCCCCACTTTTCTCAAACGCGTAATTTTCTACAAAGCCCCTCCTTCCGACAAGCACAGTCTGCTCTGATTGTGCATTGTGATTGGCTGGACACCACAAGCACGCGTCGGAAATGTAACGCCCCTCACCATAATCGCGAGCTTCAACTTTCAAGTTAGTTTTATCAGTTCAAGCCCGAAAGGGGAACAAAGTCGACACAAAGTGACAGACACAGTGATGATGCTCGTATGTATTTGCAGTACACAAGCCGCGGTTAAGATGATTTCTGACGGGCTGTACACTCCGCCGTGATGTGACCCTGTTCCCCTCACACACACACACACTCACTCATACACACAACGCGTTATGCGCAAAACTCCTCATTTGAATAGTCAATAGCAAATACTTGAACTAATAACAAAAGATACTTACAATCGCTGATTCAGAAGTGCCAGATTGTCATAGCAAAGTCAGAATTGACCATTTTTATGTCATCTATGCACGAACAGCTTGTAACACTCCAAAGAGAAAGGAAAACTTGAAATGAATGAATGAATGAATGATGCATTTATATAGCACATTTATTGTGTATTGCTGTACACCCAAAGCGCTTTACAATCATGTGGGGGGGTCTCTTTCTGGGAAATCGCATCATATGACCCCTTTAAAAGAATAGTTCAGCCAAAAAGGAAAATTCTGTCACAATTACTCACCCTCATGTCATTCCAAACCCGATTTGGTGCTCAAGATTTCAAAAGAACAGCATTAATTTGATCTAAATATATTTTGTATCAAATGTCTTAACGCTATAAAAGAGTGCATTTTTGTGATTGTGTGTATTTCACATGCATGTATGTTGCAGGTCTATCCCTATGACATGCTAGCTGTGACCCACAGGGTCCGAGTAAAACTACCTCGGGATGTGGACCGCACCAGACTGGAGGTAATATTTGAATAGACCTTCAAGTAGACCACTTTTCTGTTTTGTCCATTTCTTTCCTTCTTTATGTGGCCTGTTTGCTGAATCATACTCTCTCTCTCATATGCTGTAGATGATTTTGTTTAGTGTGAATACTGTACATTTTTAATTGATTGCACTTTGGAGCATCCCAAGTTATGATGATTGAGTGATACATTATAATGATTGACATTTAAATACAGTTGTCATCTTTTTAATATGGAGCATGGGTTGACTTATTTCTGTTTAATTATTATTTTGTCAGCATTAGTCTTGATCAAAGTACGCAAGAAGGCAGCCAGGCGAAGAGTTGTGTATGTTTGTGTGTATGCCTGACTGCACATCTCCCAGTGCGAGTATTTGTGGGGTTATGGCTTTGATGGACTACAGTCCACTTGCCCCCGGCCAACACATAATATATCCTCAGTGTTCCTGGACATTGTGTCAGTGTTATTAGTGGGTTTAAATGGAAAGGGGAAGAGAAGTGTCTGGCTCACTTTAACTTCAGCATGAGTTATGAGAGATGTTGATTTACTGATCCCACTCCCTATAACTGTTAGTTTGGAATCACTGTGGTTAAAATTGCGATATCTGAAAAAGTGTGTGTGTTTGTCATCATACGACTGTTGTCCTGATGTAAGAGGCCCTTGTCACATCTGTTTGAATTGAGGATGATTTAAGTCTCCCAGCGGGAGACACTTGCAACACCCAAAACTTTCCAAAGACGTTGATTTCAGCAGCTTTTTGGAGGAGTTCAAGATACCCATACATCTGCAAGTGTTACAGTACCACATACAACAGGGCCTGAAAGAATAAAGATTTATACAGATCCATTCTGGAATAGTTTAAACCACAATTGAGGTCATAGGCTTAAAAGCCTGGCAACTTTCACAGCCCCCCAGTGGTGCTCGTAATCCTGATTGTGCTAAAGGCAATGAATGTCCTCAACCATTGCAAAGCTTTAGGTGGCACATGCACGGAGATGGTTGTAATTATTGTCAATATTGTATAATTTTTTTCTGTATACTTTAATCTGTAATGACGTTTGCGTCATGCAGATATTGTTAGCAGAATAAACAGTGCTTAGAATCCTGGTAGAAGTTCTTTGGGATTGTTCTGATTAAGCTTTGATTAGCTGTTTGACAGTGTTATTTTAGGCCTTTATAGATGGATGACTAAATCATGGAGCTATTCTGCATGCTTTAAAGTCATAGTTCACCCAAAAAGAATTATAATTCTGCATTTGTTTAAATTCATTTATACTTCCTCGTGTCTCTTTAAATTTTCCCATATTGGAACACAAAAGGAGTTATCAGAATGTCCAAACTGTTCTTTTACATAAAATTAAAATGGATTTTAATAACTTTTGAAGAATTTTTAATGAATAACCATTTCAGTTTTGGTCTGTTCTTCACACAGAGCTTTCATATGGTTCCAAAAGACTTGAAATTAGGGTTTTATGATTTGGGGGAAAATCTCATTTAAATATTTCTGATAAAAATATGATTAAAAAAGCTTCTTGTTTGATGAAAATGCCAGTTTGTTGGGCAGCAGAATTTCACCAAAAATGTTGAGATTATATATCAATATGATTAGGAAATAATATATAATACAAAAATTATAATACTATGATTTTTTTTCCTAAAGAAAACATCTACAACAAATTAAGAAATATTAGAATTGTAATATTTCACTGTATAGTTTTATTTTACAGTACAACTGTACAATGACAATACTAATATTTCCAGGCAGTGCATAAAAAATATTTGAAATAGACACAGATTTGATTGTTTTATAACCACTCTAAACCATATGATTATTTTATGACACTTTTTTGCCTGTTAACCATTTCATCTTCATTGCAGTTAAGTGCAGTGGGAATATTTTTCTAAATATCTTCTATTGTGTTCCACTGAAGAAAGAAAGTTGCACAGGCTTAGAATTACACTGAATTAATTTTTTTTTCAACTGAACTCCCTTTTAAATTTGCCAGATATCAAAATTGATTTGTAAAATTTTAGAATTCAATTAATTACATTTATTGTAATCCTTATCATTTCAGAGGCATCTGTCACCTGAGGACTTCTACAACGTATTTGGGATGGCCATTGAACAGTTTGACCGTTTGGCCTTGTGGAAGAAAAATGACCTTAAGAAGAAAGCCCGCTTGTTTTAAATGCCGCCGAATCGCTTGAAGGAAAGCAAAGATAAAGAGAAAACCTCTTCTCATCCATCCTGTGTGCATGGAGGATGAGTGTGAGAGAAATATATATGCACCTCCGTTCTGCTGCATAGCTACTGTCATCCCATCTCACGCTGAGGAAGAGGGAGTGCTTTCACAACGCTGTTTGCCACCTAGCTTTGTTCGTGAACGCTGTACCACATGGTCTGAATGTTACTCTGATGCCAGAGAGTCAGAACTAAATTCTCCATCTTGTTTTTCTCTTTGATTGTCTTTGATCTTGCTCCCTCGGCTTTCTTTATGATTACTGCATTGTATTCTCTCTTTGCTGAAAAAGCACTCAATATTGATATAAGCCACTTTCTTTACATTTTATACCGTTGAGAAACATGGCCAACCAGCTCTACTTGTACGTCTTTTTGCTATGTAATAATATCCATCTTCCCCTGTCCCATTGTCTTTATTTTTGACTGCAGTGAATGTTGTCCAATGTTCAAGTCTTGTCCTCGTCGACTCACATTGTGTCTTTCTCTCGTCTCTTTCTGCCTGTTCCTCTTCTTACCTCCTAGACATAATACTCAGCCACTGCTTGGGCTGTAATATCTATCATGTAATATCAGCTTTATGGAAGCTCATTCATCCATGGCTTTAGCATGACCAGGCCAAAGACTCAATCGGAGTGAGAAGTCAACAAAGCACCTTACACGTGACCTAACCAGACGCGACGCAATAAAACGACAAGAAAGAACCTCCTCCATGTCATTTATTTTTTTTGTCCTAACAGCCTCGTTTGTGAGAAGCAAAGAGCAACAGGACACAACACAACATCATGCTGGGAAGCCCTGCCCACTGTGAAATCTCATTGGTTCCTCAGAACTATACATCTCATTGGGTGTGATTTTGTCACCTCACGCATCAGTTTTCGAACTTGTCGTATTGCGCCTGGTTAGGACACAGTGTTAGTTGATATGTTTAATAATCTTTACTGTTGCTCAATGACTGTGAGTGCAAACAGCTGGAACAATGCATAGCTTTTGTGTTATATTATGTATTTGTTTGCGTTTTCAGGTCAATGTGCAATTCATCAGATGTCATTATCATGAGATCACAGTTATTCAATAAGACATTTAGAGTTGTTCTAAACTAATATCTGGACTTCACATACTCTCTCCATATATATTGTGCACAGTACTATGGTCATAAACATTTATCAGCCCGACATTCTCAGTGTTTTAATCCACACAAATGAAAGTGCTCAAGGCAAAGTAAAGCCTTATTTTTGTATGCAATTTTTTTTTTCACACAGATGTTTGCCAAATACTTTATTTTCCATTTGCAAGTAATTGCAACAATGACTTTAGCATGGAGCCATGCCAAAGTTAACAGATTCTGTAGCAATTAGCAAAACTAATACAACACGACACTTAATAAAGCATGCAGTTCAGTGGCGCTTCATTTAAAACAAATATGATTGTTTTTCTTCTGCTTTTTTGATTGTTAATAAATGTGTGTGCAGTATATTGATATAAATGTCTGTTACACTTACCATGTCACCCTGTTGGCATACACTGCATTTATTAGGAGCATCATGTAGTGGCTTCATATCAGACTTTTATGAGTAATCATTACACGTGTTGTTTGATTTGAGAGCTAAACGTTATTGAGAGATTGTTTTGTTTCTTCAGACACATTCTTAAGTCACACCATGTCTGTTCTAGATATTTTAAATCTCAAACTCAAATTTGCAAAAAAGAAAGGTATTTTGTCCTTTATGTGAATACATTACATAAAGATGACATAAAGATCTGGAATTGTTAGAAACACCGCCACATTCAGTAAACTAAGTTCTGAGTAATGATAACCATGTGTAACATATGCCTATATCTTGTACAATATCACGGCATCTTTGGATTTTTAAACTGCTCAGCAGGGAAACTCAGATTGTTTTACTTCGTTGATTGGGAAAGTATGGCGTTTCTAACTTACTGTATGTGTGTGCTTATCTCATTCTTCAGGGTCGTAATGTGACATTTTTCATGCAGTAAATTTCAGCCTTCATTGCTCATGCCAAAATCTGTTGTTTTGGGGAAAATACAGTGCAGTAAAGCTAGTCTGAAACACATGAATGTGTTTTGGTCTGAGTGCGTGGGTGGGAGCCTTCCCAGAAGAACCATGTTGAGCTACGGAGGACGAATGTGTTAGTCTTATTTGAACAGCTGTAGAAACATGCTCGCATGTGGGCGTGAGTGCTGTCAGCTTCCAGCTCAGCAGTCCAATAGTTCAGACTAGGTGAGTTCAGATCAGTGTGTGTTCGATCTTCTTTATTCTTCAGCATAGCACTGTTCTAACCTATAAAAAAACAGACCCAAGTGGAGACAAAACGGGGAGGTCATATCTGCATCTGTATTTCTGTGTTTTCTAAAAAAAAAAAAATGGTTTGCTTTTGTGAATCATTTCAAAATTTGTTTTTCTTTGTGTGTGTAAAATCTCTTTGTCTGGATGAAAGCAGATGTAGGACTGTGACCCAAGAGAACTCTGACCTAACAGTTTTGAGAGCTGCTTTCCTACTTTTGCTACTATAACATATGAAGAGAGTTTGTGCCTGGGTCCGAATGCATTCACACAAATGTATTATTTTATACCTAGAAAGTTTAAGAGACATTCTTATGAAGTTGTGTTTGTGTCATGATGAGGTAACGCAACATATTGGGTTTTCCATGGGTGCGTGTGGTTTTGTGTTAGTATGCAAACTAACTACTGCGTATAACTGATTATAATGTTGTTCTGACTGTGCAAAGTAATGAGTTTGGGAAATGTAAATGCACCCATTTCATTCACAGTGTCTTTGAGTTGCTTTGCAAGAAATATTGATATTCATCTCAATAAATACAGTTACTTCAACTCTTTTTTCTGTAAAGAAAGTTGCTGAGACAGACGGATGGATGGATGGATGCATGGATAACCATCTAAATAAAGCTACTTCTGTTTTTCAGTTCAGTTTGGCTTTTTTTCTGTAAAGATTCTGAATCAGACAGACAGAAAGATAGATAGATAGATAGATAGATAGATAGATAGATAGATAGATAGCAGTGTTGGGAAGGTTATTTGGAAATGTAATAGGTTACAGATTCCAAGTTACCCTATTTAAAATGTATTATAGTGTAAATCTTTCAGTTACTTTATTAAAGTAATGTAACTGATTACATATACAGTTGAAGTCAAAAGTTTACATACACCTTGCAGAATCTGTAAAATGTTAATTATTTTACCAAAATAAGAGGAATCATACAAAATGCATGTTATTGTTTATTTAGTACTGACCTGAATAAGATATTTCACATAAAAGATGTTTACAGATAATCCACAAGAGAAAATAATAGTTTACATACACTTGATTCTTAATATTGTGTTGTTACCTGAACGATCCAAAGCTGTGTTTGTTTTGTTTAGTGATAGTTGTTCATGAGTCCCTTGTTTGTCCTGAACAGTTAAACTGCCTGCTGTTCTTCAGAAAAATCCTTCAGGTCCCACAAATTTTTTTCAGATTTTGTTTTTTCCTTCTGGAGCATCAGTGAGCGTTTGATCTTTCTGTAATAGTTGCATACGAGTCCCTCAGTTGCCCTCAGTGTGGAAAGATGAATCTCAAAATCAAACAGTCATTGTTGGAAAGGGTTCAAATACACAAAAATGCTGGAAAACCAAAGAATTTGTGGGACCTGAAGGATTTTTCTGAAGAACAGCAGGCAGTTTAACTGTTCAGGACAAACAAGGGACTCATGAACAACTATCACTAAACAAAACAAACACAGCTTTGGATCGTTCAGGTAACAACACAATATTAAGAATCAAGTGTATGTAAACTTTTGAACGGGGTCATTTTTATAAATTCAACTATTATTTTCTCTTGTGGACTATATGTAAACATCTTTTATGTGAAATATCTTATTCAGGTCAGTACTAAATAAACAATAACATGCATTTTGTATGATCCCTCTTATTTTGGTAAAATAATTAACATTTTGCAGATTCTGCAAGGTGTATGTAAACTTTTGACTTCAACTGTAAGTACTTGATTACTTTTCTAAATTTCTAATGAATGTTTTCAACTGTTAATAGTTTTCAAACATTTAAAGCAGGCAGGGTTATCCTTACAGTGCTCATTACTGACAGACTTCTCAAAATCCTTCTTCGCTTGAATAAAGATTAAAATAATTAATCTTTATTATATACACAAAGTAGATAGACGTTGAAATTCAATATCTTCCAACACTCCTTGATCTAGCCTACCCAGTTTGTAAATGTGACCGCCTCCCAGTTCTGCTATTGGTTGGATTTTTCAGTAGCGCGCTGCCTGATTGGCTCACACGGTTGTCAATCTCGGACCGATTTGACAGCGTGAGCGGTCCCTGAAGCGCAGATATGAATCTGAAGAAGCTCACACAGGCCAGAGGAACAACAGAGGTACACGCGAATACTGGGCAGGTCCACCACCTTGCGGTAAAGTTATGACAGAAAATAACGGAGAAGGTAAGATGTCACTGTTAAATTTATTTGACAGTTGTCTCTATTTATGCGTTGTGAAAGAGTCTTGGCCATCCATGAAATATTTCCTAATTTGACGATTTCAACACACTGAGGTTTCTTAAGGACAAGCGCTACTCAGAAAACATTTAATGTAAGTGTGATAGGCTTGCTTTGTATTGTTTATTTATTTACAAATGCTAATAATAACATAAAAGAGCTCTGAAGTTGTCATCCTGCATTAATATTTGTCATTTTTTTGGAGCTGCCATCAACCCTTTTCTTCTTTTGGAGCTGAGACTGAGCACAAAGAAGCACGAGGCATCCTGATGAATGTGGGGGGCTCTTGTTGAATAGCAGAGCCTGCAGGGATCAGCTGGGGTCTGGAGAGCCCCAGTCTCTGATTATACAGAGGGGGAGGGGCTGAGAGAGGTGAAAAGCTAAATTATGAAGAACAAATCCAATTAATTTGATACAATGCAGTGGGATGACTCTTAAACCACTGGGAAAAGGAAGCTGGATTATGTTTTTGTAGTGTATATGAGGATGAAGCATGGTTGTCACTGACAACATCATAATTGCATCTCTATGTCTAAGATTTCAGTGTAATGTTTAACCTAGCTAACCCTATTTTTTTTAGCAGCTTTGTTACTGTTGTTCTCAGGTGTTTTGCAAGTTCAGGGGATGTTTATTTAGAGAGGCTATTTATATAAAGAGTTTGGGAGCGTGTGAAAGTGTTTTCATCTCCAGTTTAGTTTTCCTCCAGGAATACTGACAATGGAGAGGACAAGAACCGTCATCCTGTGTATTGTTGGCTTTACTGACTCTGGCTCTAGATGAGAGAAAACAGAACAAAACGTTAAAAGCCACCAAAGTGGCCGCGTCTCATATCTCATTGTCCAGACTGTCTCAAAACAATCAAACCAGGTAAAGAAAATAGGAAATAATCGACTGGAACAGGTTGGGTTTGGCCAAGCTGAGTTCTTGGACTCTTTGTGTAGAAATACGATTATTTGGAAAAACAAAGATAAGCGTGTGGACAAAGCTCAGCATCTTTGATCAATAGCCAGTGTAGAGTTTAGAAGGGTGTGACCAAATGCTTTGAGGGATGTTAGTCAAGGGCCATCTGCTAAAATGGGCGATGGAGCCTAACTTGACCTGTTCATCTGCTTTTGGCTGAACTTTCACCACAATTTGGATCATGCAAACAGGAGGTTCAATTCAGGATGTTCTGCTTCCTAATCAGAGCAGAAACAAAATACCTTTTCCTTATTGAATCCCACCCTTTAAAAATACAATTTCCTTCAATTCTCAAGTAAATGCTGATGTTACTGGCAGTTTCATATCGATCTGGCAGAGAACTAACACCTTTGTAAACCATGAACCACTAAACGCCGGAACTAGGTGCATTTGATTCCATTTATGGAGAAAAAGCATGTGAGTTTTTATTTTTATATTTTTTTTTTATTGCAAAAATAATAAAGAATACAGTATGATGGAAAACTTAAATTTAGCACTAAAGCTTTCTTGTTAACAGACATTGGTATTGTATTTAAATACAATTTCAGTTCTTGTTTGAAGATGTTAAAGTGGGGTTTACATTTATGGACATAAAACTTTCCAATAAATAACAGAAGGTTTATACAAAAACTTGCATTAAATAGATTCTTATCTTTAACATAAAACCCAAAAAGAATGTGTTTATAGCACAAAGAGAAATCATAAAAAAACATTTTGGACAATCAAAGCATTAAGATTATTCCAAAAAGACTGAACACAAGGACATTCCCAAAACAAATGAGCTACAGTTTCAGAAGAAAATTCACAGAAAGAACAAGATATATCAATGTCACTTTTAAATTTCTGTAAAAACTGCTTGACAGGATAAAACCTGTGAATTATTTTATAAGATATTTCTTTAACTTTATTTGTTAAAAAAAATTCTGAGGAAGTGACCAAACATATGCCCACTTAATATCATCAAAAAGGTTGTTCCAATAAGAAATGGAGGAAGAAATAGAAGTAACAAGGCCCAAAAATAAAGACCTAATTTTGTGATTGGATTTTTTAACAGAGAAACAAACAGAACCAACCACAGTGGATTCAGGAGTGGGAGGACAAACAGAAATCAATGAGCCACTGTTATTATTTCTAAAAAGCATACACATTTCCAAAGAGATGGCATTTAAAACAGTATTAAATTCTTTTCTAGAAACAGGAAAATGATATCTTAAAATAAAATCAGAATAATTAAACAAATTGCCATCATTGTCAAACAACTGGTTCACTAACATCACTCCATTACTGAACCAATTTTCTAAAAACAAGGATTTCCTCTTATGTAAAATATTACAGTTGTTCCAAATAAAAAAGTTGTGTGGCGAGAAACTATGCTTATAAATACATTTCCAAGCCAAAAGCATTTGCTGATGATAATTGGAAAGTTTGATAGGGAGTTTACTAATGGAAAAATTACACATTAATAAAAAATTAATTCCACCTAATTGTGAAAAGACATATCGAGGGATTACATTCCAAATACAAGACTGATTATGGAGAAAGCGTTTCAACCAGTTGATTTTTAAGGTGTTATTGAGAGAATCAAAATCAATAAAATTTAAGCCACCTTTATTGTAAGAATTTAAAATAACAGATTTTCTAATATAATGAGTTTTATTTTTCCAAAGAAATTTAAATAACATTACATCAATTAACTTACAGGTTGGTCTATCTACAAATAAAGAATTAGCAGCATAGGATAATCTAGAGATACCCTCAGCTTTAGTAAGCAAAGTCCTTCCTTTCAATGACATATCTCTTAATAACCAAAGATTAAATTAGAAAAAGCATGCGAGTTGCACCCTTATTATGGTAGCATAGCATGTGTAAGCTTGAAAGAATTTTGTAACTGTATAAAGTGAGGTCATCCAAGAGCTAAATGCCAGTATAGGTGAGTGTTGCATGGCCTCAGTAGGTGGGAGTTTGATATTTTCTCTGATAGCTTGATGACTGGTCTGTAAATGTGGTCAAACGTCTGATTGCTGATGCAGTGACATCATTACTAGTGCACATCTGGACCTGCATTGTTGCCGCATCTGTGCGAGAAGGTGAGAGGCCAATGGTGAAGATGGATGACTGGTCTTGCTTAATTTGCTGGATAAAAAAGCAGTCGTACAGATATTTTGTGGACGTTTGTTATCTTCTAATCACTGCTTTGAATGATTGGGAAAATGCAGTGATAATATACAGTATAGTTTTCTCTTTTATAGTAGCCTGACTTGTACAAGTTCCCTTAAAGGCTTTTTTCCCCTCTTGTGGCTCTAGTCTAGCAGTCTGTGCCTTAGGATAGTTTTCACAGACAAGTCTCCAGTGGGTTTATATTAGTCTGCCTTGGGATGCAGTATGTAGTTTAATTGTGTGAGTGTGTGTGTCACATACTGCTGTGAACAGCTGCTGATTCTTTGTCTGTCTTACTCAATACCAAACCACTTCCTGACCTCTGACACCGATTCCTATGGAAAGATATGTTGGTTTATGAAAAGACTTGAAATGCATGGACAATTGAAATTTTATTGATGCAATAAAAAGATAAGGAAATGTAACATGCATCATTACATTTTTGTATTAAGCACACACTTTCATGGCAAATGCCTTGTTTGGGAATCAAACCCATGACCTTGAAATTGCAAGCAATTTGCTCTACCAGTTGGGCTCTTGTCTTTGTCTCATTAAACCTTTTATATACTCTTTTCGGTTTTGTTTATGTGTGTTGAAAGGCCCTTCGAGAACACATAAAACCCACTGACTCTGTCTTATAGATCCCATGAGATCAAAATATGTTTTTTTGACTTTTCTGTCCATGTGTGTTACTTTCAAGCCACCTTATGTTTAACGTAAGAGTGGGCATGGCCATTTTTAACTTGAATGCCACTTCCAGTTATTTTAGCTGTACAAAATCCTGTCTGTTATAAAAGCATAATGTTTTTTTCATGAAAGCTATGAAAGCAGATGTACACATTTAAAGGTGCTGTGTGTCATTTTTTGACTGTTCTAAAAAAAAGTACTATAGAATGTTTTCAGATATTTAGGAAACACGCTAAATTCACGTACTTGATTGTCTGAGTAAAGGTCATTGCACATTGAGTTCTAAATTTTCGTCCCAAATTTTTGCATGTTAAAAAATAAATATGACCTCGCGTTCAATCATGTTTGCAAACATTTTTTTGATCAGGTTCGATTTTCTGCGTTTTCGCATCCGTAGCATGCATTTTGATAGGAAAGGATGGGGAATACGAAAAAAAAAAAACAGTAAAACGCATGCGAAAATTTCAGACTCGGTGTGCAATGATCTTAACAGTGCTACAGCAAGTTTTCTGCATTCTGTGTCGGAATGTCTATTTTTGTTTGTTCTGTGTGATTCTACCCAATGCCAGTTTACCCAGTAGTATTCATGGCCGCGGGAACTAGGGGTGCTGCAGCACCCCCTGCCGCAGAGATTTCTGAGATTTCCCTTGTGCCCTTCGATCATCCCCAAGATACTTCATTATTGTAATAGCTTTGTGATTAATTAATTAACTGACCAGAAATATATAGCCTAGTGCGGTTGTATTTTTCTTGCGTGCCTTGTGACGCACATCCCTACATCTCCCCCTCACACTGGCAGAATTTCATGTGAAATGAAGGTAATATGAAAGTATTGCCTTAATTTTACGTTCCGACTTGTACAAACCATCCACGTCATCGTCGTTTTTATGAGCCATTTTCTGAAGCTTTCTCGCTTCTTAAGATGGCCATCACATAAGCACAGCTCTTTAATTGCGCTCTAGTCTTTGGTCAAACTCGCTCAAACCACTGTAGAATAATGTAATTATTAACTACGCATATCAGAATGTTTTAGGCAAGTAGGCTACCATATTATGACATAAAATATTTTAATAAGACTGAATATGTATTTAACCTGATCATGTTTAATAAAAAGACATTTTAAGTTTAATTATAACGCCGCATGTCCACGATTATTCAAACAATGAACAAATTATACAGTGAGCAAAGAACATTTACAATATCAAAGAATATCACTGAATTCAGTCTAGAGTGAGTGAAAGAACTCTAAAAAAAGCTATAAGCTATAACCAGTGATGTTGTCTGCAGTGTATGATGAATTAATCTCTTTACATCGCATGTACATCTGCACTTTGTTGTTTCTGATGAGAGAATTCGCCAAAGTGCACTGACCAAAACTTTTGCGTAATCCCCTTAAATAATAGAAATATTAAAGAAAAAATTGAACTAAAATCACAAAAGCACAAATATATATTGGTGCACACATAACTCTGTCTTCGTTTGTATGTTAATCTTGTTTGGGTTGGGAGTTTGGGCTGTTTAATAGTAGGATTTTTTCAAAAATCCCCCACTATGGCTCCGCCCTGCAAAATCAGCCCCCCCCCCCCCCCCCCCCCCCAGATAAAATATGTTACATTTACATTTAGTTATTTAGCAGACGCTTTTATCCAAAGCGACTTACAAATGAGGAATGTTCCTCAAATATTCCCGCTGCTATGATAGTATTTCAACACCACGGGTTGCCAGTATGCAGAAAACACTTATTGCTGCAATATTAGCCAGCAAACAAATTGGGTCAGCGATCATAAATTCTACCCGACCTAAAAAGCCTTGGGATTCATCTAAAAAGCTCTATCATGACCAGGGGTATAGTAAAACATAGATTAATCAACTCATCAACTTCCAGTGTAAGACTTGTCACCTTCTTTTGTAAATAGCGCTCATTCCAATTTTGTGTCCTCAATCTGGAAACCTGGAGTGGGCGGCACAAACAACCAATGTTTGGAATTTGGACTGTAGTACCCATTTCAACCACTAGCTGTCAAAATGACACCCTGCACCTTTTAAACTTAAAGATAGTGTCTTCTTGACAATGACTAATTTTTCACTACCCAGACTTTTGTCCAAACAAGTGCTCAAACACAGTATGAAGCGTATAACAATGATTCAAATGATATATGAATTTATAAGTTGAACAAGTTAAAAAAAAAATTGTTTTATTAAATAAATATAAAGTTCTGAAGTAACACTGTGTATCTATACAAACAGCTGTGCGAGTCGTCTCTCTAGAGCTGTCAGTGACCCATACTACCCATGGCTCTGTAACATGACTGGACTGGAGTGGCAGATCTTTAAAGTAAAACATGAAAAAGTGGCGTTGCATGCCTTTTGGCTCTTCTTCAGTTTTGGAGGTTGTCCCATTATGGTTTACATCTAGACATAGCCAGAGGGAAGATGTAGCTTTGCTCTTTTTTTTTTTTTTTTTTAACTCAGCATACTCAAGTGTGTTTGTGTTCACAAAGAAGGTGCTTGTACTTCAAATTGCCCATTTGAGTACATGTGTGTGTGTCTTCTGTAAACCAAGCTGAACTCGAGACCTCTGAGTCACTGTGAGAAAGCTGATGCCTCATTTTCTTGAGAATGCTTTAGTTATCTTTGGTTCTCTTTCTCTTACTTTCATTGAATATTCTTGGAATCATTTAAAGTAGAGGTTTACTGTTATTTCCATCATTATTTGTTTCCAGTATGTTTTGTTATTTGTGTATGACATGGAAAGTGAAAGAGGGAAAATAAGGGAAATAACTGAGGAAGGTGTGGAAATTGTGGCAGAGATACAGAAGATGAAAGTTGCTGTGGTTCTTAACACTCCTGACCACATCACAGGCAAAGAGGAATCTGATTAGACTGATGTGGTGGGTGTTATTCGCCGGGTGGAAACTCTGGTTAAGTATTTTGTGTTTAGGGTGTGTTGTCGCAGCCAAGGTAACAGTCTTTCTGTAAAGGCTTGTTTTATAGCTAACAGATGCTAGAACTGTTAGCATAAATAATTAATGCACAGTGTGCTGTAATTGTTTGGAGCTTTTAGGAGCTGAGCTAGTTTTGGCTTTTAAGAATAACCTATAATGATTTGTTATTTGTTTTCATAGATTCCTGAAATGTTCTGTTTGAATGACTCATACCAGACAATTTCCTCAAAAATGCACCCATAATCAAATAAAAAATCTGATCTGCAGGCATGTATGTAAAGGTTTGTCATGCTAAAGAAAGACAGTCTCAAAGCTCTGCTTATGAAACAGTCCTAGTGTGCAAAGATCTCTAGTGAAAGTGAATATAAGAGGACACAGACACAAGAACACACATATTTATGATGGTGTTTGTTGGTTTATACTAGCATTCGTAGGAGGTGATTAAACAAACTTAATCTAATATGATCATCTTCAAACCAGTGTAGTTGATCAATTTCCTTATGTATCTGTATCTCTCCTAAAACAGCTGACCTACTTGAACTCTTGCTTTCTGTCTTTTGCCAAATTCTTCCTGTTCTGAAAACACGTACCATCTGTGTTTTTGGGTTTGATCCTGCAGGTGTATTTGCAAGCACTGGTATTTAGACCTTGAGGCAGCGCTCTCATCTTTCTACAGCAATTTCTTTTCTCTCTGCCGCTCGGCATGCCTTTTCGTGCCTATTTTGTGCCTGTCGTTACCTATTTCCTGCATTCATTTTGGTATGCCAGATGAATAGAGACAGGAATTAAAGAACACTAACACATTCACTTTACTGCACAAAATCCTAACAACAATGTGATGGAAACAGAAGAGGCCCACTTTATAGTAATCACTCTGTAGTCCATGGGGAAAGTGACGGTGACTAATAGATTATGTCACGTCCTGTGGCAGGTCAGAAGGGGAGTAAAAGTGAGTCAGACTTTGGGTTCTAAATCTCAAAAGGGAGAACATATATTTCAACGCTCAGGCAGTATACTTGTGTGTGTGCGTACACAAATAAACTCACAGATTTCTTTTTATGCTTTTCCACCTATTCATGTTATTGTAACCCACTTGCCAATTCCAATCAATCAATTCCAATTTATTTTTAGTAGGGGAGTAGCGATGATGAAGGCAACCTGCCCTTTAGGTATTTGGGTAAAATGCTTAGTTTGGATTTTAGCCAAAACTTGTTTTAACATGTTTTTGGAATAGTGGTTTAAGGCTTTTCTGTAGTAAATATTTGCGCTTATGTGCATGTATAGATCTGCTAAAATAACCAGCTGTTCAGTGCTATGTGCGCTAAAGGTGACGTTCAAGTTCTGGTTGCGTTTTTAAGTGCTCTTCATTATGAACTTTTTTAAGCACACAGAGATGTGTACTGAGGCCTCCAGACCTGTCCTTTTAAATTGATTGTACTGTACTTGAAGGTTAATGTCTAGGTGTTATGATTTATGGGAATACTTTCTTTCGTTCCCTGTATTTCACCCTTGACACACCTACATAAAGCCCAGAGGCTATACATACTGAAATTTCAAGCTTAGTGTGTTTTCACACTAGTTCTTTTAGTCTGTTTGTTGTCAAATTTTGGTTTGGTTTGCTTGCTGGGTGGTAGAAAGTGTTTTCTTAAATAATAAAATTAAGCAGGAAATTGATTTTTAAGAATGTTTCATGAAATTTTGCCGCTGGTTGGTCCTCACAGCATGTTTCCTAATGCAGCCAAGCTGTTTTCACTGTAGTAGTGTCACCTGCACATGCCACTTCTGTAGATGAAATTGGGCCTGTTCCAAAGACAGCAATCTGCAGTGTTGTGATGCAATATCTTATTGCATTGCATATATAATTATTGTAACCTTTAGCAGCTTCTACTTTTAGTCCTCAGTAAATCTTACAAAGTTTGCACAGCAAAACTCTGTCAGAGGTGTGAGTGCTACGATCATGGCATTCTTTCATGGATTAAACCACACAAACATTTGCTGCTTTAGATCATAAACACCCTCATGCATTGTCTAGCTAACAGCAGGATTAGATTTGAAAGCCAAGTGAGTAAATGGTAATGACATTTTAAAACACATTTTTCAGAGATGATTTCAGAATAGGATATATACATATTAGAGATGCCAGTATTCTTTGGCTTTAAAACTACTTGAAACTTGATTCTGATTTATCACATCTTAGATTTAGCACAATCTTAGATTTACACATCACCTATTGGCGTAAGATTATTCTATAAGGTTGTAGTGATTCACATTTTTCTCCATATTTCTATTTTATATGAGTGAATGTTATTGTGAGTCTGTGAGATTTTATCAACACTCAGTCTTTGTCATCTTTTCTATCCTCTATCTCTCTTTTCTTTCAGTGTATGATAGTTGTTTGTTGTTGCAGTCATTCAGCACTTTTACACTTGAAGCTCTGCAGATGTTTCTTTGGAATGCTATTCCCATCATCCCTCCATTCCGCCTCATATGCTGTCTTCAGAGAGAATGAAGAGTATAATTTTACCAAGTTTACAAAACACAAAACTGATAGACTGGAACGATATGCTGTCACTACATGCTACGGCTACACCACATAAAATAACAAACACAACGACCATGATTTTTCCATCAATCCATCTTTTTTATTAGTGTTAAAGTTCACCAGAGATGACCCAGATCAGTGTGAATATTTGGGGGACTGCTGGATGTTTAAAGCTGATTGGTCCGCTCCCTGACAGTAAGGGCGAGGTTTGGTAATTTGTGTCTGCCAGGTGAAGTAAAGGTCTTCCACATTCTTCTGTTTTCCTTCCTTCTCCTCCCTTCCCTTTCACCCATATCCTGTCACCTTCCCTTTAGCCTTGCATACTCTCAATACCTTTACATGCACTTATTTTCATCACTTATTTTTGTTCTTACGTGTTTCCTATTAATTGGATTATTTCAGGTCTACACCATTCTTATATCAATCTGATTTAGGTATTTAAGTGAATGCATTGCATGTACTTTTCCCCTGCAATGTAAATAGTCCAGGACTGTGTTTCCCAAAAGCATTGTAAGCTTAAGTACATCGTAGACCCATTGAAACCAATGGAGCTACGATCAATTTAGGCTTAGGCAACTTAGGTTTAGGCTTACGATGCTTTTGGGAAACGCATCCCTGGTCTGTGTGCCCACTTAGGGTCAGAATTAACATTATGGACACACATCAGTTATTTGACTCAATCTAAACAGAATTGGAATTTAATAGATCAAATGGATGAACTTCTATATTTCAATGGCCATGAGAGCAGTGTTTTTTCTTTTTGTATTGTATTATCTCATTTTCTTTCTTTTGTTGGGTTCATTTATCAACCCTAGGTTGACTCCTTTGGTCTGCTGTAAGAGGCCAGGACCCATATAAGTACAAGATCACATATCACGAATGCTGTCTCTGGATCAGAGCTGCTTCTTTGCACTCCTTGGCTTAAACCCCAGTAAACAATGTGAAAATCTGATCCTAAATCAGCACTCTGCACAAATACATGCTGTTGGATCTCCGGGGGCGGACTTCCTCCCTGAGGTCTGATGAAAATCAGTGTCTGTGGTTCTGGCTGAGTCTGGCTAAAACATTTATCAAGATCATCTGATGGAAAGTGCCTGAATCTGAGGAAATGAAGGACTGTGTGATGTCCGCTATATACTGAAAGGATTTGTATTTGATTGCTGTGTTCAGCAATACAAGGAGAACCAGATAAAAACGTTCTGGGAAAAAAAAACTGAGGTATGGGGCTTATATATTTTGCATTAAAGCTTAATTGGGTCTCCTCCCCCCATTGGGCCAGCCAGCCATAACCAACAACACGTCTGCAGTCTCAGCCTGGCCAGATGGTGGACTGAGCCTCAAAGTGGTGGGGTGGCCTGACGGAGGGAGGTGTGTGCGTTGAGTGTGTATTAGTGGTTGTGACTCGTAGTCCTGCTGGGCCATCCTCCCCTTCGTACATCTTTGTATCCATCTATCCATCTGACTGTTTGCTGTGGACGGTTGGAGTTAAAGAGGCACCCTGGCTATAGCAGCTGGGACTTGAGACTGGGTGTGGATTGGGGGAGGGTCATGTGTATGTTATCAAGGATTGGTATCGAGAAGAACTAGAGGAAGGAAGGAAATGCAATTGGACTGAAAATGTAGGTGGGCTTTGTAGATTAAAGAAGGCAAAAATACACAAAATTAGGAAGAATCTGACCAAATCAGAGTTAGGGATCAATGCAAAGTGGATGCTTCATAGATAAATAGAAGAAAGCACAGAATGAGCTTCATGCAGCAGCTTGTTCCTGTTGTAAACATGCAGATGGGTCTTCAACATTATCCACCCCATTAATTCTAACAAATGGACTCAAGTTGAACTGCTTGGTCATCTTGTCCTTGACAACACTGTAGTTGGTACTCTGTGTGCTTTGACATTTTTTGTTAAAACCAGTATGCAAATACATTTTAACTGAATTATACAGAATTATACTTTCAGTGCTTAATAAATAATAAATAGAGAGTGGTTGCTCTGAAACAGTTGGAGAAAAAAAAAAGCTAAAATCTGACTGGTACAATTTAAGTCAGACTAAATCATTTACATTACATTTTAAGAACATGAATTATTGCTCTAGTCCAGGGGTAGGCAACGTCGGTCCTGGAGTGCCGTTGTCCTGTAGAGTTTAGCTCCAACCCTAATCAATCACACCTAGGGCCATAGGGAGCACCGGGATAATTTTTGTTGCCTGCTGAATATATTAAAGTGATTGTTTCTGAATCCACCATTCAATAATAAAACTCTAATAAATCATGAGTCGGTTAGTCTTGACTGGCAACGCAATTTGCCTCGCGCACGCTCCGCGCATCCGCCAAAAGGATGCAAGACTCGAGAATGGAGTGGAAGTGCCCAGGTGGAGCAGAGAGGCTAAACTGTCCTGTTCAGTTCAGGTCAGTTACAGCTGTAAACAGACTATTGTAGTTTTGTCTTTGTTTACTTAGCTAAAGTGAAGGTTAATGTCTAGGTGTTATGATTTATGGGAATAACCCATTTCCATTGTTTTCACACTAGTTCTTTTAGTCTGTTTGGTGTCAAATTTTGGTTTGGTTTGGTTTGCTTGCTGGGTGGTAGAAAGTGTTTTCTTAAATAATAAAATGAAGCAGGAAATTTATTTTTAAGAATGTTTCATGATATTTTGCCGCTGGTTGGTCCTCACAGCATGTTTCCTAATGCAGCCAAGCTGTTTTCACTGTAGTAGTGTCACCTGCACATGCCACTTCTGTAGATGAAATTGTGCCTGTTCCAAAGACTTAATTAAATTTATTTATTATTTATTATTACACTATGAAGAACATTTTAAGCACCACAAATTAACAATGGGTTTGCTACACTGTTTCACCATGGTATTTGTAGTAAAACTTTGGTTATACAAATGGTAATCAATCCGCCAAAAAAAACATGGTTACTATACTTTTACCATAGGCCTAATAACACCATGGTTCATTTTACTTAAGACAAAACAAAAACATGTTCAGTGTTAAGATTTTTCTGTAAAGATATATTAAAGATGTAGCTATTAATGTACTAATTTTGACATTTAGGCAAGATAAAACAATACTATGTATACTATGTGCAAACAAATTACAATGAGGTGGTTGTTTTGCAACAAGGTGGAGATGTGTTTATGAAAAAATGACAGGTACAAGAAAATTAGTGAAAAAAGTAAACACATGAGGGACAGAGAGATGTCAGGAAAAATGAAGAGACTAAAAAGGAAAATGGAAGTTCAAGAGATAACATTTAATTATTTTTGCACGGCCTCAGCCTAGAGATTTAAACGTTTTTCAAAATTTGTTGTGTATGTATGAGATGGCCTGGATGAGTGTGAGATTTCCCGGCCTGAAATTTTGTCCCAGTCCGCCCCTGATCACACATGAACAAGCTAATCAAGGTCTTCAGAATCAGGTGAGGTTTGTTTCAGGGTTGGAGCTAAACTCTGCAGGACATCAGCACTCCAGGACCAATGTTGCCTACCCCTGCTCTAGTCTGATGAAAATCCAACTTTATTTGTTCATATAAGTGCGCTTATTGATTACTCTCGACTGAGCATACATCACTGTAGAGGAAACAGAGAGCGAGAACATAGCGTGACCTCATCTGCACCAGTCCGGAGTATCATGTGTGGAATGTTGAGCTGTTTTTTGTCAAAGCCTTCTTTAGGGTGGTTTAAGGATATAGGATTGTGTCTCCACTGAGACCCTTTGCTGGACTGGTTTTTTAGTGCACTATCCAGCTGACCCTGCCCAACCCAAACACAGCACTAATGTATGTCTGAAACACATCCAGGATATTACAAATGAGCAGTGTGTCAAAAGGCAGTCATGCTCACTCTGATTCTGACCTAGTTTTAAATACTCCTTAGCATTGCTCCGTCTTCCCTTCATCAAGGCTTTCCTCCACTGGACCACAGCCACTGCTCCATCCTGCCCATCCATATTTGCTACAGCTTTCTGCACTATAAAATGACTCTGGTGTCAAATTATACAACTACAGCTGAGCAGAGCGGCCTTTACCTCATAGCCATATGGAGTCTGTGAAGCCTGATTGCTTGTGATGAAGACGATGATGATGACAATTTCTCCAGACCTGTGTACAGACTTTTGGTTGCAGTGTACCAGCTCAGAATGTTTCCATTATTCTACTGCCTGTGTAAGTCAATCTCTGTGTGTGTGTGTGTTTGCTTATTTAGTTTAATTTTCCACATGTGTACATGAGATAACATCTTATCAGGGAAAAACTGCAAACTGGAGAGCAACCAATTAAAATTATGCCAAGGTTTGTTGCTTTTTTGTCATTATGTGTGTTGACTACCTAGTTATGTTTTATCTGATCATCCACCTCCTGTGGTCCTAAATCCTGTCTGTCTACTCTTTGTTAAATCCATAAGGAGGCTTTGGCTTGGTTATACTGTATGTGTGTGTGTAGGAGAGGAGTACAGCCAAATGTCTTTTGAAATCTTAGTCACGTCTCTGCTGTACTGAGAGTAGCAGGGGTGCAGATTGCAGAGCTGATATTCTGTAGTTTAAAATGAATCAAAATACTTGGCAACATTTCAGAAACCCGGAAAACATTGTCCAGCAATTATAAAAGTTCAGCAAGTCCTGCAAGCATTTTAGGGATGAAAAATAAATGTCAAAGGGTTCATTCAGGACTTTTCTAGCAGAAACAACATTGTCTAGAGCATTCAAATTAATTTGTCTCTGGAATTCAGTCCATTTACTTTTGGGGTCTTGTAATCAAAAATCCTGTTGTCTTGCAGGTGGTGTGCATATGATTTTGGCTTGTGCATTTTGCCAATGAAGCCAACCACTTTAGTAATGAGGTGTTTCACCAGGACACAGATTGTTGCTGCATTCCTTGGAGACATGAAGACACATAAGCACTGATGAATGACACACAGGCACATTCTGTGAGATGCACTTCAAAAGACCTTAAATTCAGCTCATGTGTTGCTAGAGGTATGCGATATGACGATTTTTGATCGTGGACGATAAAAATGTCTCCACGATCTGCTTTTGAAGAAATATCGTAGTATTGTGCTACAGCGCACATTATGTCAAATACAGTTCTGGCGCCTCCGTCTCTATATACTGTACAACACGACATACAGCGGCAGAGTTACTCTGACAGGACACTGCACTTATTGGAGATCGCAAAAGTACATTATTTGCATATAAGCCTTGCTGGTTAAATGTTTAATTTGCGCGCTGGTCTGATGTGCGCTTTTTCTGAGCGCATACACCTGAAGCACACACACTAAAAAGCCTGTCTAACAGCGCCTGATTACTCAACTAAGTTATCTTTTGCGCTAATACTGTCAAAACACACAAGGTTTACATACAGACTCAGTTGGTTATCTCTAAAATGAAAGTAAATAGTTAAGAGAGAAACGGATGCATGCCTGTATATTAGATGCGTGCAGCTCTTAAAGGGACAGGACACTAAACATGCTGTCGAATGTCATTAAAGGGATAGTTCACCCTAAAATGTAATTTCTGTCATTATTTACTCACTCACATGTTGTCCCAAACCACTATTAATTTCTTGTGCTGAACCCAAAATAATATATTTTGAAGAATGAGGGTAACCAAACAGTTGCTGGTCTACATTGACTTTGATAGTTGGAAAGAAAAATCCTATGGAAGTCACTGTGGACCAACAACTGTTTGGTTTTCCACCTTCTTCAAAATACCATTTATGTTCAGCAGAAGAAAGAAACTCATTCAGGTTTAAAACAACTTTTGAGTAAATGATGGTATGAAAATAAAACATGACAGAATTGACAGACAGATTACAGAATATTTATTTTTGGGGAACTATTCATTTAACGTTAACAAAACAACAAAACGCAAAGACAAAAATCACTTGCTATTCTTGACTGAAAAAATTTAATACAGTTGCTTTAGGAATCAGTCTATATAGTGTTTTATTTTTATATTTGTTCATTCAATTTCATTGCTAAATACACCTATTGTACCTGAAAATAAAGCACTGTTTGTTTTATTTGTATATTATGTGTATTTGTAATGTGTATCTTTGTTCTTATTTTTTAATAAGAAAGATAAAATAATGACAAAGATTTTTTTATCTTCACCTACTTTGGCCTTAATATCTGCCATGTCTTTTTTTTGTTTTTGTTACCTTGAAAGGCTTTGTCTTTCTAGTTTGGCTGTAATGCTCAGACAACATGTAAAACCAAAATAGTAAAACCAACATGACAAAGAATCGTGATATTTTTTCCATATCGCCCACCCCAATGTTGCCCCTGACAAAACAGCCTTTGCTGTAATGAATGCCCTGCAGCGGAACCCAGAGGAAACAGTCATTCCACTGGCTACCAGGCTCTTGAATGCTTCATTAGAGTTCTGTTTGTTTAAAGCTTACCCTCTTGACAGTTACCAGTTTGCCAGTACAGGGCCTCCACCCTGCTTCCAACATCCTGAGTACGTGATGTGAGGGGCAAGTCCTGTAGAGGGGTATCACAGAATTGCTTTGTTTTGACAGCGTATCTGGAGCTGGGAAGAGATAAAGTTTAAATGCAGTTTACTCATAATGTTGTTTACATGAGATACAATTTCTTTCTATTCTTTGTTTCATCACTACTTTCAAATTAGCTGAATGACTCGATGTTTGAGATTCTTGACAGAAATTATGTGTTTCGCAATTTTGTTTTAAATGGCTTGCTGCTCTTCTTGTGTATCTCTCTAAAGACTCTTGACTCTTCTTAGATATCACTCTATTGAATTGTGTGCACTGTATTGAATTGTGCCGTTATAATGACCTCAATAGTAACCTTATTCTCTCTCTCTATTGTCTCCTCCACATAACTCTCTCTAGATTGTCTGACTTGTGCCATGTGCCTTTTTTAATGTGAGTAGAAAATAAACATGGCTTTGTCATGACTTTCATGTGATGCCACATGAAGCAGATGACGGTGTATATTTAAGTTAAACACACGAGATATACCCCAACTGATAAAAGTTATACAGGAAAGCAACTAAACAAACAGAACACAGATAAGTATGTTATCGTAAAACTGGCACTTGTTTGAATTGTTGAATTTGCACTTGTTGAATCTGATACTGTGGGGAATGCAGGCTTTGTGTTGAAACCTCTTAGTCAACGACACTATTGCTTTCTGCTGTGCTGTGCTGTAGGATTTACTTTTCTTTCCTCCATAGGACTTTTCAATGTCAGCATAAGTTGTAAACGCTTTTGAAAATGATAATGTCTGGTCACTTTGTTTCTTAAAAAATTATGTCAGTGTGAATGAGCCCTAATTAGATGATCTTGTATGTGTTTGTAGTTGACTAAAATGTAACTCTTTTGCAAAGACTATATAACATCTCTGGCATGCTGCACTCCATTACAGTGAAAACTTAAAATACAACCAAATGCAGTTTTGTTATACATAAAATGGCAAACAGTAACAATTACATTTGATGATGACCTTTATGTTTAAGAAAACACCTATAGATCAATATAAATCAGAATCTGCAAAATTGAGCCCTTGGATGAGTTCATGTATTGATTTTTAAACTTCTTTTGAATTAAAGTTTTTTATTAAATACAGACAAGGATAAAGATGCTCTTGATCAGTCTGATGTAGATATTATAATCTTGCATATGGGAGTAATAAACCTATCCTCGTTAATCGTCCCTCTCCAAACACATGCGCTGTATCCAGCTGTGGAATTGGAGAAGTGGGGCTACAGGGCGGAGAAAATAGGGAGAGGAAACTAAATAGAGAGGAAGGAGGTCCCACTTTTCGCCGAGCACGACATGGAGCGAAAGTGAGAGATTTTACTTTTAAGTCTCCAAGCAGCTCCCCTTAGAAGGCGCAGCGGCTCGCGATAAACAGAAAGCGAACAGAGCGGCTCTGTGTCAGGATCGAGGAGAAATTCAGGGGAAGTTTTCAGAGGAAACGAGACATTGCCGGGCGCTAGCGAGCGGAGGAGGTCTGCAGCTGGTTCGCACAGGGAGAAAGCAGGGGAACAGAGACGGCTCTGTTGCGCGGATTTGAATGAAATACAGCAGCTGTCGGACACACGCCTGCAACCTCTACCTACCCCGAGTTAGATGCGTTTGACTTTAAGATGCGGAGCGACCCCATACTGTTCGCCTCGAGGGGTGAGTGTCCCGTCCCTCCATGAGTTGATTCATTTTTGCACGCTTTGAGAGCGTCGATTAATAATACTGTCACCAGACGTTTCATTTATAGCATGAAACAATGTATCTTTTAGTGAGTTCACAACAAACAAACAAACAAACGTTATATGTTAGTAACACATTTCTCATTCTTGAATATCCACGCGCTTTGAGTAAAGAATAAGTTTGTCAAAAAGCTTTTTGGATGAATTGAATTTGAACTACAGTAAGTGAGAAAATACTAAATATTTCATATGAAGGGCATTTCAAAGGCGACAATACCGTTTTGGTCAGGGAAGAGCTGAGTTCATCCCGTGAGTCAGATTTTCTCGGGTCAGTTAAAAGCCGTTGCGATTTGAAATGTGGAGGCGGTAAATTTAATGACGTTGCAAGGAAGTCATTGTTTGCTAGATTGCATTATAAAACGTGTTTTAAAAAGTGCTTGTCATTTTTAATGTTCAGATTTGCATTGATTTGAAACAAATTCTTTTAATTTATATTTTTTAATATTTGTATTAGCACTTAAGAATAATTAAATCACGTTTGAGAACGAACGATTCCAGTCACCCATAATAACTTTAGGGTGATACAGGTGCCCTGTTATCTTCTGTCACAGAAGTCTGCACATTCAAAAACACAACTTGAGCTGGATAGGCAGGACGTTTGTGATTGGTTGGCAGCTGTGAGGTGTCAGGTATCCTGTACTTACATCACAGCTTTGCACTTTGTTGGTTATGACAGAGCCCCATTGTCCACATTGGTTTAACAGTATCTGAGTGCAGGGCGTAGTATTGGCTTTGGGCTTGTGTATGTAAAGGGCCAACTGTGGTTTTGCCATAGAATCTTTGGGTATTATTACAAGGTTTCTTCTGATTGGTCAGTTGCAGTGGTCATACTTTAATTCTGAATGATTGTTGTCCAGAATATGGGAACATTGGCCATGTCATTGTAGCAAAATAAACTCCTTTAGGTTGATACCAGACCCCTCTGCTTTGTTTCAGAGTCTTAATCACACTGTTAGGGTTTATTTTGTGTTCTATTATCCTTTACATATGTTACTGTATGGTGACACTACAACACCATTCTTTATTTGAAGTTTTGGCACTAAAACATGTCAGCATAGTTCCAGATGTGACTATTTTCCTTTTGGATTTGAACTTTTCATCTCGTTCTAAAGCTCATGCTGGGCTGCGCTGGTGGTTAATGTGTTTATTGGCATTTATGAACATGGCACAGTGTTGTTAGACCCGTCAGACATGGTACGAATTGGCACTCGATTACTGTGTGTGATGTGGGTATTGGTCTGCTGGCCTACTTGGCTTTATTTTAGGGGGTCTCCTCACCGACAGTTTCCATGCTGATGACTTTTTAAAGGCTTACACGTGCTAGAAGCCCCCAAAGCCCTTCCTTCCCTCCAAGTAGAGATGTCTGAACCAAAAAAGATGGAAGGGAAGAAGAGAACTCTTTAACTTTGCCTTTCTTCATCTTTTCCATCCACTCTGTCAACTGCTGCTTGGCTCCACTGCAGTCTTTTATCTAATTATCTCTCTCAATTGCTACCATAAACATTCACTACTACTATATAAGAGAGTTAATAGGTCTCTAGTCGCTACATTGTCCCTGAGGGGAGAGATTAGTGTGCCAAAGAAGTTTGTGCGTTTGCCTCTTTGTCAAAACAGATGAAGACAAAATTGGGAAGCTTTAAGCTAAAAGGAACTCCAAGCATTTTATTATTTAGTATTAAGTGGAGTGTATTTTTGTGACCATAGGTTTAATAGTTGGTTCAATATACCATTGGTTCAATTATTATTGTTCAATATTCAATTACTATTCAATATGCAGATCAGTGTGGGATGAGAAGCATAATTGTGGTCTAAACTAATTTTTCAATATTATAGATATACAGTAGATATAATATAGATTTACATAGCATATAGGAATATTGTTAATATTAAAATCAATTTGTCTATTACACTGTCAATAAGATTGTTTAATGTTTTGAAAGAATTCTCTTTTTTTTCTCTTTTTATTAAAAAAATACAGTAAAAACAACAACATTGTGAAATATTATCATAATTTTTAATAGTTGTATTTGTGTATATATTTAGCCATTTATTTCTGTGATGGTAAAGCTGAATTTTCAGCAGCCATTACTCTAGTCTTCAGTGTCAAATGATCCTTCATAAATCATTCCAATATGCTGATTTGAAGCTGAAAACATTTATTCTTATTATCAATGTTAAATACAGTTGTGCTGTTTAATATTTTAATGATGTTTTTATCTGGATTCTTTGAATAGAAAGAACTGAATTGATTTGAAATGTGAAAATCTTTCTTTCTTTCTTTCTTTCTTTCTTTCTTTCTTTCTTTCTTTCTTTCTTTCTTTCTTTCTTTCTTTCTTTCTTTCTTTCTTTCTTTCTTCCTATAAATAAATAAATACAAATACTGACCCCAAACATTTAAACAGTATTGTACATATTCTGCAAAAACCAGATGACGTCTGGGACAAATAGGTTGCCTCTTTTCATGATTTATCATTTTCTGCTAAATTACATGACCAATTACATTTCACCCCCTAATAGTATCTGGGATGATACATCATCATCCTGTACATGATAAACTCATAAATATGCTACAATTCAGTACAAGTACTGAAGTCATTGTTGTAAGGCAAATACACAAATGTTGGTGAGCATTCATAAATGCACACATAAAAAGTGGATGCAACACTTCTCTGCTCATTTTCTCAGGCACCACAGAGTCTCCTCCACCCTTTAGAAGGAATATTCTTAAAGGTTTCTGTAACCAGTGGCCCCTCTCTCCCACCCCTCTGCCCACTGTGGTTTAGGAGTTAGCGCTCTGTAATTATACACACACACACACACACACACACACATAAACACACAAGTATGCATTTATGGACATATATTCTAAACCGTCCTTTCATAATTGAAACCTCAGTATTTTCGTCATATGTTCATCTGAACACATATGGATAGTGCACACATATAATCAAGCACAGAGATGAATGTAATCAAACTGAGATATTCTCTTATTGATGATCCTGGTACGTTTTATATATGTGACTACACAGATGCTGCTATTGAAGCCCATCATTATGGGACAGTGGAGCATCTGTTCAATATTTTCTTCTATCCTGTAGTTTTCTACTATTTTCCAGGCATGTGTAGCCTAGTGGTGATCTGGTGTGCCCTGGCCTGTGGTAGTGAGCGGTAACCATGAGGAGGCCAAACCGTAAAGAAGCCTAATTTCACAAACCACAGACTAGTAACTGCCTTATTCCCTGCTGCCAAAAGTTGTGTTATAGGCACCCAGTGCCTCTTAGATCTTTCAGAGATTCTATACAGTATTTAACCTATATTGATATTTTGAGTTCCAATGGGACAGAGATATGAACAGATGGACCACTCATAGACAAATCAATGAAAGAAATTGTAACTCTCAATATGGTGGCTGTCCAATCTTTAACTTAAAGAGCTAATCAGTTTATTGATAGTTTGTTTAATCTAAAACACAGATGCGAGTCAATGACATAATGTTCATTTTTTTATGTATCTAATAATTTATTGAAATACATAAAGGAAAGGAAAGGAAGTGATGTATGGCCAAGTATGGTGTCCCATACTTGGAATTTGTGCTCTGCATTTAACCCATCCAAGTGAACACAGCAGTGAGTAGTGAACAAACACACACAATCACACACACACATGCCTCTTTGTCAAAACAGATGAAGACAAAATTGGGAAACTCTAAGAAAAAGGAACTCCAAGCATTTATGAGTATTAAGTGGAGTCTATTTTTGTGGTTTAATAGTTGGTTCGATATACCATTGGCTCAATTATTATTGTTCAATATTCAATTATTATTCAATATGCAGATCAGTGTGGGGTGAGAAGCATAATTGTGGTCTAAACTAATTTGTCAATATTATAGATATAGATATAATATAGATTTACATAGCATATTTGATTTAGTATTTTACATTAATGACACCTTGGAAAGGAATATTGTTAACATTAAAAATAAGTTTGTCTATTACACTACTGTTTGGGGTCAGTAAGATTGTTTAATGTTTTGAAAGAATTCTCTTTTTTTCTCTTTTTATTCTAAAAATACAGTAAAATCAACAACATTGTGAAATATTATCATAATGTTTAATAGTTGTATTTATGTATATATTTAGCCATTTATTTCTGTGATGTCAAAGCTGAATTTTCAGCAGCCATTACTCTAGTCTTCAGTGTCAAATGATCCTTCAGAAATCATTCCAATATGCTGATTTGAAGCTGAAAACATTTATTCTTATTATCAATGTTAAATACAGTTGTGCTGTTTAATATTTTAATGATGTTTTTATCTGGATTCTTTGAATAGAAAGAACTGAATTTATTTGAAATGTGAAAATACTTTCTTTCTTTCTTTCTTTCTTTCTTTCTTTCTTTCATTCTTTCTTTCTTTCTTTCTTTCTTTCAACTATTTCAACCATTCAACTATTTTTCTTTCTTTCTTTCTTTCTTTCTTTCTTTCTTTCTTTCTTTCTTTCTTTCTTTCTTTCTTTCTATAAATAAATAAATACAAATACTGACCCCAAACATTTAAACAATATTGTACATATTCTGCAAAAACCAGATGACGTCTGGGACAAATAGGTTGCCTCTTTTCATGATTTATCATTTTCTGCTAAATTACAAGACCAATTAATGCCTTTCTCAAGGGTATTGAGGGTATTTCTCAGTCGTGGTATTGAAGGTGGAGAGAGCGCTGGACATTCACTCTCAACACCTACAATCCCTGCCAGACCTGAGACTTGAACCCACAACCTTCAGGTTACAAGTCCGACTCGCTAACCATTAGGCCATGACTGCCCCATACGCTGTTAAAATGAGAAACAGTAAACAGTTCTGCTATTGTACTGTTTTACAGTCGCAGTTGAATGGAAGCTTTTTGTAAAAAAAAAAAAAAATTATGCAATTCATACAATTTCTGTTTTTTTTTTTTTAAATGTCATGTTATGTGACACCACCCACTTTCTTAATAATGGAAATAATCATTAAGATGTGTAAATGTGTATGTTCAAAGCATAATCATAATATTTATTTGTGAAATTTGAGTTTTAGTTGAGTTATTACTGATTTGAAATATATTTTGAAACATTAAAGCTGTTTTGGAGATTTCTGGCAGATAGAAGTTATTTAGAATAGAATATTACTGTTACCACAATGGTTGCAGGGTAAACTGACTTGCTTTTAAAGAACTCTGACTCTGAAGGTGTTATAAGAGAGAACGGCATGCTTTTTTTTTTTATCTGTCCCTCCTTCCATCCATCTGTTCATCCTCCAAGCTGTTTGGTGTGTAAGACCGGATTGGAGTATGAAGAGCTTGTGTTGTATATCTCAGTCATCACCAGCTCTCCGCCTGGATCCTGTCAGCAGACATGAAAGAGAAGCAATGTACTGGATGACAGGTCGGCCTCCTTCAGAAAGGGAGGACAGACGAGCGAGAGGTTCACGTTTATGTTCTTGGCAGGTTTTTTAACCAAAGCAAAAGAGGTTGTTAGTTATCTTCTTTTTTCAAAGGTTTATTGTCAGTTGTCAGATCTTTCCTCTTCTGAAGTGAGAAGTGAGAAAAATGAACAGCGTCTTGGAAATAGAAATGGAGTGAGAGAGATAAAAGAAGGCAAGAGCGTGAGTGAAGGGTGTGGGATGGTGGGTGCTCCACAGAAACTTGGCATGGGTTAGTGCCTGATTATATATATGGTAAGTCAAAGATCATGTGTGAGCATATGGATTCGAATGGTTCATTAAAGAGAACTGCTTTAAGATCTGACGGAAGAGTCAGATAGGATGACAGCATGGAGAGAAAGGTACTCTGTAATCTGCACGCATATATACACACACACACATTTCCTTTTGTGAATTTTAAGAATGTTGGTGCTTCTCAGCGGCCTGGGTGGTAGACCATAACCACATATACACCTACACAAATGTACACACATACTGCATCAACACACAATACCAGTTCTTGCATGCTGGCAGCATCACAATTGCTTTTGCCGACCACATCCCTCTATGTTATTGAGTTTGGGTCGGAATAGTAGAATAATGTGATTTTTGTTCAGGAGAGACTGTGAGTGTTGTTTATTCTAAAAGTTCACTGGGTCAAACTGGTCCTAGACAACCACCAAACCGAATACCATTCATTATTTCTCTCTGTCAACACTGAATTAAAATCAGCTTTGCTTGTTGAAACCCTTTCTGGCATGGCATCAGCCTTTTTCAGGTCGTTTTGGCAGGTATTTGTAAAACAAGACAAGAAGTTCTCTGTAAAATCTAATTTTGCTGACTTTGAGGCCTTTTTGAGATTTTTTTTTTGGTTAGGATGTGCTGATATGTACCTAATTTATTATTTCTCAGCTGGAGGCATGTCTCTATTTTAAAGATGATGTGTGGACGCATTGCTTGCTATCTTTCATCATTTAGCTTTGTTTACACTCGACAGTGAATGAAGAAGAATCAGAGCCAGAGATTTGTGATCGTGGGTGGTTGTGATTGTTTAAAGTTTTTTCCCTTCTCTTTTCTCTCTCTTTTTCTCTCTCCCCTGACTTTGCCCCCAAGCATAGTTTGAAGGTGGTCCTCATTTTTGTGGGGCACTTGGTGCTCTTTAATACTGCGATTTGATGTGCGTGGTTGATTTTTAAAGTGGATTTCTTTTCATGTTGTTTGGCCACCATCACTGAAAGTGCTTCATTAGCTTTATTCACTCTGACATGTGCAAGCTGTTGGACAGGGAATGATAGAGGAACAACTAGAAATGGTATAAGCTTATTGGATTTTTCATCATAAACAGCAATATGAGATCTAAGATCCATCAAAACATAAGAGCCATGAAAAGTTCCTTGAATAATTTGGTCACATTTTACTGAATACCACATTATTTTCAGGTAAAATATACAGTATGTATAATTCCAGAATTATTAAAAGATTATTTGTATTTTTAATTATAATGCTTGTTGATTGCTAGACTGTTCCTGCAAAAGCCTGCAAAATATACTTATGTTTTTCATTTGAATCTTTTCTTAATTCATGATTTAAATTGAGATTTTGAAATCTGTAAAACAGGGTGTGCAGTGGAATGCATGTGTAAGATCAAATCACCTTTGCGACAAGCAATTTTGGACAAAACCAGAGGTGTCATGCCCATTCAAAGTGAGGGTGCCCCCTCAGATTTCTGAACCAAGTGGATTTTGAATGTAGTTTCCAAAAGACAAAAAATAGCCAAATAATATTTTTTATATTTGATACAATCACACCGGTGTGATTAGATTGTTCAGTGTGGCACTGCATCAGCTGCTAAATTCAAATCTGTGTTTGCTGGTGCTGAGCCAGAGACAGATGTGTTTGTACAGAGCTGCATTATAACCAATCACACACGAGTCTGTTGAGCTTATGAATGCAATGACCAATCAGACACTTGCTTGCTAACTGAATTATCTGGCGAACTCTCTCATCAGAAACAACAAAGTGCAGATGTGCATATGAATGTAAGTTAAGATATTAATTTCACAGTGTAAACAGCTTCAGTGATGGGAGTTTTTGAGAGTGCTTGAACTCTGGCTAGTCTGAAGGAAAATGTTCTTTGATAATGTAAATGTTCTTTGCTCTCTGTAAAATTAAAGTGTTATTAGTAACTTACAAAATTGTTAATAAATTCACATTAAATACAAAGTCAGTATATCTGGTACTTAAGTAAGAAGTCGGGTTTTTGTTTGTTTTTAGATTACATTATTAGTCTACTTTGCTCATCACCATTTTTTGATCAAATAACATAATCTATAAAGGTGCAAAATGCATTTACTTACACATATTTGAGAATCGAGATATTTTCTGGTTAACACGTTTGTAAATATTTTGAATAAAAAGGAAAAAAATAAATAAAACATAAAACTTTATCAGTTATACTATGCTATCGTGACTGCTGTGTGTCACATGACAAGCATGACCCCCCACGTGTCCCCTCAAAAATCATGAGTGCATGACGCTCCTGGACATAACCCTCTATAAAAGTGTGTAAATGGGTATTTCAGTGTGCTGTCCTATTGAATTGTGATAGTAGATTACAGAAAGCATAACTGAGGAGCAGTTCAAGCGCAAACATGGGAAAGTCTATTCAGTTGGACACGAGAACATGTGATTTGAATTATCTAGCAAATCAGCAAGACTCCACTGATTAAATTAGATGTCCTTATGTAAGGGAAACCTAATGTCTTCCTAAATCAATCGGTTCTCAGCCAATCAGTTTAACTATGACGCAAAGAAAAAGTTTTTGTAGTGACTGTCTTGTGAATCCTTTTACAACAAGAATGGATACAAACCACTCCAACTTTAAATTTGTGATATTTATCACTAAAAAGAACTGCAATCTTGAGGGACAGATACTTGCATTCAAATGAACAATAGCCAACCTGAAAAAGACTGGCTCATGTCTTGGAGTTAGTGTAAGTGTCTTTGTGGAAATCTAGACCAGCAGTCATACAGTGACACACTCAATTTGCTATGCACACTTCATTTCATAGCATACTCTAATCAGTGAGCTCCATTCTCTGTTTTACGTCAAGAACTGTCCCTACAGCAGCCGTCCTCCCCCCTCCAGCCCTCCAGTCTTATGTAAACCTTCAGCTATGTGTTTGTATGGGCCTGAGCCCATTGTAATGCTGTTTTATAGACCTCTGATTTTCCAGGGCTGCAATTCAAATTTGATAGCCTTTGATATTCCTCAGGTGCCGAGCCAACAGATACCCATAATTCACTGCTTTTTCCAGATGCCAGCCAACATCTCTGTGTACAAAAGCTCATGGCACATCTTTACAGTGGCAATATGAGAAATTCAACAAAGCAGGAGATTTGCTGAAACAAACTTGGTAGCTTGTCTTCCGAAGCTCCTATAGTGCTTATTGAACATCTGAATGTATGTGTTTTTTCAGCGATGGAGGAGTTGTTGGCAGAGTTGCGGGTCTTTCTGGAGTTGTTGGACAGAGAATATTTAACTGCTGGAGTGAGAGAGAAGAAACAGCAAATATTAAACATCCTGCACAGAGTTCTAGCAACTAGAGGTGAGTTAAAACCACCTTTCGCTACTCATTTGACCTTTGACCTCAACTGAACTATTCATACTGCACCATATCTCTTCATCATAACTCATGTCTCCTTAAAATCTGCATCAATTTAGTTTTTCTTCAGTGATGTGAATGCTTTTATGTGTGTTTTGCTCTCTCAGACCCCTTATGTAAGACAGAGATACACACCTCTCTCCCGGCCCCTCCTCAGATGCCCCTACCAGAGATTCCTCACCCCTGGATGGTAAGATGTGTATATTATTACAACTAATAGAGCATATACTATAAACTAGGACTGGGCGATAAAACTAAACCTTTTGATAACCTTTTGATAATATTCAAAAATTCACTTGTGTTGCTTAATATGTTTGTGAAAGCTTTGATGAATAGAAAGTTCAAAAGAACCGCATTTATTTGAAATAGATGTCAAGGACTTTACTGTCAAAATAAGTAATACATTGGTAAAATCATGCCGTTGATTATTCAATATATCACCCAGCCCTACTAAACTAAAGGTCAACAAGGAAAACTTTGGTTTCTTTACAGTGAGTTTAGGTTTTTCTCAGTTTGTTTTAGCATTCCTTGTAGTCCAGGAACAAAAATAGTGTTGTCCTATATTTGGAAGTAATGTCATCTGAACCCCGAATGCCACCGGCTGGTGGTTTGATGGTCTGATTTTGTGAAGTGTTCTGTGTTTTTTATGAGCTCTGTAAAACAGCAGCAGGAAGTGTTCACATCAGTTTGCTTTCTGTCACGTGACCTCATAGTTGTCGACACACGACCCTGATGTGGTCTCGTCCATCACATGTGAAACACATTACGCCATTATATGCTCTCGTGTGTGACACTTAGAGTAACAGTCATCTTTGTTTGAGGGCAGCAGCTGATGCTTGTGATAAATAGCAGGTGTTCATGGGTCGCGGTTGGTCATCCTCAAGCGCACACATCCCAGCACCTTGTTTTACAGTCCACCCTTTACGCACTCAGCACTTTACAGTATAATTAGAAACATCATTCCCTACCTCAGCCATCAATGCATAACCCCAGTGTGTGTGAGGGGGTGGCTGTTCCCGTTCCCGGAAGGTGTGAGGGGGCAGGGATTTGTGGGATAGACTGTGAGAGATGAGAGGAAAGAAATATGCATTTACTACTGTCCAAGGTCGGACCTGTGCCTGTGCAAAACCTGCCCGAGGAAAGGCAGAACACGAAGTTTCTTTTCCATTGCAATGTTTAGTTTTTCTTATTCCTGCTCTCCGTCAACCACACCCTCTACTCCATACTCTTCTCTTTCTCTTTCTCTCTCACTCTCTCTCTCTCTCCCCAGCTATGTGATGATTTAGTATTGCGTCAGTGAGCCAGGTTTATAAACTGACTCCTTGTCATATTCCTGCCAGACCTAACTCTGCACGTTCAATGTGTGTGTGTGTGTGTATGTGTGTGTTTGACTAAAGCCTTCTGTGGCCCCTATGAGTGGTCAAAACCACAGCGGGAGAGATTGAAGAAAAAAGACTGAAGCTGGGCATGTGGGTGGTGAGATAGGGCCGTGGACAGGACAGCAGACGCCACAGTACGCAAGGGGAAGAATCGCTTCTGGAGACTTTCTGTGCTTGTGTGTGTATTTGTGTTGAATTGACCTCTGTGGCTTTGGGTTTCTGAACCTTTGGCAGTAGATTCACTGCAAATCTTCCCTGTTCATGTACTATAATGAACACAGGGGAGGAATGTTTTACTTTCCGTTGATGCATAGCTTTCTGAGCACTAATTTAGTTCTTTCAAGCAATAGTGACTATTACTTAGAGACAAGTGAAGGTTATGCTTACTGCACATGCATGCACAGTTTTGTCTGTGCCCTTTCAATAGCCCCTATAAGAGTGACAGCAATGTTCAATAATGAAAACTTTACTTTTTTCCAATATGTCACAATTAAAACACACTATACCTGTACATGATACAAAAATGTTTAATTTGAAATTTAGTACACCAAAGTTATATGAAGTTTCTTCACCCATGATGCTGTACCAGTGATAAGAGCCCAACATAGTGGGAGGTTCAGTTACTTTTGAGCTGACAGTTTCTCTTTCTATGCACACAGTGGCAGACGGTGTCATTCCAAGATCCAGTTAATTTGATTTTAATTTTAGGCACTGGATTCGGCAGTAGTTATCAATACTGTGGTGTAAGGTGGCCCAGTAGTGCACAACACACGAAATCTCTACAACACAATGGAAACAAGTCGCAACACAACGAAGTTAGCACAACATAACAGAAACAAGCTGCAACACAACAAAATGAACACAACACAACAGAAACAAGCCACAACACAAAAAAAATAGCAGAACACAAAAGAAACAAGCCAGGAAATTAGTCCTATGCATACTGTAGTGGTGTGCATCAGTTATATGTAGTTCCTTCAGGTGGTACGACAGTTTTATTTATTTTTAATTTTATTTTGAGAAGCTGAAAATACAAGACGTGATGCAACCTTCCATCCCATCGTGCACAGTGAGTTCAAAGACAACACTGCCATGTATCAATAAACATTTGTGGATTCTGTCGTGGAGGGGGTAAGACCCTGGTACACTTTCTGCAGTCACCGAATTACATCCTGCCGTTTGTAGCTAAGCAGAGGGAGAGTGTGTGTAAGAGAATATGGGGAAGCCATAGCAGACTCCACTGGGACAATGATGACTTCCATCTGTGTTGATGTTGGCTTCTGCTCCTCCCCACCAGCATCCCCCAACTGCACCCTAACACACAATGGCACATTAATGAACACAGACGCAGACAAACTCATTATCTGTCTGCTCTTTGTAACCCAAAAGGGAGTCTGTTTTAAAAAAACTCCCCTTTTTTAGGCCAATTTTAGCTCCTCTCTTCATGTTTTCCCACAATCTCTCGTTCTCACTGAATCTCCCAAAGTTAAATGAAGTTTCTTTGCTTAAAATGCTGTACCAGTGATTGTTGATGACAAGAGTCTATCATAAAATCGGGTACTTTTGGATCTATGTTCTCTCTTTCTAGGCCCACAGTGGGAGACGATGGAAATCCCAAGATTCAGTTGTGCTAAAGGAAAGGGATCTACTGTACCCCCACACCTCCCTTTTAAGGAGGGTTAACTGCAGTCTGGAATGCAATGACCTAATCCCTCATTGTGTCATGGACAAAAGGAGGAAAATGAATTATGATTCATGCACAACAAGACATTTTGTCCGTTGCCATAGAAATACCAATACAGATGGTGATTTCTACCCCTCCGAACATCTTTTATAGGTTATAGCAAGTGACAGTTTATATAGTCACTTCATTCTGGACAATGAGCTTTCAGTTTTTCGGCAGTTTTTTTGTGTGGGACTGCTGGAAAGTTTCTGCAAAGAACCAGTCGAGAACTAAAAGATTCTTTGAAACACATGGAAAACTATTTGTGTAGACAAAAACATCACAAAACTAACTCCGCTGTGTTAGTTGAGTTGTTGTGCATGAATGTTCAAATGTACATTGCATATCAAGACAGCCAAACAAGGAAATGTAGAGGTTAAATGATTGAATTATTGTAAGACTGAGTGCATTTTCCTGGCTACCCTGCACAGCAGTTCCAATACAATAGACCCAGACAGGCCCAGACATCTGTTAACACTCACACTTATCACGGACCGCATAATAACTCTATACACTGTTATGAGGTGAAATGGTCTGGAAAGTAAGTGTGAAATTAAGTTTGAAGCTCACTTTTTAAATCTAGGTCAAGTACGTATGTACCTTTATACATAAGCACAGACATATTGATGGACTAGATGTTGCATGAATAGGTGGAAGTGCACTTTTTTCTGTAGGTGCAGATATGCTTCATACAGATTTCCAGCTCAGACCAGAGGTGGAACTATGCCTAAAAATACTTGAGCGGCTCTGGTACAGAACGCTGCTTCAGCAAGACTCTTCACACTGCAGTTTTTGCCTGGAATTCTGTCCTCCCTCCGGGCTTAGATGCCCTGATGAACCGAAACCATAACAGGCAGTACACGGCCGTCTTCTGTGTTTAGCTGAGCAGTTTATGGCTTGATGGGACAGAAGGAACTGCGCTTCTGTATTCAGGGAACTTTCAGACTGGAAATGACAACCATAAAAGAAAAATAGATCTTTGCCCTTTTGGGTTTTCATATTTCATTGTTTTTTCCCCCACTTTTTTCGACAAAGTACACTGCCACTCAGAGGGTAGGGGTCTGTAAGATTTTTTTAAATGTTTTTTTTTATTTTTTTTTTATAATTATCTTATGCTCACCAAGGATGCATTTAGCTGATAAAATATTTATTAATTCAATATTACATTCTAAATGAACTCCTTTCTGTTTTAATATCTTTTAAACTGTAATTTATTTACGTTATGGCAAAGCTGAAATTTCAGCAGCCATTACTCCAGTCTTCATTACATCACATGATATTTCAGAAATCATTCTATGCAGATTTTGTGCTCAAGAAACATTTCTTATTTTTATCAATGTTAAAAAGTTGTGCTGCTTATGATTTTAGTGTATATTTTTATGATACATTTTTTTTGTAGGATTCTTTGACTTTTCAAAAGAATAGCATTTTGTTTTAAAATAGAAGTCTTTTATTACATTTTAAATGTCTTTACTGTCACTTTTGACACATTGGGGCAGTCGTGGCCTAATGGATAGAGAGTCAGACTTGTAACCCGAAGGTCGTGGGTTTGAGTCTCAGGTCTGGCAGGGATTGTAGATGGGGGGAGTGAATAACCAGTACTCTCTCCACCCTCAATACCACGACTGAGGTGAGACCCTTGAGCAAGGCACCGAACCCCCAACTGCTCACTGGGCGCCGCAGCATTGGCTGCCCACTGCTCCGGGTGTATGTTCACTACTGTGTGTATGCACTTGGATGGGTTAAATAATATGAATAACCCCCCCCCCCCCCCCCCCTTCTGAATAAAATTATGTCTAGCATGACAACTCTCCGAAGATTTTAACGTGGTAATGGATATGACAGTGTTAATGTGTTTGGTCATGGTGGAATAGATGTGCAACGCTGCTGAATTGCTGCCGCTGTTGTTGTGGATTATTGCTGCTGCATAGCAGGTACAGGAACTTGCTACTGCCAGTGCATACGCAGACACGGTACTGTGAGTATTTAAGACATACACAAATAGCATATATAATAACCCATAGCAGATCTATACAGGTGGAGCTGGAGAGGTGGAGGGTTTCAGCATAAAGCACGCTGTGAAATGCTCTAGTGAACGCTAACCAGCCATTTATATGTAAAGCAGTAAGCTCATTGGCTGCGTATGCAACATTAACCAATCATCTTGTGCCAAGTAGTTTTAAAGCTTTGAATATCATCAGTTTGCATCAGTGACCCATAAGTCTGCGCCATCTAGAATTCTTGACAGAACTTGGCATTAATTTCATCCAAAAAAAAAAATCATACTGATTCCAAGAAGAAAGTAGCAGCCAGGTCTTGTGTTGAACATACATTTATAGTATGTTCACTCTTAACTACCCACAAAGATAAAGAGTGTATGGGGAATTTTGCACGTTCTGGTCTTCATTATATCTAAAGCCAAGTTATAATGACTAGCGCTGAGATAAAGTATCGTCCTCTAACTCAGACGTCAAACACACCCTTCTCTCATGTGCCAGGAGGTCACACTAAAACATTACAATTTCTATTGTAGTTTTGATTATTACACATGTGAACAAAAACCCTCAGGAACCAGCAGAGTACAGAATTAATACAGAGTTCAGCCCAACACACAATCAATTTGATGTTTTTGTTGCCAATATACTATGAGCAAATTTAGGCCATGCTGTTCTAGCCAACATCAATAGTCTAAAAAGCATTAAACTGTGATATTTCTTGGTAATATCTGAACATAGAAGGTCCCATAACAGTTACTTCCTAAAAAGAAAAATGGAGTAAAGCATTTAGCACATACAGTCTGTTTTAACTTTCCTCCCACAGTATATTTCCATGTCGTCTTGCAGTGTTTTTAATGTAAATAGTCGTTCATGTTCTGTTACTATTGTACCATACTGTGATAAAGTGTGTCAGGTGGCAACTGTGATCATTGGTCCATCGGTCTCTTGAAATGTGTTGTAATTCCCCCCACCTGAAAAGCACTGGAAAATAACCGTGCTTTCTGTTGAGCTGAAATGAAAGAAAAAGAAATAAAGACGGACTTTCCATTGGGGTTAGAGGGGGAAAAAAGGAAAATGAAAAGCGTTTATATGAGTTTGTCATCAACCATAATTGTTTGCATGCAGCCTGGGAAATGAGGGAGACTCTGGAGGGCCTTTGTCGTCATGACAACACCAGGTTGTCACATGTGCTGCCAACGGGGCCAACCAACCCAAATCAGGCCCAAATCAGACAGTCTTAAACACATTGTAACTCACACATGCACGCTCATTTGCGCTCGTATACACACAAGCTCTCTTTCTCGTTTTGTCTCTTTCAAACAATCCCACTCGCACACTAGAGGTTCTATAATGTACGCATTGAATATAGACACCAGGGGCCTTGTGTGAAAAACTTTGCGTATATTTCATCCTAAAAGTATGTGTATGCTCAAAAGTTTTCAGATTTTTAAACTCTTTGTAACTTTAATAAGAATGGAAATACATATAGAGATATTTAGATATTTTTTCGATAACACTTATCCACCTTTTTCTTCAAAGTGGAAGTAAGCCTATGGGTGAGACTTCCGGTTCATTAGCCGCTATAGGTAAATGACGAGGAGAATAACAATGTGCAGTATATGGTAAAACTGTTTGCACTACAAACCAGTGTGATCATAAGATAATACATTAAAATAATACGGTAAGACACACCGATTTTCAATATCAAGCAGCAAAACGAATTGTTTTGTACAGCTAAAAATAGCTGGACGCGGATGAGACCGGAAGCTAGACCCATAGAATTTACAAATGGCCGTGCCCATTTTTACAGCAAGAAAAAGGTGGATATGGACCAGTTTTCACTGTATTAATTAGTTGTTTATTAGCATGCATATTACTAGCATATTGTCTGTTTGTTAGTGCTTACAAAGCACATATTCTGCATGACCATATTCTACATCTGTAATCCTAACCAATACCTAAACCTAATAACTACCTTACTAACTATTAATAAACAGTAATTAGGAGTATATTTAGGCAAATGTCGTAGTTAGTTAATAGTGAGAACTGGGCCTTAAAGGATTAGTTCACTTCCAGAATGAAAATGTTATGATAATTTACTTACCCCCATGCCGTGCAAGCTGTTTATGTCTTTCTTTCTTCAGTTGAAAAGAAATTAAGGTTTTTGAGGAAAACATTTCAGGATTTTTCTCCATATAGTGGACCTCAATGGTGTCCAACGGGTTGAAGGTCCAAATTTTTTAGATGAGTTTTCCAACATGATTACGTAATGCGTGAAGATGTGCATGCGCATTGCAGAGCTTGTGCAAGCCAAGCATTTGTGGTAAAAAAGTATATACATTTTTATTTCTTTTAGAAAATGATCGATCGTTACGCTAGATAAGATAATTCCTTGCCCAGGATCATGTTGAGCCCTTTGAAGCTGCATTGAAACTGCAATGTGGACCTTCAACACATTGGCTCTCTGTCAATTCTGGAAAAAAAATTCTGGAATGTTTTTCTCAAAAACCTTAATTTCTTTGGGACTGAACCTAAGAAAAAAAGACATGAACATCTTGGATAACATGGGAGTGAGTAAATTGTCAGTAAATTTTCACTCTGGAAGTAAAATTAAGTGTGACCGTTTTTTCCTCAGAACTGTATAATTATTTGCATTTATGTGATTTCTCCTGCTTTATCTGCCATCTTGAATGGATTTTTTTTTTCACTGACCTTATTCTAGTGCTTTCTAGGATTGGCTTCTCCGCTAAGGATAGATGCAATGCTACCCTGCCCTAGCAGTTAAGCCAAATGAAAGTATCTTAGAAGGCAGTATAATTATACTGCCTACCTTTGGGTACAGTCTTGGCATCAGGAGAGTGTCTTTGGTGACGTAAAATCCTCCCTACGGAGGCAGCACACTAGATTTTGGAACTGAATCTTTATTACAGCAAGCTAAATGAGTGATAGACTGTTAGGTATTACCTTTATTTATTGCAGTTGTTTTTGTTTAAACACAGACAGAGAAATCTGGCCAAACGACTTGCTTTAGGTAAGGTGCCCACACTTCTAATGGTGTGCCTCCAGATGGGAATAAAGAACAGCAAACAGCCCTGAACTCTTTTTCCAGAACTTTTGATTATCATCTTTCTAATCTGTAGCTCGCTCTGCTCTTGTTTCCTACTTTTGATTTGTTTGTGTTGTACTTCCACTTTCTTTGTTTTCTTTCTTCTACTCATCATGACTAGCTGCTCTTTTCCCATAAAACTCTCTTTTTCTGACAGTTTTGTTTGTTAACTTTCCCTTTTGACTCTTGCCACAGATGTTGATATGTACACCCTCGGTTTGGTTCGTATTGGCCTCACTGTGATGTTAGAGATCTTATGAACATTTGACCTCTAAGATGGACTTCAGATAAGATGGATAAAGCCTCAGATGTTTTGATATTGTTAGCTTTTGAGGTTTCACAGCTGTAGACATTTATTGGCGCCAGTGAAGCTGATATTTTTGTCCTCACATTTCTAGGAAAAGCAGAAACAAACATTCTCATCTAGGAGTCTGTATGATTGGGCTGACCACTTTCTCTCTCCTTCTGTTTCCCTCCATCCCAAAGCCTCCAGACAATGGGCCTCCTCCCTTGCCGAGCTCCTCTCTTCCTGAAGGTTATTATGAGGAAGCCGTTCCGCTGGGCCCTGGGAAAGCACCAGAGTACATCACCTCTAGTAAGGACAGTTTTTAACATTACACTATAAATATGTTAAAGGTTTTAGAACTATGAGAGTAACATAGCTGCATTCTGTGACCTAAGACAGAGCATTTTTTTGCATTCATTTCAATAAAATTCAATAATCAGAGTCCCAACTGTGTTCTCAGATTACGACTCGGATGCCATGAGCAGTTCATATGAGTCATACGATGAGGAAGAGGAGGATGGGAAGGGGCAGAAGATGCGTCACCAGTGGCCATCTGAGGAGGCCTCCATGGACCTGGTGAAAGACGCTCGTATCTGTGCGTTCCTGTTGCGAAAGAAACGCTTTGGACAATGGACCAAACTGCTCTGTGTCATAAAGGACAACAAACTGTTGGTGAGCACACACACACTCACGGAGATGGACACCCATATTAGGGGGAAGTGGGGCAAGATGTGCCACTTTTTATATTTCTTTAAGCCAGGAGAAATTGGATAAAGACAGCTAATTATATTTCAGGAAGTCTTCTGCCAGCTTACAACAGGCCATAGAAATATAATAACTTCTCAATCTAAAGTAATTCAGGGACAATTTGCAAATTTATTAATTAGTAAAATAAATGTAATTCAAAGGTCTTTAAATGTCATTCTAAGGTTTTTATAGTATTGCACATTTTTCACATTTTCATAAAATTTTAATATTCAGATACATTTTAATGTAGTGAAAAGTCATTTAAACAATTTCATGTGTTTGGAGGCAAAGCTTACTTTAAGTTGCAATAGTACAGCATCTGGTACACTACCCCACAGCTATTTTAGGAAAAATACTTAATTTAATAATTAATGGTAAATGTCTAACAATTTACTTTTTGGTCTAACAATTTACTTTTCTACATACATATTCCTATGTTTAATTCTGAATAGGTTTGCTTTGAAATGATACATTTATGTTATTTGCCATGTAAAAAAGAGTTGCAACTTTTCTCATCCTTATCTATTTAGTGTAAACTAAATGATTTCAGAGGAAAATATTTAGAAGCTAAACAGCTTCCCTAATATGTCTCTCTTTCTCTAAGTGCTACAAGTCCTCCAAAGACCAGACTCCACAGATGGAGCTCCTCCTCTCTGGCTGCAGTATCACACACATTCCCAAAGACGGCAAGAAAAAGAAGCATGAACTGAAGATCATCCATCAGGGAGCTGATGCTCTGGTGCTTGCTGTACAGAGCAAAGAACAGGCCGAAGAGTGGCTAAAGGTAATCAGACAGCTCAAAAAGTGCTAGGCTCATAGGATTGTGATCAATTATGAAAAATCTAGAAACCAGCTGTCAAACAGCAAATTTTTCTGGTGAACTACATGGATATGCTCATTGTTTCAGCATAGAAGTTAAACAAACCAGCAGTAGCAGTCCTCAGGTCCAGCTGTTCAGTGTTTGTGTTCAGTTGGGTGTGTTGCGTTAAAAGCAGGTTCCTCTGTACATACTAAATACAGAACTATACATACTAGTACATCAATATATTTAAATAGTTTATACCCACCCACAGTTCAATTCACCTCCATGCACAAGTCTCGTATGAGCCTAAACTCTAAAAAGCGTTTTCTGGTTTAAGTTCAAAGGATTTTAATCTTAATGACTCTGAAGATTGTGCTGGTTGATAACTTGTTACTTTGATAGTCTGTTTTATATATATTTAAAGCTGTTTTCCTCCACATCTGGTTTTCACAAACATCATGAAAAGTGCTAGTGAAAGTCTCTGGGCTCTCGTGTGATGGATCTACAAGTTTATAACCTGAAAGCAACTTATACTGCACAAAAATCATCAAAACCAGCTGCAGTCAATGGATGATTGATGAAAATAGCATTTCCCTCATTGCTGTCCATCACTCCTCAGGTGGCACTGTCTATAAAGACATTACTCGTTGCAACAGTCTCATTTATAAAGACAAAAAAAATTGATTTTCCTATTCCGTTACTATGATTCCATGTGGTAATGAGCTTCTGCTTATTGATTTGCGGGCAGGAAGGCACATGCAGTGAGCTGTGCAGCACCTTCAAGTGGGTGTGGACATCAGACTGTGCAAATATACAGCCCGGGAAAGCAACAACAGCTGTAATTGCTGTTTGCTGAAGAGGGCATAGCTCTGCGCTGTTTGGTCAGGTGTCGTGTGTACTAAAAACATACTGAAGTAATTGATTTCTGCTTGGGATAAACCGAAACCACCCTAGCTTGGAGGGATTTGTTGTATTGTGTTTCATTCATGCACACACTGTACACCCAACAATTCATTCCCAAGATGAAGAAGCATGTTTTAGATCAGTAATAACCTGGTATATTATTTATTGCAAGGAAACTTGAATATTCCACTGTTTTCAATTCTGCATCTAATGTCTCCCATATAAAATAGTTTATTTCCACATTTAAAATATGGTTACAGTTGAAGTGGCGCAAAAGTGAATGACTTAACAGCCACATTCTACATTGTGTTTCATTCCTGTACACAGTGTGCATGGCAAAATGTGGAGGTGGTGGCAAGTTTGTGGCATCTGTTTTAATTGGAGATAAATAAAGCTTTTGATGTTTGACTATTGCAGAGTTCCCATGGGAAATCGAATAGAATTATAGTTTTCTAGGCCTGGAAATATCATGAAAACCTTAAAAATTGTTGTTTTTAAACTTGTTAATTGTCTTTTTTTCTAGATAAAATCATTAGACACTAGTAGACATTGGATCATTAATAAGAGTAAATAATCCACTGAAACACTTTTAAATATTCACAAGATGAGATTGTTTCTACATGTGTTCAGTTTCGCACTGATTCAGTTAAACTTAGTTTTTAAAAGTGGAACTAATGGTTTATATGGAAGCCATTAGTATTAAAAAGAGTGGAATATTAGGCGTTAAGGAAACTTTTAAAGCTTTAATGGAATACTTCATGTCTTCAAACAAAATTGAGGAACATTGTAGAAGCCCAGAGGCGTCTGTGGTTCGTTAATGCTTTATCCAGTTTGCTAATGATTTATTTATGGAAAGTGTTGGCTTGTTGTTTTCCATGATTCATTTTTAATTTTTTTTAGTGTTGTATCTCTCCTCTGCACTGTTTTCCTCTTTGTTCTCTCTCTCTTCCAGTCTTTATTCGGTTAGTTCTCTCCATGTAGCTCCTCTGTTCTGATCCTTTGGACAGGCTTGGGGAAATTCCACCTCCTGTCTTTCTTCTTCCCTTCTTATTTCTTCTCTCTTTTTTGTCATCTGAGTCTCCTCTGCCCTGGGCGGGAATGGTAAAATATGGAGTACATTCTTTGTTGAATGTATCAATGAACGTGACTACTGTATAATGTTGAGAATTTTATTCCTCTTGTCACTTCCTGCTTTATGTTGGCTTGCATTTTATTAGCTACTGGGTCTGTAGGTGTGTGTTTGTGTGCTAATTGGTGTGAAATTGTTAATTGCTGCCCTTACTGAATGCTTGTCATTGGCTTTGCTTCTCATCACTCTCTATTGGGGCAATTTTACATTACGACTCAAAAGTTTGAATGTCCGCAAACATTTGTTTGACCTTTAACTTTGACTTTGTTGGATTTTTATGCAGTAGTTCTCCATATCAAGTCTTCATTTGAAAATATTAATGCTAATGAGGGCAAATTAGCACAGCACAAAAGATTTTTTGACTGAGCGTATCCCAGAAACCCACTTCTTTGCAGTTAAAGCCAAAGAGTGAGGCCACAGCCTGCAATTTTCCTGTGAGCCCAATTATGTAAACCGGCTGCCAAACCCCAACGTGCTGCGTCAAGTTACGATGCTCAGAGGAGCTCAACGAAAAGGATATTTGGTTATATTTTGGTCTTTGGCATGAGGGCGGTTTGGGAAGGGGGTGTGTAAAGGTGAGCTCCTCTCTTTGTTCACTCGAGACCAATGGTTATGGGTTTTTTTGGATGTTACCCCCAGGTAATGTGAGGTCACGCTCATATGTGGCGGCAAGGAGTCTGTGCAGTCTGGAGATCTCTGGATATCTCATTCACACAGAGCCACTGCACAGCGCATAGACAGCCACGAGAGCAATGACGCATGTAACAGCCTTCCAGCTGCACTTTCAGCTGCATGTGACGTGCCCAATCCATTTGAGCGCATGTGCATGGCAGAACGTGGAGGTGGTGGAGAGTTTGTGGCATCTGTTTGATTGGGAGGCTTGGAAAAATCATGAAAAAAAAAAAATCGAATGAAATAACGAAGTCTTGGAAAAGTCATATATTATCAAATCAAATTGTAAAAATATATTCACTAGAAAATTGCTCTTTTTTAATAGGTCTAAGGAAATTTATCTAGTTTGTCATTTGTTTTCTAGCTGTATTTATTGATATAAAAATATATCAGCTAAATTGATCTTTGAGAGTGGAATACCTTAATTGCAGATTGGGCAAAAGTGTGGGAACCCAAAAGTGTAAGAAATGTCATCTTTTTCGAGAAATTTATCAGTATCTATAATGAAACAATTAAAAATTAGATATTGAGGGATATTGTGAAATATCAAAATTCTGCCTGTTATTTTGCACTTTAACTTTTTGTTCTGTGGTTTCTTTAAGGTGATGAAGGAAGTCTGCTGTAATGGAAATGGAGTGGTGGACTATGACAGAGCTGGCTCTGGTTCCCCTGTTCACAAAGCAGAGCTGGAAAAGGTTCGAATTCATAATTCTATTTATCTACAGTAGTTAGTGTGTGTGTGTGTGTGTGTGTGTGTGTGTGTATGTGTGGGTGGTTGTGGGTTTATGGATTTGCTATGCCTGCAGTGTACATGCTTGTCTACCTACATGCAGGTTTGTGAGACTGTGTGGCTGTTTGCATGCTTGCCAACTTCACCACACCTCAGTACCCTGCACAGGCGCCTCCTCTCTGTGTTCCTGCACAGTGGCTCTGCTGCCAAGGGCATGGGGGGCTATAAAAGCTGCATATGTATACCAAATTCCATCTTGCTACGGATGTGTGTTGCTGGCGAGGTTAAATAGGTGTGGGAGGAACTGTGATCTTATCATTTTTTAGAACACATTCTTTAATATGCACTATGCTGCAGCATTATTTTTGCAGCGTGCACATGTTGCACTTGTTTATGTGTGTGTGCTGTTTTTAAGACAGATCTAAAGGGGGTTTAATGTCAAACCTCTTAAACTGGCACAGCATGCATGAGCCTAGTCTAATTATTCACACTTAATGCAAAACAGATGCGCTTCGAGGTTTGTTTGGGTAGACTGCAGAGGTTTAAGTGTATGGACTTTAGTATTCTATACTCTTTGTATTTATTTATTTGTGTCTGTCTATAAACAATTTATCATTAAATTTAACAATGAATCCACTGTTATTTGTGTCGTTGAGTGTTCATTCTTCTGCTGAAATACGTGTTTTCTCTGTAACTGCAAGCATACCTGTAACCTAACTCTTGTTTTGCAGAAGCTGTCCTGTGATCGACCCAGTTCAGATGGAGAGCCCTGTCATGAAAATGGCATCTCAGATGGCAAAGATCCAGGTGAGTTTTTATGTTCAGTCCTTTTTTTGGTCCATATCATTGGAGAGTTTCTTTATATAAAGGAAGAGTATTTTGTGGCATACACTAAAAGTGGTAAGAAGCTAATCTATCTATAGCTGTCTGTCCAAAATATTTGATTCAGTGTTTGGTTAGTATTTGATAAGTTGATACAGTAATATTTAAATAATAATAAACATTTTCAGCATCAATTTGTTAATCTTTTGATTTAATCAATTGTTGTTTTTGACTGCGGAAGTGTGCTTGGAAACCTGTCAATTACTAGATAAAATCACTGTATTTAAAAAAGAAATTAACAAAAACACACATTTGTTAGTGTTTTAATTCATGAAGTGAACTTTTTGGTTAAGAAAACAAATTTAGTAAAACAACAGAGTAAAAAACAGAACAAATTTAATCCCATAAAGTGGATGTTTATTTGACTCGAACAATTCCATTGTTTGAACAACGGCAAAATTAGGGCAAGGAGACCCTTCTTAAATAATCTAATAGGATTATTTATCTAGTATTTACACCACGCTGTCTCGATCTGGGATTGAATTTTTCAGGACATCTGTTTCAGGTCTGTGGAAATGTTTCTTTTTTTTCAATTTGAGACTGCCTTGCCTCAGATGTGTTGGTGAAAAATTGCCTAATTTGAGTGGAATCCAAAACCTGTGCATCTGCAATCCCATATGATTGATAGCTCAGCATCACGGCCACAAGCCGCAGTAACTGCTGTGCTGATTTCACATGAGTTATGGCCTCTGATAAAACTACAGATAAACAAAGGCTGATGTCTTATAATAATTCCTGTAAAAGTGTAAGGTTATGGAAAGGTATTGAGAAAGTTTTAAAAATTAGGGAAGCATTTCTTGGTAGAGCCCTGCACGGGCCTCAAATTTAGGCCCTAGCCCGGCCCTGGCCTGAGCCACTCAGGCCCTAGCCCGGCCCACGTCCGACAGTTTATCAGAATTACCGGCCCAAATCCGACCCGAGCGCGTCTTTTTTTTCCCCCTTCTCCTGAAACAGTTTATACTACATTCATGGTTATGTTTGCTGGGGTTTTGCAGCAAGCTTTAGCCTATTGCATGCATATGAACGGAGAACTATTCAGCTGCGCTGAAGTCACTTGCGCACAGTCTCATGTTGTTTCCACCACCGTGGTAATTTTTTTCATCACTAATCGATGGATGTCTACAATATAAAAATAAGGAGAAACCCAAAACAGGCCCGAGGCCTGAACTATGACGTGGAAATTGGCCCGAAGCCCGGCCCTAGAAGCTTAAAAAAGTCAGCTTTTTTAAGGCCGAAATGCACGGCTCTATTTCTTGGCAGCAGAAACATGAACCATTTCTATCTGATCTCCTCTGTGTCTGTCTGATAGCACCTTAGATATCTTTACACAACACCAGCAGCCATCTACTGCACTTATTTAATGAAAGATGGAACACAAATTTAAAAGAACCATGCAGATTCGTCATATTCTTTCCAGATGTCGTAAGTGCTGAGACGCTGTGAAATCATATTAGCCTGATCGCAGAATTTTCCCTCATGATAAAATGAAGAACTATGTCTGTATAGGTCCTTTAAGGGCCAATGGTTTTGCATCTGTGGCTCTGGGTTTTGCCTCATGCCTGAGGCTGCTTTGCAGAGACAGAGAAACTTTAGAAGACTCCGGGTTCAGATGGGCTTAGCTTTAATTAAAGGAGTCGCCAACTAAGGTTTAATCTTCTGCAGTGGTGCTTGGACCAAGTCAGGCCAGAAGATCAAGAGTTTCACTGTGTCTTTATATGTTTTCTTTGTCCTTGTAAGCTGTTTTTGATGTAGGCCTTTTGAGAACAAGAAAAGCCTTTAATTTGTTGTGCTGTTGTGTCTTACACATTTTAACCCAGTCCAGATCCCAAACTGCTAGTTTGCTCACATTGTCCACCATTGGTTTGGAATAGGATGTGACCTGAACGGTTTTCCACAGTGTGTCCTTTTACTTTCAATGTTTAAGTTTGTTTTTTCTAGACCTTTTGTTTCTTACAATACCATTAACCATTAACCACAGACCACAATCCTCAGATAAAAGTATCCAAAAAACTTGGAGAAGAACGAAGTTGGTTTCATGCACTGTTTAGGATTTGGATTAAAAGTCTGAAGACATGTCCTGTCATTGTCAGTTCAGCCTCTTACTCTCTGGCCTAAATTACTAACATTTTAAAGTGAACAGATTGCCATTTGTCATTTTCCATAATTCAGTTTTTTCTCACCAAATCCACCCCACAAACAAAATATTTTCCAAACCCACCCCTTGTTATAGTTGCAACACCAACGGGTTCCTAGATAACTAGCATATCTGTATAATATTACTTATATAAAATCCCATACATATATTTCACACTCTGACTAATTTGCTTTTTTTTGCAGCCAAAGGCAAGAAGAATTCTAAATCAGAGCAGAAAGGCACCGTGGGACGTGTGACTGGAAAGAAAATCACTAAAATCATAAGCCTGGGCAAGAAAAAACCATCTACAGATGAACAGACCTCATCGGCGGAGGAGGATGTCCCAACGTGTGGTGAGCGACTGCAATACCATTTTGATATACATTACCAATCAAAAGTTTGGGGTTGGTAAGATTTAAAACATTTTTGAAAGAGGCTTCTGATGCTTATAAAGTCTGCATTTATTTGATCAAAAATACAGTAAAAACAGTTTATAAAAACTTTTTTTAATAATAACTTTTCATTTTAATGTATTTTGAAATGTCATCCTTGCTGAATAAAAGTACTAATTTTAGAATGCCCTATACAAACATGAACAGGTAGAATAATACCTGTATGAACAAGTAACTGAAGTCAATCACTAAATAATATCTGTAATATCTATAGTGACAGATAAAGGTAGTAAATATCAAGGCTTTTTTATTGCATATTTCAGGATTTAGTTTTATCTGTTTTGGGCAGCTCCTATTGTTTTCATCCTCTCAGATATGCAGCCAAAACTCTGTCTAGTTTTTTCCATCTGGGTTTTTTTCTTTCTCCGGTACCTAAACACATTACCCAAACAAAGGATTGTCTTGCTCCTCAACCACATAATACCTAGATTTTTGCCATTGTCATCACCCGAGAGAGGTTGATAGTCCTAACATTAGTGATTGACAGCCTGTGAATCATGTTAATGAAGCATTCAATTTCCTGGCTGTGGTTCTGTTTATATTTTTATCTCAAAATTCGATTACCAGTCCTAAAAATTCAGCAAATCACTTTAGTTAGATAATGCAATGTCTATTTAATGACCAAAGTAGCAGAAGCAAGGCCCGGACAATATGTGACCCTGGACTTATTTATCATCTGAAAGCTGAATAAATAAGCTTTCCATTGATGTATGGTTTGTTAAGATAGGAAGATAGTTGGCAGAGATACAACTATTTGAATATCTGGAATCTGAAGGTGCAAAAAAATTTAAATATTGAGAAAATCGCATTTAAACTTGTCCAAATTAAGTTCTTAGCAATGCATATTACTAATCAAAAATTGAGTTTTGATATACACTCACTGGCCACTTTATTAGGTACACCTTGCTAGTACCAGGCTGGACCCCCTTTTGCCTTCAGAACTGCCTTAATTCTTCGTGGCATAGATTCAACAAGGTGTTGGAAACATTCCTCAGAGATCTTGGTCCATATTGACATGATAGCATCACGCAGTTGCTGCAGATTTGTTGGCTGCACATCCATGATGTGAATCTCCCGTTCCACCACATCCCAAAGGTGCTCTATTGGATTGAGATCTGGTGACTGTGGAGGCCATTTGAGTAACGTGACCTCATTGTCATGTTCAAGAAACCAGTCTGAGATGATTTGAGCTTTGTGACATGGTGCATTATCCTGCTGGAAGTAGCCATCAGAAGATGACTGTAGTCATAAAGGGATGGACATGGTCAGCAACGATACTCAGGTAGGCTGTGGCGTTTAAACGATGCTCAATTGGTACTAAGGGGCCCAAAGTGTGCCAAGAAAATTTCCCCCACACCATTACACCACCACCACCAGCCTGACCCGTTGAGACACGGCAGGATGGATTCATGCTTTCATGTTCTTTATGCCAAATTCTGACCCTACCATCTGAATGTTGCAGCAGAAATCGAGACTCATCAGACCAGGCAACGTTTTTCCAATCTTCTATTGTCCAATTTTGATGAGCCTGTGCGAATTGTAGCCTCCGTTTCCTGTTCTTAGCTGACAGGAGCGGCACCCGGTGTGGTCTTCTGCTGTAACCCATCTGCTTCAGGGTTTGACGTGTTGTGCGTTCAGAGATGGTATTCTGCATACCTTGGTTGTAACAAGTGGTTATTTGAGTTACTCTTGCCTATCTATCATCTGTAACCAGTGTGCTCATTCTCCTCTGACACCTGACATCAACAAGGCATTTTCGTCCACACAACTGCCGCTCACTGGATATTTTCTCTCTTTCGGACCATTCTCTGTAAACCCTAGAGATGGTTTTGTGCGAAAATCCCAGTAGATCAGCAGTTTTTGAAATACTCAGACCAGCCCGTCTGGCACCAACAACCATTCCACGTTCAAAGTCACTTAAATCCCCTTTCTTCCCCATTCTGATGCTCGGTTTGAACTTCAGCAAGTCGTCTTCACCACAGTTGCTGCCATGTGATTGGCTGATTAGCAATTTGTGTTTCCAAGCAATTGAACAGGTGTACCTAATAAAGTGGCCAGTGAGTGTATTTTTGATAGTAAATTTACAAAATATCTTCATGGAACATGATCTTTACTTAATATCCTAATGATTTTTGGCTATTGCTACAAATATAACCATGCTACTTTTTGTTTTGTGGACCAGGGTCACATATGATACTGCATCAGTATGGGCTAACAGTATTATGATATTGTTATTCTTTCTGTTTATCTGTATAGTTGTTTTTTATTTAACTGTGATGTATTCCAATTGGTTTGATCTCGATTGTGCTTTGCGCAAATACACTACTGTTTAAAACTACGGTTTTTCTATTTCAAATAAATGCTGTTCTTTTGAATTTTCTATTCATCATCTTCAGCAGTTTTAAACAGTTTTCAACATAGATAATAATAAGAAATGTTTCTTGAACACCAAATCAGCATATTAGAATGATTTCTGAAGGATCATGTGACACTGAAGACTGGAGTAATGGTTGCTGAAAAATTAGTTTAAACAATTTAAAAAATATATTTAAATAGAAAATTTTTAAAATATTAACATGAAAAAAAAAAAGAACTATTGGCAAAAATTTTAAATGATTCTTCCCCCAACCCTGTCATCAACACTTTTACACGTTTTCTGCTTGTGTGTGGTTCTGTCTGTTGGCTGTAATATAAATCTCTTGGCCCAATCCTACATTAACAGGCTATCTGAACGTGCTGTCCAATAACCGCTGGAGAGAGCGCTGGTGCCAGCTAAAAGACAACCAGCTGTTGCTGCACAAGGACCGGGCAGATCTGAAGACACACATGGCCTCTCTGCCGCTGCGGGGGTGTGAGGTCATTCCAGGGCTGGACTCCAAACATCCCTTTGCCTTCCGTCTGCTGCGCAACGGACAGGAGGTGGCTGTTCTGGAGGTACGTGCCAAGTCCCTCAGCTCTTGCGGGGCAATTAATGTGTCTGAGACAGGACCTCAGGGCAGGGATTAGATGGATTGGGTTGGCTTGCTTTCGTAATGATGTCACTGCTGTATCATGTGTAGAGTGGATTCGCAGAGATTGCATAGATTAGTGCTTTATTTGTCTCATATTCCACTGACACTCATTCGTTGCATCTTTCCTCACTCTTTTTCCCATCAGGCCTCCTCCTCTGAGAGTATGGGAAGGTGGCTGGGGGTTTTGCTGGCCGAAACGGGCTCCACAACAGATCCTGCTGCACTGCACTATGATTACATTGACGTCGAAACCACTGCTAATGTCATTCAGCTAGCCAAGCAGTCATTTTGGTGAGAACCCAGTACTGCTAAAAAATGTTTTATTAGCATGCCAGTAACTTTTTCGGTAACACTATAGGGAACACATAGATTTCCCTGAACAGCCTCCTTATTTGCTGCTTATTAATAGTTAGTAAAGTAGTTAAGTTTAGGAAGGATTAAGGATCTAAAATATGATCATGCAGAATAAGGCATTAATATGTGCTTTATAAGTACTAATAAACAGCCAATATGCTAGTAATAGGCATGCTAATAAGCAACTAGTTAATAGTGAGGACTGCTCCTTATAATAAAATGTTATCACTTTTTCTATAATAACTAAACTAAATAAATAAATTTTTCAACACATAGGGGTATAGTAGTATATTTTTTTTCAAAACTGTATTGCAAACAGCTTTACAGCCATTTGAGCTTTAATCAAGCTCTCTTGAACACTCTCTTCCACAGTATTTAGCATTGTAGTATGTAGTCTGATTCATTTTACTGAACTGGTTCGTTTGTGTTCATGGAAATAAGCCAGTTCATTAAGAACTGATTAACAACTGAATAAATCGTATCGTTGGGCAAAAGCTTCCTGCCCTGCATTTGCATCTTCATATAAAAATATAAAATATTTATACAATTAATTTAATATATTACAATGTTATATATTATGTTACATTTACATTTAGTCATTTAGCAGACACTTTTTCCCAAAGCAACTTACAAATGAGGACAATGGAAGCAATCAAAATTATCATTGTTTTTATCTGTCATGAAACTATACATTTTGAAATATCTTTCCCAACACTACTGTTAAAAAGTTAGTGTTTAAGTTCTTTGTGTGACTTTTGTATATGTAGTAATGAATTTATGTATGTGTTCACAGTTTCACCAGTAAGCGTGCAATTTCTCCAAACCCATACCTTGATAACCCGGTCAATGGTTACGCCTGTCCCACAGGGGTCGCTCTGCATTATGATGATGTGCCCTGCATCAATGGATCGGTAAGCAAATGAACAAATTTTAAACCCATTAAATTCTCACCTTTTTTTCTGATCCTGCCCAACTCCTCTCTTCCTGATCCACTTTTTCTTTCCTAATGGCTCTTCTCTTGCTTGCACGCTTGCGATACGGAAGGTACCAAATGCGCACTACTCCTCCCCAGCTTCAGGGGGCCGTCGTTGGAAAGAAGAGTCTCATTATGAGAATACAGACCTTTATGAAAACATGCCCTCCCCCAAACTAGCAGCCCGCTACTTTCCCAAATCCATCCGCTCGCAGTCATCTTCCACAGGGCATTACAACACACCGCTCTCCACCAAATCTCTGTCCTCTTCCTCCTCTCCCTCAGCTGCTAATACTAACACTAATCAGGTGACTAACCAAGGCTAACTCAGTATATCTCAAACAATGGATATCTGTATCAGATTTGTATTTTCAGTTAATATTAACAAACACAGAATGGAAATAAACACACAGCATAGTGCATGCATTGTGGACCACCCAGCTCCAGAAATGAATGCTTTTGATCTATATAATATCCATGTCTGTATGGCCATGGCCTTGAATGAATTTACTGAAGCCTTAGTTCACTCTAGGATACATTTTATAGGCCAAGGATTGAAAAAAGGGTTGCGGCCAGCTATAGTATAACTAAAAGAAAATGTCCCCTCAAGCAACATGTGTGGTTTGGTAGATGTGGTTTGCAGAACTAAACTATGTGAAATTATTTGTATGAAGTGGTAATCTTAGAACTAAATCACAAATCACACCCTTAAAATGTAACAGGTGTTAACAGTGAAATCAAAGTCTTTAAATATCAGATGTTTGTTAGTAGCCCACATATCAGTTTCACCTTTTTTGTACGTTTCTTTCATCCAATCAGCTCAAGGGAAAGAAAGGCCTGACCACCAATGGGTTCACTGCAAAGCAGAAGTTGGACAAGAACCAGCCCAAAAAGGCCAATGGAATCAGCAGCACTGTTCCAGTGAAACGCAACAACTCTAGTAAGAGATTGTAACATATAAAAGCACATCTGATAATCTCAAAATGAGTCTTACTTTTTTCTTTTTTAAGTGGACATACGGCTGAAACTAAACTAAGCAGACATTAAGTCTGCATCCATTATCCTAGCTATTACACCACTAATTTCTTTCAAGGAAAAAGAAGCCACACAGATTTGTGGAGAATGCCGGTATGTGGAAATTGCAGTGCTGTTAGACAGCAGTGGATCTGTTGACATGCTCCTTTGTAAACTCAATTACCCCAAATTCCATTTCAGACAGGCAGTCAGTCAGTCACAGACATCGTAAACATCCAGTGGCCATTTGTGTGGACTCGCAAATATTTGGATGTGGTATACTGTATATTCTGTCTGCCTTTTAATCTGCGTTTGGGGTCTCAGAGACCTTTAATGCGATGAAAAGACTGAATCCAAAAGTTAAAAATGGAAAGATTTTCTGACAATGGTTTACTTTAATTATAATGCATCATTAACCTTTGCAGGTGTGGATCAGTATAAGTACGGGAAAAACAGAGTGGAGGCAGATGCCAAGAAACTCCAAGCGAAAGAGGAGGAGCTAATGAAGAGGAAGCAGGAAATTCGAAACCGCCTGACCCAGCTGAAAAAAGACCGGAAGGACCTCCGCACTGCTATAGAGAACAACACAGGTGAGGAAGTCAACAAGATTCAAGTTTGATTGAATCTGTCAGTGTCAATGACAAATAAGAGTGTTCATGAAAAGAAAAGAAAAAATCTCTACACTAGCATTCAAAGGTTTGAGGTAATAAATACATTAAGCAAGAATAAATTGATCAAATTGTGACAGGACATTTGTTACTTAAGTTTTCTATTTCAAATAAATGATGTTTTGTAAGCTTTCTATTCATTAAAGGATACTGAAAAATGAAAAATAATAAAAAGTTATAACATCTCCCGGTGTTTATTTCATCCAGGTAAGCGCTCTCAAGCAACTTTGACAGAGAGACTTAAGAAAGTAGAGGATGAATGCAAACTAAAAGAGGGAGAACGAGTCAATCTGGAACTGGAGCTGACGGAGGTGAAGGAGAGTCTGAAGAAAGCCTTGAATGGAGGCGTCACCCTGGGTCTGACCATTGAACCCAAAACGGGCAGCTCAAGCCCACAGGTCTGGAAAAACAGCAACGATTTCTCTAACATAGACATGATGTAATACTAACTGTAGGGTTGTGTCACTTTCATTGTTAGTGATAAAAGCAAAGCAGGTATCAAAATGTGTCTTGTTTGTTTTTAGTCTCCAGTGCTAATGAGGCGAACGGTGGACAACTCGCCCATTTCCAGCTGTGACACCAGTGACACTGAGACCTGCTCTCTACCAGTCAACAGCGCGTCTCTGCTGCGGCATCAGACACAACAGAAAGCCTCATCTGTGCGAGGACACGTCCTCAGGAAAGCCAAGGTCAGTAGCCACATAACACTTATTTTCTTCATCACACTAGATATTAATTGCAGGTAACGTGTCTCATATAAAAGCATGATCCTAAAGTTGCATTTACTTTAAGAGGTTTACAGTGCATATTTTACCCCTGTGAGTTCATTCTATTCTCTTTTCTTGCAGGAATGGGAGATGAAGTCTGGCACATAAGTTCTTTACCACCAACTTTTAATTTTCGCTGTATCTATTTATTTAATTTTGTCCATATATAAGTGCTGTTGAAATTGAATTGACTGAACCATAGACACACTTTTCCTGAATTAATTCTGGAAGACCTTGACTGAGTCCGGTGCCCGGTGCTGTTTATCATTATAGCACTATCGTTGGCTCATGATCTGACTTTAAAGCAACTTACAAATGAGGAAAAACTCAAGCAATTTGTCATATAGAGGACAACAGTAAAGCCACAAAACTAAATTTATATACACTACCATTCAAAATTTGGGGGTCAGTATAATTTTTTGAAAGGAACTGATACTTTTATTCAGCAAGGATGCATGAAATTGATCTAAAGTGACAGCAAAGATAACATTTTTTTTTAGTTTAAATTAATGCTGTTTTTTTAAACTTTGTTCATCAAGGAATCCTGAAAAAATGTAGCATGGTTTCCACAAAAATATTCAGCAGCACAACTGTTTTCAACATTTATAATAATAACAACAGATGTTTCTTGAGTGTCAAATCAGCATAATAGAATGATTCCTGAAGGGTCATGTGACACTTATTCTCTGATAAGAATATTAAAACAGAAAGCAGTTGTTTTTAAATTGTACTAATATTTCAAAATGTTACTGTTTTTCTCCATTTCAAATCAAATAAATGCAGCCTTGGCGAGCATAAGAGACCCCAAACTTTTGAATGGTAGTGTAACATTAGAGGAAAGAGAATTTTCTTATGATTTTATGTTATCATGAACACAGAACATCTCAGATTAAATATATTGTGCGCAAAGCTCACTGGTCTCAGTCGGTAATCACTTAAAAGTCTATAAAAGTCTGTTTCTTTCTTCAACAAGAAGCCATTAATGGAAGACAAAATCTTCAAGTATTTATTTGTAAATGTTTAAATAAACATAAGCCACTCTGTGTTTGTCTGTTGATATTTAGTTATGCCTTTCATTGGGCTTCACACTAGTTGTAGAGAGCAGCTTCGGGATATACAATACGTCTTAAGATAAATGTAAATGACAGAATGTGATCATTCAGAGCTTGTTCTTTACAGAAAAGTGTAATCTGTATGAAAGTATTTTACCAGCCTCTCCTCCTCCTCGATGTCTGGCCCATTATTTTCAATCCAGTGGTCTGGCCAAACTTTTGGCTATAGTGAGAGCAGCCCATGGGGAACAGGGCAGCTCAGGCCAGGGTGTGGTCCTCTGCTCGCTGACTGCTCTGGAAACTGGGCCTGAAAGCACCGCTACACTTCCCCTCTGCCGAACACACTGCAACCACTGCACTGAAACAGCTGAAACACCAGAACACTGCAATGCATCATACACTGACAGTTATACATGTACTGTATGCTAACACAAATAACACAGCGTGCATATGTGAAGTTCATTATAGTTTGCAGTCTTAAGCTGTGCATGTGCAGGTGTAAGAGCTTGTAAGTGAACAAAAGAAGAGTTCAGACTGCAATCTGCTTTGTTTTGACCACTCAAAGTCCAGCCACCTGATGTACTGAAAATTGTTTCATGAAAATGCTTAAACTGTTCACTCCTAATTCAGCCAGATTATGGAGTCTTGGTGCTTAATTTAGACCGACTTTTGTATTAATGTTCAAGGCACATTTATAACTCTTTCCCCTGGTTTCACAGACAAGGCTTAAGCCTAGTCCTAGACTAAAATATAATTCTGAGCTGTTTCAACTGAAAGAAATTTACAGTGCCTTTATCAGTGTTAATCAGTTCCTTTGTTTTGTCTCAAGATGCACACCAGTAATGTTTTTTTCTAAGCATGTTTATAAAAATTGCTTAAATGTCCTAATTGATCTATGATTTAATCCTGGCTTAGTCTAAGCCCTGTCTGTGAAACCAGGCCTTTGTGTATTGTGCAGTGAAGTTTGGCTTTTGATTTGAAGCTACACATTTTCAAGCTATGCTACACGCAGAGTGCTGTGTAAATATAATTATTTTCTGCTTAGGTCAGAGGTTTTTTTTGTCCAGTCATTTTGTAAAAGTCGGCACTGGATGAATGTTTGCATCAGTATATTTGTAAAAAGACAACATTAAGTCACCTTTGTCTCCAGCTCAAAGTAGATGAGATGCTTCAGTCTTTCTGCACAGCTGCCTATTCTGTAGTCAAAGTGATTTTCTGATTTGACAAAGTAAAGTAAAACCTTTTGATTGAGTCAGCTTTCAGCCTCACTTTGCAAAAGTAAAGGAATGTGAAAAACTTTAAATGTCATTTTGCTTTGAGGGTGGGAGCAAAGACACCATTGTTTGTTTTGCACCTTATGGATATTACTCTGTTTTATTTTGCTGATGACTGTTGTCAACTTGGCAACAAAAGGACTGTACATAGAAATAATTAAACTGCTTTTTAAAAAAAATTGCTTGTGTGTTGACAATTCACGATAGACCATAACTGGCAACATTTCTTTTGTGAGACCATAATGATATACAATCACAATGACCCTCTTATGATTGACTCCAGCAGTTTACTATAGTAATACACAGCCTGAATTTTGTTTCACATTAATCTAGCCAAAGAATCTAAAAGTTTCCTTTAAATCTGGCTGGTAACATATTAAATTCAGTGACTCACACAAAACACTGGCGACCTCATGCGTAAGAAGATAAAACAATCATGTTATTCGGAATTATGACTTTTGAGATTGTTTTGTCACGTGGTATCTCTTGCTTTACTCATTGCTATCAAGATTGCCTAATCAGAGTTTTTTTTAAATAAAGATTTTAACATGTATTGTATAGAGATGTATTTGAATGATTTCCATTTGTGCGTCTAGCATAAAGATAACGATTATTATAACCCTCCGCTAGATGGCAGAGTAGCGTTATCAGATGTTTACCACCATCGATAGATTTTACCGAAGAAGAGAAACGTTTGGCCCTCCAATAATAGTTTGCGTTTCCATTTTCTATATTTTTATTCATATCGACAGTATTTTTGCTCATAGTGGCATATTTCAGAAAACATGAATGAGGATATTTTGACCACTCTGAAAATACTGATCATCGGAGAAAGTGGAGTGGGCAAATCCAGGTTTGAGATTTAAGATACTTGAAGTTTATAGATGTCTTCTGATGGTACAACAACAACAACATAGCTGCTTATATTAAAGCAACCTGACCTCGCTTTAGATAGCAACCACTGAATGTTTGTCAATTTCCCATACCACAAATAACACATTTGCAGATGTGTGTTTGTGTGTCATAATTTGCTAGTAAGACGGAAAGTCTCTGATTCACCTTTCTTTCCCCTCTTCTCTTTCTTAGTCTTCTTTTGAGATTTACAGATGATACATTTGACCCAGAAATTGGTGCAACAATCGGTAAGTCTGTAAAATCATGTATAACTAAGGTAATGTTGATAGCCCTGCTGAAAAAACCCCTGCCCAAAACACAATAGAAAATGTAATGGATTTAATGGTTATAATGGGAATTGTATTGGTTTTAATGGAAACTATAATGGTGTCTGGTATGTGATGGATTCTATTGGTGGGATGTTAAATCCTATTGGAAAAATGCCCAAAACACCTACAAAAAGGAATTCTGAAATTGTTTTACAGGAAAAAGCTACTGGTTTATAATGGTATTTTAATGGAAACCATTGGAATTTCTGTGATGGTTTCTATTGGGCTTCTATTGTTTTGTTTGCTTTTTAGCAGGGAGAGGTCCAAAATATATAAAACCAGATTTAAACACAGCCGTATTCTCATCCTTTGTAGCTAAAGCAGACAGTCACATTGTGTTTTGAATTTCTGAAAACTGACATGTAAAAAAATAGGCTTATATATACAGTATATTACAAAATACAGTATTACATATTGATTATCAAACTTTGCCATCTAGTTCTGTGCATGGGTTAAAAATAATTTACAGATAGCAGATTACGTGTTGTGTAAGCATGAGAAGTTTCTTGGTTTTTAAGTTTTTTAAAACAGAAACCTAACCATCACAGGACACATTGACGTAAATCACACATGCTTCTCTTATGCTGGTCTTACTTGAAAAACAGCTTTACTTGCATTGTTGAAATTCTGGACCTATAAGAGAAATTTGTTAATTTTGATAAGTATATATATCCATGTCAAATCCTGTTTAACAGCTGCACTTCTTCACTAGAGTCTATACAGTGGAGATCAATGTATAATCTGGTCACACTTTAGTCTGGGGACCAATTCTCACTATAACTATTAACTACATTAGCTATAAATTTGGTGCTTATTAATAGTTTGTAAGGTAGTTTTTCAGTTTAGGTATGGGGTGGGATAAAGGGATATAAAATATAGTCATGCAGATGAAGGTATTAATATGTGTTGAACAGCTGATTTGTTAGTAATAAGCAGCTAGTTAATAGTGAGAACTGGTCCTTAAGATAAAGTGTTACTTTACCTTATACTGTATGTTGTGGAAGTTCATTAGTTGTTCAAAGCAGTGGCCGTTACTTTGACATTTAGGTTGACGTGTGTTGATGTGACCGTCGTTTTCTTTTCAAAGCTCCCAGTCCAAACCAAACAAGTCCAGATCTCCTCCTTTGGCTTCCCCTGGTAAATCTGTCAGTGCTATGTTGAAATTCAGGAGTACTTCATGCCTCCTGATCTTTCATTCACAGAGTGCTGAGAGATTTATTCCCCTGTCATCTTTACACATGCTTTCATTTTTCTTTTATGAATGTAAATCACTTATGTTTGTAATTGATGTGGCTTTGCCGAGTGATGAGACAGGTGGTTGAGTCGTCCTATTTTCTTTTTATCTGTACGTAATAAACCCACAATTCCCCATTCAGCTATAAATTCTGGTCTTTCTAACTTTAGTCGCTCTGGGCTTGTTTCCTGACAAATATCTGGGTCCATCAAAAATTAAATCTGTCTCACTATATGAATGGTTTTATCATAATCCTCATAAAACATCTAGACTGTATTTCCATATATGCTTGTGAATCTTTTTGAATATTCCACCTGATTATTTACATTTGCTAGTGTTTGTTGGTGTTTGTCTGTTGTAACCATTTTTGGGGACACATTTTGTAACCATTTTTGTACCCAGTGTAAACCTGACAAAACCTCCCAAAACCTTATTTTGAGGATGTCCTCATTTGTAAAAATAGTAAATAAAGGTTTTTTAATGTTGTAAAAATGCAGAATGTTTTCAGTTAAGGCTAGGGTTTGGTTACAGTGCATATAACTAGCTGTATTTCTACTTTTTATTCTTTTTAGTTATTATTAAAAAAACTTTGCTTCATGTACTTCATTAGACTATCCAGAACTTGTCACACCACTTACATAATGCTACTTTTTTGTTGGTCTGATTGCATCTATTGTTATCATTTGTAAGTTGCTTTGGATAAAAGCATCTGCTAAATGATTAAATGTAAATTTAAAACAATGAAAGCTAATATGATGTTCTATATGTACTAAGCACATCATTTATTTCCATTAAGGTGTAGATTTCAAGGTGAAAACCCTGGCTGTGGATGGAAACAAAGCAAAGCTAGCAATATGGGTGAGCAGTCAATCATATTTTATCCCTACATTTAGAGTTTAGAGTGGCACAGATTTATGCTTTGCGAAGGTTAACTATTTATTATTTAGTTTCCAGGGAAATCATGTCTTAGTTTGGACATTGCTGTATGAGACAGATGTAAATTAGTCTTTAAAATACTTGGATAAACCTTTGACTGTGTTTCCCTAATATAACACAAGATGCCAGTATTGTTCCTTCCTTTTTTCCTGAAGGCAGGCAGCTCTTTTGTAACGTCTTTATAATTCAAAATATTCATGTTATTTAACACTATTTCCCTTGATTTTGTTTCGTGTTTACAGGACACAGCAGGACAGGAACGTTTTCGAACTTTAACCCCCAGTTACTACAGAGGAGCTCAGGGTGTCATTCTGGGTAAGCGAGCATAAACAGTTTTTTTCACAACTATACTATTACAAAACATGAAAAAGCTGTACCGCTTGAGAATAGTGTTTATGTATCTAGCATGAATATACACTGATACACTACACCAAATGTTATATTTGTCTGATTTAGGCTAATTTGATAAGTCTAATTGTCTGCCGTCTAATTTAAAATGTTGTTTTTTAATGTCTTTTTAGTGTATGATGTCAATAGGCGAGAGACGTTTGCTAAGCTGGATAACTGGTTGAATGAGCTGGATACATACTGTACAAGAAATGATCTTGTCAAAATGCTGGTGGGAAACAAAATCGATAAGGCAAGTTACATTTAATGCACTTACTGTACAAATCCAGCAGAGCCTTTGCACTTTTTGTCATATATTTCCTTTTGTCTTTAAAACACCTGCCTGAACCCAATTTCCAAAGCCTGACATTATTGACAGATATGCTCTTCATCTCTACACTGCTCTATACTTATCTACAAAAAATAGCAGTTATTCTGGATTTTTAAATACATAATGCTGATGTATACTTGGAAAAGTGGTTCTGTATTCGTAACTCCAATGAAAACGATGTCTGATTCAGAGCTGTTTTTCTCTGTTTGTGTAGGAAGACCGTGAGCTAGAGCGAGAAGAGGGTCTGAAGTTCGCTAGAAAACATTCCATGCTTTTCATAGGTGAGTAGTCACTAGGATGTTCCCTTAATCCTGTGATGAATTTCGTGAGCCCTCATTAAATAGGAATACATTGACATTTTACTTTGGTTTCGTTTCACATATTTCATTTCAAGATTCGTCATCTTCACACATGGAAAAAGCCGACTTTTGACGTAAGCTAGTTTATTCAACTGCTGCAATACTCACATGCTACTATTTTCAAACACTTGGGCCCATTTGCTAAAAAACAAAGATGCTATTTAATTGAGAGATGGATTATTTGTATAAGTTGAGCATTCATTTATTATGACAGTTAATTCAAGTCAGACTTTACAATGGTTCTGATTTATTTCTCATTTGAGCTTGTGTAATCGTAACAGCCCTGTGTATGTATTTGGTGGGTGACGTCCTGCATTCCTCTGCGCTGTGGGTTTGGTTTGTAAGTCATGTGACATGCCTCATGAGTGGGTATGTAAACAGCAATCTGTCTGAATTAGCCGTGAAGCCCTCACACCAAATGAAATCTGCAGATGGACACCATGGCTGAGGCCCGTGTGCTTGAGGCCAATGCTGTTTTTTTCAGATGTAATGTTTCCTATTCACTGCTACTTTCTCCTGACTTTTAATATTAAAGGCCAGGTGTTTCTTATGTTATTGCAGCACAATATTCTTACAACTCTTTTTTGGTTTTGTATTTGTTTCGAAAGAAATTATTCAGCAAGGCTGCTTTATAGGCATATGTAATGCTACAACAGATTTCTATTAAATACATTTTCTCTCATTTTCATGCAGAGGCCAGTGCTAAGACGAGAGATGGTGTTCAATGTGCATTTGAGGAGCTGGTGGAGAAAATCCTGCAGACTCCAGGCTTGTGGGAGAGCGTGCACAAGACAAGAGGAGTTGCCCTGTCTGAACTCTCTGAAACCGGCCAAGGAGGTTGTGGAGCATATTGTTCACTTCTCTAACACACCAACTGCTGTTTGAACAGTGCAGGTTAGATTAGTTAACGCATACGTATGCAGGATACATAAACCTTTTTTGGCCTATGTATCTGTGCAAGCACACAAGCAACAGTCATATCTCATGCTTAAAACATTATCATTTAACAGGTCCGGCACAAACGATATAAAGACGATCGCTGGAAAACTAGATAAGCCTCAGAGGGGACCTTTACAAAATTTTTTTAGTGATGACATTAATTTAAAAAACTCTATTGAAGGCACGCTCATCATTTGTATTCAGGAGGGGGATAAAAAACCTTGATTACTCTATTATACCTCAGATCAGTTTGCTTCTCAGTTTGTATATTTCTCGTTGTGTTTTACTTTGTTTTGTCCCAGTGCCTGTGTTTCTTATTTAGGGAGAGGTAAACACTCATCAGTTTAACTCGACCTTTCAAACTGCTGGAATGAGATCTCAGTAGAACACAGATTTCCATCAACATGCCCTCGCTTGATGTCTGCAACGTGCGGAACTCCGTTTTTTCTTTATCTGTCCATCTTTGGATCCCACTTTTTCCTACTGTCAATCACTTGTTAACTCTCTTTCCTCTCTCTCGCTACATGTCTTCAATTCAGTTCTATCAGTTCTGTCTCTGATCCTCCACATCCCTCTCTACAGAATAATAGAGTTACCAAGGATTTTGGATTTGTGTTTTACTACTTTTATTGACTGGGACCGCCCACATAAAAATATGTTTTTGAAAAGTTTATAAATCAAACAGATTGGTAGAACAAGTCTCTGCTGTACTTATAAATGTGGGTAAAAAATTACTGGAATAGCAAGGTATAGATTAATGAGAAAAGGTTAATTTCTTTCTTTTGAATATAGGAGTATTTTCGCCTGCAGATTCATGGACATTTATTGTCTTGACATGTCTGTCCATCTCAGAGAAAGGAAAAGATGTTTAAAAATCCTTAGAGTGAGTCATTAGGGTGTGACTATAGATGGCTGGTTTTCTCACACAGAGAAATGGAACAAAAGAACAAGTTTAGAAATAATAAATGTTCGCCAAAAAAATCTATGATACTTAACAGCGATGCCAAATGAATATTTCCATTCTCCTGGTTTAATCTGCACTATCCGATCTGGACTATTTAGTCTGTTATGTTTGTTTTAGAGAAACATCCAGGGGGTCCCAGATGTCTGGTCTTGTGTTCATAGCTTAAAAAACTGGGTGGTAAAGACCTGTTGAGAGCCAACCTCAGTTACAGCAGTTTCAGAAAGTGTGTGGCACATGTAGAAGGAAACGCTGGGTTTGTATATACACCCACAGAGTATTTTAATTTTTGCACATTTATGCATTCCTTTTCACTTGTTTTGAAAATGCAAATTATTAGGCAATTATCAATGTATCATATAGTTTCCAGTTGCATGCAGTGATGTCTTCTGTACTTTTTATGGCAGTTATATGTAATGGTTTATGTTTTTACCAATCACTGCATATCAAAATCATCCCATATTTCCATTGATCTTTAACGAATTTTGATTTGGATTCCTTACATAATCATATTTCTCTATTTGTATGTAAGTTAAAATGTAAATCCAGTGAATACACAAGAACGCATTTACGCAATATTGCATACTGTTATTGCACATTCATTGCTGTATGTAAATATTTGCTGATGATGGTCATAAATACATTGTAATGTTGATGTTTGACACTATAATGCTGCACTTGAAATGACAATATTTTGTCTTTGAATACCTTTTTGTCTCTCTCTTTCACTTTCTCTCATACTTTTTCCAGCAGTGAGTTCTTGTTAAATATGACACACCACAGGAATGTATCTCTCCAGGCCTCTGCGATTTCACCGTTTCCCGTTACATTTCTGTGTGAATGTTGTAGTGACTGAAGTGTTTGCTTATTCATGTGTTCAGATGGCATCTTCATATGGTTTCCGCACCAGTCTGATGTGGATGAATCCAAATTATTGCATTTGGACAGACAGGCAGGTCCTGTAACCATAGTGATTGCAGGTTTTTCAGTGTAGATATGTCTTCAGAGCCGTTTCACCAGAAGGTGCGTAATTCCAAGTTGACAAATGAAGGCCTCACCAAAAGATCGTTTTGGATTAAGTACAAAATGATTTGAAGAAAGTATGTGTCGATCATACATCATCGACGCTTTGCAGTGTCTATACTGTATTGTTCTTATATGACTGGCTGCCCATACTAGTCCTGTAATTCAGTACGTTATATTTCCCCTGAAGACTTCTCTAAATGCTCCCACCTGCCAGTTTCACCTTTCTCTTGGATGAGGAAGGGATATTCCAGGCACAATATTATAATTGCATAATATAATACTGAGGCCTAATTACTCTGCTGGTTAGGGTAGCTAAAAGCCTGGTTTGGACCAGTATGCTGAGGATCAGTGTCCAAAATTAAACCTGCAGGTGACCAGCCAATCTGGTGTTCCTGTGCTGTAATCCTATCTGTTCAGCAATTTTAGGTCATTCAATTATATTAAATTGTTTGTTTGCATTATCTGCTTATTTTAGGCAGAAATCTGGAATTTCATGAAAAGGATTTCTAAATCTCCAGAGCTGGAAATACTACACTCTTAATTTTATCTTAATGCATAATACAAAAATAACTTTACACGTTGCTGAGGTATGAGACAGTGTTCATTTTTTCTTTGCTTTTTGACAAAAATATCCTGTAAATATAAATATTTTCATCATATATTCATTTGTCAGATTTAGACTGACTAAAATGGCATCTAATTTTAAACAGTGAAAACAAGTTCTTTCTTTGGAGTTTTTGCCTTTATTATGGCAGGATAGTGGAGAGCAGACAGGAAACGAAGCGGGAGAGAGAGGGGGAGGGATCGGGAAAGGTCCTCGAGTCGGAATTCGAACTCGGAACGCCTGTATGTTGGCACACTTGCCTCCGAGGCTAATAGCACCGACATTCACATAATTTTTGTGTAGAATGTTTGTTATTATAGTTATGTGTAAATATGTGATTAATCTCATATAGGATGTGTTTGGGTTAATTAATCGCTAACAAGGTGCTTCAGTTTTCCATTTTTTATTACTGTTCTGCCTCAGCAATCAGATATTATTGATAGTCAGCCTTTCTGCATTTTTATTTTTATCAAGAAACATTGTGAGTGTATTTTTAATATCTAGCAGTGTTTGTTTTTGAATTTGTGTTGCCTTTTGTGGCGATACAGTAAAGATTGACTGTTGAAGATCTCAAGTTCTGTTTTCCAGATTCCTTTCACTCGTTATACCAAACCAGGCGCATATATCTGTACATTTCTGCATAGGCCATCAGCCCATGTCTCATTAACTACCGTCTTTTATTCTTTCTTTTCCCCCCTCTCTCTCGTGCATGGCTCAGTTGTCAGAAGGCCTCTCTGTGGGCTCATCACACTGTCCTCCATGAGATCATAATGAGACTGCAATGGTGGTTTCATAAGGTGTTGAGTTCCCCAAACGTCACTGCATTTGGCCTGCTCACACACCCTGCTCTCGTTATCAGTCTGATTGATTTGCCATATCGGCCAGGGGAACGGAGCCAAAGCAGTTGTGGGTCGGAGGATGGCTTGTGGAAAGTGCACGAAGGGTCAGGGTTTAGTGATGATTTCGGAGTTTGTATTTCACTCTAGAGACACATTTAGCGCAACGTGCTGTGTATAAAGTGAAGGAGCGTTTTCATTAGAGTTCTACGGTAAATGCATCTTAATGGGGGGGTGAAATGCAGGGTTTCTTTGTACCACATATTCTCTAGTTGTTGATGGCATATTTGGCCAGTGTTGAAGCCTTGGTTAAGTGTGACATTGGTCTGAAAAGCAATTTGCTTGGCTGTCATCCATTTCCAAATCCTTTTTAACCTAGAATAAGACTATTTGGATCTGAAACACTGTTTATGTTAAGTATCAAGTTGATTAGAAATGTCTGTGGTAATGCGTGTAATTTTTTGCAATAATCCTCTACAACTGTCATAATCATTCCCTCCAAGTGTTTAAAATACAGGAACTGTCAGAATAACCACAGTTTATTCTTTCTAGATAAATAGTTCTTCTGACTACTTGGATATGTACCTTGGAAGTTCATATTGGTCACAGTGCAGACACAGCTCACAAGCTTTTTGTGGCCTTTTAATGCCATTATTGCAGCTCAAAGTCTCACATATTCACTAATTTGTTCTTTTAATAAGTTTTGGTTGGTTGTAATAACTTTCACTCTCACTATACTGAAACATTCTAATTACTTTACAAATCTATATACTGTGTATCAACCCTGCACAATCTGAAAAAAGCATGGAATTGTCAGTGGACCAGTACCCTCATTGCATATTACTAACTTGGTTCTAAAACTGGGGGCGTCCTCAATATGTCAGGATCTATTTTACAATTTGGTAAATTGGTGACTAATTTTTATGAATTCGGATGATCTCATTTGTGTATTTCTGTATGATCTGTTTATACCCCAGTGGTAGTTATGCTTACTTTTATTCTAAAAATTGAAGATTCGTACTGTACAAATTCAATGAAATCACCCTGTAAATAAAGATTTACTTCCAAAGTAAAACTTCCAAGGAGGCTATAGGATGATGTAAAATGTTTAATTATATTAAGAAGAATCTCAATACAAATGCTAAACAAACAAGCAAACAAAAAAAGTAAACTGAAATAATATTCTTAATGTATTCACATGGTTAATTATTTTAATGTCAACACTCAGTTTCTGTTAAACCAATCATAATTACAGCAGAAATACCAGAGGATTATTATCTTATTTAGTATAGGGATCCTTCTGATATAGTGTTGGACAATGTCAAGTGAAAGATGTTTGGAACCACTGCCTGAAAGGGGTCATGAAGTGAGAAAGCTAAATTCCTCTGATCTCTTGATATATAAGAGGTCATTGCACTTTAAAAACATCCTGTACGTTTAAAAGTTTCTGACTTTCTCATTAGTCTAAAAACAGCTTATATTAAAGCCAATTTGCCAAAACGACAGCTTGCGGAGTATACCACTCTGTGATGTAATAGTGTGGCTAAACACCATCTCTGCAGAAGAAGAACAACGCCTGCTTCTACATCGCTGCCTCTTTAGCCCCGCCCACCCATTCGCACCTGTAGTGTAAATAACAAGAGAGGCAAACGCAAGTCTACGCAGAACCAAAAAATAAAGATGCTCCGAAGACAACAAGATGCTGTTCAGTGCCAAATTCTGATCCCAATGTTAGGAAAGAGTGGATGAAGTTTATTTTTAATGAAGTTTTAGACCATGTAAGTAAGAACTCTGTCCTTTGTTCACTTCATTTTACCACAGATTCGTTTACAAACAAGACACACTTTGACACAGGATTTTCAGAAAGATTGAAACTAAAAGACAATGCTGTACCGACTATATTGGATCCGACAGTAACGTCGAAGAGTGTGGGTTACTGTTTTTATTACATGGTCACTATTGCTATGTATTTATGCGTTTTTAACTTAAATCACCGCACCGTCCATCTATGGAAAACTGCAAAACTGTTAGCCAATCATAGCAGTGGGCATTTACTTCCAAGTCTACAATTCGCAATGCCTATTCAAACAGAGCATTCCAATGAGGGGTCAAAACAGGACAGAAAATAGCCTATTATTTCTAAATTATGACGACATTTTGTAAAAAAAAAAATTTTTTTTTAATGTTTTGTAAAAAAAACTTTATAAGTGCATCTCAGAAACCTGTGCATACAAAATTAAAAATAAATGCAGTTTAAGACCCTTTTAAAAGTTATTTAGGATACTTGTATGCATTATTTAGCTTAGATACGGTACACAGGTTTACCTTTTGAGGATACTGTCCCAGTGTCAAGTTAGTTATTTTTCCTACAATGTGGCTGCTGCTGAGAGCTGACCAACCAGCTGATTAAGGCAGATATTTTAGGCTAAATTTCATTAACACACAGTTGAGAGAATTAAGCAGAGATATGATGATAAAATGAACATTCAAGTTCAAGTTGAGCTTTATTGTCACTACATGTGGGGACATACAGTGGAACGAAATGTCGTGCCTCGCAGGACCACGGTGATGCATAAATACAGACATACAACAATGAAGTAAAAAAAAAAACACTATAAACCTATACACAACTAACCTACTAACAGATTTAACTATAAGTATACTATATATAAGCATTTACCCTATACAAACTAAAAAATAGAAGATAAAAAATACAAACTATACGAATGCTTCACAAATACTGTACATGTGCAAAGAGAGACATTTTGAGTCAAGCAGCTGGTTGGGGAACAGAGCAGGATGATTTGTAGTGCCTGAGCATGTAAACATACATATATTGCTGAGTCTTTTGTGGGATTGTGTACACGCAGCAGTGTGTGTAAAGTGTCTAGTGCACATAGAGGAGAGTGTGTTACTACAGGTGGTTTGTACAGGCCCACTCACCTGTGTGTAGCACACTTCAAATTGCACAAAAAAAAGTTTCATACAGTTTTTTTCTTTGGTGTGGTAAGGGGGGGGGGGGGGGGGGGGGGGGGAGAGTGACATGGTGTTGGTGGTCCAGGTGAGCTCCTCTGTGATGTGCACTCCCAGGAATTTAGTGCTGCTGACTCTCTCCACAGTCGAGCTGTCGATGGTCAGTGGGGGGTGGTCAACGGAGTTTCTTCTGAAGTCCATCACAACCTCCTTTGTCTTCTCCACATTGAGGGACAGATTGTTAGTGCCACACCATTCAGCCAGCTGTGCCACTTCCTCTCTGTAGTGCGTTTCATCGTTGTTGCTGATGAGACCTACCACTGTTGTGTCATCAGCAAACTTGATGATGTGGTTGGAGCTGAACTTGGCAGTGCAGTCGTGGGTCAGCAGCGTGAAGAACAGCGGGCTGAGCACACAGCCTTGTGGGGCCCCTGTGCTCAGTGTGGTAGAGCTCGAGGTGTTGTGGCCGACACGGACTGACTGAGGTCTTCCGGTTAGAAAGTCCAGGATCCAATTACACAGGGAATTGTTAAGGCCCAGCAGGTTTAGTTTATTTATGAGCTGTTGTGGGATTATTGTGTTGAATGCCGAGCTGAAGTCAATGAACAGCATTCTAACATAAGAGACTTTATTTTCTAGGTGGGTAAGAGCCAGGTGGAGGGTGGAGGAAATTGCATCGTCCGTAGAACGGTTTGGACAGTATGCAAACTGGAGCGGGTCGAGTGTGTTGGGGAGGCTGCTTTTGATGTTGTGCATGACTAACCTCTCAAAGCACTTCATCATGATTGGAGTCAGTGCTATGGGACGGTAGTCATTGAGAGTACACAGGTGATTTCTTTGGTACCGGTATGATTGTTGTGGATTTGAAACACATGGGGATGACTGCCTGGTTCAGCGAGGTGTTGAAGATATCTGTTAGGACATCTGTCAGCTGTGCAGCACAGTCTCTCAGAACACGGCCAGGTATGTTGTCAGGACCCGCAGCCTTGCGTGGGTTAATCCTAGATAGGGTCTTCCTTACGTCGGCTGGAGACAGACAGAGCGCCCGGTCGTTGGGAGGTGTGGGCAGTTTTTGTGCAGGTGTGTCATTCTGCATTTCAAACTGTCAATAAAAGTTGTTGAGTGCCTTGGTGGAGGGATGTGTCCTCATCACAGGCCTGTGGCGGGGGCTTGTAGTCAGTGATGGTCTGAATGGCTTGCCACAGGCTCCGTGTGTCTCTGCTGTCTGTGAAGTGATTTACAGAGCTTTTTAAACTTGCATGTACTGTATAAAGAAGCTCCCTGTCTGGTCACTGACTTCAGTCTTTAAAACAAACTTTTGAATTCCATTTCTCTGCTCTGGACAGATGATGGTCCAGGCTGTAAAATCTGTTGCACACGATTTTGATTTGGCTGGGCTGTCCACTCTCTCAAATCCATCCATCGTTTTCAATCTCTATATTTGACAGAGCTCTGACATCCCGTCCCCACTTTTCCCGTCTTCTCTTTCCTCACCTTTGTTTTCCAGACATCAGATATGCGGCAGCGCTTTCCTCATCAATAAAAAGGAAATTAATAACACTGTCTAAATTCCATAATGCAAGGTCTACCACATGAATTATGACGTGATCATGACCATCCGTCTTCTGCCCCTCAAGTATTGATTTAGTGGTGATGGAAAATAAAAGACCCTATACTGAAAGGAAAAAAGTCCTTTGCTCTCAAAGTCAGTTTTTAGCACAAAGTTAAGTGGGCACATGGGAGGCCAGAGCATGAATTAGTGGCTTCATTCATCTTTAGCAGATCTGTGGCTTTCAGCGTGCTCCCATGTGACATCCCATTGGCCCGAGTGTGCTCAGTGGGATTCCTGGAGCATTCTGTCATTCACTCCACACGTACATGCACACACAAAGACTACCAGACTGACTATACAGTATAGAGTACTGTAGCCACAGGCTTCTATAATAAACTAATCACATTGTATCAACACACAGAGGGTGTAAGCTTTCCTCAAGCAGAAGAGGCAGTGCCATGGAAAACCGCATGTTTTACTGATACAGTCCCTTTTCTGTGTTCCTGAGGAATGAAAGGAAAGAGGATGAAAACAGTCTGGTGGTCCTACGGGTCATATGATTGGCACACGCATTAACAGATTCTTTATTTTGTGTAAATAATCGTGACTTGTGAAGTAATTGTAGTATTTATTTCTCTTTGACTGTCTGATGTTGTGCTCTTGGTGACATGCCGGTAAGAACGCACAAAATTGCCTGAAATTTCATGGTTGGATGTTTCAATAGCCAATCTCTGTTGGAATATAATATGGGACCCATCTTATTGTGTTATACTGGTGTGCTTAAAAGTAGCAGTAAATCACTACTGTGTTTTTACTTGTCTGCCCCAGGTTGTGGATAACCTGTCTGTTTTTACTTACTGCTCCTAACAGGCCGGTCTGATTTAACTGCATCAGATTCACTTTTGGGTGCTTGTTAATGCACAAACTATGATTTGCTGGCTCATTTTCATTTTTAACCTGCACGGTACAAAAATCCATCTAATGATTAATGTTTTTCTGGGCGTGTTGTGAGTACCAGTAATTTTTTCTTACACTTCTGGCTTTAAAAGTGCAAATGCAGCCCTGCTTTGAGGTGCTTTCGACTGCACTGCTGGAGGTCTCAAGTCTGATTTCACCTTTGGCAAGGTTTAGTGCTAAAATGTTTACATTTGGCCAATCAAGCTCCAGACAGTAGCGCCTACACTAGAGTGAGGTCATGTGTCCTGCCACCAGCAGCATTATTATAAGTCTACAGCACATAACAGACCAGGTAGGCCATCATATCCCTCAATCAGATTCCTCCAAGTTACTCAGCAGCCCTTTCTACATGTGATATTAACATTTTCAAGTGTCTGTTGTGAGATGTGAGATACACATGTATTACATGTGTAGTAGCCGTATTACTGTATGCACTGTAAGTGTAATGCTACATTTTGAAAAAGCATACTTTTTTTTTTTTTTTTTAGCTGAATGCTTAATTGACAGGTAGAGGTCCTATTATTTGAAACTCTTTAGGACTTTTTTTTAATGATTTACACATGTACAGTATTTAGCACTGACCACTTAGTTCAACCAAGACAGCTGTTAATACCAGGTGTAAAGAGGAGCAGTGGTTGTCCAACACAGTACTCAAAATCCAATATAGGTTGAGATATTTCCTGTATTTCTGCTGTAATTATGACAAAAATTTTGAGAACAAGCAGCTAGAAACTAACTAGCTTAATTAATTAGCCATGCACAATTAATTTTATAATTACAGAAGTACTGTATATTCTATAAATTCAGTAAACACCTTAGTTTTATGTCTTTTAGTAGTTATATTTAGATTATTTAAATTTTCAATAAATTGAAATATATTCATTTTTACGAATTAGTTATTAATATATGTGACCCTGTACCACAAAACCAGTCACAAGGGTCAATTTTTTTTTTATTAACATTTATACATCATCAAGCTAAATAAATAAGCTTTCCGTTGATGTATGGTTTGTTAGGACAATAGTTATAGGACAATATTTTATATATATATATATATATATATATATATATATATATATATATATAGAGAGAGAGAGAGAGAGAGAAAATGCCTTTAAAGTTGTCCAAATTAAGTTCTTAGCCATGCATATTACTAATCAAAAATTAAGTTTTGATATATTTACAGTAGGAAATTTACTTAATATCCTAATGATTTTTGCCATAAAAGAAAAATCTATAATTTTGACACACATGTATTTTTGGCTATTGCTACAAATATACCTCAGTGACTTAAGACTGGTTTTGTGGTCCAGGGTCATATATGTATATAGGATTGTTTATAGGAATTAATATATAGTTTGTTTATTCTTTAAAAATGTAGTCAAATTATATTATTTCATATTCAAATGTAACAATCACATTGGGTTTTTTTTCACTTGCGTTGACTTGTTTAATTTCATATACCCTGTTTAATATCAGCCCAGTATTTGAATTAAAAGTCTGCACCTCTGAGATTCAACAATCCCAAATGTCAAAAGCAAAGCCTCCAGAATATCAGTAAAAGAGCTTCTGAACGATGGCTATTTCGTTCCAAAGAGGACAAACTCACGTTATGCTGTCAGTTTTTATAAATCCAGTAGTTTGTCTAATCTTCGGGCCTGGATTAAGCCATCTGTTGTGGTGGAGACCTCATAGGACCTTTGATGGTTAGCAATTGTTTGACTGGAAAGTGGAGTGTTTCGGTGAACTACACTGGACGTCAGAGGATCTAGAGAAACATATATTACCATCATAGAGCGATTCCCAGGCACATCTCTCTGTTTTATTGTCTTTTTATTGCTTTGGATAGACGACAGAGAGCAAGAGCCCTATTTGTAATATGATGTGCATGTGCACAAAGATTCAATGTTGATTCAATTATGTTGGCCAATCAATCATTTTCCAGGAGCAAAACAAAGAAAGAAGCGGAAAAGTTGCAGTCTGGCCCAACTTTTCTTTTTTTCCCTGGAGAACTAACCTCTTTTGTTTGATGACTGACTGTGTAATTGAAAAAATTGTTTTGCTGTCACAAGACTTATTTAGAGATAAGGCCTCTATCAAACTCTAGTTCTGGTCTTTGGACTCGTTTCTCCTCACTTAAAGAGCACTGAGCTCTCTTAATATGTTGTAAAGTGACTCCTGCTCACCACAAGTCTCCCGCCGTGGAGTTAAAATCTAGACATCAGGGTTATATCAAAAATACAAACGCATAAAGACATGTTTAAAAATTTGTGAGTTAGAGATCAAATCAGTGTATGAAGGGCCAGGGGCCTGCCTGTGGAAAGTGTCCGTTAGCATTCAGATTTATGAAGCCATCATAGCACTCATGTATGAGTGCTGCCCCAAAATACCCACTGGCAAAGTGATGCCACATTGCCTGCCAAGTTTACATGTGTAATTGTGGATTCCCTGAGAGAAAATATGTCACATTAAGTGTAAGAGAGAGTGTGTGTGAGTGAGAGTGCAACAATTATTAAACCTGTCATTTGGCCATAGGAATGAGGCCGCAGATAATCACAGCCATATGCTGATATTCAGACCAACAGCAAGATTGCAAGTGTATTACTTTTATGCAAAACACAATAAATTAAAATAGAGTAACTTATACATTTTAGACATAATATTGCTAGTTATATTTTGCTCCACCCATAAAAATATTGGCAAAAGCAGCCAAAACAGAATTACCTGCTTTTTGTTTATTTATTTTTTGTTCCTGAATTAGTGTTTTTAAGCTAATTATTTCAGTGAATGATTCAATGACTCATAAAAGCACCAAGGCTGCATCCAAAAAGGTACTTCTTTGAACAAGCAATTACTTTAGAATATATGTTTTATATTGTATGAATGTGTGTATGAATGTAATCTGATACATCAATCATGGCCTCATGTATGGTGGCTGAGAGGCGCTGCAAATGAAAAAACACATGAAAATAGAAAACAACGCCAGCAAATTAAGCAAATATCTTCATCAGTTTGACAACACATTGTAGCAATTTCCCTTACACTATCAAAGCAAGAGAAAAGTACTGCACGCAAAACATAAGGTAACGGGCGGATCTGATACCTACTGATATAAATAAAACCAGTAACAGCTTACTTTCGTTAAATAAACACTAAAGAAAAAAATATAGAATAAAATCTACATGTATGTAGACTTGAATTAATTATATATTAACGAAAAAAACATGAAACACAAGTTAAACCAAGTGTATTGAGAGCTATAACACATTATAATACCCAAACAGGCAACAACATGCGCTTTTTCCACAGCTGGAGGCACGGCCGCACTCCGACACAGCAAACAAACATTCTCAAATTATCCACACACATTTAACCCTCAAAACCCCAATGTCCCACTGTCCCAATGTCCTGGCCAGCAGACCGAATATTCATTCAAGTGACATAAATTGTCCGTACGGAACTACAATGTCCTCCGCGAGAAGAAAAAGACACAAAACCAAAAATATAAGGAGAAGCGTGACGAGAAGCCACAGTCAATATATCCCCGTGGACTTACGCAATCTCGCCACAGTCTGTTTAGCCGATGGGAAGCTGTGGTAGTCCAGAAAACCATTGACTTGTAATCCCAAAACGATAGGGTATTAGTCCCTTTGATGAATTCTTCATGCAACTACTACACAGAGCCCGCTAAACTCAGACCGCTTCCCCGTTTGAACTCCGGAGTGCTCTCCCGACGTCACTTCCCCTTCTCCTTAAAACCATATTGCATGACATAACCATGACGAGAGGACAAAACAAAAACAAATAAAAGTCCATATAATAGTCCGTGATTACACCACAGGCATCTGATACAACAGTTAGCTTTTTTTCATGTGAAAAGGAAAAACAATACAACAAAGCATGTTTATCATCACCTCAAAAAGCTGTACATAAAGGCAGAAATAGGTGACTATTACATTCCCCCCCCCCCCCCAGCCAGCGGCTTATTGGGACCATAGAATGGTTTCAAGTCGACCACATTTACGTTATCCACCTTCAGTTTATCAGTTAGCCAACGAACACGGTAGTTTACAGGACCTAGTTGTTTCTCTACCTTAACAGGCCCTGACCATTTGGGTGCAAACTTGGCAGAGAATTTAGCTGAGGCTTTATACAGAGGATGTAACCTAACCCAGACCAGATCCCCAACTGCAAAGTGTACATCTTTGCGTCGTGCATTATAGTACCTGGCTTGTCTGGCTTTTGCCATTCCCACATGTCGTTCGACCTCCTTCAGTAATAATGTATGTGAGTGCACTGTGTGGTATGTAGATGTATTGGGTGCAGGAGACTTGTGAATAAGGCGTTCTAACGGGCCTTTAAGGCTGCGCCCCAAAGCCAGCACCGCAGGGGACACACCAGTGGTCTCATGCACGGCAGTGGTGATAGCCAACCGGAACTCAGGCAGCCACCGATCCCAGTCCTGATGATGTTCGCCTACAAAGGAGGCCATCATGGTCTTAAGGGTCCTGTTGACCCTCTCCGTAAGGTTTGTCTGGGGATGGTATGCTGTCGTGAGCTTTTGGGTAACACCCCATGATTCACACAGGCTGGAAAATAAGTGACTAGTGAATTGAGGCCCCCGGTCAGACACAAGGAAGGCAGGTACCCCCCAGCGTGTAAAGATATCATTCTTCAAGATTTGGCAGACCTTTGGTGTCTTGGCATCCTTCAATGCAAACAGTTCCACCCACTTACTAAAATAGTCGACAACCACCATTAAAACTGAATTCCGGGCTTTACTGAGAGGGAATGGCCCCATAAAGTCCACTCCTATCATCTCCCCTGGTACTTTGACTTCTGTCGATTGGAGAAAACCAGCTGGCTTTTCATTCGAACCCTTGTACTGTTGACAGACATGGCAAACTCGGACATGGGTCCAAACATCCTTGCGCACTGTGGGCCACCAGGCCACCTCCAGGATCTTCAGGAGGGTCTTCATCCTTCCTAGGTGACCTCCCAACGGACTGTCGTGGAAGTAAGCCAGAAACTCTGCAACTAAGTTAGCGGGAACAACCAACTGGTAATTAAAACCGCCATACTTAGACGGTACACCCCGGTACAACACTCCCTGCTGCTGCTGGTGATGGAGACGATCAGGTGAGTGCTGACCAATAGTGTGACCAAGATCTTGGCATAAGGGGTCTGTCTGCTGAGCTTTTCCAATGTCCTGAAGCGACTTGGGTAGGTCAGACCAGTAAGATTTTGCGACTGCCACACATACCCTCCCATCCTGTGGAAGAGGAACTCGGGACAGAGCATCAGGAACTACATTACAGCAGCCTTTTTTATAATGCACTCGGAAGGTGAATGCCTGTAGACGCAAAGTCCATCTTGTGAGCCGTGATGACGTCTTAGGACAGTTGAATGCCCAGGCCAGTGCGCTGTGGTCTGTATACACATCAAATGCCTCTCCTTCAAGGTAATGACGCCACTTTTCCACCGCCCATACAACCGCCAAGCACTCTTTTTCTGAGGTGGAGTATCTCAGCTCAGCGCCATGGAGAGCTCTTGAGGCAAATGCAATGGCTCTGTCTTCACCCTCGATTATCTGCATCAAAACAGTCCCCAAACCCACATCACTGGAGTCACAGTGCACCTGAAAACCAGACTGTGGCTCTGGCTGAGCCAGCACTGGTGGGGACTGCAGCAACCCTTTAACCTGTTAACCTTCAACCCCATTTAGGGCCTCGCAGGTGAAAATAACCTACCTGAATTAAAATGGTAACAGTTTGTGACAAAGTGTGCTTACACAAACAAATTAGGTATCTTTGGAAAGAAGAGACTCTGGGCTTTACTATCTATCATCCAGAGTTGATAATGCTCAAAAAGATAAAAAGTTATAGACACTGACGTGCCTTGAAAAATATTTTTCCACACTGAATGTTTTTTTATTTCATATACAAATACATGAAATAAGTCCTGGAGCAATCCAGAAAAGTAATGGATCGAAAGCCATGTGTCTCATCAGTTCATATTTCAAATTTGAAGAAGATACCATGAAAAATGAGATTCCTGCAATATTTTTTCTGAAACTATTTATAGTCCCCCCACCCCCCTGTTTGAGGAAAAATAACCACCAAATGGATTGCAGAATTATACAAGCTATTTTAGTCATTATACATGTTCCTGCATAGTTTTTCAATTATAAAATAATAGACAGATTTATTTGAGCACTAAAAAATACAAAAATAATTATTTGAGTAATAAAAAAGGAAAAAAAATAGAAAAAAATGCTTTGTATATAGTATGTATACTGAAGTATTCTTCGTTATTCGTTATTACAATGATAAATATCACTGCCAGACGTGAAGTGATATTGCCAGACATGGTCATAGAGTCAGTAAACACACGCTGATGTGCTTCCATTCAGATTATAATCAAACAGATGGGCCATATAATCAATAATAGCTGATCAATGAATCACAATGATAGCCGTCATAGAGTCGCTAATAAACACGCTGATGTGCGTCCATACAGATTATAATCATGCAGACACGGCCACATTCCCCACACAATACACACACACACATATAAAAAATGTAGAAGAAAAAAAAAACAGTTTTTTATGGATAAAGCAGATCGCTAAGTTATGCCCCGCTCAGATGACAGCGTGCGTCACAGAAGCGTCACTGCCGGCAGGAGGGAGCGCCAAATTCAAATAATCTATATTCCGCTTTTCTGAGACTTTTTTTTCCGTAGACGGTCTCATTATGTTTGTAAGACCGTATTCTACAAAATCGTTTTGTTTTTTTACCACCAAGACGCTGTTTTTGAGCGTAATTTATTCCATAACGGACGCGAACAATAACTCTCTGAAGAAATGAAACGTAAACAAAGGAATATTCATCCTTATTACAACGTTATTGTTTCGCTGGACTAAAAGTGCTCGCTGGGATGTTTTTCTGTGGACCCTTACCTCTCTAACTAAACTGGGATTTCAGCAGTGGACGCGTTTGTGGCTCGTTATTACAATGATAAAGGTATGTACGGCTTTTTTACTCTGCGTGTTTGGATGTGTACTGCTTACACAAATGTAGCAAATTTGTGCCACTCATTCCTTATAAGCTTTCCATCGAAAAACAGCGATCTGTCGTCGATGCTTGAGGCTTAGACCCTCAGAATGATATAGAGTTTGACAAGATTAACTTTGTCCCGTTTCATTTATTCTATTAGAAAACAATGACACATGCAAACAAAGAGCGTTCAGTGCGAGGTCGCTCTGGTGCAGGCTAACAGGTTAAGATGTTCAAAAGCAACCTGACACTGCTCATTCCACTCCCACTTGACTCCTTTTTCCTTGAGGTTATTAAGAGGAGCAACAATGTCTGACAGCCGAGGAATGAACTTATGGTACCAGCCCACCAACCCCAGGAATCTCCGGAGACTTTTCAGATCTGTTGGGGCTGGGTAAGCTGTGATGGCCTCCACCTTTGCCGTTTCCATCTCCACGCCTTTACCTGAGACCACATGTCCTAGGAAGGTAAGTTGAGTTTGCATGAGGTGGCATTTTGCAACATTCAGAGTTAGGTGGGCCTGATGAAGTTTTTTAAACACTGCCTCCAAGTCACCCAGGTGCTGCTCGCGAGTCTTGGAGAAGACAATAATGTCATCTATGTAGACAAAACAGGTTCGGCACTTCAACTCCCCCAGAACATTCTCCATCAAACGTTGAAAGGTGGCACCCGCATTTCTCAGCCCGAAAGGCATGACCTTAAATTGGAATAGGCCTAGGTGGGTGATCATAGCTGTTTTTTGTTTGCTTTCCTCATCCATGGCCACCTGCCAGTACCCACTCTGAAGGTCAAGCGAGCTAAAATATTGTGCTCCGTGCATGGACTCTAAGATCTCATGAATCAGTGGCATTGGGTAAGCATCATGGTGTGTTTTGGCATTAAGTCCTCTGAAGTCCACACAGAAACGGAGCGTTCCATCCTTCTTAGGTGTCAAAACCACTGGGGAGGCCCAAGTAGAAGTGGAAGGCTCTATGACACCATTTTTGAGCATTTTCTTCATCTGTTCCTCAATAACCGCTTGCTTTTGTGGTGACACTCTATAAGCTCTCCTCCGTATTGGCAGCTCGTCAGTAGTCAAGATCTTATGTTTTACAACGTCGGTGGCACCGGTGGAATCTGTCCAAACTGTAGGCCACTTCTGCAGCAGTGGTCTAACCAGCTCAGGCTGTGCGTCAAACAGCGGAACTGGAGGAAGTTTGTTACCGACCTCATCCATCACTGCCATGTAAAAATTAATTATAGGTTCTGCATGTCTCCACCACAGGGCCTCACGACCCTTAGGCAAGAACCGATACTCTTTGCCGCCTGGCATCACATATTTCCTCAGGTGGGGCTTCAAAACAATTTGGCTGGCGCACATGAAATCTAAACCCAGCAGTAAGGGCATGCAAAGCTGATCATCACTGAGTACATGTATGCTGACGGTGATATGGGCATCATGAAGGGAGAGGAGTAAGGTGGTTGTCCCTATAGCTTTACTCTCTTGGCCATTTGCCATAATGAACCTTGGAATTTCACTTGCACTCAGTGTTTCACCTGCCTTTTTTATGTTGTTCCACAGAGTTTTACTCATTAAGGAGTACGTGCACCCTGAATCAAGGACAGCATCACCACTGGAGCCTCGGATGGCTATTGGCACCACCAGGAGGGTTGGAATACCGAAAACGGTGGCCACATCCGCACTATGCCCCCGGCCTTGTCCGTGTTCAGATTTTTTGATAGGTTTTTTAGAAGAGCGGTCTGAAGGGTGGGATTGTTGTACACGACTCCAATAATCCTTAGATTTACTCCAATCCTTCTCAATAAGCGATCCCACCTTGACCACCTGTTCCACGGTAGACACGATACCCCGAAGACCACTGGCCAGCCTTGGGTTACATGCACTAAGGATGCGCCGCACAATCTCATCTTCCTCCATATCTGGTCTCCATTTCAGACAGAGTGCCCGATGATCGTAGGCAAAATCCCGAATGCACTGGGAGGGTGACTACACCTGTAAGCGTAGTTGATCCTCAATCTCTGTCTGGTAATCAGTAGGCAGGAAAGCCTCAAGGAAAGCACTTTTAAATTCTTCCCAGTTGGAAATCTTGCCGCGGGAAGCCAACCACCAGCTCCGTGCTGGCCCTTTAAGAACAGCATTGAGTGTGCCTACCAGCTCAAAGTCACTCAGTGGCCTGAGGGTGAGAAAGTTCTCACACTGCTCAATGAAATCAGTGACATCAGTAGACTCCCTCGACTCCCCGAACTGGGGAAACTCCATTCTAATAGGGGGTTTAGCGGTAGCTGCCCCAGATGGTGGAAGGGTGACATCCCCTTTAGACATACCCTGATCAGCAGATGAAAAGCCCGTCGGTGTGGAGAAACTAGCTGGCCTCCAAGAGGAACGTTTTCTGTTGCGAATCTTTGTTTCCAGTTCTTCACCCCACTGCTTATCTCTTCGCTTTAAGCAGTCCACCAACACCTGATCAAATCTCTGCAACTTAATGTCAACATACTCTTTAGCCTCCTTAAGCATTGTCTCAATAGATGCTCTGAGACCCTCCTCCCTGTTGAGTGTGCTGTCATTTGAGTCTTTGAGACGGTTTTCCAAGGTCTCCATCTTTAACTGAAGTTCCTGGATTTGTTCCCCCATCGAGACTCCTTCAGCATCCTCATCCTCATCCAGCGGTGGTTGTTCTTCTGCCGGTGGATCTAGATACAGAGAGTCCAACAAGGTGGTTATTTCTGTGACACCACTTTGGTTGTGTCTAGTGGTAACGTGGCGATATGGGTCAGCTTCCTCAGAAGGGATGGGTTCTGGATCCCAATCTATAAGAGAGGCGGCACCATCTTGGGGCCCATAATTTACCACATTGGTCCCCTGCTGGCTTGGGGCAGCCATTAATGGCGTGAATAATTAAGTCAACAAGGGTGTGTAAATAATGCAATGTAGCAATAATGCAAAGTAATTAACCTGCCTTGAGTGAATGTGCAAAGACTGTGTAAAACTACATATATATGTATTGACTGAGGTAACCTTAGTAAGCTACTATATAGGCTATTTCTCCTTTTTACACTGCCTACACCATTTAACCCAACAGAAAATAAAAAGTCTCAAAAACCTGTGTGTGTTCCATTGCTATTATTATTTTCCCCTTTTCCCGCAGCATGTATCAAAAGTATTTGTAATGAAAACCCAGAATAAACAACAATGTTTTACAGTAGGAAAAAACGGGTATACATTCACAACAATACCAAAAACAAAATCATCCAAGATCCCCGTACGGGCCACCAATCTGTAACAATTTCCCTTACACTTTCAAAGCAAGAGAAAAGTACTGCACGCAAAACATAAGGTAACGGGCGGATCTGATACCTACTGATATAAATAAAACCAGTAACAGCTTACCTTCGTTAAATAAACACTAAAGAAAAAAATATAGAATAAAATCTACATGTATGTAGACTTGAATTAATTATATATTAACGAAAAAACCATGAAACAAGTTAAACCAAGTGTATTGAGAGATATAACACATTATAATACCCAAACGGGCAACAACATGCGCTTTTTCCACAGCTGGAGGCACGGCCGCACTCCGACACAGCAAACAAACATTCTCAAATTATCCACACACATTTAACCCTCAAAACCCCAATGTCCCACTGTCCCAATGTCCTGGCCAGCAGACCGAATATTCATTCAAGTGACATAAATTGTCCGTACGGAACTACAATGTCCTCCGCGAGAAGAAAAAGACACAAAACCAAAAATATAAGGAGAAGTGTGACGAGAAGCCGCAGTCAATATATCCCCGTGGACTTACTTCATGCAACTACTACACAGAGCCCGCTAAACTCAGACCGCTTCCCCGTTTGAACTCCGGAGTGCTCTCCCGACGTCACTTCCCCTTCTCCTTAAAACCATATTGCATGACATAACCATGACGAGAGGACAAAACAAAAACAAATAAAAGTCCATATAATAGTCCGTGATTACACCACAGGCATCTGATACAACAGTTAGCTTTTTTTCATGTGAAAAGGAAAAACAATACAACAAAGCATGTTTATCATCACCTCAAAAAGCTGTACATAAAGGCAGAAATAGGTGACTATTACAACATGCTGCAAATACTACCAACAAATATGCACAGACCACATCGCAAATATTTAAGTGAACCGCAACAAGTGACGAATCTGTCTAGGACAAGCTTATCAGCGTCTACTCTGAAAGGTGAGATTTTTGTTCATCCTGATCATATGATTCCTTAGCTTTTTGGGATATTATATTAATATACTGGACATTATAAACAGTAGTTGTGTATTTCATCAGCTTATTTAGGCTAATATATATTAATAATACACAATTACCATAACTGTGGAGCGTTATGTAAGCTGGCAAACTTCCTTTACAAAAATGGATTTACGATAAAAAATAAAAAACATGGTTACTATTATTAAACCATGGTTTTGCTACACCATAGTTTAACTATGGTATTTGTGCAGCTGTTGTTATACAAATGTCAGTCAATGCACCAAAAAACATGGTTACACTTTTACTATAATAAAACCATGGTTAATTTGCATATGGGTTTTTGGGGATACCTTGAAACATTTCCGTTGTGGTCTGTGCTACTTGCAATGCTTTTCTGTATTTGGTCGTATTGTGCGTATCTGCAGCACATTTCTGTATTGGGTTGTGTTGCTAGTATTTGTAGCGCATTTCTGTATTTTGAGTATTTGCAGCATGTGTTGTCAAACCGATGAAAATATTTTCTTAGTTTGCTGGTGCTTTTTCTATTTGCATGTGTTTTCTTAAGTTGCAGCACGTTGAGCACTCTCAGTCACCGTACCCATAAGATACTCATAAGTGTCAACTGAATGCGCACTATGAAATCTAGCCAAAAGTAGTAAGTCATCTGTTGTGTTTTGCCTACTACTGTATATAATATAGTTGGAAAGTATGCATATTGGATGTAGCAATTGTCTTGTTTCTTTCCTAAATAATTCAGCATTTCTGAATGACTTGTTTGAGAGAATGATTCAATGATTCACTCATAAAGGCAGTAACTTTTTTCATTGCTGAAAGTGTTTTGAACGAATTGGTTGAATAAATGATTCAATTACTTGTCACCACCTACTGGATGTAACCCGCAGAAAGAGTCATTGAAAAATCTTACACACTGAAAATGTTATATCGGCACACTCAGAACAGTATGACATCTGTTTCACCCTGCTATGGTTAGGATTCAGATTGGGTGTGAGAGGAACTGAGAGCAACTGATATATTACAGACACAGAGATAGTTGAACTAACAGCAGCCCAGGAAAGAAAAAGGGAGACTCTGAGAGCAAAGTGAGTTGAGGTTTTGTGTTACAGATGGTAATTTGTAAATCATAAGCCCCATTCAGAGGTCACATTTAAAACACTGTGACTCTAGGCGGATGGAAACTTTTGTCTGTAATTTTTCATTGTGATATGATGCGCTAATATGTGTTACTGTCAGTTTAGTTGTAAATATTGTCTGCCTGAAAACATTTGGCAAGCGGACATAGGCATCGAATATGATTTCTGTGTATTTATCATTGTATAGTCTAGAAGACATCACAAAACGTACCCAGAGACCAATATTTTGAGTTGGAGTCTAGACGGGTTGTTTATTGACAACAGTAGGTTTATCCAAAGTGGAGTCGTCGCTGTTACCTTTACATTTTTTAAGTGCTTTCTTTTGACTCCATGCCGCACACACACACACACACACACACACAAATGAAGAACACTTCATCAACAGTGTATCGGAGAATATGAACGGCTGAAGCGCGTGAGGACGTTGCTTTCTTTCTCTAGCTGTCCCTCTCAGCCAAACCGCATTCCAGCTGCAGCTGCCATCCCTTCCATCTGCTCTACTGACGCGGTTCCACTTCACTGTACTGAGGAATTTATTTAACTTTCGGTTTAGAAATATTAGACAGAGAAACATGGGCCCTGAGGTTTCGCCCCCTCCTCTCCGTGTCTTTTATGTTTGATCTTGTCATTATGTGCTGTGTGGTTCGGGCTCCTGATGTGTAATATATTTCTGCTGTCATAACCACTCGTGGCATGGCACTTCTGACCTGGCAAGGACTGATCCGGTTCAGACATGAAAGTCAGTTATTCTAAACAAAACACAGGAGTATAGCAGCGAATATACTTGATTTAAGAAAGAAGTTTAGACAGAACGAGTGGAAGTCAGATTGTTTCTCTTCGTCCTGTTTCATAGCGAACAGAGGAAGAGTATATAAACTCTGGAGAACTTAGATTATTAAATCAAAATGAAAGTAATTATCTAATACTGTACTATAAAATAGTGTTTCCCAAACTTTTGTCTCATTTACAACCACAATCCAATCTCTAAGGCTTAAGCAGCCCTTCACTTACAGCCAAAATGTTCCTTTAACTATTTATACTGCTAACAATATTATTATTATTCATTTATTTAAAAACAAAACAAGAAACTAAAATACCTAAATGTTACTGTTGTTATTCTTGTTATTTTTCAACCATTGCACTCAAATATACAATTTGAAGTTTTCAGAATATTACTTTTGTTATCTATTTTACAGTTTGTATCACCCATGTGAGTAACATGCATAAGATATGAAACATTTCCTTTGATGCCTTGACCTAAGGTCACTTTTTCTCAGAAATATGTGCGTATTACTCATCTGTATTCACCTGGATACAATGAATGAATTAATAAATAAATATATTAATACATTTTAAATAGAACTTAAACTAGATTATTATTATTAGGGTTAGGGTTATTTTTATTATTAGGGTTATTATTATTATTATTGTAACACTTAAGTATAGGGACCAATTCTCACAATGAACTAGTTGCTTATTAGCATGCCTATTATTAACATTTTGGCTGTTTATAGTACTTATAAAGCAAATATTCTGCATGATCATATTCTACATCCCTAACCCTGACAGCTACCTTACTAACTTAATAAGCAGCATATTAGGAATTTATTGAGACAAGTCATAATTCATGTTTTTTTTTTATTGCGAGAATCTGACTTTAAAATAAAGTGTGACCATTATTATTATTATTATTATTATTATTATTACTGTTGGTTTAACAAAATCTATTCTCATGATGTAGCCTCAGATTTAAAGTCATACTTCTCCTTTTTTGGGCCACAACACATTCAGAGTGAGTGGAAATTCCAGCAGTGTCTGATTAATCCCTTTTCCGTAAAACATTTCTGTTATATGTCTTCACAGAGCGCTACACAAAGCAGCATATTGTGCATTTGTATTTTAATAACACGCCTTTGAAACCACTTATTTTCTCTCTTAACATTTCTTGTGGTTACTTGGAGGTTCACAGTATGAATTAAAGACAGGAAATGTTTTGAGCACCTCAGGTTAGTGCGCTGAAGTACGGCCACAGAAACACGCTTGCATCCGTGCTGCTCTGAAGAGTGAAGTCTTAGCCAGAATAAAGGAAGGAGTGAGATTCCTTGAAATATCTGTGAATCTGGAAGAATAATAAGAGCTACAGGAAAACAATGCCAACTACCACCTTCTCTCAAATGAAAACAAAAAAGATCTAAAGGAAATAATCCATTAGGAAACATAATGCAATGGATCAAACTTATTATCTGTGAAACCAGACTATTGTAGTTTTTGTGGCATTTATGCACATAAAAGATATTAAAGAAAAATCTTAGAATATATTAAATTTCTAAGGTGAATCAAGCTCTGGTTAAGGAAAAAGTTCTCTTATGGCTTTGAAAAATTGCCCTGTTTTTGGAAATCCTATTAATTCCTAAGGTCGGTAATAAAAAAAAACATAATAAAAAAAAAAGGGTTTTCAAGAGAAGTTTCTTATGCCCTCATGCTTAATCAGACACACAATTAAAACAGTAATACTGTAAAATATTATGACTATTTTAAATATATTATAAAATGTCATTTATTCCTGTGATGACAATGCTAATCTTTCATCAGAAATTACCCCAGTCTTCAGTGTCACATGATCCTTCAGAAATCATTGTAATATGTTGATTTGGTATTCAAGAAATGTTTCTTATTATTATCAGTGTTGAAAACAGTTGTGCTGCTCAATATATTTGTGGAAACCATGATGCATTTTATTCTTTGATTATGTTACCTTACTCTTTTTTTATATATATTAGTGCCTAACAAAGAGAGTAGCACAGGTAAGAAATGCCAAAAAATTATGTAAATGATTTATGAAGAGGAGTTATGTATTATAGTGTAACTGTTTATTTATAAGTTTTTATCATATTTTATAACAATACATTTAATTATTCATTTATTATAGATTAAATAAATTAAATGAGAGATTCTCCTGCCACCTGTAGGATAAATTATGTCTTTGTAATAGTGCTGAATATGTCTCTAAAGGCTGTCAAATCGATTAGTCGCATCCAAAATAAAATTTTATGTTTACATAATATATGTGTGCGTGCTGTGTATGTATGTATGTATAAATACACACACACATGAAGATACATACATAAATAAATTTTATGTATATACTCATTTATATATATATATATATACACTCATTTTCTTTGTTGTGCATAATGGACAAAATATGTAACAAATGTACATTTATAATCAGTATAGGGTTGGAACAGTATCTGACCCAGTGGCTAATCAGTGCTCAGGTTCTGCACTCTGTATCCAGCGTATGTCTCCATACAGGCAATTGATCATTAATGAACCAACAGACCATCGAGGCAAAGTAACTAATTATTCCAATATGGGACACAGGTCAAATTTCTTCATCTGACTGAAGCACTTTTTCCCCTGTTTAGATGATTTTTGGGATTTCTTTGTGCTCAGTGTGTGTGTGTGTGTGTGTTTAGTGTTTGACAGCAACTTGGACCCGGTGTCTGATGAGAAGGGTGGAGAGACGTCTGGAGTGTGTCACACAGCTTGCTGGCTCAGCATCCCAACCTGTTCAGCTAGATAATGGGTGAGATCCACAAAACCTGCTCAAACATTTCAGCAAATGGCCTCGATGGAAAGTTCTGCTCAGAGCGCTGGTCTTTGCCAGCTTGCTTAGAGAGAAACCGGGGAACAGAGGAGAGACAATAGTAGGACAGAGAGAGCTAAAGAGAGACAAGTGGACTTGATTTGTACCAGTGGCCTTTATGGTGGAGGTCTGATCATGATGTGATCTGAAAGCCATCCTCCCTCAATTTTTTTCAGTCCATCAGCATCCTATTATATTTATAATACTATACTATAATAGTATAACTATACCTCAGTGAAATTTTACACCCTTGTTTATGTGTATTAAATACAAAAAATAAAGGCTGAAGCTCTTTCTCTCTGCAATTCTGCATGACTGGCATGTATATCCATGGATTCCACATTATTTTGAATCAGGCCAAGCAGCATGCTAGAACCATTACCGTGAAAAGGGATGCTTGAGGTGATGAGCGAGATAAATCAGGACAGAGATTGGAGGCTAAACAGTCAGGATATCTTGGTGGCTCTGTTTGTTTTTATTCATCTTTCATTCATTGTTGATATTCTCTCTCTTGTGTTGATGTTCTTTTGTACGTTTTTTTAGACTGTTCTTTGACAACAAGGTTAGCAAGAGTGGGTGGGCATTGTATGTGGCCACAAAAAGTGTTTCTCACTTTGTTTTAAAACATATGAATGTCTGTGCTTTATAGAACAAAAATATCTAGCTAAATAACATTTTGTTTTAGAAAGTGCACCCTTTAATGCAAAATATCTCAAGAAAGTCATTCCAGATGAAACTTGGGTTTTGACATTTTTTATCTAAAGCAATGATGATTTTTGTTGAATGAGCTTACTTTGGGGCCACTGTATATGTGTTTGTGAGAGTGTATATGGATAGATGCTTTAGTTTGAGACCTAAAAAGCAGAAAATGGGTTTTCACATCTCCAGCCTGATGCTGTTGTCAAGGTTCGTGGATCAGCTCAAGAATAACTTTGTAGTGTAAATGAAATGCACATTAATGCTTCCCTTTGTTTAGACGGCGGAGGCCTTAACTGTCGATTTGTTTAGCTAAATGAAGAGTGCAGCTTCACGTCTCTTTGTGCTGTGCACAGTAAATAGCACAGCGAGCACTATGTGTCCATTCCCAGGATTTGTTCAGGATTAAACCCTTAAGGAAAGACAAGAACACACAGGCTTCCATTCTCATCTTCCATTTCCAGCTCTGTTTGTGCTGTGTGGTGTTTTTGTATTTACTAGGCTGAAACCAGCGTGAAGGCAAACAAGGTCTCTGCCTCTGGCAAAGTTAACAAGACTGCTTTCAAAAAGAAATAAGAAAGGAAAAGCTCGTCATCTGAACTCAGGTCAAGCCGCAGAGACAAATTAGTGAAATTTCAATGCAGTGTGAATTATTCGTCTTAGGTTGACCCTAAAACAATTAGGAATGTATTCGTTTTAAACTCATGTTTATTCCTAAAGAAACTGAAGTTAAAACTCAAATGGATATCCTATGTTTAAATGTTACCAATTATATCTCTGATCAGGTTTTATATGAAGAAGGATTTCAGAGGATTGTGCAGAAAGCAAATGCTAATGATGAAACGCCAAGCAACATCTTTTCATCAAAAAAACTTTTTTATTTAATGTTCCGTTGAAGTAAACAAGGTTCCTGGTGTAAAACTGAACATTAAAAGAAAATCAGAGAATAAATGAGATATTATGCATTCCTTCATTGGATAAACATCCAGTCTCTAAAATAAAAAAAGTATATAACTTAACAATAAAAAAAATCAGCCTATTATTACAAGCTTGTTTTTACAGTCTTTAATAATTTGAAATGTTCTAAAGTGTGCACAAAATAGCTGTTTGTCTGTCAGGTTCCTTTAGAGCTGAGTGTGCAAGGGAATAATAATAATAAAAAAAACAGAATTAGTAAAACTCAGATTTGATGCTTTCTCTCTTTGTTCTCTGCAAAGGCCAAAAGAGATTCACATGTGATTTGAATGGATTACAGAAAAAAAAAATGAAAGGAAAATTAGATTTCAAAAGCAGATCAGATCATACATTTTCCCAGTTTTGTTAGGAAATGTTCTAAAAATGTGCTACACTACTCTGCTGAGCTGGAAAACAGGAACATAGTGCCTATGAATTATAGTCTCAGTGGGTGTTTGTGAGTATTATTTTTAATACTGAAACAAGGCAGGAGAGTGTAGTCAGATAAGTGCCTGAAACTTTTTGAACAAGTATCTTTGGCCTTCTCACCACAAGCAAAAAAAAAAAAAGATAACCAACAAAAGTTAGTGTTACTTCGCTCACTTTAAAAGTGGCTTTTAATTCTCTAAATTACATACTTGGCATCCATAACATAGCATTGAACATAATTTCTTTCCATTCAGTCGATACAAGACTAACACAGCTTGGTTGAACCAAAGGCAAAACACTAACTAAAAGAGATAAAACCGCAGGACAAACAAAAGGAGATTGCAAAAAAGTTTGGACGTTCACTGAATCAGAGATGTGGTAATACTGCTATGTTTTTTTTTTTATTTTTTTACATGGAAGTGTCTCTCGTACTTCTTGTAAACAGCAATTTGAGAGTAATTCTAACCATCTGAGAGAGAAAAGGGGGTAAAACACGACTGGCCAAATCATTTACTGCTTCCACTGAAGTACCTTGTTCAGAGTAGAAACGTGAGAAGGCAACACATTCGGTTTAGCGCTGATAATTGATTCATAAATATCCCTTTGGGTCACAGTCCTCTTCTAAAACAGATACAGACCAAACCTTGAAGTCTGTCGCTCTCTTTCTCATTGTTTGTCTGAGAAATGTGCATAACTGAGAGTGTATGAGAGGAAGCAGAGACTAACCTAGCTAATAAAAACATGTTCTAAGAACATTTCATTACATTACAAATTGTTATTTTTGAAAGTTCTCTGAACATTCAAAACATCCAGTTTTTATAAAATGTTTTAAGTCATTTTTTGGTTATGCAAACGTTAAAGGAACATTGCAATTTTGCCAACATTATAGAAATGTTCTCTGAACGTTTTGCAGCAAGTAATAACGTAAAAAAACCTGAACATCCAACTAGAACTTTTCAGAAATGAAACATTCCATGTATAAATAACGTTTTTGTGCTAATCTTATTAAAGACCACATAAATGAACAAACGTGCTTTCAAAAATACCATAAGAACATTTGTTGCCAAAGTTTGGAGAACGTTGCTTGTTAGCTGGGAAGGAAGGCCTGGAATGTGTTGTTAGCTGACTGAACTTATCTCTCGGCTCACGGCTAATGTTGGCAGGTGACAGTTGAAGTTTTCCATTTTAGAGACAAAACAATGTCGTAGTCACAGCCACATGAGATTTTAAGACAAAACAAGCAGAAATGGCCTTAGGTTCACGTGCATGTCTTTGTGACTTGTGCTGATTTTATTTTAAGGTCATCAGCTCCTGTAGGCTGCGAGAAGAGTGCGCTACACACTCCTCCTGTCGTTTCAACCGTTTTATTTCATTCAGAAAGGACATGAACTGTACATTCTCACTAATCTCTCCTTTGAGATGCATGAAGGCACTTTGGTGCGATACAATACAAATTTCTGATTAATATCAAAATAAGTTAACATTGCAAAAGTGTCTCGTTCAGAAATACTGTCGTTACTCATCAACACTTATCAAAAAAGCTTGTGCGACCCAAAGGAAATGCACAAATCGGTGAACTAAACAAGTGCGGCACTTCAGGGCACTTCATCGTACTCGTAATAACAATAAAAACAAACGAACCAAAAAATTAATTCTTTATCAGTACCACAAAGTAATAAACAATATTCAAAACAACTGAATTCCAAAAGTAGAAGAGCGGGATCTTCTGCGCATTAGTATTTGTGCAGGATAGGCACTTTAACAGTCTTGATTTCAGCTATGTGTGAGGATTTCTGGATGATGCAGCTGGTGGTGGTGGCGGCGGTGGCCATGTCCTTGGGTTGAGCCAGGTTAGTGAGGGCCATGGCCGCGTTGATCTCCCTCCAGTATGTCTCGTCTTTCCTCTGTCCTTTCTCCTTCTGCATGCTTCTGTTGACATACAAAAGGTCTGTTACCGAAAGATGCTCAGTAGCTGTATTCAAAGTCATTCTTACATACTAAATCAGAAATAATGTGAAGGGTATTTTTTTATATGCATGGCAGTTCTGCTTATACACACCTGTCAGATTTATTTGATCTGTGCTCCAAAGTCTCTGTAAATACAAGCACAGGACAAACCCAGTGTCAATAACAAAACACTATCTTAATGCTGGCAGATGTGAAAAGTCAGAGTAGGACTGTAAGTAAACATTCAGAGGACTTGTTTATGTGTAAATCTGTGCTACTTGTGTGAATGGAGAGCGATGCTTCAGTAACTGAGACTGTAAAGGCTTGTTTCCATTTACTCTGTGAATGGTGGAATCTTCCATATCCAGATGCTTGGCACAATGATAATGTGTTATTTGTTAAATGCAGAGGTCAGCAACACACTTAAGGCTAATTACTTAATGATAATCACCAGTTCCTCTACCACACACGCACACTCTCTCGCACAAGGGTGTGTACAGTACTGACAAATTATACATATTTGCATATAACACACATGATTTAATTTCAATTATTTAATTGTATGTGATAGAAAAAAATTTATATTGTCAATTTATGAAATCCCAAATATTAAATGGTAAATATAAATGTAAACATTTACTTTAGTTTACTTGTCTAGTTGATTTATATATTTAATTGAGACATTCATTTAACAGCATTTTTTGTTTTTCTCATGTTTCTACCACAGAATAAAAAAAGTTAGTTGACTTTTAATTTGGAAAATTCTTACTTCATGTCTTGAAATTTATATCTTGCAATTTAAGGTAACATCTCACAATTTTCTTTTTTAGAATTGTGATTTTTATATCTCAGAATTCAGACTTAATTTTTCCTCTTCTGGTTTTATATTTAGCCATTTATTTCTTTTTCAGAATTGTGGGTTTATAACAGTATGTAGCAATTCTTAGTTTGCGTCAATTCTTAGTTTTCATATTCATATTAGTGCACAAAAATAAAGTACTGTACATTGACAAAAGGAAACTTTTGTTCCCTAAATGCATTTCATTATCAAGACTGAACACAATTAGACAGATCCGATGCATCCAAGTGATTTCAGCGTTCAGTATTAAATCATGTAATAAATTATGAGACTCGAATTGCAAGTACAATCTGCCCCAAATAACAAGCATGTCCTTTTTCCTCTTAATGCGCACACATAACCCTGCAAACTTGTAAAATGATTGTAAAGAGATATGATATTGTGCCAGGCTGATTTCTTACTGGACATGACAGTTATGGTTTAACGTGCCTTACACTTTCATCTATAATGACTTTTACAGGCGCTGAATCATTCTCTAAATCCAGATCAGGGTAGCGTTAGTTCGGTGAGTTAAGCCCCATGCCTTATTCCGGATGTCTCGGTTCTCCCCCCTGAGGCAGCGCTTTTCATGCGTTCACCTCATCCCATCCCAAACCTTGTGCTCACACACAACCCTTGGATCCGGAACGGACCTTGGAGCTCTGCCTGAACACCTGCAGGGCCAAACAGCACCTAATCATCCCCAACGGCTCGTCTGAGCCGGTGTTAAACTTGTTTTTCCTTAAAAACCATTCACATGTGTGTTGAATGCTATCTGGGTGTTGAGGAAAGGCCAGCAGCGGCCATTACCGCCTGAGGCTGGTGTGAGGCTGATTGGGAAATATCCTGTTGTGCTCAGCATGTTCAGTAATAGTTTTACACGGCTGAGAATGAGTGTGTTAGTCAGAATAACAGTGTTATTCTCCTCTCCAAACTCACAGATGTGTTTGGGGTTCAATTAACCAAAGCGGAGTGTGTGATTGCGAAACAAGTAGTTCATGTAAAGATGGAACGATTAGAGATTCTCCGTGGGGAAATCTCGCCTTAATTCATCCAGTCTGAGTTTGATTTCTCTGTATTTTTCCAAATGATCCCATAATGTTCCTGTCACAATATTTAATGTCTTTTATTTTCTTTGACTGTATTTGTGTCAGGTTCACTTTTCTCAATCTGTATCTCTCTATATTTACAGGATTTGGTTGTGGTTGTTGTCTGTTCTCGATTGTAGATAAGCTTTTGCTTTCAGAGGGCTTTGTGATTTGCTGTTCTCATTGCACTTGATACAAACAACACATCTAGATCTGTTTTTTGTCAAAAGCAGATATTCAGTCCTTCGCTGCACATGCCATTAAACGTTGAAATTATTACACAGTTTTTTTCCCCAGTATTCAGCTCTTCCAAGTTTGCTCTTTTCTCAGTCTCGTAACTGTCTGTTCTGTCTTGGACAAGCTCATTTATCAACGGTATGAATATGATGATAAATACAAACAACATAGACTGCTTATAAACTGCTACTGTGAAAAACCAGGTTTGGTTTCTTAAAAATACCAGCTCCAGGACTGAATATGAATTTGATTTGGATAGCATTCAGATTGTGTGATAGAGCTGCTGCTTTTGTCTGACATTATTACCACAGTGACAGTAGCTCAGTTTACTCTCTTGGCAGTTGTACGGCTGGTTTCTACTGACAACCACTAGCCTAACAAATAAAGACGACAACATTCTCCCGTTCCTCACTCTTAAATCATGGTCCGGTAATGGTATCTAATCTACTAAATAGCATGAATCTCTTGATGTTCAGGAATAGAAGAAAAGAAAGAGAGGGAGGGAGGGAGGGAGGGAGGGAGGGAGGGAGGGAGGGAGGGCGAGAGGTGAAGCCACTAGAATAGATACACAGATGAAATCTGGAAAACAGAAAGAAGAAAATGAAGAGAAATGGCTAATGTCATGACACATTTTTTTTTTCTGCATCAGTTATTGTTCAGAAATACAATATGCAATGACTTCAATACATCTTGCATGATGAACATTTTAATTTATAAAAAGAAGGCATTCTGATATTTCTAGGACTTAAGGTCTAGCATGTCTAGGTGGTGTAACTGTTGTGTTGAGATTTTAATAAGGAAAAAGACTTGAACCTTTGAATTTGTTTTTAAGTATATATACCCTGTATATACATAAAAATGTTTGGTGCCATATGAAAGAAATCCTTAAATGTTTGAAATATTGTTAAAAAATAATAACTAACAATTAAACTGTATTTATCATAGTTCAGTTTCATCCTATGCAGCACATAACATTTGAACTGTTTTAAACATTTATAATGATTGGCAACAAATCAGCATATTAGAATGATTTCTGAAGGATCATGTGACACTGAAGACTGGAACTGGTTTTTTTTTTACTGTATTTTGGATCAAATAAATGTAGTCTTCATCAGCATAAGATATTAAAAAAATAAATAAATATTTAAAAAAGAAAAAAACAACAACCTTTGAACTCTATACAGATGCTGATGTCTGTCACTCATGTTGATGTGATGTATCCAGCAGTGCTAAGGGGGCTTGTCTGCACGGTGCATTAAGCGACCCTCTTTTGGGAGCAGACTGTGACTCCGTTCTCTCCCCCAGGGAAACTCTTGTTGAAAATTGGATGCAGACCCACTGCAGTTTCCAAATGCTGCTGCCTAAAACATCTAAAACTCAGATTTTTAAAAACAATGGCTGCGCCAAAGAAATTATAAATCCTCTATAAATCAAAATGTGCTAGATGTTACTATTTTTCTGGTGTTTTTAAATCCGTTTTTGCAGCGCACTTTGCTACTGAACGGGTCTGTTTTGAAAGGGCTCTATTAGCTGTGTGTTGGGGGACTTTTGTGATACTCCATAAAAATGCTGCTAAAGAGGCCTGATGTGTTGAAAATACCCCAGTACACTTACCATCACCTCAGGAAATGGGAAGAGAAAGAACAGAACAGAAAGAAGTGCTAAAAAGATACTGAGAGCTGTCAGACCAGCAAACACCTGCAGATGTATGGCCTCTGTACATTACATACTACTGCACAAACTGCTTTCAATTGCACTGACAAATAATGGCATGTTGGATATGACAATGTTAATTTATTTGGTCTTGGCTAACTAGATTTGCCTGAACATTGCAGCTGCTATGAGCATGTAAGATATGCTGCTGCTGCATGAATAGACATAATCCCATAGCAGATCTAGACAGGTGGAGCTGGGGGAGGTGGAGGGTTTCAGAGAGACTTACTGCAAAGACTGAAGAATCATTTGCTTGCTTCAGGAGAAGCCAGTCAGCTTGTGCTGTGCAGTAAATTATGTGATTGCTAGCAGATTGCATGTACAGTATCTATCTATCTATCTATTAGTGGTGTAACGATACACGTATTAATTTTGAACCGTTCGGTACGAGGCTTTCGGTTCGGTACGCATTACAAACCCAAAGATTTGTTAGACTAATCCTATTACAGCATATTATCCTATTATAAAACTATTTAGGGGAAGTCGTGGCCTAATGGTTAGAGAGTCGGATTTGTAATCCGAAGGTTGCGGGTTCGAGTCTCCGGCCGGCAGGAATTGTAGGTGGGGGGAGTGAATGTCCAGCGCTCTCTCCACCCTCAATACCACGACTGAGGTGCCCTTGAGCAAGGCACCGAACCCCCAACTACTCCCCGGGCGCTGCAGCATAAAATGGCTGCCCACTGCTCCGGGTGTGTGTTCACGGTGTGTGTGTGTTCACTGCTGTGTGTGTGTGCACGATGGATGGGTTAAATGCAGAGCACGAATTCCGAGTATGGGTCACCATACTTGGCTGAATGTCACTTCACTATTAGGTTAGACTAGTGTGTGTGCGCATGGGAGTGCGTTCTTTCACTGCATGATTCAGTCTATTAAAATGCATTTAGAATGATTACAAAATTCAAGATATGGGGGCAGAAAATTTATATATTTACATCATTTCATATAGTTAATCAATATCACAGTAGAGTGCCGTTTTTTCTCTCCAAAATCAGCATGATTACAAATGATTTTTACAACAGTTCAATAAGCAAGAAGTTAATTAATAGAATTACGTTTTAGACAGCATATTGCCTGTTTTTGCTAAATTTCGCCAACAAAAATAAATCCAAGCACAGCCACAACACTGTTTTGTGTCTCTGAGCAAAATGACGGTGTTTCGTTCCTGAATGAATTCGGTTCAATCGCAATGACTCACTTAACAGTGACTTGCTGCCAACTGCTGACGGTTTTAATTTCACATTTAAAGTATCTTTACATTTTTTTTATTAATTTCAAACATCAGTTGCCAATGTTTTATGTTTAAAATATCAAAACATTATTGGCCTAATGGTTAGAGAGTCGGACTCGTAATCCAAAGGTTGCGGGTTCGAGTCTCGGTCCGGCAGGGATTGTAGGTGGGGGGGGAGTGAATGTCCAGTGCTCTCTCCACCCTCAATACTATGACTGAGGTGCCCTTGAGCAAGGCACCGAACCCCCAACTGCTCCCCGGGCGCCGCAGCATAAATGGCTGCCCACTGCTCCGGGTGTGTGTTCACGGTGTGTGTGTGTTCACTGCTGTGTTTGTGCACGTTGGATGGGTTAAATGCAGAGCATGAATTCTGAGTATGGGTATACTGGGCAGTATGTCTTTTTAGGCTTTTTAAAGGTAACAATGCCCATAAAAGGTAAAAATTAATTTAAACTTATTGGAAAACATTAATCTGCTACATGACAATAGGCAACATCAGCTGGAATACTTTAAACTGGAGCTGTTTTTGTTTTATATGCTGCTAAGAAGACACCTCAGAAGATGGGTCAAGTAGGCTATAGCTCCATCATTGTTCAAAGTAAAAAAATAAAGGAATAAAGGAAATTTATCTGGCATTTCTTTCTTTTTGCTGTATCGAAAACGTACCAAACCGTGACACCACTGTCTTATATCGAACCGAACCGTGAATTTTGTGAACCGTTACACCCCTACTAACTTTCTATCTATCTATCTATCTATCTATCTATCTATCTATCTATCTATCTATCTATCTATCTATCTATCTATCTATCTATCTATCTATCTATCTACATTACAATTCATGACTAAACTAGATATGTTTTACTCACCTTCATATCATTTAAACCTGTATGACTTTCTTTCCTCTGAAGAAAGCAGATATTTTAAAGAGTGTTTCTATTGTTTTATGCATATAATGAAAGCCAGTTTGGTCCAAAACAACACTGGACTTTCATTAAAATAAGCAAAAAACTATTTTTTTTTCAGAATGTCTCTTTTTGTGTTCCACAGAGGAAAGTCACAAATGTTTAAAAAGACATGAGGGTGAGTAAATGATGAGAATTCTTTGAATTCTTTGGTGAATGATTCCTTTAAAGAGACACATCCACACATATAAACACTGGATGATCAAAATTCACTAAGACACAAAACTCCAAGCAATGATCTCAAACCCTGCTTGTCCTTTAAGCAGAAATAATAGCAGACTTTGCAGCAAACCTATCAAAGTGTAATCAGGCTAGTCCTGTACTGTACTGTACTGTCAGTACTCAGTAATCACAAGTATCTGGTGTAGACTACACACTCTTAAGAGAGAAAAAGAGAGAAAAGGCTTTCCTGTAGCTCAAATAGTAGAGCATGGCGCTAGCAACGCCAAGGTCATGGGTTCGATTCCCAGGGAAAGCAAGAGCTGATAAAATGTAAAAACTGTAACTTGAATGCAATGTAAGTCGCTTTGGATAAAAGCGTCTGCTAAATGCATAAATGTAAATGTAAAACGGCTCATTGACTAACACAGAGAGCAAGCTGATCTTTCTGTCCCTCGACTGCAAAAGTTTGTGAAATTACCAAAACTTGAATTCAAGGGTAGCTAATGACTTGTACATGTAGAATATAGAATGAAAACTCTACAGGCAGGGTTGAATGGACATTGGCGGCGTGGACGACTGGGTAAAATATTACAGGTCTGTTTCCGTGCAAACTCTCAATAAGCAATCACAACTGAGACAGAATGGCATCATGGTTGGCATGTCAAGAGCAGACTGGGGCTGGAAATATACCTTTATCCATCCCTTCATTTTCTTTTTCATTTTTCTTTTGATCATCCATCTATCAGCTGCGTGAAGAGAAGTGACAAATGGAATCTGGGCAAGATGTCATGACTTTTTGGCTACGGAGCCACGTAGACGAGAATGGAAAAGATGTCAATGTCAATCTGTGGTGACTGAGCGTGGCACGTACTGCTTCTGAGTCGTCGAGAAACATCCCAGCATGTAGAACAAAGAGAAGCGGATATAGTTCAACAAGATAACCTGCTAAAATGAGTGAACATCAGAAAATAACAGACGATGAATGTCACATTTATAATGCAACAAACGGAGAAACTGGAGAGGTCTTCGCTGTTTTCCAAAACCATGACCATAATCTCTGCCTGCTTTTACTGGTTTATAAAATATCAGTCACATCTTTCACAGCCTTTCAAATAAAGGGCAGGAAAGCAGACAGACATCATCAGTTCTTGGTGTCTCATTTTTACTCTGGGCGTTCAAAGTGTGCTTGAGAAAAATGAACGTTGTTCTTTAATAATGTCACTGAAGGCCTGTGAATGATGTTAAAATGAAGTTGGCACATGTGTCGTCTCTGCTCTGCCAGCTCTACCCTCACTAGCTGTCCAGGATGGCAGCCTCCTCCTCCCTAGTTCAACATCCACTCTGTCTCTCCATCTTTCTTTCGAGTGTCTGTCTCTTCTGGTCACTCTAGTTAAATCCATCTTAAACGCTCTGAATTTGTCTTTTGGTTTGCTTCCATTTTTTAGACTGTTTCCTGTGATCATTTCTGTTCTGTTTCTCTCTTCAACTCATCTCTGACGTTCACAGTTTTTTTAAACCTAATGTCATGGTTCTTGTTTTCCCATTGCCTTCCCAGATCATACTTTTGGTTGAGGTTTCATTCACTGTAATGGCCGTCTTTAAACAGCAGCCCTATTACTGACTCCGTTCTTCCATTCTCTCCATTCCATTCACGTTTATCAGTAATCGCTGCACTATAAATATCCACGATATCCTGTTTCTGGGTCAGGGTGGTTGGAAGAGGCATGAGGCCCAACAGAGGAATGAAGAATGATAATGATTCTTCGCACATGACATTTTCTCGTATTATTTAAAAACTCTCCGTGGTGAAAAACACAACAGTCTGGACACTGTTGGACTTCCTTTCCTCAGCCTTTGAATCGCAGCACATTAATCTGTGATGGATCAAACTGCGTCGAGGGTGCTGACATGTTCTGGGCTGTGGATTTGACTGGCGAGCTTGAAAGAACAACCAAACAGTGGCAATATTGTATGGGGGTAAACAGGGTGAGCATATTTCAGCCTCATGGACACATGGCCTCTCATAAAGAGTAAAGCTCATCTTAAGACAGATTTTATTTCATATCTTTAGGATTTCAATGCGTCTGCACAGCAGATGACAAACAATGACAGTCCAAGATCATGGCCAAGATAAAGCAACTGCCACCAATGGCACTTACAGCCTCTGCATCTCTGTATGAAATAATGTGAAATCTTCTCCTCATTTTGTATCTAACAGTCAGAGTAAACACAAATCACCACAACACACTTTCTACCAGCCAAATAACAGAACAGTCTGTACCAGAGTCACAATTAACTATGGGCATCAGGCAAAAATGCAAAAGTGACACAAATGCCCCAAATGTTTTAAATGGGGTGCAAAATTGCCCCTGTAGTAAAATCATCTGTTGTTTTATTGTGTTATGTAACAAACATTATATTTAATAATATGCTATTTTAGGTCTAAGTAGTGATGGATTATAGTGATTATAATGATGCTGTCAGATAATTTTTATACTCACTGTCTTAAACATAACAATAGTTTCATGTGTAGCTATTTCTATTCTGTGGAACATAAAAGACGATATTTTGAGAAATCTCTCAAATGATATTTGTTCAGACAATTGAAGTCAATGGTAATCAAAACAAATTAAAATAGTGAAATGTTGGGCTACCACCAATTTAGGAAATCAAGTTTAAGAAATGGTCGTCTTTTCTGCTCCGCGGAAGAAAAAGTCATATAGTTTTGAAACATCATGAGGGTGAGTAGAAGATGACAATTTTTGGGTGAACAAGAAAGTAAATTTTTGACAATGGTCTGTTCATGATGAAGGAAACACTCTGGAAAAAACTTTGTGTTAACATTTTTTCTCAGAGGAATCCAGTCTTGACCATTCAGAAGACTTAAGAGGTCATCCATTGGCTTCCTGTTCTGGACACGGACGAGTGGATCTGCTATTTGCTAATGTCTGGACGAATGATTCTGATCTCTCACCCTATCGTTACCTATAAAGGTCCCACAAACAGACTTCAAACACGCTAGCTAGAGGACATAGCACGCCACTGAGGTATTACAAGACAGTATCTGCACTCTGACGTATGTCAGGAAGAGAGACAGAAGGACAAAGAGAGGGAGAGAGAGAGAGAGGCTCATACTGAAAGCATTTGCTTAAAGTGCTATCAGACGTAGATAAGGCTCCATCTAGAACGCATCACAAACCTTTTTCAGCTCCAATAAAATTCAGTTTTGCTTCAGCTTTAGTGTCATTCCAAAATGGAAAAAACGATTAAAAGCAATAAACTTGGGAATCATTGCAAATGATTTTGCAGAATGGAAAAGCTTGTTTTGATCTCGCATTACAAGTTTGTATGTTAATTCTGCCAAGAGATTAATATAAAATTGCTTTCGACCGCAACCTCAGGAAAAAACAAAACAAAAAAACTGTGATTTGATATAACAATGTTTGAAAGTGTTTTCTGAACTAAACAATGATTGCAGACTTGATCAAAAAATACATAGTTACATGGATTGCTATGATGTTCCTTCTAAGGTTTGCTCACACGCACATTCTTTTTTTAACATGCGCTCTTTGATTCTCTTATTTCTATTTTCATTTGTTAAACTATTCTTGTGAAACTGACTCTTTTTGTTTCCCCCCTTCCCACAAAACTTTACTTTCCAAGTTAGACAAATATGCACAGGCCCTGCTTTACTATTTCTGATGCTCAAATTGTCGAAGTATTTTAGTTTAAAGCCATTAGGTTCTCCACACTCATCTAATAGCCTCCCATTCATTCACTAATTTTTCCTCCTGTCTGCTGTCTATTCTCACATGTAAGCAGCCAGAGCAGTGTGTGTCTGTTTACACCTCTCCTCCACACAAGTCACCACAATCCAAACGCACTCACTTTTCAAGTGTGCCTCGGACTAGTTGCAATTCATCACGATATATTGCTCTTGAGCTTCAGAACAGTTTATAAACAGAACCGTGCCGAGACACTAAGAATTCAGTTTTTGGAATACATTTTGAAATTAATCATTTTCAAGTTACAAATGGCTCCAAAAACTAAATTATAAAAGATGGACGAAAACTTATCTAACAGTGTCTGGATACATAAAGAATGTTGTAATAAAATAGGATATTTATTCATGTTACTAAGAGGATGACTACTTGCTCTCCAAGATCCTTTTATAAACCCACTGAGAATACAAAACATTTCTAATAAAAATGCTAATTAGAATACTCTTTACAATTTTATCATGATTATGTATTACAATTATTACACTCTAAAAAATTGTAATGTAAAAATTCATTTATAAAAGCCATGAATATACTATAGCAAAAAGTTAGTAGTACAGTGCCTTAGTATAATGAGTGCAATCACTTGTCTAGGTTTCTGTATTTGTTCATACCTCTCATTATAACAAGAGGAGTTGCATAATTCCTCATCTCGGTTTTTTATGTGGCTTTTATTGTGCATTATCCACTATTTTAACTCTCTTTCACAATACTTCAGCTTTCATCGTCCAATTTCCAGCTCATCTCTCATCTCCCCTTTCTTTTTTTCCTACTCCCTTCCTCCATCTCTCTTTTCTCCACCTTTCACTTCTCTCAACATTCTCTCCTCTCTCCCTTTGATGATGGATGATGAGACCCCATCCTGACAACTGTAACCTAGAGTCTGAAGTAAATCTTGGCCTCAGCCTCCTCTTCCTTTAGGATTGTCCAGTCGTCCCTCCCTGTTTTCTGAGGGATGGAGTGGGAGAGTGGAGAAAACCTCCAAGGGAAGGAAATCTTGGTGTTGCTATTAGTGTGTATGGGTAGTTGACATGAAAAACTTTTAAAACTGTTTTAAACAGCATTATATTATATTATATTCATTATATTATATACAGTATCTAAAATATACAATTTACCTGATAAATTATTTTATATTTCAACCAATGGTTTTTCTGTTGATCAAAAAAGACCATGGGGGCATGTTATGCCTCAACTACACATTTTCACAATTGTGTATATGAGAATATTTACTCTCACAATAAATCAATAAATAATAAGGTACAAAAGCTGGCACTTGGGTGGAACACATTAGTACTTTTTTTAAAGGGTACTGTTCCAGCGACAGCTTTTGTACCTTTTTTTCTGAGCGTGTACTAAAACAACATCAAATCTAATGGTGAAGCTTAATACTACAGTTTTGAAGATCGAAATGAAATAGAGATGTTTTCATAAGTGTTTTCTGCCATTTGAGATGTGTATAGCAGAGCTGGATCAGTCAATGTCCTGCTGCTCTGTGGTCAGTGAGCAGTTAGCTACCATAAATCAGGCAGTTCAGCATGTACTCTTTAAAGGCCATCTCCTTGCCAGGCTGTTTCTCTAAATTATACATCCCTCCCCCTGCACTGTATGTCACTGTCAAACACGCTAAAATATGTTAGCCAAAGCCTGTCGTGCTTTGAGAGACTTTCAAGCTTTTTAATGGCATCAGACTCTCAATGTTTCTATGTACTGTATGTGGTTGGATGTGTAGTACAACTGTGCAAAAACAGCGATAAAAGTGTGCTGTGTATTTCCAGCTGTACACACAGAGGGCTGTCAATCATCTGATGAACAGCAGGCCCTGCACATTAATAATGCCTGAATTTACGTGCTCCCACTCGATTGCATGTTTAGGCTTGGATGAATTGCCCACCTGCCTCTGATCGCGGTCAGGCTGGCCTGAAATCTGCTCTAATGTTTCTGAGTTGGAGAGATTGTACTTTTCTTGGACAATGACTTTTAAAGCATTTTCTTTTGGTGGCTTCAGTCCAATGAGTCTGCAAGACTCTTATGAGTGACTGGCACCTATAAGCCCCGGTGGCCTTGTCAAGCCTCTCTGTTTTCGTTTAACATATTTCTGCCTCCTGCCTCTGTTTAATGTCCACTGACATTGAAAAAGAATGTCTTTTCATGTCATAAAACACAGGTGACATTCTTTGTTCTGTGAAGAAATATGTCCAACAGAGCAGGGCTAACACACTAAAGCACAGCAAAACAACTGGAAAAAGAGAGCCTTACGAGAACCTTTTTTTTCTTTTCTACATACATTACTGATTGCAAACATATAAAGAATTTCTACTTTATATTTCTGGGCAATGAAGGAGAATCATTGCCCTTTAAATCGTTACTTTAACTTTTGATTAATTTAATGCTTCCTTTTGATTAAAAATGTTAATTTCTTTTTTTTTATTATATAAATTTTATATATATATATATATATATATATATATATATATATATATATATATATATATATATATATAAGAGGGGAAAAAATCTTACTGAACTCAAAATGTTTTGAATGGGTGTAATAGGCAGCAGTACCAAAGACCCTCAAAGTTAGATTTAAGTATTGAGATATTTATCACTTTCATCTCATTCATTTCAGTTCACTGAAGCATAATATCATAATATATTCATAAACTCAAATGACACATCAGTTACAATAACTGGATCACACAGTCTGTTGAAAGCAATATGAGGACAAATAACATGTCGCTCTAGAATAAATGGTGCAGCAGCCAGTTTATGTCCCATCTGATGCACTTTCCCTTTCCACCAGCCCCTGATGCAACCTGAGAAAATACATCTAAAGCGTTAGACAAAGTTCTGAGAAATATTTTCCTGCATGCTCGCACTTTACTGCAAGCTCCCATCCACTCTGACAGTGCGGCATAGTGATCTATATCATACAGGACGGCTTTAAAGCCCGTACCATGCATGCAGGGAAAACACTGAGTGAGATTCCTGCCATTAAATATCCCATTAAAGTGCAATTTGACATAAAATCCCTGGCATGTACCCTGGAATTCTCTCACTTCTTGTTTTCAATGAAACTCCCATCAGGGTTCCCGTTGCGTTTTATTTCGTATTTTTCTTACACAATGGCCTCTTTAGTTTTCCATCAGAGGCTTTGCTGGCCTGACGACTCCTTTGCCACGTCTGATCTGTGAAACGTTAAGTGAGGAGTGATAGAAAGGAAGAGAGAGCTCCTTTAGATCCAATTTGTTCCATTAAGCTACATTTAACCAGTGCATTCTGAGATGCCACTGTGGTTTAAAGATGTCTGAGCTAAAACATTAGCGTCTTGGCTAACACAGTGCAGAGACAGACAGACAGACAGCTGTTTTAAAAAAAGAAAACAGACCGTAGATCTAAAATTTCAACCTCACGCCGTATTAGTCTGAAACTTGAGGAATATTTGTATGAAAATATTCTGGAATGTAGAAAGAAATAAAAGGGAAAGAAAGAGAATAGCAGGGGAAAAGAAAGAGTGAAATCTTAGGAGGAAACGATACAAACCCCATTTAACCAGCTACACGATTAAATGACAAATTCAATATCAATTTAATTCAGAGTTTATAGCTGTGTTTTGTTCTAATTGATCCCTTATTCGTTGTTGTGCAAATATTGCTGTGTGATCTTCTCATCTACCTGAAAGCCATCAGAATCCTTAGCCAGGAAATGGTATTTATTATGAAAGCTGAGAAAAAACACAAAACTCATAAATATTCTGTAAAAGTATAACTGCGTTTTGGAAGAGCTGATTAAAACTGAAATAAGCAACAAAATACACCAAAACTGTTTCCCTCTGTCTATCTCAGCAGGTGTCTACATAAGCAGCCTTGCGTCACATAGCGCACAGGGAGTTTAAACTTTGGTCCAGAAACTAGTTAGCAACAGCTTTTGGGTTTGAAAAGAATTCCAGTGTTCTGTTCCTCACCCCCGAGATAATGCAAACCATGTTTGTCAGTAAGAAATGGCAAAATGAAATGAGAAACAAAGTAAAACAAAGACTGCACGGCAAGATCCCGGAGGCTTGATGTGAACAACAATATGTAAGCGAAGAAGTGAAGACCAAACAATGTTATCAGTTATGAATCCTGTCAGGCAATGTTCGCAGTGTTCTGACCTGAAGAAACTCTTTCTCAAAGAGAAAGACTTCTAACACATGCGCTCGAAGGCCTTCGTTGCAGACCCAGTATCTCACATAAATTCCTATGAATGATCAATAGAGGCTGACATGCTTCCAGATGATGATGAGCAGGGCTTAAATAATTTCCAGAAACATATTTGTCATTTCGGAATGTCTAGAAGATTTGCGATAACATCACAAACACCTGGAGGACTTAAACAGCACATGGGAGCAAACACAGCTGACTGTGAGGATGCAGACGCTTCCTACCAAGAGACTCCGAACCAACGCTGACCTTAAACAGACGAGTTAGAGAGGCCTAAACTTTGGCAGAGCTTGCCTTTTTCGGTAAATGAGAAATACTGGGTTAGGTGAAAGCTCTAGAAAGTGGATAAAGTCATTATGAAGCAGCTGCAACGAAGAAATTGGTAGAAAATGGCCAAAATTGTTTCATTAAGTGTCAGAAATAATTCTAATATAATTTTTTATCAGTGTTGAAAATAGTTGTGCTGCTTAGCATTTATGTAAAAGTCTTTACTGCCAGGTTCAATTAATTTTATGTCTCCTTGCTGAATTAATATTAATTAAATTTATGGACTCCAAAAAATTTTAACAGTAATGTATATATTGCAAAAACCCATAGAATTTTAATATTAAAAAATGCATATTAATGCTCTTTCATACGTTCTTTTAAGAACCTCTCAAATGTTCTGCAGAATTGAAAAGCTGAAACCCCTAAAGCGACATTCAGACTTTCTATAGTGGCCTACGTTATGTATTAGTCTAGCATGAGGTGAGATGTGGTTATGTTTAAGATACACAATAGAAGAGACTTAAAGAGAAGATTCTTTAGGTCAGAGTTGGGCTCACTTCAGACATGACAGAGACTAAAATTATGTTCCACACGCACACACACACACACACACACACACACACTTAGGCTTCTGACATCTTTAACCCTAAAGTTGATATACACTTCCACACTTGCAGTAACATACAAAACTATCTTTCCCTCACAAACTCTCTTTTGATTAAAGGCTTCTTGTTTCTTAGTAGTGTATGCTGGACATGAACTGTGTTGAGAGAAAAAGTGTGTAATATTAAACTAAAACAAAAAAACAAGATAAGGAGAGAATGAAGATTGAAAAGAGAGAATAATTGTCTGACTGACTAAAGAAGTACTGATAGTTAATGGGCTGAAGACTAAACCAGGATGAACTGTTTACTATAAAGTATGTTCTGTTTTATTGCAAGTTCAAATCTGAACTTCTATGACCTTAAACGTTTTATCAAAAGTACAAAGCTTAATATAAAAGCGCACATTCTTTGAACTATTGAACTGCAATATTTTTTAACTTACTAGTATTTTCATACTATTAAAAACGTATTTCATAATATTTGCAAATATCAGGTTGAAATGAAATGATTTATAGAACTATGTGTATGTGTAGAATAGAGAAAACATATGACCCCTCTGTGACTCTCCTTGTTGTAGAACAAGAAGCCAAAATCATACATAGACCAAATCACAGCTGATACTGGGCTGAAGAAACTGCTTCAAGATGCCCTTCTTCCTCAAAAAGACACACAGACAAGGAAAGAATGTAAGACTGGCAGAAGCTCACCAGTTCTGTAGATAAAGTTGGCTTCAGCTTCAGAAGAAGACGGTGACAGCAGGTCTTCATCATACTCATTAGAGCTGAAAGAGCCTGAGTGGTTCCTCCTCCGTGCGTCCATTACGCCGTTGGCCACCATGACGTGGCGGAGTGAGTCGTTAAGGTAGCGGTGCAACAGACTGCTCTTGTATTTTGGTGGCGACACGTAGTCATCAGACAACGAGGCGTCTGCAGCAGCTCGAAGACCCGCACCCACAGCGCCACCTTCCTTCTTGATGACGCTCTGATACATTGGCTTGCTGAACTCCCCGACCTGGGCCCGTGCTGCTGGGTCACCATCTGGATGTGATGCAGGATACATGCAAATATGTCAATACACATTTGAGAAGACATTTGCAAAAGAAAAAGAACTGAACTATAAAAAGTCAATATTTTGATCTCCTGCCCTTTACGCCTTCTCAGCAGGGAGCGACACGGTCACATTTTCATTTAATCACCCTTCTCTTCTGCATGACCCCTCCAGCACATTGAAAACTCTTGACTGGATTACACTCCTTGAAAACATGGGCCTCCCAACTGCAAGTGAGTGTTTCAGATCAAATTCGGTGCTGAGAGACTGATTGCTGCTACAGAGGCTGAAGCAGAGAAGAGCTGAGCCTAGAATGGCATCATTTGAGAAAGTATGAAAATAAAATAAAATTATGTTCAAGATTCAAATATATTTACAAAAGATTAAATAAATGTTTCAAATATGCATGTGATAAAATGAATAAAATCAAGGCAAATCAAGCAAACAAAAACAACAGATGGACAAGAATGGCGCCTATTCTACTGTTCAAAAGTTTGGTGGTTTGGTCATTTTCTTTTTAAGAAATTAATACTTTTATTTCATTTAAATGAATCAGGAGTGACAGTAAAGACATGTATAATGTTACAAAAGATTTATATGTTAAATGCTGTTCTTTTGAACTTTCTATTAATCAAAGAATTTTAAAATAAAATGCATCACTGTTTCCAAAAATATTAAGGAGCAACTAATTGAGCAGTAAATCAGCATATTTGAATGATTTGTGAAGAATCATGTGACATTGAAGACTAGAATAATGGCTACTGAAAATTTCACTTTGCCATCTCAGGAATAAATTACATTTTAGAACAGATTAAAAAATAAAAATATTTAAATTGTGATAACATTGTTTTTTAATTATTTGTATTATGGATCAAAGAAATGCAGCCTTGGTGAGCATAAGAGATTTCTTTTAAATAATTTTAAAAATCTTACCGACCAAACTTTTGAATGGTAGTAAACAGGAAACAAAGAGTTTTATTAGGACCAGTGGATTGCTTTGACTATATAGATTTATCTACTTTCCCACAGTAGCGGCTTTTGTTCTAGACTGAAGTGTAAATGCAACAACCGTATGATGTTCATTAATCATGGTACGGACATGTCTGTTATTTTTGCCAAAATACTGAAAACCGCAAGGACAAATCAAGAGATAAATAACTTTGGTAGAACTGCAAGTGATAAATTGTCTGATTTCATTCTGCTTTTTGGTAACAAAACCAATAAAAGTATTAACTTTCTCATCAACAGGGGGAAAAAAAACTCTTCAAACATTCCAATGTCATATCTCAGCCGTGGAGAGAGTGTGTTCAGTTGATCTTTCCGTTCCGTTGATCATTCTGTAAAAAACACCCAATCACTCATCTCTTATTATTTGCTCAGCCACCTGTAGTCCCATCAGTGATTCGTTAAAGAACATAAATAAGAGTCACTGGCATGTTTTATTACTGGATGATTTGTGAGACTTTGTTTTGTTCCTTCTTGAAAGAAAACTATCAAGGGCATTACTGTTGATTGTAATGATTGTGATTGTACGACAGAATGGAAGGTCCAAAATGTTTCCTCCCTTTTGACATTGTCACATAAGTGACAGAATTTAATACTTTTGTTGCAGAATAAAATTAGATCATTTATCACTTGCAGTTCCACCACTGGTATTTATCTCTTGACTTGTCCTTGTGGTCTTCAGCACACATTTTGCCTTATCACATGTATGTCCTTAGTCAAATTTATATAATCACTGACTTAAACTTCAGCAATTTCATTTATAACTAGGTGTGTGGATTCCTTGTTGGTTTTGATTTACTCATTTAAGAAGGCCAAATTACTTTTTTTTCTTTTTTTCCAACGTATCCGAACCACATTGCTCATTCCACATCCTAAAAATCCAAATTTTTTAAAGATTGTTTTAGTGCAGCTGTATTGTATACTACCTTGACAACCATTCCATAATGTAGGAAAGAAAGGTAAACACACTGGAGTTCACACAAACGCAATATTTCCTAGGATACAGGGATAGGATTGCGTGAGTGAATGCCTCCAAAGTGAGCCAGGATTTCACTGCAAGGCTCTATCTTGACTCAAATGTGTGAAGAGTGCGTCTGAAGCTCAGATCTTCTGTAGCACATAATTACTGAGCTCAGACACAGGAACGACAGACCTGATGAAACGTCTGTGCAACAAAGTGTTCCCTAAACAACTAGACATTTCATATGCCTAGTAAACAACTTGTATGATGTTACATGATGTTCTAGTTATAATCACGGCTTACAATATGCGGGTGTATCTAACAGAAAACGGGTCACAGAATCAACCCCAACATCAGAAGAAATAAACAATACGCAATAAACAATACAAAAAAGGCAGTACAACGTTGAATATTGAGGGTCAATGAGCTTAATTGTCATTTAAAATGTAGATTTCTTTCATGTTTTTATAGATTAATAATGTATTACTTATTCAACCGTGAGAATATAATCTTTCTATGCTTTTCTCTATGTGTGTTCTGATCAAGAGAAAGACGTTTTCCTCTGTAAATGTCTGTAAAAAGTGAATTTTCTATAGATTTTTTTTAAAGAAAAAAGGTTTAGCGCATCAAAACTTTTACCGATATACCAACATACAGTAACTAGTTTTCAATACACTTTCAAAAGTGTTGACACAATCATCTTTCATTTTAAGTTCCGTGCATAAATTCTATGACAAGATTTGATAATGAGGGAATTTGAGGTCAAAGGTTAAGCTAGGCTGCTGACATAGTTTCTGTGCCATTTTTCAGTGTAAGAAAAAACTAAAGTAAGTTATTTGTAGAATGAGACAGATGTGAGAGGCGCAGACTGGGCATTCCTCTTCTAACCACAGCGTGTGTCCTCATCCAAGACATCTAATCAAGGCACCAAATACAGAGTGTGTGTTTGGAGGTCACTGTTAAGCACAAGGGAATGATAAGTGTTCTGACTGAATGTCTCATTGTGTACGGATGCTTATGTTGAGCGATGAGGCCAACAAACATGCAGTCTGTCAGACAGCCAACAACATCCCTGTAGTTGTAGCTCCTTAGCGTGTGAATTAGAGTATAAAATACTTTAAGGAAAAGAGAAAACTTTAGATAGTTAGGATGTTTTTGTGTTTGTGCATGTAAGCACAAGATTATGTGCGAGTGTTTGTAGTTGAGTCCTGACGCTCCGTTGTGGTGTGTTAATCACAGTGTGCATAACTGTCTGTAAGCCTACGCGTCTGTCCGGTTAACTTAAACACAGAGGAGGATGCACAAACGAGTGCTGCGCTCAACATACCCCAACCCTGATTTATGGCTCGGCTGCTATACGATGCTATAAAAATGTTTGGAGTGTTGCACTGACTGTGTTGTAATAAAACATCCGCGTTTAAGCATCCTGTCTGGTCTGTTTCAGCAACATGCTGAATAAAACCCCAAACAGTTTCATATAAATACCACAACACACAAATTTAGCACCACGATAGGTGAATTTGTTTGTGCTTGTTTGTTTTAAAGAGCAGTTTTACTTCAACTGTGTGTATATACTCAAGCAGTGATGAATAGTATTTATTGCAATATCTGTGCAACACATATTGTACATGTCTGACTACGTATGCACCTTCTTAAAGGGACAGCTCATTACTTTATTCACCCTCAGCTCTCTAGAAGGAAAACTATTAATAATAAATCATATATCATTACTTTTATTTATCTCTTGACTTGTCCTTGTTGTTTTCAGCACACCTTTTGTCTTGTAAACCTATATAATCACTGACTTAAACTCTCAAGTGCTGTTGAATAAAGAAACTGACTTAAGAAAGAATGGTTTGTATCCATACAATGAAACCGTATTGGACCCCATTGACTTTCACTGTATGAACCAAAAACCCATTTTGTACAGGTTTTTTTTTGTGTTTGACAGAAGAAAGAATGTCATAAAGAGTAAATCATGAGAGGATTCTAATTTTTGTGTGAAGTATCCCTTTTGGTGTGTGTGTGTGTGTGTGTGTCTGTGTGTCATCCTGGACCATAACAACCACAAATATGAGTGGTTTATTGGTGCTTGATCAATATGACTGATTGTTAAACTTTACACTGGTAAAATAGTTCACCCAAAAATGAAAATTATGCAATCATTTAATCACCCTCAATGACCTTAATCACCCTTTCTTCTGTGGAACACAAAAGAAGATATTTTGAAGAATGTTGCAACTGTTTTTGTCCATACAATAAAAAAAGTGAGGTCCAAACCAACATTAGAGCCCAATGACTTTTACAATATGCACAAAAAACACAGACATATTTTAAAAGATCATTTTTGATCATGACAGGTGTTTTATTTTTGGGTGGACTATCCCTTAAAGTGTGCATTTCATCACCACAAACATTGTGGACAACCAATTTTCTAATCAATGGTTGATCAATATGAGTTTTTCAGTGACAGATTGTTAAACCTTATATTTAGTCTTTGACATCCTTGGTTTCAGCATTCAGCCTTGGCACTTCTGTGAATGTGAGTGTGTTTTTGGTAAGTCTCCATAAGAGCACTGCAAGAATAATTAGGCTCAGTTGTTTTTACACGTGTGACTGTGTGTGCAAGCACGAGAGAGTGTCTACCATCAGAGCAGGAGTCATCGCTGCTGACGCTCAGTCTTTCCGCGTTGCCCTGGACATATTTGTTGTAGAGTTTGATCCTAAGGGCCCAACTCAAATCAGGCTGCCTCACTGTGTTCTTCAGCCGCCGTCGAGCATTGGCAAACCAGTTAGACACCTGAGAAAAGAGGGAGGGTGTTGGAATGGTACCGAGGAAAGAATGACCCATAATAAAAGGAATTATGAATGTTCATAAGACACAAAAGATGTTTATTATTGATTCAGTTTTTCTCTACTACTGTCTTCCATACATAGACGTGTGTGTTTGGATTAAAAGCTCCATATACTGCTTTATTTATTGGGAAACTATGAAAACTATTAAAAATAGCAGGCTGATGCCACACGCAGATATCCCAGGAACACTGTGAATGTAACATCACATTAAGTCTTCTTCAACTGAGACGATGACGACCTGGGTGCTTATTCTGGCCTCTGCCACTCTCACCTAATAATATTCCTTTTCCTCTGCCCGAAGTCTGTCTTTTTGCAATAAAAACAATATTTAACCCAGCCTTCTCCATTTCACAGAGACCAGTGACCATTAGATGTTATACTAGGAAAACTTTTCATACCCGATACACTTCAAGCCACTTATAACAGGCATTGTGCTTTAAAAGTGTTATTCAGGCTCTGAGTTTCCTGACCTCTGCTTTATATAAAGTTCTCAAAGAGCAAAAGCCATATTTTTCACTTTAGGCTGGTCAACGGAGGCCAGTATTTGAGGGAAGCATTGAGTATCACAGGACATGGTAGCAAAGTACTCTAAAAATGAGAAAAATTCAAGTGTATTTTAAAGTCTAGAGATGTTCAAGATTCGTTCAGTCACGTAAGATTATTTATTGAGCACAAGTTTTGGGTTTGTAAGTCTTTTTTTCCCATATTGCAGTGCTGTCTGCTCACATTTTTTTAACAAATGGGTCCTTTTCATGAATATTAGAACCAGATTAAATTTGTAGGGTCATCCAGAATAACATCTTCAGGCTGGGCCAATTCTTAACAAATTTAGAGAACATGTTTATGTCTTCATGTATATACAAAGACACAGACTGAGACAGATATGTACACACAAACTGACACTCAGCACGGACTGGAAAACACATATGTGAAGAGTTAAACACAGGCCAGAATGTCTCTGAATTTTAATATATATATATATATATATATATATATATATATATATATATATATATATATATATATATATATATATATATATATATATATATATATATATTGGTTAAACAATAAAAAAGAAAGCCTTCACTAGAGTAAAGCTGAGTTGGTTGCAACTTGTGTTTGGAATGAACACCTGCATTTTCATCTTGATGTAAAAGAAAACTGTCATTTTAATAATCCTTCTGTCAAGAACTAGTAGCTCGTGTATGGAAAAGTTGTGGAAAATGAACTTACTCACCTGAACAAGTGTCATTTGTGAGCCAAGCGCAAGAAGGATTTTCTCTGTTTTAGTGGGGTACGGATTGTCCCGGTGTTTGTAGAGCCACTGTTTCAAAGGCCTGGCCATGTCTTGCAGAGCTTGCCGTTTATGCCGTACCTTTCCTGGGTTCTGACGAGACCTGTGGAGAAAAACAAACCGACACAAGCCACATAAATCTCATGACAATTGCACAAGACTTCAGAATGGGCACTCATGAGCAGAAATTCCATAGGATTGATTTATTACATAATTTCCACAGTGAGAAAAGTATTTTTAATTCTTTGGGGGAATTCTTGCTGCCTTCTGTTTTATTGCTAAGAAATGTCAGGAAAATAAATCTACAAAATATATTGTAAATATATTGAAGAATTAACAGAATAAATTAAATGTTTATTATTATTATTATTATTATTATGATTATCATATAACAACCACCTTCATGTAAAAGTGACATTCAATGACCTCGAGGTAAACGTTTAGAACTTTTTGTTGAAAATTGAAATGAAAAATATAAGCAATGTTTAAAAGAAAACATCTAAAAATGTTATGTTCAATTTTAAGAGATTCTGTAAGGGTTAAATATTCTTACATGAGAGCCTAATTAACACTCCTGCTCTGTAAAACCAGCATCATGCTATAATTAACTCTCCCAGCCACAGTTTTTCATTCAAAATCAGTTCACAGTCCGGCTGCAAAAAACAATAATGATGCACTGAAATAGCGGCATGTAATCCAGCATCTGCACAATGGCACGTGTTATGTATTCCTCTAGTCTAGGGATTGAAATCGTTTGAAAAAATTAAATAAATACAAATCTGCAGATTTGCACAACAAAATGTGTACAAAGTCTGACAGTCACTTTTATTCTCAATTCATGTTAAGTATCACACTTTTTAAAATAAATGTTCTTTAATGGTTCCTCTTTCATCAGGAACCCAATACAGGTTCTTCAGATCAACGCATTGGTTTCAGTAGGCGGTTCTCCAGAGAAAGAGAAAAAAAAAGTTATTTGCAAAACTTTAAAATGCTCTCTTGTGGCATCGGCCCGCAAGTCAGTTTTTCTTCTAATTGGAACCTTTATTTTCAAGAGAGAACAGAAGCTGGTTATTTAAACCTGTAGATGTCAGTATGGCGCTGTTATATCACCTTATCATCCAAAAATCTGACTGACTGCACATTTAACATATTTTCCCCAACGCGCCGAGGTTCATGTTCAGCAAATATTTCCCTTGTAACAAAGAACTGTATTAACAACCTAAAGAAGTTTCTTTCCCTGCCTGTTCTCGATATCGGCGACATACACCTCTGTATTTTTATTAATAATTTTCATTAGCAGTGATATTCCCCTTGAGGCCAGCAGCACGGATATAGTGTTATCCTTTGGCTCCGCTTACACGCGCAAACGGACCTTCAGTAAGCGCGAGCCAGACGCACCCGCAGCGGAGGATGTTTGCACAAGTTTTTCACAAGACATCACTTTTAGGTTCGGTGTTGCTGTGTATCGCAGTCGTATAATGAAGCACTGTGTTGTCTGTAAATAGAAAACAGGTTGGGGTAAACAGCTTGGGGCGGTGAGGCTGAACGCGCTGGGTTCGGAGGGCAAATAAGGGATGACATGGTTCCTTCTTGCGCCTTCACTACACAAATATTCGTGATTGACTGGACCACACATAGAGTTGAAGGAAATGTTTATTTATTAGAAACAGGCCTGGACGTGTTTTAAATTTGCTACCGAACACGAATGACCTCATGCACCCCAACGACAAGCCCCTGCTAATTCAGCACCATCGACAGCGACTTAATTGAATTGTGAATAATCATTTCCTGCAATTCTCTTTTTGAAACCTCAACGTATCCTTGATAAGAAGAAGGCGAACAGGCTGTAAATTCAAACCATATGCTCTCTAACCACAACTGAGCGCAAATCTATGGAAAGAAAACACAGAGACTATGAAAAGTCAAACAGTTGGAGGTGCCACTGCTTTTCACCCTTGGCTCTAAAACTGAACAACTTGAGGTTTATCTTTAATAAGGTTCTATGGATTAAAGCATTAACAGCGTTAATGGGGGGGGGGGGGGGGGGGGGGGGGTCTGCTATGTATCTTACCAGAATAATTAGGCTGATTATTCAGTCCTTAAAAATAAATGATGTGCAAAGCAGTTATCATCCACTGTGAAAAAATCCAACCTTTAAAACTTGCAGTGCTAATGTGACAATCTGATAAAACTTTTTATTTTTTAGACCATTTCGAATAAGTTTTCTGATTAAGAAAATCGAGTGTAATTGATGGGAACAAATATTTCACTTAATGAAACATGATGAAAATATTTTAAAGTGCATCTGCTTCATTTCTTCATTTTCTTTTAAAGTAGGAAACACGTCCACGAACCTGCAGTAGGCTACATTTGATAAAAGACACTGAAGTTTGTGACTTACCCGGATCTCCTGTGCCGGATAGCTGAGCTGTCTTTGATGACTGGGCTGCTGGCGAGCAGGTCCGGATGCTGTCCATCTATCACCTCTAAATAATTTCGACTGCTTCTTTCCACCTCATTCGCCTTCTCTTCGAATAAAACCTGGCTGCTTAACTTATTAAACACAATTGTGTTCATCTTTGGTATATTAGTCCTTCTCGCCCCCTGTGTCCGCTGAACGCGCCCTGGCCGCCGCGGGGATGTCCTACTCAACGGAGCCGCTGCGCCTTGTCAAAATCCTGCGAAACAGAAAAAGATGACATTTACGTTCACTATCATCGGCGAGGTACATTTCAATCAAACTTCATTTTCTGTAGGTAAAAACTGTTTTAATTTTAATGTAGCCTAAAAACGCCTAAAACCAAAACACTGAAAACTAATTAAGCGCGAGTCTGAGACACGCATTATAGCTACATTTATGCAAACTTGCATAATATCAGAAGTATTCAGAATGAATGATGCCTGTTTGACACAAGGAGGTCTATAATCCCGCGTTGACCGGTCAGTAACGCACAAATAGCCTATTTCACACGACTAGAACAGAACCTGTGTCATTTTGCATGTAGAAATATTTGCTTATCATCTTTATTTGATGCGATTTTTTTACGTACTTTTTACATCCCTATGGATAGAGAAACCGATTTATGAGAGAACAAAAGTTAACATTTGTGGACCTTCTATGCAATCCATAGTTCTCGATGGAAATGAACCAAAAAACTGTATGACACCCCTGTCGTAATTCAATGAATGACTCGCTTAGTGAAAACATTTAAAAGCCATAACTGGAAACACTTGTTAAATATAGGCCGAATGAACATACCTGAACGTATCCCCTTCTGCGTCTTTCTGTAAAGTGTAGTTTCCCATCCCCTCTCACATGTTCTCCGCTCTAAGATCCTGTGCGCAAACCACACGAACCGCTTTCGCCTCTGTGCTTTATTCAAGCGCGCCCGGAAACATGAATACACGACTCGTCTCGTGTTTCCCAGCTAAGCGGCTCAGACGGCGAACATACAGTGATTGTTTTATGCCGGTTCCGCCGCCCTGCAGGGGGAGGCTACCGGGAGACATCCAGCGCAACAGTGTATTCCCTTCTGTGGGTTCACGTCCATGAGAGTTGTATAAAGTTACTAAAATCAGCCAGAGCTGGTGTGATTGGACGTAGTTTATCAGAAGCATCTTCACCTGGGTCTGTCAATTTTGACGCGAGACAAAAAATGGATAAATTGCAGTCGAGTGGAGAAATAGCCATTTATATTTATGCGTGGGGAGAAGAGACTAATGTTCAGAAGCACGAAATTAAAGAATTGTAACAGATTTGTTTCTCTTTTGTCTGTAACTAAATAACTAGTGTTATTTAGGTTATACTGATTACAAATTAGCTTATAAATCTCGCTCAAGTTCTAGTTATCGTGCATGTTCTGACTATCTTAAAGTAATCTAAGTTGTATTCCATATCAAATCCCATGCTATCGTTAAATAATATATTTGGTTTCATTCCCTGTAATAACGAGAAACCTTACGGAAGTCTGGGTTCCTCTCGTTCACCAAAAACGCTTCCCGCTCCAGGACAGAAAATCCCTCGAGACCTCATTTTTATTGTCTTAACATTTCGAGAGCGGATCACTTCATTGAACAACTTAATTCTTTCCCAAACATGGTTACCGAGGTCTACAATTACTTCTATTCCAGTTCGCTTAAGAACCTCTATAAACCAATATATAAACAAATTAATTATATCAACGCCATGTGCGATGCTTCATCTGGAGACTTAGCGTGCTGAAGAAACGCTGCTCGCGTGAGTTCCCTCGCGAGCATCGATGTGAATCTGGTACCCTCTCATTTTCCCAAATTACACGACTTACACGTCGCATTGAATGCCATTGACTGTCTTTCGGGTTTATCCAGGGTAGTGTTTGGAGGTGAAGTGACTAAACTCGGAGGCACATGTGCGCTCCTTACGCCCCGTATAATTGGCGCGTTCCTTTTATTTGGGTGTATTTTTACCTATTTAATGAACAAACACTCCCGGGGATCAGCAGTGACTCACTCCCCTCGTGAATGCAGTTCATGGAGAGAAAAAGACAGTGCTGCTCGACCACTGAAACGATGTCTTTTCTCTGACCGTCTCTTGTCTACCAGGGGTTTACCACATGTGGGTGCCCACAGTTTTACTCTAACAGTGGCATCTCCAGGGTAACCACATGCCCCTGGGCAGGTAGTCACATCACTTTGTGGTGTACTTCATTTTGTGGGATGCCCACTGCTGTGGTGTGGTGAGAGATAATGTGCTCTGTGAAGCCTTGCTGAAAGTGTAATGACCCTTAAATGCACCTCACCAGTAAACTGCCCTTGTGCTTTGGGTGTCTGCCAGACCAAGTGTCTTATTTAAGACCTAGTCAAGTTTATTTGTACAGTTACAGTACCAAGTTGTCACAAAGCAGCTCCGTGGGTCATCAGTGGGCAAAGGAGAGAACCATAGACCTGCTACGGTATCACTAAATACCTAGAATTTGACAGTACACTCTTAAAAATAAAGGTTCTTCATTGGCATTTATGGTACTGTGAACACACTTTAACATTGCACAAAACATTCTATTTATAGGTTCTGGATTAAAATGTTGGAAAAAAATGGTTCTTTTAATGATTCTTCTACAGCAACACTGTGAAAACCTCCTTTTGGAACCTTTCTTTTCAAGTTAAAGATGCAGGTTGGCTTGCAAAGAGAAAATCTGACAAAATATTTTACTGAACCCGTGAGCTATGAACCCAAGTGTTCTTCATTACTATTTTATTTCCTCTTCTGCTGGGGCAACATACTTGTGTTTTATTCGCCGAGTTGCCGCAACAGCATCTGCATAAAAAAACAATTAAGCGTTTATGAAGAACTAACCCAAACCTCACGTTCAACACACAAGTTTGATGACAAACCAAGATGTTTTATTCAACTAAATGCCACACCGCTGGAGCTTTCAGGATGTGTTAGGGCTAGACGAGATCCAACCATGTTTCTCACAGTTTCCAACATGGCGTACCGAAGAGTAATGGAACTGGGCTAAATTAAACGCAGGTAGTTCTTTTGCCGTAGTTGTAATTTCCTGACATTACCTCGATGCCAACATGTCCTCTCATTAAAAGCTCAAATCCCTTTTGCGGTACCATTAACACAGTCTGTCCCTCATTTAAACCAACATTTTCACACTGGCCTTGAGTTGAGCAGCCACTGAAGGTTGTGCTGTTGGGGCCACTTAAAGAAATAAGCCACAGACAAGATTTGTTAAAATCATTGGGCCTTGTGGAAAATATAAACTGTTCAACAATTACACCCATTAGAGATTGTTAAAAGTGATTCAATTGGTGTTTTTCAAATTACCTTAAACATTTAGAGCACAAGTCAAAGTATGTATACTCACAGCAGCCTTTCCACACATACTTAAGGCCATTACGGTGTCCAGTCTGAATGGCATTAATGTCTTTCAAGCTGGCAAACACAATGTCTTGAGGAATAATTGTGTGTTGAGCTGTTGGTTCATTTTTTCCCACCTCGCCTTTCTTTCTTAAGCAGCATTTTTCTTTTAAAGACGGTTTCCTAAAATACATCAATGCCTGTGAAGTATGCGTGTCGTGTTTTGTTTAGTAATCTACTGGCTCTGTGTTTTGGCACGCTGTTATCTTTTCAGGTTGTACAGTTTTCAGAGGTAATGCTGTTCCTTTTTTGAAGTGGCTGCTTATTCGTGCGGTTGGTGTATGGAGGTTGGACGCTTCGTGACCTCATATTAAGAATCCTGTGTGCACGCTGACAGCGCAGGGTTTATTTTAGATTTCAGGAGAACAAAGGAACTTCAATATAACATTACATGGAGCACATTTAGACATGCTGCCATTATGTGATTTACAGATAGCATTATAAGCAACTAGCAACAGTACATCAAATACGTAAAAACCATAAAAGATTGTGGCACATAAGGATGATTGGCAGCAGTTTGATATATCTGGTCCGATCAGTTACCACCACCTTCTCCTGCTGTGTAAAAATCCAAAGCAAAAAGCTCCCATTACACAGTCTCGAACACACTATATGAGCAGAAAAAAAATCTGATAATCATCAGCAGTTGGCCTGCCGCTGTACTCCCTCTGTCTGTCTTTTTCTGTCTCGGTCTCAACCTCCTCTCTCTTTCTCTCACCCATGTTGGGTGCTGAGAGCTTGATGAACACATCCTGATGAAAACTCAAGGATAATATCATTCTTGGTCCAGAGCCACAAGCCTCCCAGGCAGGTTTAGAACCCAGAAAGAGGAAGGTCTGTGCTGGTCTAGACCTTCTATATGTCCAAGTGTTTGATGTGTGTGTGTGTGTGGGAGGTAGGTAATGTATACACTTATATCAGGTTACTATCATATTGTCATATCAGACTCGTTAACTGGCATAATGTTTCTATAATAATATAAAATAATACATTCTGCAAGTTGCATTGTTACAGCAGTAAGGTAAGTTACATAGGTAACTGTCTTTATGAATGAGTCACTGAATTGTCCACTTGAATGATTTGTTTAAAAAAAATCGAGTAGGTACTTCTTTTGAATGTTATCTTTCGTCCGTTACAAAAAGTATGTTGTATATAGTATGAATTTAATTCAAATGTACTACATTTGCAGGGATGCACATAAGTGGTGCGCATGCATGACCAAAATAAAAAGTGCGCTGTGTAAATAAGTTCAGAGCGCTCATTGCGACATGGTTGACAGCTGTTAATGCACAATTACTATTGGCAAACTGCAATGTATAAGATTTCTATTCAAACTGAAAGCATAAATCTAGGCTGGCATTTTCAAAGCACAATGCAAAACTGGGACATTTCCTTCATTGATGCTCTTCAATTGTCAGCGCTAAACCCGGCAGCGCATATACTTACTTTCTGCCGGCTTTGTTGCTTCAGCAAAGAGCAAAACTAACGCAAAAGCGGTAACATCAGACTCTCTGAGAGGGTACTTTGAATTACTCAACGACTGTTAAAAAAAACATTCTATATTGTGTGAATGTTTGTAGAATGTTTGTAGAATTGTGGGGAAGTCGTGGCCTAATGGTTAGAGAGTCTGACTCGTAATCCAAAGGTTGCGGGTTCGAGTCCCCGGCCGGCAGGGATTGTAGGTGGGGGGAGTGAATGTCCAGCGCTCTCTCCACCCTCAATACCACGACTGAGGTGCCCTTGAGCAAGGCACCGAACCCCCAACTGCTCCCCGGGCGCCGCAGCATGGCTGCCCACTGCTCCGGGTGTGTGTTCACGGTGTGTGTGTGTGTGTGTGTGCATTTGTTCACTACTCACTGCTGTGTGTGTGCACTTGGATGGGTTAAACGCAGAGCACCAATTTCGAGTATGGGTCACCATACTTGACAATACGTCACGACTTTTTTTTAGAATGAATGTGATCCAGACATAATTTGTCGTTACCTACATCAATTGAGTCACTTCACAAATCCTCTCTCATGGCCTCAGGGGATAATAAAGTGTTCATTGGATGCGCACTCCAGAATCTAGTCAGAAATTGCAAGTGACTTTTTGCCTATATGAATACTGTGAATTCAGACATACTACTATTTTCACATACTGTTTATCGTCGACTATATAGTAGGGACTATATAGTAGGAAAGTATGCATATTTGGATGCAGCCAATGTCTTTATGAATAAGTAATTGAATCATTCAGTTTGGGCGAATGCAGACATGATTAATATTCAGAAGCCCAACAGTCTCCTTGGCATTA